>NC_090924.1:351808471-352433471 GCF_040938575.1 Ambystoma mexicanum
GGTATCTATCGGATAGGGCGCACTGATTTGGAGCTCACAGCAATCTCGACCGCATGGCATGCTACCTTGCCACGCCCCCTCGTTACCCTCTCATTCTTGCAGGCTTCTCACGTTGTTTGGCAGCCTTCACTGTGCTACAGCTCCTATTTCCAGGCTCCCGCTCTTTAAGCTTTGTTTGTCCCCGGCACCGTTCCTTCCCTTGTGCTCAGTTGTTATGGCATGTGATCAGGGCCGGCCTTAGGGGCAGCAGCGCCCTGGGCGAACTGGCGTCCCCCTCTCGCCCACCGCGCCCCCTGGTTAACAGGGGGCGGGGCGGAAGGGGGCGGGGCCAGGATGGACAACTTTTTTTTAACCTCCTCGCTCAGGCGAGGAGGTTAAATAGGTGCCGTTAGCACCCCATTGTCATTGAATGAGCCCGCCAATGCGGGTTCATTCAATGATAATGAGGCTTCTGCCACCACGCCAGCTCGGGGGAGCGCTTGAAAGACTCCCCGGAGCTGGCGTGGTGGGGGGCTGTTGAGTTCGCGGGCCCGCGGTCTATGCGCAGGGGCTGGCAGTGAGCAGATAGGCCGCGCGGCCTGCGGCGCAGCTCCAGCTGGAGCTTGAAATAATGTACACCCACGCTGGTGCTGGGTCTGCCCCGGAACTGCCTCCCGAACGCGGGGGCGGGGCTTTTATTAGAACGCCCTGCGTCACCGCGCAGCGGGACGCAGGGCGGAACGTAACATTCCTCCTTTATTATAAAACAAAACAAAACACATAGCTGTAACTGCCAAAACCAACTGCGAGGTCCAACAACAACTGTCTGTCTTCAACACTCAGCCGCCCTGCTATTAGGGTTCAGGGTGCCAACGCACCGGCTACCACACATAGTCACTTAGCTTAGCTGGGGGCCTTGTTGTTGTCCTCAGTCCGTATCGTCCTTCGCGGGGGTCACTCCCCCTTGCTTCCGGCTCTGTTCCATCTTCGCGGTTCAGGTCCTCGCGGCCGGGTCCATTCACCGGCTCCCAGTCTCCATCCCTCGCTCCGTCGTTCTCAGGGACGGCCTCCGGCTCTTCTTCACTGGGAGGAGTGTCCTCGCCTTCACAAGGGCCCTCCTTGTCGGTCCACAGTGTACGTGGTACTGCCTTGAACCATGACGCATTCCTCGTCACTTGACGGTTTCCCCGTGCCACCGTCACCATGGTTCCATGCCGGTTGCTGACGGTCCATGGAAGTTCTTCGTACCTGGTGTCCAGTTTAGACTTGGAGGGGTTTCGTAGCATGATGACCTGGTCACCCACTTGATAATGGGACGGCCTCGCTCTCCGCTTGCCACTCATGTGTTCGTTGGCATCCCTTCTCCTTCTCTCTGTGCGTTCCTCGTTCACTGTGTCCGGGGTTCTGCTTGGGTGATGCGGGATTGAGGATCTGATTACGGTGCCGAACATGAGGTCCGCTGGCGGAATGCCGGTTGTGCTGTGAGGCGTGACCCGGTAATTTCGGAGGAATCGGAAAAGGTCAACCTTCCAAGGGCTGGCGTTAGCCTTAGATACTCTGAGCACCTTATTTATAGTCCTCATAAATCGCTCCACATCCCCGTTTGCCTGGGGGTGTCTTGGAGTGATGTGGTGATACTTGACATTGAGTTCCTGTAGATACTTTTTGAACTCCTCCCCTGTAAACGGCGGCCCATTGTCGCTCTTGATTGAGACAGGTAGTCCGTGAGTCGCGAACATTTTCTCCAGTGCCGGAATTACCACTTCTGCTGCTGTGGACTCAACTACCTCGACTTCCGGGTATCGAGAGTGATCATCAACCGCCACCAACAGGTGGAGACCTTCTCGGAGCTTGCAGAAGTCAATGCTGATGGCCTCCCATCGAGAGCGGCCCCGTTCTGCTGATATGATAGGTTCCGGGTTTGGCGGGGCCCCCGTGATTTGACAGGGTAGGCACGTGGCAACGAGTGTCTCGACCCGCTCTTCGATCTGGGGAAACCATACTCGGTGCCGAATGCGGGCTTTCGTCCTCACCAGTCCTTGGTGTCCTTCATGTGCTAGGGCCACTATCCTGTCTTGTAGTTTGAGGGGTATCACGATGCGGTTTCCCCGTAGCAACAATCCACCTTCCGTGACTGACAGGTCTTGCCGCACTGTGAATATGCCAGACAGAAAACCTTTGGCTTCGGCTGTTCTGTTGTGGGTGTGTCTCATGAAAGTCTTCCAATCACCGGAAAGGATGGCATTTTTCACTAAGTCACAACACGGGTCCTGGTGTGTTTCCGCCTCTATCTCCTCGATGCTCACCGCCTTGGGTCTCATTGCGCGCACTACTTGGCATATGTGTTCCTCTGTCTCGGCCGCCACTTGGATCTCTTGTTGAGTGGCCTCTCGCGGATGCCTGGAGAGATAGTCCGCAGGGTTTCCGCTGCCTGGTTGATATACGAGATCAAAGTCATACTGCTGGAGGTGCAGTAACCACTTGGTTATTCGGGCCGGAGGGTGTGCAGATGTTCCCATGAATATTGGTAGCAGGGGCTTGTGGTCCGTGATGTCGTAGTTGTCACTGACGGCCACCCATGCAGCGACGTAAGGCCTACCTTTGAGGTGTCACCGTATCCAGGCGCCGTGGTACGACTCCGGGCCTGGCCTTCCCTGCACGCCGTGATGCTGCTCCCTTGTGTTGGATGTTCGATGCCACCTGGATTTCTTGTTTCAGGAGCGAAGAAAAATTGACTTGGTGGCAGAGAGCATGCTGGATTCGGTAGGGAAGACGAAAGGAAAAAAAAAAAAAATTTTTTTTTTTTTTTTTTTTTTTTTTTTGGGTGGGGGGGGTCACGTGTGTGATGGCACCCCCACCGGGTGTCCAAAAATTTCGCCGATGGCTGTGTGGCGTTATTGTGCTCTCCGAGCACCGAGCCTTTCGTGATGTTCGTCTCTCCTCGTCGCCATTGTTGAGTTCGCGGGCCCGCGGTCTATGCGCAGGGGCTGGCAGTGAGCAGATAGGCCGCGCGGCCTGCGGCGCAGCTCCAGCTGGAGCTTGAAATAATGTACACCCACGCTGGTGCTGGGTCTGCCCCGGAACTGCCTCCCGAACGCGGGGGCGGGGCTTTTATTAGAACGCCCTGCGTCACCGCGCAGCGGGACGCAGGGCGGAACGTAACAGGGGCTAATGGCGCCTTTTCTTGTGAAAAGTGTCCACGGCGAGGTGCGCATTTAAATGCACCCACCGCCGCGGGCACATTTTACACTAAAAGGCCGCCTGCTGCGCCTGGTCCCACAACGCCAGCTCGGGGGAGCCCTTGAAAGACTCCACCGAGCTGGCGTGGCAGGGGCAAAAGGCGCCCTGGGGGGGCGTGGAGCCCCGGGCGGTCGCCTGGCTCGCCCCCCTCCCCCAAGGCCGGCTCTGAATGTGATGTATTCGGCAAACAGAGTTTGCTACCATTCGCCCTGGAAGTCTACGTCCTGCTTCGCACTTACTGGAGCAGCCGGTGATTGAAATGCACTCGATTGCTGTGGTCATTCTTGCTACTTATGCTGTGAAACTGGCCCTATCGGCGGTCTTTTCTTCTGAGACTCTGCCTCCCTCTGAGCAGCTGTTCCTGCTTTCTTCCACGTGATCCTGTTTGCTTGTGTCGAGTTTGTGAGTGCCTAGTCCTTGTGTTGTGTTTCCCGCTTCTGCCACAAAGTCCGCCATGCAAAACTTTCCTCCTGCAAGTGAGGAAAGTTTTCGCTCTTGCCATTAGCTTCTGAAACAGCACTGAGCTGCTTAAGGTCCTGTTCCTTCATTCACAAAACTTTCTTTAATTTTTTGTTGCCTTGTTTTCTGTCCCCGCCAATGTCATTTTATGATTCCTGCACGGTGATGTGTCTTTGTTAAAAGGCTTTATTTGCACATTGCACAAAAATGTGTTTCTTCTTCAACCCATGCGGGCCCCTGTTCTCTTTTCCTCAGATGCGCCGCTTTGTTTCCTGCTTGCTTGCATGTTGATGAAAGTTTTATCAGCGTGTCGCACACAAATGTATTTCTTCGGCAACCCGGGCGTGCTCTCCGCTCTTTTTTACGTGTGTAGTGATATAATAGTGTAAACTAATGTATGACTGTCAAAACGCGCTCTACCCACTGGTTATACATAAGTCTAAATTGGTGATGGTATTCTTGGACAGAATTTCAAAATACAGCTGATTGACAGTTTAAAAAATAATGGGCCTCATTATGAGTACGGCGGTAGGGGGTTAACGGCACCGGTAAGGATGCCAGTGCCGTTAACCCCCTACCGCCGCATTCTGAGGTCCCTTAGCAGGTCCCGCTAAGGGGCCAGTGAGCTAATAACGGGCCCGTTATTAGCTCCTTCCCCATTCCCATGGAGCCCTATGGGGGCTCGAATGGGAATGGGGAATGGTTTTCAGAATGGGGACTTACCGGATCCTCCAAGGTTGGAATGACCCGGTAAGTCTCCATTCCGACTACCCGGACCCGGACCCGGACACGGGTTTGGAGGCAGCCATGGCGCTAATAGCGCCATGGCTACCTCCAAACTCGTAATGACCCCCCCATATATTTAATAGCCAAAGGTGTCAGCCGACACGTGTTTTGACAAGTGTTGTTTTCAAGGCTGGCAAAATCATCCAATTATAAACAAAATTAACAGTGAGAATGTTTATATGCCATATGGTACAAATAGTAAAAATTAATTGGACAAGTTGTCCCAGCAAAGGAGAAATCAATTGGAATAGAACAAAACAACAATGAGTAATTATATAAAAATGATTACATACCCCATGGTTAATGTCAGTCATGTTTGTTGCATTGGGGGTGGAAGGAAAAACAGAACAAGAAAAAACACATGTCCTTATAAATGCCTGTAGCTCGATTGACAATTAGTAGAGCATAGTTAAATTAATGTGCACTGAAGGTGCAGAGTGACAACCCTGCGGATGTACGCTATGGCACCCCAAACATTAACTAGAAACCACCATAGGGTGAGCTGTTATTTGAGAAGAAAAATAGGAACTGACAGGGTTGGTCTCTTTGTAGTAGAAATATGTTTTATGGTCAAAGATTATCAACTATTTAGGTAATACTGCATGCGTACATGATAATGCTGCATGACAAATAGATCAATATATTTTGACATAGCATGCAGGAGTAATGTTTCACCAGTCGTTCCGGATTGGTAGGAAAAGGTTTGGTGGGTTATATTCTCCAAAGTTTGTTCACAAAGTATTTAGACTCCAATTTAATGAAAACTCTATAAAGGTAATAATACTAATCAGTGTGCAGGAGGGACCCTAGCCGGCCCATAGGACTGGGGTTTTCCCAAACGGCACTTTAAGATGGAATAGCAGCACCCATGAGATGGATGGGGATGCAGATTAGTACTCAAGCATCAAATCAATAATGACAACTCAATGGTTTGGCAAAGGGCGTCCGTTTAATGACAAGTACAACAAACGGGGAGTTATGGATATCAGCTGTTGCTCGATCTTCCTTCTCGCTTCAACTCCAACGAACTTCACAAAAAACACATCCTTTATACTAAAAACTCATCATCACTGACGTTCAGTGCTTAAAATGTTGCATGCAATTCTATTGGTTATAGGAAGGGAACTTTAGTATAGGTACTATATCTGTATATGGTAACAGAGTAAGTGGATTGGATAACTAGTGTCAGGTGGGGCACCTAAGCCCTTCCCTCAAAATGACTACTGTGGACGTCACTAAAAGTACGACGTCTCATTGGTTCTACAAACTATAGGACCCTAGATTACTTGGTACATTGTGATTGGGTTGATACTACGTCACCTTGTACTTTTCCACTTTGCTTAGCAGCCTGCAGAATGGTCGGCCAGGTGCCCGTCAGTTTCCCTAGCCTCCCACCAACCAGTACCAAATCCATCACTGCCCCACTGGCCATGTGTCAATTAGTTTCTAATTTGTAGGCCTCGATGCTGCCTCTCTGTCTGGGAGAACTTGGATATCTGTGCATGGCTCAAGGCTGCGTGTAGGTGTGAAGGCCCCAACTCTTTTTGCTTGGCAGGTCACGTGTTTTAGGCACCGTGAAATCGTCTCCGTCTCCATGTAATTCGTGTATTTGATTTTAGCTTTCTTTCCACTAAATGCCTTCTTGCTGCTTATCTCAACTCCTTTGAACAGGATACTCCGCTCTTGGCGCCATAAATTGTCTTAGCCTGTGTCATCTAAGATTACCTTGATTTCTTTGCATGGGTGTCATGCATCTGAGTTTCGTTTCTGTCTTTGGCTTTCAATTCTGGTGTTTGAGGGCCTTCTCTCCTGGGGCCTCTAGTAACTTGCGGTTAATTCTGCCCTTTGCAAAAGTGGATATATACATCATATACAGCGCTCCTTTTGAGGTAGATATGTATAAGTGGTGCTTGCCGCACTCTAATTTCTACTAAGCATAGCAAGCCACACCGTTTCCTCAGCTTTCTTGCGTTTCCAAGCATATGTACACGTGTAAACTGGTTACATATCTTCATCGCTCTTACGGCATAAACTTCTTGTACTTGACATCGTCCTTTTAACTTCAACTCAGGATGTCGCTTATCCATGGTGTTTCGTCTCTTTTCATCATTTGCAGGCCATCGTTTCCTTTATCTGAGAGTCAGCCCGAGTTCTTGTGACGTCACCATTCGTCTTCTTTTAGGACTTTCTTGGCCTCTTCAGGCATTACGATCGACATTCTGTCTCACTTGTCGATACGGTTTTCTCAATGGGTACCTTACTGTCCTAGGTTTCTTAAGTGTAGGTGCTTCACTAGGTACTGTCCGTCCGAAAGGTACTGGGCAGAGTCCCACTGCGGCTCTTTGCTGGTTTATTTGCTCTTCATACGTCACGTATTCTGGCGTGAACGTTCCTAGCCCTTCAAAATGGGTGCTTTGAGTGCGGGTCATGCTTGGGAGCTCCTCTACACTAGTTATATCCAGTTGGCAGTGTATTATTGTTGATACAGATTGTGGTGATACATAAGCCTCCAAAGACTCACCATGATTCTTGCGTTACGTCCCTGATAGATGCAATCAAATGGATGCCTGATAATATATCGTGGTATAGTCCAAAGATAAAATAATATCCATGTAGTAAGAACCTGTAGGCCCAAAAAATAGTAGTAAGATATCTCGTATGAGTGTGTCAGAGAATAATGTTAATATAAATTTTATCGCCTTGTGGCTGTCTCACTAACCGTTTGCTTACCTAATGGTTAGAAATACGGGCTCGATCCCATGTGCGTGTGTAAAGGTCCAATGCGCGAGTCTGTGTTATAAGTTGTTGAAGAGCTGCGTGTGCCGTTACTGCCTACGTACCTTGCTGTTGCATGCGTCAGTCACTACGCGTGCATGTCTCCCGAGCCCGCATGTCTCTGCATGTGCTGCCGATCCCACAATGTTGTTGTTTATCAACATGGGAAAGCGAAAGGAGGTGGCGTATGCGGACGCGAATATAAACAACATGCCGGCTCGATGGAGTTTCCGTTTCGGATTTGTTGACATGAATTGGATATAACATTTTAGTATTTAGATGTATAAGGTACATTGGCATATGTGCCCCCTGAATCGATAGGCATATGTGGAATTACGTGTAAGAGATATATGCTGGAAATGGTTCTTAGTAGGGTAAGAAAAATGCTTTCACTCGTAAATCAATGGTAACAGGGCATGCCATAATATGATATGATAGTGTTTCCTTCAACCCATGCAGGCTGTTTTCCTGCTTGTTGCTTCTATGCCTGCGAGGCGCTCTGTAGCTTGTTGCCAAGTGACCTCAGCCGAGTTCCTCGTTTCATCGCACCACCTGCTGTCTGGCTGTGTAATGTTATAACCTCTGCTTGTTACTCTTAGCTGTGCCCCCGATGTGCATGGTGAAGGTAACGGAGAGGCTGACGAGCCAATCACTAAACCCATTCAAGCCAACGAATGCAAAGTAATCTTCAGCACCACAGCGTTTTGCCCACGGAAGGCAGCAAGCCTCACTGGAAAAGAAATTCAGTCTCCTGCGTTCGGGGGATGACTTTTACTGCTCTGTTCGGAGTACCAAGAAGGACTGGATTTTCCCTCCAGGTGCCTCTTCTTTTATTTGCAATACATAGCCTGAAGCAATGCCATTTGTCATTTGTCTTGGTGCTCGGATGCACCCCTGGCCGGCTGGTGCCGATAGCCCTTCACACTTTGGTGTGACAGGCCTTTCTTCTTTTGTTGCCATTGTCCCTTCCTCCCTGCCTCATCCTGCTCTTAGATCTTTGTCACCTAGATGTCATTAGCACCCTGGTGTGTCTCCTTCCTGTCTGGTGCTGGTGACATTGTGCCATGTGTGATGGCGGGTGAATGCGGCAGGGAGTGCTGAGAATTTGTTAAGCGGCTTCACTTCAACACTACAGCTAAGTCAATGCCTAGTCTGGGATGCTGAGGGAAACCCTTATTGATGTATTTTTATGTCCAGTTCAGTACTCTGGATGACAACCCTTGTATAACACCCCCCTCTTAGAATCCCCCTGACCCCACTGAGCCAAGAAGTAGGTCTGTTTTGCAAATTTAAAAGGTTTATTTGGGAAAAATAACAATATATATCTATCACACTTTTATAATAAATTAATATTGGATATCACACTTAAAATATGACAGTGATCAACATTGGATAACGTTCTACTGGTAAACTGATTTGGGTTACTTAGAAGTAGTATAGAGGATGAGGTAGCTGAAATGCTTTTTGGTTTCAAGGAAATGCAAGGTGGAATAAATGCAGTACAGAAAATAAACTGATATGGTTTCACAAGAGATAATATGTTCACTTTTCCCCTGGTGGCAATTCACCCCCCCCCCCATATGCAATGCAAGGAGATGGAAGTAACACACACAGACTTCAGGAATACAATCAAATACAATATGGAATTCAGTTCCCCCCCAGCAAGCTTAGAGGAAACAGGTAGAAGTTTGAAACAGGCCCAAAATCTTTTAAATGTGATGGCAATGGATGGGAAAATGTGCGATCTGATTTTAATTCCCTCTAGAGATTCAGGGTGAGCGAGAGATGCTTGTTGGTATTAGTTCAGGCTAACTTTAGGAATGCTCTATGAGTTATTACCAGGTTGCAAACGGATTTTAACAAAGGAAGGAATGGAGCTGCTATTTTGACAAGTGGAGAAATTGAGCCAAATCGCAAATCGCGGTAAATTTCGCGAGTGCGTAAATCGCGATTGCGGTAAAAGTATAAGGAGTAGGAAGTCAGGCTTGTTGAAAAGCTTAGATTCTAAGCTTTCAGAGGAAAGTTAAATCTCGTTCCTAGGACAAACGGTTCCAGAGATACGGACGATTTAATAAAGGTAGATTTTCGGATTTAAAGTAAAACTCAAAATGACAGGTGACAGCTTGCAGCTGCAGAATCGACAGGTGACAGTTGTGCAGCTTTAAAAATGACAGATGACACGATTTCTAAGAGGCTGTTCTAATTAGGTTAAAATAGTTTGGATTAGATTATTTTAACTAAGAGATTGGGTTCTGCACAGTTCTGGCAGATACTCACTCCTAATTTTGAAATGAATGGGCCTCGTCACGGATCTGGTCAACACGTCCAGCGGCGGTTCTCTCTGCTCGGCGGGTCAATCAGGCACCGGTTCTGCTCACAGCGATCCGGATCTCTGGTTCTGCTCACATCGGTCTGGGTCTAGTCTGCGGTTCCGGCAAAAGTTCTTGGCAAAGAATTCAAACAGCTCGCCCGGCTGTTGAATAGTTTGGTTAGGTTTGCTGGATTCTGAAGGCCTGCTGAGAATACTTTTGCTTGCAGTGGGCCTTCTAGGTTCAAAGTTCTGTAGTCTCTGTTTAGCTTGGAAGTCTAAGTATTGGATCTCTGGATGTGAAATCGTCGGTCAGCATGCACTGCAGCAAATGGAATATGAATGTCTCTACCTGTCCCAGCAGTCTCTTTTTATGTGTTTTGGAAGTGGGTGTGTGCGTGGCATAACTGAGCCTGCCCCCCTCTACTTGTCATTGGCCCAATTCTCCCCTCTCCCATGATTGGGGGAAGGAAATGGATTGTCATCATGATGAGGTCTGTTTATGGGTCAGAGGATCATCCCCTGGTCAATTTGCCCACAAATCTATATTTGATTCAAATACATATTTCCCAGATACACAATTTGTTGAAATTACATGTACACATTATATATGGTCCATGCTTGTCCGCCTCTGATCTTCCTGGGGGCTTGCATTAAAAAATGACAACATTTTGCGCTTTTTGACTGGTTTACCAATATCGGACATTTACCAAAAATTACACACATGTGCGCAAGGAGTATGGACATTAATTGATGAAGTGTCAGATTTTTAACATGCAGACATTTGGAGTAAGACCCTATTTTCCGCTAGCAACCCCCCAGCATACACCACAGGGTCCTAACACCTCTTAAAACGTGCACAGAAAAATCACAAAAATAATGATATTACTTATATAATTCTGACAAGTCCGCACTATGAGTTATCTATCTTTTTAAAATTATGCTCTGGCCCAGATGGGTGTGGTTTAGGTTCCAAAGCACATGGGGGAAGCTTCTGTCTGCCCCCGCCTCCAGCTCGGGTGGCTCCCAGAGGCACTTCTCCTCCCACTTCTCCCAAGAGGAAGCCACTTTATGGCCCCCCAATATAACATTTGCCTTAGTCCAGGACAAGGCTTTGTGCAACCTCCTGCAGGTGCCCCTCCCCTCCCCTAATCTGAGAGGTGTCAACTCCTTTTGGTGGGGAAGCAGGATGCAGCTAGGCCTGGGAAGAGTGGCTGAGCAGGTTTCTCCTGTCGGGGGTAGTTGTCAGGCAGAATTCAGCTAAATGTCACTTTAGTTCCCAGTGTAAATCAAACTTACAATTTTTACATATACATTAAATAATTACTTCCTTCAAGTCATTTCAAAATATAGTTTTACATTGTATCTACCTCTTAGCAAGTTTTTCCTTGGCCTGGTTTCGGTTCATTTGTTCAGTTTTACACAAAAGTCTGGTGGTTTTAAAACGCCGGCTTTCTGATAGTGGTGAGTACCGGTATTGCATCCATTTTTTGGGATCTGTCTTGAATTACTGCATTTCAATAGAGTTGTCTTTTGCTTGATAGTATAGGACCCTTGCTTAACATTGTTTTGATGGCATCCTTACAGTAGAGTGGTGATGTGGAACCCCCCACAAGAAGGTTGTATCTTTGGAGTGGTCTTGTGCCAACTGCGCAGTTCTCCTGGATTCTGGCGTGAATGTGGGCGGCGATAGCTCATCCCCACATCCACCCAGTCTATTGATTTAGTTTGTTCTGGGATAGAATAATGGGCGGCGACAGCTCATCCCCACATCTACCCAGTCTAAGGATTCAACATGGGTCAAAACCCTTGACAAATTGTTGCTGCTTACGGCACTATTATATTCCCTATGTCTTATGGCATTGCCCCTTTGCCCCTGCCGTGCCCTGTAGCTCCATGTGTCCCTCATTACGTGGCACTGGCCAGTCTCGCCATACAAAGGAGCATCCCCTGCCCACGTTCACAATGCTGTGGGTGTTCCTGTGGGGGAAGCGCTGCATGGCGCAAAACTGTCACTGCAATCGCAGTGCTGCCACCCCACTCGATTCACCTCATCTCCTGCCACCAATACCCTGCACTTTACTGAAAACATCCTCCACTGTTGCGTGTCGTGGCGCACTGATTCTGCTAACAGCGCTACCAATCAACTGACATAGAGTGCTTGCCGCCATTAACCCACACCCAGCATCTATTCAACATACATTCACCCCTTGCTATCGGGACTGCCGCAACAACCTGGCAGTTATGGGCAGACAAGGCTGCGCACTTTAATGGAAACCTCCTCCATGGTTGCACTGTGTGGCACACCCATACTGTTACCATTGCTGTTAATCGCCGACCGACATAGGGTGCTTGCTGCCATTAAAACGCACCCAGCATCTATTCAAAATACCTTATCCCCTGCGGGCAGGACTGCAGTAACAACCCAACAGGTATCTGCCAGTGAGGCTGCTAGCAGCCGCAGCATACCCTTCCACCTGAAGGCAGAGCGGCGACGAGCGATCCTCGATCATATCCTGTGTTTGCTCTACCATCCAACAACCAAGACCATATAATTCCTGACTGCTGCCACAGCCGCCTATTTCTCCAAATCATGCCTGAAGCCCTGTAACGTGGAGGAAGTGTCGGTCACCATGAAGGCCTACTGGCGAGGGCTGGCGTCTTGCTCCACTCATATATGCATACTTCAGTAGAAGATCCATCCCTTGGCTAAGGACGATGGTCTTTGTTAGTCCTGCTGCTGTTCGGGGCTGCAAAGAGGCAGAGTCTCACAGGGGAGGTAGGGGGGGCCAGATATTTAAGCACCCCCCCGGGCCACAAGCCAGTTCTGGCCGGCCTAGGGGCACACCCCTTACACCTCCCTTGTGAGAGGCGAGGTGATTAATCCTCTTGTGGGGGGACAGAGGAGAGGCCCGCTATGCTGGTTGTCCCTCTAGCATCCCCTGTGGGGGCTGGCCATCCACTTAGTGTCCAATGACTAGGAGCAGTCTATTCCTGCCGTCATATTAGGGTTTTAGCAATCCCAAAATTGGATGATGAACTATCCCCCATTTCTAGCAAACGTGGTAAGCATCTTCAACTAATCCAGCTACCGTCGACAATTTCCAGTCAATAAATTCACTCCTTTTATAGGGCAAAGATGACGCATCATGTAAGCTCAGAACCTCTCTGGCCGTAACCATGGTAATTTTACAGAGTACTTCTAATTAGGGTCACTCCTCTCTCAAAGGAAGCCTCCAACTTAATTTCAGTTTTCCCTCCAGTTTACACTAGAATTTGTCTCAGGTGAGATAGATGAACAGCTGAGCTTCAACAAAGTGTTACTCAGCCTTTGCGAGCGCTTGGTAGCCTAGCAAACTCAGTTATTTAAGGGTTGTGAAACACTGTACGGCTGTAGCCAGGGGATGTTTCGTTTACCACTTCTGTGCCCAGCAACTTGCCATCTCGACTCACTCTGCATCATATCCCATGAAGTGTCTTTCTTCCAGAGACCCAAGCTGCACCTCACTGATGACACCCAAGATGAGGCTGAGCCATGGCTGGGTTGCTTGTGGTCTCGTGCATAATGGATGTGACCAATCAGTTTGGGCGGACTGCCCCTTTTAGGGTGGGACCAAGCCTGATTTGCGTTTAATCTAAAGAACAATGGCAGACTAAATAACTATGGTTTGGCAGGTTGCCCAGAGCTGTGCCAGAGGTTAAGATGAATTCTGAACGTTCCAGCCTTCATCTTTTGTTTTGTCTGTGTCTTTCTTTCATTCAGTTCACCACTACCCTGCATTACTAAAAAGGTTCTTAAATAAGATTTTCAAACTAATGGAAAATCAAGTTCAAAACTATCTTGCAATCCAGCTTTGCTTAACATGGCATCACCGCCAGGGGTGGACTGGCCTATAGGGAACTCTGGAGATGTATTGGCTCACTTATTTTGATACCAATGTCCAGTTTCTGTACAATGGTGGCTTCGGCTGCATTCTATTCACTACTCATAGCTAGCCTATACGATGACTTGATCTACCTTGCGTTTTCTTTACATTCATTAAACTTGTTTTCTGTGGCACATTGTTAACGTGTAATCTTCTTCTTTTACACGTTGATAGTTCACTTGATTCTTTACTTGATCATTCGTCCTCTAAGATCCATATATTGTCTTCAGTCAATATCTTGGGACGTTATGCACACTTTCTTATGACGTCATCAGTTCATTTACTAAGCTCTTTCTCGTATTCCTTCAGGAAGTTCCTCCTGCAGGTTGTCGTCACCCCAGGAGTACATTCAATAAGGTTGTCTCAATGGGTATCTCCTTCCAAATACTCGCTGCAGTATTGGTACAATAGCTGGTGTCAGGCAAGGCAAAATCTCATGTCTCCAATACAGGGGCAGTAGGAGGGCAGGATCTTCTGCAGATGTGTACTGCTGCTCCTCTACAAGTGTATGTTATGTTATGTTGTCTTTTATTAAAGGATATTTATACCGTGCACAATCAGCACCTGAGTGGTCCCCTGGCGCTCTGGTGGATCTTAAAAGCAAGAGGGTAAGGTAAGTCAGTAGGACTGAGAGGGGAAAAAGCGCAAGAGAGCTGTTATGTGCTGTTGGCAGCTTTAGTTCGGTTTACACCGTTTGCTGAGCGTAAGTGTGATTATTCGGTCTGTAGTTGTCATATGTTGTTGTGCGAGTCTATGTGTGGTTGTTTCATTGTTGCGGTGTAGCGAAGTGTGTGTGGTTTCTTGTCCTGTATATTTATTATATATCTAAATCATAAAAAATGACTCAAAATATTTTTCTACCTTTAGATAAAGAGCAACATGTGTTCCTTGTGAATGCCTACTAGACATGTCTAGTGGCTAGTCCAGTATTTGCTTGTGTTCGGCTTTCAATCGACTCCTGAGGTGATATGCATTATTTCATCTGTTATTCCATTGGTAAAGGTGCATATTGATGAATACAATTATTTAATCAAAACCTTTCACTACTTGACAACATATAAAATATATAAAAACAATACATATTATGTTAACTACACCAGCACTAGTAAAACGTGCACAGATGCTGCGGATCTTGTTGAGCTCTCAAAGAGAGCTCTCAAAAATACACAGAGATTTTCTGACATGCTCAATGTCTTTGTTGGTGCTCATATTGTGTTGTGTGCCTCTGCATGCACATGCACGGCACTAATAGTTACAGTGCTGCCCAAAACTCCCTGTCTGAGGAGCTAGAGTATTTGTGTTGCAGCAGAGCTTGGACATATTTAGAATTTGTCCTAAATATACTAAAGTGCTAAGTGCCTATGTCAAGTACAAGGTGCCTTCGCACTTCAATCAATTATAGTATAATAGGCTGCATTCGGTTTGAGCTGTTCTCTTAGTCTCAGCGTGCGCTAGTTTCGAAGAGTGTTTCGTCTTCATCAGAGACTTCCTTTATACTGAAATACAAATCATGTATAATTAATAGAGAAATGACAAACATTTCAAAAAAATGGTAACACTTGTCTATGCATTAATACTCACTCGTATATTTTTAGAAAACCTTGCTAAGAGTACCTATGCAATTCCGCGACTCTTCTAGGGTCCGGAAGATACTGCTGACTTCCAGGCTCTGCTTAGACTGGCTGGAAGGGGCTCTTCCGTGCTGAGTCTTGTTCCATACAGTTGGGGCCATATGTTGAAAACTGTCGAGGGAACACATAGGTATGAGGGCTGTGCGTTGCCTAGAGGTGACGACAATGGAGAGGGTGGACGATTCTGCTCTCTGACACTGCCGTAGAGTGGTATTGCCATGGTAATGTTGACACCCGTGCTCCCCAATGGTGACTGACACTGTCCTAATGTCAATTAGATGCATCGTCTCGCATTTTAGATCTAGAGTAAATGCAACGCAATAACTCTCAATGTATACCAAAAGCTGTGTTAGAATTTTTAAAAAAGTTGGGATATTGAGTCTCTTTAGGCTGCTGACGCTTGTTTGATCTTAAACGAATGTAACTGTCACTGATATGTGACTAAAATGGCTGCCTTAGATGGCTAAACGTTAAATTGTGTATTTGCTCACATACCCTCGTGGGGACTGGAATATCCGTGTTCTCCCAGGTCTTGTCCTGATGTGTCCGTGCTGGAGGGGTTCTGAGCTTACTCCTGGGAAATAGCATGCAGTTACTTCACTACTAGTGCTATTTGAATCAATGCAACATATTTTTAATGTGACGTGTTTTTAAACACCACTACAATTCATTACAAGTGTGTCATTCCGGAAATAAGGGTCTCGGTCGTACCTTACCGGCACCTTTTCCGGACCACCACACTACAACTCTGCCGGCGGGGGCCGTTGCGCCCAGCAGGTCAGACCTGTCGAGCATAAAAGCCCACACCTGCAGAGTTTTCACAGAAGCACCGTTAGCAACGGTGCCAGTGCTTCCGTCTCCCCACTTCCATGGAGTCCCATAAGGGAATGGGGACAAACATTTTCTGGCGTCTGAATTCCCGATCCGCTGGGACTTGTAATGTCCCGTTTGCACCGGGATATGAGGCGCCGGGAAAAGTGTCACGAGTCCAGCGGCAACCCAGACTCGTAATGAGGCTCCTCGCCTTTCATAGTGTGAATTGCAAGTTTATTGAGGGTGGTGTAGAAGTGTAGTTGTGTGGCTGACTGATACAGCTGGACACGTTATGGTGATTAACCAGTGGATGGATTATCTTACTGCTTTGTGCACTGCCAGGCAGTGTGCCTTAAATGTAGAACTGTATTTCATAGGGGGGTAATGCAGGTGGTGTAGAACTGGGGTGCTTGGGTAGTTTGGCCAGAGCTGCTTGGATACCTGTAGATGTTAAGATGTTTGGGACTACGACTCCAATGATCCCTCACCATTGATAGCCATACACTGCTGAAGCTAATGGGAGTTATAGTCCAAAACATCTGGAGAGCCAAAGTTGCAGAGGTCTGCCTTAGAACTTGTAACAGTAATATGTTTATGTCGCTTTTTAAAATCATTAGTGAATTTTAACTTACTTGGCTTTCACCATATAAATACTGACATGTTCAAAGGGACTTTAGCCCCACAGTATCAACTTCACATGCTTTCATGAGTCCACTAGGAATTGTGGCAACTTTACTGTATATTTGCATATTTTACGATCCATTTGCCAGGATCGCATTTTCTCCACTGCACCTCAAGAATATTACTTCACTGATTTAAGGTAATCCTAAGATTTGGTTTAACATCTATTAACTAGGTGAGCTGTGTATACTCTCTCCAATATGAATTCCAACCAAACTCACTGTCAAGCATACATTGCATCGAAAGGCCTTGCCTTCAGTGCAGAAGTGTGGTTTCTTGCAATCGCCTACTGAGAAGCACTATGAGAGTAAATGTGTACCCTTGTTAGTGATCCCCCCCACCACACACATGCAGTGACACAGCGTGTTGCATCTAAAGGTGTGAGATCCAACACATTAACAAACCCTTATGGACCATGACTTCAGAGTGTCCAGAGGGACCTGGTGTAGGCCGAGGCCGCCCCTCTCTTTTACTATTTCCCTGGTTAGTCTTGAACTTATAATACGGGCTGCGCACCTACCGCCTGTAGACATCTAGCGGCAGAGCAACACAGCAGTGTCCGCTACCTACACTTTGACTTCTCTGTGCTATTTTGCTTTCGCTTGGATTTGCTCCTCAGTAATTGCCACTGGAGGATCATTAAGCGGAACAAATTGAACTGAAACACATACTTGGGTATTGGCCACAAATGAAATGTCCATAACATTGAGTCATAACTCATCTGGAAATGATGACTGCCCTCTTGGCTCGGCATTCCTTAATACAGACGTGTGTGCTAAGCACTGAGTTCTTCCCTAGGGTAACAGCTGTGTTAAAGGTCTTTAGACTAGATCTTTTTTCTCTTAATAGATCCACTCGAACCCCAGATTTGTAAGTAAATGCATGCATGAATTCTGTACTTGCTCAGTGCACCCTTGTTAACCGATTGCCCTCAAGGAACTTCCTCATCCATGGTGGATCAGAAATCCGTTTTGAGGGATGGTTTTAGGCAGCATGGTGGGATTGCTAAGGCATGACAATTGGATGCATGTTGTATAGCCGGGTGCCTTGACTTTGAAGGGTTTTTCCATTTCCGAGTTGCAGTAGAGGTTGAAATGAGTGAGAACTAAGGAGAACAGAGTAGTACTATTTTTATTTTTACTTTTTTATAGCTCAGATACTTTTTTGATATATTTCCGAATTTCCAGACCTATTCATTTGCAGTTAAACTACACATCTTGCTTTGTACTTGTCTCTTTGAAGATAAATAGATCACATGAGGTCCCACTGTGAGGAATTCGACCATCTGCGTGGTGGGTGTGCGCTTGCCTGAGCTTTTTTGAAATTTTAAATAAATTGAATGCTGGTAGAAAAACCTCTGGAAAATATGTGAGGCTAATCCACACACATTTTCCTATGCTCACCACACAGCATACGCATAGACCTGTGTACTCAAGGTGGACATAGCCTACAGGTGCAGTCCCCCCTGTCATATTTAGTTGGTATCTGGCAGGAGGAGTACACAATGTGTCTTTAGAAGGGGGACCACGAAACGTTCACCCTGCCATGTCCAGCTTGATTAACTAACAAAGGCTCCATGGATCCATCATGTCCTTTTGTTGGGTCCTGCAGCTGGTGGTAGCGTTTTGCATACCATTCATAGGGTAATTCAAGCAGGCCCACATGGGGCCTGGCTGCTGAGGCTAACAAAGGAGACAGGAAACCGCAACAACCTTTCATATGCACTGTGTTAACCTGAAGCCAGCTCCCGCCCTCAGTTTCAATTGACAGTGAGCTGTCATGTCTGGGACTGCGTGTTTACAGTAGTCCACTATACAGGGCGAGCACATTCATAAGGTATGAGAATGTGGTTTGCAGGACCAGAGAGTCTGGTCTCACCGCAGCTTCAAGGGAGACATGCCGCTTTAATCAGGAGCCACAGAGAGCTCCATTAACCAGAGAGACCCTTTGATACACAACAGACAGGAGGATGGGTGGGACTTAGTATTACATGTTTTCACCCCTTTACCTTTTCTGTTGCAGTTATGACCTCACACATACAGGAGATTGTTGGTGGTGACCCCAGATTGGTTCATTAAGGTAGGCTTAGCCTACACCAATCCCAGTGTGTCCATTTGGCTTTAAAAGACCATCTGAGGACTTCACAAGGAGTAGCAAGAGTAACTCATCATGGGACCCAGGCTGAAGGTACAGTCTGCCTCACATCTTCCGCCAGTGTAGGGAGGCCAGAATCTCAAGCAAGATCCCTCCTCTATATATCTTACATATATCCAGAACCAGTACCCAGCCAGCAGACAGCATGCCCGATAGGCTTGGCAGCAAGCTTCCTCGATGGAAAGTGCCAGAAAGTATCTGAACCCGAAACCAAGGACAAGGCGACTGCCTGCAACACATCCCCTAGCTTTAGTCTGTCTGCCTAAAAGGACAAGACGAGCCCAGTGAAGAAGCTAGGAAACGTGCATCCACCTTAAAGGACATTTTTGGTCAAGTCCCACGAGCTGCAGTCGACTGCAACGCAGACTGCTGTTACACTGCAATCACTTAAAGCCATCCGAGACGTCTCGAACAGTGCTTCAGAACCTCCAACCAGCACTGGGGCAACCATTTCTAACCCTGAGCCACTTTGTAGGTCAGCCTGTAGCCATCTGTCCAGCTTTGTGTGCCAAACTTTTTGCCGCCTGATACCCACAACTGACTTAAACTCTATCACAGAAGCTGCAAAGTGCTCTGAAACTGACTTGACCTTGTCGAGCACCAAGAACACTTATAAGCACAAGGTACATTATGGTTCTGCCCCCTTGGTCCTTCCCGGAAGGACCCCAGAGACATTTTAAGTCCTATTGATCCCATAGTGCTGAAGCCAAGTTTCCTTAAACTTGTGTGATTATTTAATATACCAACCACCCTCCTGTCAGTATCCAGACTGTATCCCTTTTTCTTCTTTAAAACTGTCTGTCCTCTGCATTCCTATACAGGGTGGGTTGTATTTCTTAGTGTTGCTAAAACTGTCAGTTGTGATAATAATAGAGATTTTATACAACCTTGACTGGACAGTTCCTTTTATCATCGGGTAATAATTGTATTTTTATTGTGTTGCAACTAACCAACGATCCACAACCTTTCGGAGGTAAGCCTGCCTTCCATCCACGTTACCAAAATTGGACAAGGAGGTTTATAATTTGCTTGTGTTTCCAATCTATTCAGATCTTTTCTGGTGTATTAAAGGTGTTGGGCTGATTGATGGCTTAGAAACTGATATTCATCCTGGCACGGCTGGTGCCCTGGAAGTTGATTTGTCACATTGGTGTCAGATGGTCAGATCTAGTTGGAACCTTGCATACAGCTTAGTCACCCAACCATAGAAGTACTGTTGCAGGCAATGTTTAGACACTGTTAGGTATTTGTAATAATCATAGATCTTGACATGGAGACTGTGAAAGTCCTGCACATCCTATGTCAAGAGAGGGGATGTCCCCACAGCACTAAGATTAATAAACCCGAGTTGCAGACCATCCTCCAAGTAGGGGACAAGACCACAGGGGACAGACTATGCCCTGTTTCCCTGAACGAAGAAAACCTTACAGGAGGGGTAGTGGAAGGTGACGAGGATGACCACATAAGCAGTGTTTCTCGCCAACCATCTCTCTGGGGGGCAAGCGTAATTTCTCAACACTATAAAGTGTTCCCAAGTTCAGGGGCCAGTGCGGCATTCCACAGGCGTCAGGCCTCGGCACAGTATCTACATGGCCTTGTAATTGTTTCGGCTGTTAACAATGTAGCGCTAGAAAACTCCTGCGAGAGGAGAGTAGACTAGCGCTAGAGAACAGAAACATCGGTACAAGGACACCATAGAGCTGTGAAGCTGGCACTCGAAGAGAGGAAGGAGGCCAACAGGTCCACTTCTAGCAAAAGTAGCAGTTGTGGCTCAAACCAGAGTGCCCGGGATAAGCCCCGGTGGTACATCCCCAAAGACTTAGTGCAGGCTTATGAGGTGGGGAAGGACATTGTGTGTGACAGGGAAAGGGTTCATAGTCAGCAGATTTAAGTGCACATGCGCAGTCCAATCCATATATGCTATAAATTGTCCACAGCCAATGGTGAAAAGGGAGATCCTACCAAACGTCTGCTAAAAGAGAAGACAAATAATACAAACTTTTAAGGACGGGGTGCATGGAGCAATTGTACAAGGGATAGAAGTCAGGAAAGTCTTCTGGGAAGATATTCCTGCAAAAGAAAACCACCTACCCCTCCTTCAGGTGTGTGGTTAGCTATATTTATGTATTTATTTAATTTGTTTGGGGACTGCAAACAGCGTGTCATTTTCTTATTGCAGGTCAGTTGTGATGCGACAACTAACCTGTAACAAGAACATTATTTGCAGTCTTGTATATTGATGTTGAAGGCTGTTGTGTATTATAAGGTATTAATAGTAGTTGACATGTTTATGTTTTATATTGGTGATTTGGTGAGCTGTGTTTTCCCCTAACTCCTCTGCTCACCTGTCCCACCTATCTGTTGGTTTAACAGTGTCATGTTGCATTACTCCTAAAATACTCCCAGGACCACCATGGAAAAGGAAGAGGGGCTTTCTATGGAGCCTTGTGTTCCATTTCCCCTGTTAGTTATATTGGGTGAGTATTTGTTATGCAGAAGGGTTTGAGGCAAGCAAGTATATTGCCATTAGCACCCTACATTTTAAAATTGGAAGCTCATATTAATAATAGCCTGCTGCAACGGCCTAATGTGCCAGTGATGGTGCTGGGATTATTTATAAGGCCCTGGATTAGCATGGTACTATTAGTTGGGTTGTGGGTTGTGTGATGAATCCAATGGATTCCTCACCAAAGTCCTGCCTAAAATGTCCTCCAAGGTGGCCTGAGAAAGGCAGACACTTACTGATCCTGACCTTGGGGGTGGTACTCTGCTGGAGGATCACCTGGGAGGAGAATATCCTCAGGGAGGTGAGAGGATCCAATGGGGTAAAACACAGAATATACCTTCCTCTAAGGAAGAGGTATTACCAATGCCAAAATACCTAATTGCTTGTTGCCACAATAACCATTTGTTGAACACTTAAATGCAGGTAAAATCAGCCAAAGCTCCTGCGGTATAAAAGTGAATAAAACCCAATCTCAAACCCCTAGAGCGAAGTGCTTCCCTAACCCAAAATGGAGAAATTGAAAGAAGTCTGTGAATAGTAATTGCAAAAAACCTAGAAAACTGTATTCTTCTTTTCAAAGCAAACTGGTAACTGATTTGTATAATATTCCTTCAAAGAATGTTGTAGAAAATAGAAGGCAAATCAGCAATGCCCAAAGGGTTAGAAAAACTAACTTAGTTGCCGGTGACTTCAAATCCCGTAATCCCCTCAGTACTGAGACAAGCAAGAGGATACAGAGGAACACTACTTTAGGAGGGATATCCTAATTAGCGTCAATGACCTACACCTGAAGGAGACTAAGAGGCTTAAAAAGCCCCCTCAGTTGCAGGCATCAGAAACAGGAGGAGGAGAGAGAGAAGCATTGCAGTGGAGTAAGAAAAAGCAGCTCCGGCCATGGTTGACGCCGAGATGGAGGCCTGAGGCAAAAAAGAAACCAGGACCACTGAAACGGCAGAAAGCGTGGCGTGTTCTGAGAGAGTCTTTGCCTTTGAATCTCCCTGTTGCAGAGGTCACATAGTGGGAAGCATGAGGAAGAGACGCTTGCCTAATACAATTTCTTTGTGCAGAGTTCGCACAGCAGGAAGCAGTAGCAGCAAAGTAAGCTTTCCCCCTTTGGCGATTCCAGATGGCTGTGTTGCACTTGGCCCTCTCTGGAGCAGAGGAGGCTCCATTCATCAGTGGTGTGAGCGGAGGAGGACCGTAGGAGGCTGTCCACCCAACGCAAGGAGCCACAAGTAGCAAAGACCTGCGAACAGAGCAGAGCGTAATCAAGCTACTTATCCAGTGAATTCCCAGCTTGCAAGTGACTCTGGTGCGCTCCAACACGGTCCGCGTGTTCACGGGAGGCCGCTTCACTTTCGAGTCAGTGAAAGCAGCAGTAGCAGAAATTTTGCATACCAAACTATATGAAACCAACAAAAGTTGTACCTATTGAAACAAAGAGACTGTATAAATAAGCAGATGAGTGTGTGGAAAGCCCAGAAACCCCATGGGGAAGCTATAGAAAGTCCAAAAGCTTACAAGCAGTACCCAAGCCAAGAGTGTATTAACAACCAGCAATACCTGTGGAATCAGAAAAATACAATATTAAGGCTGTTACACCAAGCAAAGGAAAATACACCGACACAGGCTTTTATTACAAAACTGAACAGTATTGAACAAAGTACACAAATGGCTATTTGGCTGTCAATACATCACAGAGACCACCAGCGGGGTTCAATGTGAGCAGTGAGCAGAATTTGCTAGCTGGACATCAGCGTATTTATACAGTTTGTTATAATGATGTCCAGCCTCTTACAAGTTAATTATACACTGGGCTAGGGTCGCGACAGGTTAATTTCCTAATTTACATATCACATGCATGCGGTTTACTTTTAAATACATTTACTAACAGACATTATTATTCTCTGATTTAACGTTACACTCTTTACATATTGCTTTAATAGAGATCAAACAAATGTTTTGCATGTTGTATTTGGATAGCATTATTGTTCTTGTATACTTGTAGGTGACCCTAACATGTATCCTGAAGGCAGGTTGGACATTAACCCTCCTACAGAGGTTGAAGAGGTTAAGGCAAGAACAAGAGCACATAGGACGGCCATTTTAGACTGCATGGTGATTTTGTACAATAAACTAAAAATGGCGGTTCTAACCTAAAATGGAGGCTCGATTCACTTGAGGTCACGACCTTGTAATACGGATTTCCTCGCAAAGCGACTGGGCATAGGCCAACATATACAATGAGGACGAAACAATATTATATCAGTTCTAACATACCAAAATAACAAACAGTGTTCAAGACAGGAGGGGAATACTGACAGGCTTAATAATTGTGAGACTTACTGTTATGTGCTATGAAACAAAAATCTTCAGGTGATGGAAACCTATATTGTCCAAGCCAAGATAGAAGAAAAGTGAGACTTTGGTCATTATTTGGTTGTTGGTGCAGAGGGGAAAGAAAGGTGGCAAAATGGATGCCCTTCTGGAGAATGTTATCCAGGGGGGGGTGGGGAACATAGTGGTCAAGGAGTCTTAAAAAAAACCCTAATGTGGTTCATTGGTTCCCTGCAACTTGTTTAAAGTTTGATGCTAAAGAACTCTAATGAAGTTGTTGTTATTCTAAGTTGGAAGTTACCACTGAAGCACTTTTCCATTCTTGTTGTTGAAGAAGTAGACAGGCAGGCGAGTATATCCGTAGGGCAAGACCTTATTGCCCAAAAGAGCCTGGCGAAGGAATAAGACAGGTAGTAGTTGATGCAAGTGCTGAACTGTGTTTCTAACATTGATTTGTGAGATTTGAAGAGTTGTGAAAGCTTGAAGAAAAGTTACAATTCTTTCTGGAACCAAAATTGCAATAAACCAAAGACATGTGTTGTTACTACCAAGGTGAAACCTGTACTTACTCCAGGATGAGTTGGAATAGTTTATTTCTTTCTGAAACTAATATGTGTGACAATTATCCTTACAAAAACGATTGTGGTTGCTTATTTGGAGAAGACAAATGCGAGAAAGTTCTTGGTCCAGGAGGAGTGGGAACTTGGGATTTTTGTGAGATGCTTTATTGAAGCAACAGAACTTTGTGAGTTTGAGTATAAGACCTTAAGAACTATATTGGAACATTGTGTCAAAACTGATTTCCTTGTTTCCTTTGAACTGTGTAGAAAACCCATGTTCAGATCTGCGGAAGGAAAACTCACTAAGGTTATGAGAAGAGTCATTGATCATATTATGAATCAGGTCATATGTTATACATTATTGTTGAATAGAATTGCCATATATTTCCTTTTTGATGTATTTGTTGTGAGGGTTAGATATCCTTTTGTTAGAGTCTTTCCTTTAGTTTATTTTAGGCAGGGACATCCTCGTCAGGGTGTAGGGATAGTGAGGTGCCTATATGTATGAACTTTTGTTTACCCTTGGATCCCTTTCTTTTGTATTGTGCACAGAATTTGAAAATCATTTAAGTTGTGATTTTGGATCAGCCCTGAGGAGGACCATCACTGGTCAGAAAACACATGTTGGCTGACACATCGAGAATAAATATTTGCAAATTATAAATACTTCTGATCAAGTCTTTATTCGAAGGTGGTTTATATGTTAAAGAAACCTATGTGCATCTAGTTCATGAGAGGCCTACCTATCACCCTTCATTTGTTGGTAGCAATACTCTAAACACAACCTCTTGTAAGCACTTTGCATTTATTGCAAAAAAACTACATATCGCAACACAACTCATGAATTACGGCAGGTGTTGCAAGTGCCTACAACCTTAACTTGGAGTCTGGCCGTTGATGTCATGCATGACATTATTTCTGATGACAATGCTTATGTTCTATGTAATGAAATGTATGAGCTCATGGGCAGAGCACCAGGGGAATCTGAGTGAAGGTTGTCATCACTTTCCACGCTGCTGAATTTCATGGGTTTTGTGGCAATATATTGTTTCACCCTAACTCCATCTTAACTAAGTTTTTTTCCAAGACTTTCGAGAGTTTTGTTATGCTAGATCTTACCCAACCTGTAGTAGCAAATAACCCAGGCCCACTGGCCATGGCCTTTGGTTGTGGCCACTGGCCACTTTGCACCAATTCCAATAAAACAACCATGTCCCACTGTTCATGGCCTTTGCTCGTGGCCCCTGCCACTTTGCAGTAGTTAGGGTGAAAGACTGTTACCCACTGGCCATGACTTTGTTCCGTGTCCACTGACCACAATTACGGTAAAAGACTGGGGACCTCTGGCTATGGCCTTTGGCCCTGGTCCCTATCCCCTTTGGTAGTAATTTACTATGTCCCACTGGCCATTTCGATATGGCCAGTGACCATTGCCTTTGCCCTGGACCCCTGCCACGTTGCACCTATTATAGTGAGTGACCACGTGCCACTAGCTACAGCCTATAACCATAGCCTGCATCACCTTGAGTAGTGAATAATCTGTGATCCCTCCCAGTTTCCACCAATTCAGGAAAATATCATGGCCCTATGGCCAGTGTTTCCTCCTTTTTAGTTTCCCCTCTTTAATTCCAGTGAGATTTAAACAAGGGAATTTCCAGAAGGGACCGAACCGCAAAAACCATTGTGCACACATCTATTCCCACGAGAATGGAAGTCTTTTGATTAAGATGGAAACGTCTAAAATTAAAATGTCTTCCACAGCCCCATTCAACAATACATATGCACCCCACCTGCTTTTTTGTTCTTCCCACCTTGCTCCCGCTGTCCAAGTGCCCCCTGACCTTCTCATGATATCACTTTTCCCCTATTTCTTCCCGTGACGCACTTCAATTCCCACTTGACTCTAATCCTGCAAGAATCCTAAAGAAAGACAAAAATGTCTCCCCCAGCCCCGCCCAAAGTATCAAACACACAATTTGACCCATGGTCATCCTGCCCATATCCTCTATTTATAACTTTTAATCAGTTGAACAAAATTGCCCCACATTTTCCATTTAATGGAGGGCGTGGCAAGCATTTTTTGGGTACATTTTTGCCATATATTTCCTACTAGTCAAAGGTGACTAGCAAAAGAATGCTTGCAAAAGTCAGTGGTTCATAGGGTTCGCCTTCTAAGGCAACGACTGTTACCCTATATTTAAAAAATGCCTCATTTTACTGTTTTACTGATGTGTATATATATATATATCCCTAAATGTGGGTAGAGGGGAGCATATGTTTGCCCCCAAGCGCCAGCATCCACAGCCAATGTTATCCTTGGGGGACTTCCCACAGATCATATTCTAGAATATTCCAGGACCGTTTCGGGAAAATAGATTCAAATAGTTGACAGTCCGTGCCACGAAGAGGGGACTGAATCCATTGGCTTGGCCGATGCCCATTTTCGATTGACCAGAAAGCAAAACAAATGAGGAAAGCATTGTTTTGGCACCGGCCGAGCCTGGCTCCCCGGCGCCGTGCCGCGCTAAATTGAAACTGTGCATCTTCATAATGGCCGGCGTGTCGCCTGGCTCTGGGGAGCTCCCGCCGCTTTGACGTGATTAATGGGGACAGAGCTCAGCGGCGGGAGTCGTCTGCAGCCCGGCCTCGTTCTATGAAATAAATCTCCACATCGGCACGATCGCTTAAGAACATCCACCGAACATATTATCCTGGGCGGCAGTGGGGGGGCTGCCGCCCGGGATAAGTAATGAATTCGGGGCTGAACCTGTACTTGCAGCAGGCACAGGCAGAATGAAGCCAATCTCGCCTGTTCTCCCTTTCTGTACATACTGGGAACCAGCGGGTGCAGGCACTGTGCTCTGGTACTGTACTAGTGCGCTCGAATGGTAGGAGCCCTTTGCTGAGCGAGTCTGAGCACGTGTATTGTTGCACTAGCGTCATATTTATCCACTGTGTTTATTGATTTTTGCAAAACACACATAGAGTGCCTGATTGCTGCTTTGTGGCGTAAGAGGTTCGGCGGGGAGTGGATCTCAACATGGCTGCAGAGACAGACTGCTGCAGTTTCGCAGAATGTTTTAATTGGAGCGGCTTAAATGTTTGCCACGAAAAACCCAGAGTGACCCAGCATAGCACGGGTGCATAAACCAACCAAAGGAGTTTTGGGGGGATTCGCTCTCTCTTATTTAAAAATAATGTGTTAAAATTGTGAATTTTACAGCATACTTTCTGTGAACAATTGGGTCAAAAGTCACACAGTTTGCATTTGATTTTGTAGGGTAACTCGTGAAAAAATCCAATATGCGCAAGTCACCAAGACTGCACAGGTGGATTTTCCAACTCATTTCATTTTCATGATGACTTTGCCACCAATACGTGCCAGTATAAACAAAAAAAATCATGCTGGCTGTGCCCAAACATGGCCCTGCAGGCTGTACCAATATACCAATACATCCTGTTGGCTTTGCCAGTGAAAAATGCCATGCCATAGTTATATATGCAGACTATCTGCACCAATGTAGGCCAGTCTAGCCATGTAATATCACTCATGTTTATTTTACCCTTGATGCCCAGTAAAACCAAACCAGCAACCTAGGCCTGGCTAGCCACATAATAAAACGTATCATGTTTGCCTTAGCCTTAATGCCTAGTAACAAATACCACGCCAGAGTAAGAAAACATACCTAGACTGGCTGCAACCATGTAGGCCGTCCAGCCACGTAACAACACTTTTCATGTTTTCTTTAGGCTTGATACTCAGTAAAAAATGCCATGCCACAGTAAGCAAACATAACCACAGTGACTGCAGCAATGTAGCACAGTCTAGCCACCTGAACCACTTGTCATGGTTGCTTTAACATTGATGCCCAGAAAAGAATGCCATGCCAGAGCCAGAAAACTTTGCCAGATTGGCTGCAGCAATGTAGGCAGGTTTGCCAACATAGAATGTTTGCTTTAATTGTGATGCTTAGTAAGAAATTCCATGCAAGAGTCACAAAATGTAGCAGACAGGCTACAGCAATGCAGGCCAATTTAGCCACGTAATAACACTTATGATGTTTCCTCTAACCTTGATTCCCACTAACAAATGCCATGCCAGAGACTAAAAAATAAACCAGACTGGCTACAGCAATGCAGGTCAATCTAGCCATCCAACAGCAACCCATAATGTTTGCTTTAACCGTGATGCCCAGTAAAAAAAAATGCCATAAAAGAGTGCAAAAAAATAACCAGACTGGCTGCTGCAATGCAGGTAAGCGTAGCGATGTAAAAACCCATTATGTTTGCTTTGACCTTAACACCCAGCTAAAAATGCCATGCCGTAGTCCGAAAATGTAACTATACTGGCTGCAGCAATGCAGGCCAGTCTAGCCACATAACAACACTTATCATGTTTGCTTTAACCTTGATGCCCAGTAAATAATTCCCCCCTGCAGGCCCCAAATCAGAGGCCCACTCCCCAGCGCACATGTAACCAACCCCATGCATTCATTCAGCATTAATATGCATTCACTTGAAGAGTCATACACATTGAAAACATTCATAACTCTTTCACTTCTGCACCCATAACATACACTTTCATATTCACATGCACACCCATAGAACATACTCTTTTGTTCAAGCGTGCATCCAAACAACATACAGTCATTCTTTCACATGCAACCATGCACACAAACACATTTTTTTTGTCCTTACCTGCAGCCCTGATCCGAAATCCTCTCTGCCACCATGAGGACAGACTCCCATGATGGCTCTCCGGCTCCCCCATAACATGAACAGGAACTAGGAAACAGAAAGAGCTTTCTGGTTCCTGCAAATGCATGGAGAAGCCAGCTGCTCTGAATGCGCTGGAAGGTGCAGGAGTGTCCCCTACGCACATTCAGAGCGGGTGTACCCAAGCCTGCATCACAATGGGCCATGCAAGGCTGGGGAAGCAAAACATCTCTGGCCTTGTGTGGCCCATTGGACATGCGAGCTTGGTTAAATGAACTGTCAAAGGGAAACAACGAGCACTCCCTTAGCTGCTTGCTGCAGCTGAAGGAACACTTGGTGTTTTCACTGGGCTGGCTTGGCACTTGCCCAAAATGTGTCCCTTGATGCTGTTTCGGCCATTATGCACGAGCAGCCCCTCAAGGCATCTTTGGGAGGGGTCATAAAACCATACCCATCTCTTCTTTCTCAAGCAGGCTACCTGTGCTGATCCCCTCTTCCCAACTTCAGACCCATCCCTCCTTTTTCTTAGGATCAAATGGTCAGTGTGCGTGTAAAGGTAAACCTGGTGGCATGCCTCCTCGAGCGATGTGTGGTCTCTAGTTCCTTAAAAAAGGTCTTTCCCCGCAATAACCATGGAAACACATAGATGGTGTACAGAAGATTCTGCGCTATGGTAAGGCCATTTTTGGTGATTACTCATCAGGGTGCCAAGAGCAAAGGGGTACTGCTGTGACATGTTGGCCCTAAAACGCTAATCTTGCTCCCTTGAAAGAGATGGGGGAGAGGGGTACCAAAATGTCACTTTGCCTGGAGTGACCTAAATCCACCATCCATGGCCTCCAAGGCGGTGCATATCATCGTCTCTCCTCCTTTCATCTCTTTTAAAGGCCACAGCGGTGTGCTTCATTCTGGCGATTGCCTCTCACTTTTCTAAGACTCGCTGTTAGTGCGGGTGAATAACACGCAATGCTACTGTTCATTCACCCGCCCGAAGGTGGCACAGAGCTCTCCTGGGCTCTAGCTCTGTTTTCATGTGTGCGTCTCAGTGATGTGAAAATCTCTTGAATGTCATGATCCGATCAGCATCAATCATAGCCGATTGCAGAACTAACATGTTGTGTTTGTTTTTCTCTCCGTCTTCCTTTGCGTGCCCACCTCCTCCCCTTCTTTTCCTTCCTTCCTTCCTTCCTTCCTTCCTTCCTTCCTTCCTTCCTTCCTTCCTTCCTTCCTTCCTTCCTTCCTTCCTTCCTTCCTTCCTTCCTTCCTTCCTTCCTTCCTTCCTTCCTTCCTTCCTTCCTTCCTTCCTTCCTTCCTTCCTTCCTTCCTTCCTTCCTCCCTCCCTCCCTTCTTCCCTCCTTCCCTTCCTTCCTCCCTTACTCTTCCTTACTATTCTTTCCTCTTCCTTACTATTCTTTCCTCTTCCTTACTATTCTTTCCTCTTCCTTCGTCTTCTTTCCTCTTCCTTCGTCTTCTTTCCTCATCCTTCCTCTTCCTTCCTCTTCTTTCCTCTTCCGCCTTCCTCCCCCTTCCTTCCTCCCTTCCTTTCCCTTCCCCCAACCCCTGGAACCCTACACCCACAGGTCATTCTCTGTGAACGGAAAGGTACTGACGAGCTCTATGCTGTGAAGATACTGAAGAAGGATGTGGTTATTCAGGACGACGATGTGGAGTGCACGTTGGTAGAGAAGAGGGTACTGGCGCTATCCGGCAAACCACCCTTCCTGACGCAACTTCACTCCTGTTTCCAAACTATGGTAAGTAACCAGGGCTTTCAGTGGGCCGGGGATACGCCCTGGCAGTCTTCCAAAACTTAAGTCGAGCCGGGGCGCTCCCGGGTCTCTTCAGCTCGAACCGCCCCAACTGGAAAGAAAGCCACTTTTTATTTTAATTTCCCGCTCTAGAGGCTCCCTCCGCTCCCACTACCTCAACAGCGAGGAAAGATACTTTTCTTTCCCATACTGGGGTGCCAAGCCAGTGTCACCTCGCACTGTGCTATTTTGTAGGTGCTGGATTTCTTTTGTTTCATTCAATAGACTGCTTGGCACATAAAGCCCATGCCCAGAAAGCCCAGCCTGGCAGGGGGGTGGTCATTTAAATGCATATTCTTTCCCTATTTTCTTCAGTCTTGCTAGAACTGTTTTCAACGCTGTGGGGTGGGGGAAAGGAAGGATCCAGGTATGGGGTTAGAATGTGGGGTGAGGATGACAGTGAGTTTGATGGTGGAGCAGAAAAGAGGGAGGCCAGAGGGAGCCTCGACCACTGGGGCTAGCATAGGAGTGGCGGGAGTGCTGCAGCACAAAAGAGACAGAAAACATGTGACTTAGTGCTCAAATCTATCTTTCTACTTCGTAAGATGAGAGATTTGGGCCCCGTTTTCGATGTTTAAAAATAGTATATGACTAATGCTGTTTTGTTAGTTAATAGTTAATGTTGTAATGTGCTTGGAGAGAATGCAGGAATGCATGAATGTTGGTGTGCCTGTGTGAATGTTTGGGTGTGAATGCTGTCGTGAAGGTTCCAGGAGAGAGCAGTTGGAGAAGTCTAGCCTGGGTGATGGGACCCAGTGGTTCACTGTAACAGCTTACCATGTAACTAGAATAAAGCTTACCTGCGGAACCTTACCAATAAGTCCTAGGAATCTGCTTTTCTACAGTTAATGTGTACAGATTAGTGCTGGTGAGTATTAACATTTAAAAACAAAAACATGTTTGCGTTCCATGCTCCGACATGCACAGCGCACTCCAGGCCATGTCCCTCATTTAGGCCACACAGCTCCCTCGATTTCTCTCCCCACTTAAAGCACTGTAACTATTTCTCATCTAGAGGCGGCTGTGCCCCCCAGACCGGGCATCTGGCCGAAGACCCCAGCCCGTCCCTTCCCCTTTCTACCTTAAGAGGAGCTTGCTGGGTGTGATGTCAAAGAGTAGGCATGCCGTCATATACAATAGGCATGCATGCCCCATTCCATTCGTGTGCTGCTAGTCCAGTCCTGGTTTTAACTTTCCATTCCGGATTGTAGTCCTGTATTTCCCTATTAACACAAGTCCTAGAATGCAACGTAAAAACCAGGGCTGAGTAGCATTTCCCAAGCGGAATGGGACAATGTGGCATGGACGAGTATGTGTTGTCCCAGAGCACTAGGCAGTGATGTAGGATGTGTAACCTTATCGAACACATAAAGTGCTATGACGTAAAGTAGCGTCCCCAAAGCAGCATGCAGCAACACCTGGCGTGGAACTGATGTTCTAGAGCTGCGGGCAGTGATGTGCAGTATTTTATGTTCTAAGCAGTGGGAAATGATCTGGTGTACAGTGAGACAGGATGTGGCAGGGCCGCAACTAGACCAAAATCTCCGGGGGTGGCCCAACTCTCCAGTGGTGAGGGAGGGGGCTGCCTTCAGAGGTTCTGTTTTGGGGGAACGGGGCAAACTTACTTCTCCACCAAAGAATGTTTGTGGAAACTACTGTCAAGTTAGCAGCAGTTGGGAACATTGAATGCACATCGGCCAGTTGACACTTCCATAAATATGATGAGATTGAAGCACAAAATGCACATTTCTGCTGGTATTTTGTGGTTGTAATGTGGTGTGTAGTTGGCTTTGTCAGCTGCTAGTTCGTACTACATCTTATTTACATCGGAGTGTCGCTATGCTTGGAGCGCCTTTGGGGTGTCAGAAGGGAGGCCTCGGCAACTGACTAGAAATTGTCGGCCCTGAAGTTGGGCCATGATGTAAGGTGATATAGCATGACTTAGCCTATCATCACATAACATAGCATGAGAAGGCCTAAAGGCTGGAGACAGAATGTTTTGAATGGATATGAACTAAAAGTGACAGACTACAAGTCCCAGGATGCAAACCAAGCACTCCCCTGACATGCAAATGCTGCAGACAACAGACATTCTGATTTCCTAACTATGACCTGCCTTTTTGTCTTCAACACTCTCTTATATGGTTTTATCTGCTTCACTCTGAACGTTTGTGCTCTTTGTTTAAAAATAAACTACCTAGAATTCAGTTTGATGGTCTTGCAGACAGGCACCGACAGTTGGGTAATTGCAGCTGGGTTGGGGCTTTCAGTTGGAAGTGTCCCATCACGGTTTCAATTGCCTTAAATATTTATGCATAAGAAAGTCAATGCTGCTGTTAACTATGAGTATCTCTAGACATAGTTCATCATATGCATCTTGTCTTGCTCAGGGCATCTCTGCAGGACAACAAGGTCCAGACAGGTTTTTCTGTGTTGCAACTAACCAACAATCCACAACCTTTAGATGAAATAAGCCTGCAATTCCGTCCACGTTACCAAAATTGGACAATGGGGTTTATAATTTTAATTGTAGGCTTGTTTATTCCAATCTGTTAGCATCCATTCTGGTGTTTCAGAGGGGTGGGGCTGATTGATGGTTCAGAAACATTCAAATCTGGACCACTGGTTTCCCTGGAATTTGATTAGTCACAATCCTAATGGTCTTTGCACGCCTGGTGTGTGATATCACAGAGCAATGACAACAGTGTATTTCACTCACTGGGCATGCTGCTTCAATTTGAGCTTACAGTGGGGAAAGGAGGTCAGTATGAGACATTACAGCTTTATGTGATGGACTGCAAACATTGCGGATCCAAAGTGTCAAATATTAGGGGTACATGTGATGACTGAAATATATGTCCTTGGAGCAGACAGGGAAGATATCATATAGAAATATATGCAAGGGGGTACACATTTGAAAACGCCCCATGAAACCCTAACAAGAAGAACAAGAAGGACCACGCAGAGCATTCAGACCCGGAGCTGCTATTATTAGCTTGCTTCATTTGTTCCCGGATTAGGAGGCCAATGACCATTCAGTCCAGGCCCCTTCCGCATGACTTTTGCAACTTGTGCAGGGAAGCATTGTCTATCTTTCTAAAGCATGGCTGGTACAGGTGCTGTCTGTGAATAATTGCCACCTGGCAAGGGTACAAAGGCCTGGCTTTTTAGATTGTTATTAAATAATAAAAGGATGCAGGTAATTCAATCTCTGAACGGGTAATCTGCTGATCAGATGCCATGCCAAAAGCCTGCTGCCTGGCTGCATCAGTATCCTGATGCACAGCACCTGCTCCACCAGTGGCACAGAGCAGGTTCAGATGCCGCAGCTGCCCACCTGACTACTTCAGTGACAGCTCTGCCGTGCAGGGGCGGCATTTAAGATATACACCCCTGTACCAAACTGGTCATAAGTGACCGATAATGCAGGCAGGATAATCTATAAAATAAAGCTATGCCTGAGTTTAGGCATAGTATAAATTGTAGGGCTCCTGGCGATTCCCTGATCTGTCCCGGTGAATTAAGTCATAAAGTGCAAAATTGATCAGGGCGTCCCGGATACATGAAGAACTCTAGTGACTATGAAAGGTTTAATAACATGTTTTACTCCTGCCCGGTTGCAGGAGAAATTAGTCATAATGAAATACATTGCCTAATACAAAAGGAAACATTTTTACATAATATGTTGCACAAAGCAGGTGGGTCCCATTTCATCTATTGTGAGCCAAAATCATATTACATTGGCTGATTCAAACAGCTTCAAAATTACAGTGTTAACATTTGACACTGTAGAAAGAGTCGTCGACACAGGTGTGTTTTGGCCACTTTTAGCAGATTTGAAGTGCTGAAGGTTGGGCAGCCTTCATCAGGACAGGAGAGGGGATGATGAAGAGACGAGGAATGATGGATCCTTTGTATATCTGTAGAGTTTAAAGAGAGATGATGTGGTGTTTGAGTCAATGGGTTGATATTCGGGTATATCATTAATTACTTAGGAAGCTATTGTTGCTCTAGTTAGTGAAGGAATCCCTGTAGGGCTTACTGTGTGTTCCTTGTTGAGAACGGTGTGAAGGGGACTCCACTACTCTGGAGGGTCCTTCAATGATGGGGAATTGAATCACAAAGTAGCCATGTAGACGACAGTCTGTTATCATAAGTACAGAAAAATCACCTTGAGAGCAGCCCTCCGACCACACAGAACGACCGTCTTCGGCCCTACTCAACGCTTGCTTGCTGCTTGGGCCTACACGATCCAACGTGCCTGAACTGAGCTTGAATCGCTCGCATCAACGTTCAACCCAGGGTCTGACTCTTTCAACCCTCCAAGAACTGAATCCAGGTACTGTTGACCCTGAACTGCCCCCCAGTCCACTTGGTCCCTAGAGACTAATTAAGTCATGACCGCTCCTGTTTTCACCAAACATATACCCTTTTTGGGGCTATTAACTTACCTACCACACCTGGAACTGCGCTCAGAGTGCTACTTTCCTCAGTCTGTCGCACCTTCTGTTCTTCCTTCGGGGTGGATTTTTGTACATTACTTTCTATTTGCTCTATTGCAGAGGATGTGTTTAATTAAAGTACATATCTTTTTATGGAAACTTGACTGGACATTACCTTTATTTTGGACTGTGATACTGTATTGCTTGAGTCACTACCGGTCCACCTTCACACTCCTCTTAAGAGCATAGCCTTCCCTCGGCCCTCGTTACCACAAAATGCGAAGGAGGTACATCTCTTAACTGTCCCTGGTTTACATTTACGATTGTGTTGTGTTTTGGTTTGTAGAAATGTAAGGGCTGCTGAGCAAGCAGTTTCACCCGTACTCATCCTTGTACTCCTGCAGAGCAGAATCCAATTCATCACACCGTCCCCAAAAAGGATCTCGTTCCACCCCTCCCCACCAGACAAACATCCGGCCTAGCGGGACAGTCACTCCGGGCAGGCCTGGCTGCATTGGACGGTTGTCGCTATTCCAGTGGCGTAGTCCGGGTGAGGCTGGAGGTCGCGAAGGGGGAACGATTGATGCCTGGCGTTGCTGGCTGCGCACATGTGCTGCATTACAAGAGGATTCTCATGGCCCCCCCAAAGCAATCTCTCTCCTATTGCCAAGCCATGCCCGACTCCTGCATACTAATGCAAATGCGCAGAGACTGCTCCAGTGACACTCACGCGTGGCGGGAACACCTCAACTGTGCCATGTAAAACAACCTCACTGGGGGTCCATTTGCCAGCTGCTTTCCTGGAAGAAATATCTGTGAGGGCTGCCCTTCATTTCTGGCGCTGTGAGAGTGGAAAGTTGTGGGTAGTACAGCATGTTGAGGTACCCTGTTAAATTGGGCCCTGGTAATAGCCAGATAAACAAACCTTGGCAATCTCCTTGGCACCACCTGCCAATGCCTACCTGACCGCCAATGCCTACCGGACCCCTTGCCGACGCGGCATCACACTTAGATGTGAGAGAGTGATTTATTGCTCAGTGTGAAAAACACTGCTGACCTGAAATAAATCCCTTTGACTGTTTGTGGTCCTGTTCTCCCCGTCAAAAGTATGACTGTTTGAGGAATGGGAGCCTGTGGGTGTGTGAGGTTTATCCATTGCCATAAGTAAACTAAATGTGTGCCACAATCGCAATTGTCATTGAATCTTTAGAATTATTGTGTAGGGATCAGTATATCTCTGTATGCGTGTGTGTGCATGTGCGCGCCTGTTTGCAGTTTGCTGAAGAGGGAGGCCCCAGCCGGAGAAAGAGATCTACCACCAACTCGTTGCTTGGAGAAGCGACTGACCCTGAGGGAGTTGGAGGAGAATCAGTGAAAAGCTGGAGGAGGAAGATATTTAGGAAGAGAGAGTTGAAGGTATTGAAGCCCCAGGCCCCAGAAAACCTTGTGGACAATGCAGAGGGTTTTGAACTTAATCCTCGCAGCCACTGGGAGCCAGTGCAGAGATTTCAGTCCTGGAGAAATACGATCCCTGGGCTTGAGGCCAAGGACACGTCTCGCAGTCCTGTTCTGGATAAGGTGCACAGGGCAGAGAGTAGAGGCAGGCAGATTTAGATAGAGGCTGTTACAATAGTCCAGCCTAGAGAGCACCAGGGCTCTGGAGACAGTGAACTTCTGGGGGAAGGAGAGGAAATGAAGAATACCTCTGAGGAGGTGCAGCTGGCAGTGTGACTTCTTAGAGACGTCAAAGATGTGAGGAGAGAAGGAGAGTGTGGAGTCGAAGATGACCCTGAGGTTTTTAGCCTTGCAGGTGGGAGCAGGAAGGGGGCCAAGAGAGGTCGGACAGAGAGCTGCAGGGAAGGAGGCAGTGGGTGTGCCAATGAATAGAATTTCAGTCTTACTGGCATTAAGGCAGAGGTCATTGGCTGCACACCACTCCTGGATAGCAGACAGACAGTCAGTGATGAGAGACGGAGAAGAGGTGGCCGAAGGGAGCCTAAAAAAGAGCTGGGTATCATCCGCATTGCACTGAAAGTTGGGGCAGAGAGTGGCGATGTGGTGGGCAAGGAGTGCCAGGTATTGGTTGAACAGCCAGGGAGAGAGGTTAAATCCCTGGGGGACACCACAGGTAGAGAAAAAGATATCGGAGAGGAAGGACCCAAGTTGGAGCTGGGAGGGTCGGTCGGAGAGCATAGAAGTCAGCCACGCCAGTGCCTGACCAGTGATACCCAGGTTATCACGGAGATGGTTGAGCAGGATGGCATGGTTGACAGTGTCAAAGCCAAAAGAGAGACCAAGCAAGATGAGGACCCATGGGGTGTTGGAGTCAAGGTTGGAGAGCAGGTCTTCACGGATGTTCAGGAGAGCAGTTTCCGTGCTTCTGGCAGCTCTGAAGCCAGACTGATGGTCATGAAGACAACCATGGCATGTGAGGCAGTATTTCGCATATCATGACTGTTCATAGCATGTGGGGATTTAACAGATATTATATTCTCCAGCATTGGATCTTTCATGGATTCACATGCTTTGAATATTCCCCGTCGTCAGGCTGGGAATCCCCGGTACATTATATAGACCCTTTCCCGTAGGAAAACTTTTTCGACGCTTATGCGTCCTATCCACCTCGTTTTGTATCATGCGTGCCCGTACCGTCAGGACGTCATGATACAAATCCAGGCCCCGCCCCCGCGCTCCCTCAGATTTCAACCGTCTTTCAAAGTAGTGGGATCCTCGTGTTTTACTACTAGTGAAAACTAGGTTGTTTTGTCTGTTTCTCTTCGGCGAAGTTCAAATTCTGGAGAATTATGTCTGGAAAAGCGTTATTTCGCCCGTGTGCAACCTGTGGCCTCAAAAAGGTTTATGAAGGAGACGGCCACATGGACTGTATCTACTGTCTCCACCCGCACCACACGGCGGATACATGTGAGATATGCCAGGGTTTCTCCCAAAAAACCCTTAAGGACCGAAAAAGAAGGCTGGTCGACTGGCTTAATGACGGAGCGGGGGCCTACCCGGCTTCGGAAGTTGGCTCCACGGCCTCCAGGAGCAAGTCGGAACCTCCATCGAAGAAGGTACGGCCAGCAGAAATTCGCGCTGAGGACAAGCATAAGAGGAAACAGGCTGGATCTTCCTCATCACATAAAAAGTCCTCCTCCTCCTCATCATCTAAGAAGGAGAGGCTAGCGCTGTCAAAATCCTCCTCAGGGGACCGTCCCAGGTCTTCCATGAGTCGGGAAGCCTCAGCCGGGAAGTCGGCATCCAAATCGACGACGAAGTCTAAGGGCTCGACGACGACGACTTGCTCGTCGACCTTGGTGTCATTGACGATGCCTATTACCGTTCAAGCAGCAGCGGTTGGGATTCCTTCGTCGACGGAGACTCAGTCTATGGCTTGGCTGCCTGAGGTCTATGACCCGATCCCCCCTGAGGTCTTACTGCAGCCAGACACGGCCTGCTCGGCGGAAGGAGAAGGTGATATGGTTCTGCAGCCATCGGATTTAGGCTTACGGCCTTCCACGTCGACGACGACGGCGACGAGTGCGAGCGGGGGTATGGTACCGATATCATCCACGTTATTGACCCCCCAGACGGTTTTGTCTCTGGATGTGCTTAATACTCTTCAGAAGCTCCTGCAGCGGCTGGATACGCAGTTCCCTCAACTTGGGACGTCATCGTCACTTTTGTCTGTACCTTCCGTCGACGAGCAAACTTGTACGGCTCGCTCGACGATGAAACACCCATCGGCTCCCCAGGCGGCGAAAGATCGTCCTCGAGCTCAGGAGGAGGGTGAGTTGTCGGAGTCCGACTCTATACTAGATGACTCGGGGTCAGACGTCTCCCTGTCACCGTCGAGGGACCCAACATGGAATTCGGATGTAGAGTTAGAGTCTACGAGGAGCCAGACACAGCCATCTCCCCCTGATGATGTGGGAGCCTTCCATGCAATGATGGGGAAAGCTTGTTCCGAATTCGGCTTGATTCCTGAGGAGCAGAAGAAAGACTGTTTCCTTTTTGACCATATGGGTCAAAGGAGAAAATCGGTATTTGCCATCCCAATCCTGGACCACGTGTGGCAAGAAGGTCTCAAGACGATGCGCCATCCGTTCTCGGAGCCAGCCATAAAGGGACGGATCGAGAAAAAGTTTAAAGCTCCGGAGTCCACTCCAAAATGTCTAACATCACAGCCTCTGTCTGACTCGGTGGTGTTGGCGGCAGCGGCTAGGAAGGCCAGGGTCCAGCAAAAATGTTCAACGCCACCGGAAAGCGAGGCTAGGAGACAGGACGCCTTTGGAAAGAAGGTGCTCTCAGTCGGAGCGACGACAGTAAGAGCAGCCAATTCCTTAGCGATCGTGTCACGATATGATAGGGAAATGTGGCACAAACTAGCCCCTATCCTAGAACACCTGCCAGACGAACACCGGAAAGCAGCTTTGTTACTGGTGCGGGATGGCGAAGAGGCCTCGAACCACGCTATTAATATCGCAGTTGACCTAGCAGAGTCTGGTTTCAAACAAATCAACCATGGAGTAGTGCTTCGTCGACAAGCGTGGCTCAAATGTACTACTTTCCGTCCTGAAGTACAGTACAAAGTCCTGGACATGCCATGCGAAGGGGAACACCTGTTTGGCGAAAAGGTTGATGAAGCGCTGAAAGGGATGAAAGAAGACACGGATACTGCTAGGTCCCTCGGCGCCCTTCAAACGGGTAGAAATGTTCGCTCTTTTCGCCCCTTCAGGGGTGCTTCTGGAAACTCCCGCTTTGGAGCCTCGAGGGACCGTGGATTTAACAGGCCCTCTTACTCTTCACAAGGGTTCAGACGAGCGTCCCAGTCGGCACGTAGAAGCAGGGACTATCAAGCCTCCAGGCGGCGAGGCTCAGGTCCGTCGTCAACGAAGAACAAGCAAACCAGCAACCAATGACGGCCTTCGGAACGTCCTGGGGGGTCGAGTCTCTCATCACTTCGACCGATGGAAATGCATCACCACAGATCGATGGGTCCTAGACACGATTCGCATGGGTCATGCGCTGCAATTCAAAGACAAGCCTCCGCGTCTTCCTCCTTTATTCTCGACACAGCCCCACCTCCGACTCCTACGACAAGAGGCGGCGCTTATGTTGCGAAAAGGGGCGGTAGAGAGAGTTCCTGTGGCACAGGAAGGACAAGGAGTTTATTCCAGGTTCTTTGTTGTCAAAAAGCCAAACGGCAAATGGAGGCCCATTCTCGACCTGAGGGTACTCAACAAGTGGCTAAAGAGCCTAAAATTCAAAATGCTAAAGCTCCAAGAGGTTATCAGGTCGGTGCAACCCATGGATTATCTATCATCACTAGACCTTCAAGATGCTTATTTTCACATTCCAATACGCCCACGACACAGGAGATATTTAAGATTCGTCGTCGGGAGAAAGCATTTTCAGTTCAAGGTCCTCCCGTTCGGGCTCAAGTCCTCCCCCAGGGCGTTCACCAAGTGCTTGGCCCCTATAGCGGCCCATTTAAGGAAGGATGGTCATCATGTCTATCCATATCTAGACGACTGGCTGGTCAGAGGTTCATCCAAGGAACAAACACGAGACAGTCTACGAGCCACAATGTCCCTCTTACAGGAACTGGGCTTCGCAATAAACTTCAACAAGTCCTCCGTAGAGCCTTCGAGGACCTTGGTCTTTCTAGGAGCAGAGTTTCATACACACACAAGCCTGGTGAGACCATCCAGCGAAAGAATTCAGAAACTTCAAAACAAGGCATAGGAATGGAGAGGCGGCACCAAGGTCTCGGTGCGCAAGTACATGTCCCTGCTAGGGACCATGTCGTCCTGAATTCCGTTGATAAACAACTGCCGTCTGTTTATGAGACCTTGCCAGGAATTTCTAGCGGACCGTTGGGCGCAGAGTCGAGGTCGCTGGTCCGATAGCCTGGTCGTCGACGAACAACTAGTTCAAGCACTCGGCTGGTGGAGAGTGTCTACTCATCTAACGAAAGGGATGCCTCTACTGGAACCAGAGTTCCAAAAGACGGTGGTGACGGATGCATCGCTGAGCGGATGGGGAGCTCATCTGGATACGTTACAGGTACAAGGCCAGTGGTCCTTGCAGGAGTCCTCCCTGCATATCAACCTGCTAGAACTGAGAGCAGTGCGATGGGCTCTAAAATCTTTTCTTCCGCAACTGAGGGACTCGGTGGTGCGTGTTATGACGGACAACACCACTACGATGTTCTACTTGAGGAAACAAGGAGGGACACGTTCCAGGTCCCTATCGACGGAGGCACAGAAAATCTGGCATTGGGCCCTGCAACACAACATGCAAATCTTAGCGTTCCACCTACCAGGCGTGAGAAACGTGGAAGCCGATGCCCTCAGCAGAGAAATGAACGAAGTTCACGAATGGGTGCTGAACGACCAACAACTACAACAAGTATTCAAGAAATGGGGACACCCGTCCATAGACCTGTTTGCAACGAAGAACAACAAAAATGCCATCAGTACGCAAGCAGATGGCCTCAGCAGGGCTCACTGGGGGATGCGTTCTCCTTCCCATGGACGAACAAATTCATGTACGCATTCCCTCCATTTCCCCTGGTCCGGAGGAGGTTGCAATGGATCCTCAGGTACCCATGTCGGGTAATTCTGGTGGCCCCATACTGGGCCAGACAGGTGTGGTTTTCAGACCTGCTACACTTAGCGGCGGCGGAACCGATGAGATTCCAGAAGACCCCCGACCTTCTGTCTCGACAGGAGGGTGTTGTTTGGCATCACGACCCGGACAGCCTCAAGTTGACGGCCTGGCTCCTGACTTCGCCGAATTTGGTCGGCTAACGATTCCAGAGGACTGTCGGCGTATCCTACAAGCGGCAAGAGCACCTTCCACAAACGCCTCATACGCGTACAAATGGAAAGGTTTCTGTCAATGGTGTGAGGATCAACCAGGTTTGGCCCCGCAATCGATTAAGCCAGAACAGCTCCTTCCATACTTGCTGCTCTTAGCTCAAAAGGGCCTGTCGGTATCGTCAATAAAAGTACACCTAGCAGCCATTTCCAGGTTTACTCGTCGACGGCACTCGGCACCTTTGTTCAGCGACCGCCTGATTAAGCACTTCCTTAAAGGCCTCTTTCGGAGTTTCCCTCCAGAGAAGAAATTTCCGCCGGAGTGGAGCCTCAATCTGGTCTTAACATCTCTTATGAAGCCTCCTTTTGAGCCAATGTCATCATCGTCTCTAAAGTTTCTGTCGTGGAAATTGGCCTTCCTGGTGGCCATCACTTCAGCCCGACGTATTTCAGAAGTTCAGGCTCTAATGGTAGACCCACCATACTTACGATTTTTCAAGACCAAGGTAGTCCTAGCCACTAACCCACAGTTCATACCAAAAGCTCCTTCGGTGTTCCATAAACACTCCTCTATTGTGTTGCCTACGTTTTTTCCGGAGCCATGCTCGGGAGCGGAGCGCATGCTACACACATTGGATGTAAAAAGGGCTCTCAAGTTTTATCTTCATCGTACGCAACCGTTCAGAGAAACGAGACAGCTGTTCGTGGCCTATGGTTTGGGTGCTAGAGGAAAAGCCATTTCAAAGCAAGGACTATCAAGATGGGTGTCATCTACCATTTCGTACTGCCATTCCAGGGCAGGGAAGCCTCTTCTACGACGGCCAAGAGCTCATTCAACTAGAGCAGCGGCATCGTCGACGGCACTGTGGGCCGGAGTCCCTCTAGGGGACATCTGCATGGCGGCTGCCTGGGCGGCTACACACACCTTTACCCGCCATTACTGCCTGTCGCAGCAACATGCCGAAGACACCCGGATGGGACAGGCGGTGCTTAGACACCTATTCCAATAAGGTAAGCCCCGGCTGAGGGGTTGCATCCTGTGAAATTTATGACTGTATGTGGTTCGTTTTCCTATGTTAACGATTACTGATGTATACATGATCATAGGGAACGGGCTTTGCGAAGAAAGTATATGGGTTTGCATGCACGCCTCCTCTTGGGGGTGGTACTGCTATGTAATCTATTCAAAGCATGTGAATCCATGAAAGATCCAATGCTGGAGAAGGGAATAGTTTCTTACCTGTAACTCCATTTCTCCAGCATTGGTATCTTTCATGGATTCACATGCGCCCGCCTGCCTCCCCTGAACATGCAAACCGGTTCCCCCACTACTTTGGGGGCCGAAATCTGAGGGAGCGCGGGGGCGGGGCCTGGATTTGTATCATGACGTCCTGATGGTACGGGCACGCATGATACAAAACGAGGTGGATAGGACGCATAAGCGTCGAAAAAGTTTTCCTACGGGAAAGGGTCTATATAATGTACCGGGTATTCCCAGCCTGACGACGGGGAATATTCAAAGCATGTGAATCCATGAAAGATACCAATGCTGGAGAAATGGAGTTACAGGTAAGAAACTATTCCCTTCTGGAGGAGTGACCTGGAACTCCGCGAAGGGCCAATTTCCAGATTTTATATGGCAGTATGGCTCGTACATTTCATATGGACTGAAAAGTGGCCGATGGGAGGGGGAGCAGCGAGATTCCCTCAGTCAGCACTGCTGCCAGGGGTCTCAGCACGGTGATCTCTCTAATCACGGGAGCAACTTGAGAGCCCTGCCCACATCATTGAGTGTTAGGGGGTGCTGACTGCTTGGGTGCCAGGGATGCACCTGGCCGTAAACCTTGTTAAATGCCTTTCGATGGGCTTAGGCCTTCAACTCAGTCTTCAGCACCCATAACTCCCAGTATGGCCATCGGGTGATGTCTGTAAAGCTTGCATGGATGGTAGCAAGTGGCCATACGAGGCTGTACTAGCAAAAGAAAGCAGTGCCCCAGGTTTATGATGGCTCTGCTGGGTTCCCCCCCACCCCTCCCGGCATGTTAGAGATGCACCAGGGACAAATATATGGTAAGAGACTAAAATAGCCTTTTGAACGCTTTAGTGCTATTGTTTATTTCATTAATCTTATGCTTATTATATTTCTGGTGTCTCTTTCCGTGAAGGTGATATGACATCACATCCTTTGCTATTGGGGGCTCAAAGGCCAATGTAATAACACTTCCTGTGATGTCATCAGGCACGTGCTGCCACTCCCACTACCACAGACATTTTGTTGAATTGATTCCCTGTCCAGTTTACATACTGTGTTTTTCTTAGTGCAGTTCCTTGTGGCCCTTGTCTGCTGGGTTTGGCAGCTTGACTACAGTTGGTATTCAGGAATGTGTGGATAACAAGGAGTCCATCGATGAATAGGGAAAACTGCAAGGAGCAATTTCTTAGGCCAACAGAGAAGGAGATCTATGACAAGACCTGGCAAGATCCAAATAAGTGCCACACGGCTCACACCAGCTGCTGTGTGGCATAGAAGTATGCCCAAGACACCGAAAAAGCACAGATCGTGTGCTGCTTGCAGTTACAGCTGCCATCCCAGCCTGTATGTTCTGTGGCATGGAACGGATACACACACGCAGTGTCTGCTCGGGTCCATAGTGCAGTGATGGTATGAAAGATACATAGGGCTACATTTGGCACCCACACACACACATTCACTGACAGCTGTGCATCCTGCAATGCCTTGCTTCTGGGGGGCTGCCCAGTCACACGCGTACCCTGGCAGCCATTTGCCCTGCAGTGCATTCTGTTGTGACGTTGCATAGGGTCACTGCGCATGCCCAGTCTATATTGTATTGCTGGTAGAGCGTGTGGCTGCCATCAGGATACCTTCCTGGCACATGGGCAACCTGTTATCCTCCAATGGCAGGTGCTGTGGTGCTCACTGAGGCCCGAACATGCATGTAGCTACCTCTCATGCGAACAGGCTTCCCTTGCCTGGGTTGCAGGGTCTCACACATGCAGTGGCAGAGGCTAGGCCTGCAGTGTTCCGGATCGTGTGGGTGCGCGGAATCCTGCACGGGCATGCGCAGCCATTCATCCTGCATGGCTATCCCCTGTGGGGCGTAGTGGAGCCCCTGGTATGCCTTGGCAGCCGTTGATAATATAGCGCATGGTGATGGCGTGTGAGTTGGCACTAGAAAAGCCTCATTTAAAAGCCATTGATCCTGCAGGGCTTTCTGTTGTGGGACTGCACACTCACCTGTGCATTCATTGGCATCTGTTAACCCTGCGATGTCTTCTTTCATAAGATTTCAAAGTCACACACAGGAATTTAGTGGGAATGGGAGGTTTGGTCGCAGCAGAAATTCGTTGATTTATTTGGGCCGTATTCGGACGCAACTATAAGTGGGGTGTGGGTAATCCTGATAATAAATATAGTGGGTAGTAGGGGGTACTGCCGGGCTCTCCCCCGCATATATTTGTGGCCAAATTGAATAAAAGACAACAAAAAATCGACAAATTCGGATTCGACGAAAAAAAACTTTACCAAATCACCTAGAACCGAATTTGCTGCCTTTATTGTGCAATGCGCGTGTGATCATCAGGTCGCATGCGATTCTGTGTATTCATGGGCAGCCTTTCGTTCTGGGAAGGGCCACTCATGGTCCCACACCTGCATGAGCAGCAGTTCCTACTGAAATGAGGCATGCCACTGGGTTTGCATCGGGCTCCCCCAGTCGGGCCTTGACGGCAACATACCTCCTACGTGAGGTTTGCACACAGTCTGATGCATGCCACGAAAGCTGTTTACACTGAGGTGCCCAGGTGCACCCATGCATTCAGTAGCAGCTATACTTTGAGAGGGACATGCATGATCCCACACATGCACTGGTGGCCATTGATAACAAGTGAAAACAAAAGAGGTGATGCCTGGAAGGTTTAGAATGAATCTTAACCTCTGGCGTTGCTCTGGGCAACCCTCCAGACCATCGTTCTTCGCCTGCCAAGCCATTACAGAAGGGGAAAGACCATATGCAAATCAACCTTGCCTCCACCCCAAAAGGGGCAGTTCAGCCCGAACTGCTAGGTCACATCCCTTCTTCACGAGACCACAAGCATCGCCCTCAATTCCTGCTGCAAGAGGCAGGCCTGTAATCCACCGGCGCACTCAGAAATGTTTCATAGGGGTGGCCAGACCTCTTGGGTGGCAAACTCTAAGAGGCAGGCGCCCGGTGAGGAGGGGCAGCATTTTTATAAGGGTGGACGGGGCACCCTGTGTCCACCCACCCACCGCCGGCGGCCCAACTGCCATTATCTCATACACATGTTGGCAGGCATTGATCTGGAGATGGCTGTTGCGGTAGTGTTGTTTCACATTCAGGGCCGGCGCTTGGCATGTACAGCATGTGAGGCTGCACTTGGCCCTGCGCTGGTAGGGCATCGCACAGAGGGTTGCCATTGACTCCCTCTTTTTGAAGCCTGCAGCGTGGGCAGTGTGCTCAGAGTAGCTAAACTTGCTGCAGTGCACTCTGAGCACATGGGCGGCCCATGCTTCATCATGCATGATGATGGGGAAGCTTGCCGCTGTTGTGGAATATCTTTTTCAAATGCGACTGTTCTACCTTGCGGTGGAGCTCCCTTTTTTGTTTGTCCTGTGAGGCAACCTGTCACATCTCAATCTCCTGCTGCGACTCTGGAGAGACAAATACCCCCCTCCCAGCGGCCCAATAGGCTCTGCTGGCCCTGTAAGCACCGCCAATCACTTTCTTTCTTCAAGCAGAGCATTTAAAATGGGTGCATTTACAAGTGATGGCCTATTTAAGAGACCATTGTTTTGGACAATGAGTGAACACACGCAACACATGCCTCCTTTGGATGCCAACCGGCCAAATTTTAAAACTCAGAGCAAATCATAAATGCACTCCAAAAATGTGACGTTTACAGATAATACGCCATATCAACAATTCCCACATAATTCACAACACCTATTGGCAAGTGGTCCAGAGGAACCATGGCTCTCCGCCCGCCGGGGCGAAGCATGGTGGTGAGGCCCTGTCCCATCCCCACCGTGCCCTTCACAGGAGCAGTTACCTGGAGGCAGCCCCCATCTACCAGGCCCAGCTGCCCCCTGCTCCAGCCACTTCCTTCCCCTGCCGGGAGCCTCCGGTCGCTGTGCCCCATTCTGGCTCCAGAGTCCTCCGGAAAGGAATATCAGTGTCCCCATGGTCCTCCCCCACCCACCACAGGGGTGCGGACCCACCTGCCCGTGCCCCCCCCCCTCCCAGCACCTGCAAAGTTCCTTATCTGGGCCACAAACCTCAGCCACAACCGTTCAGTTCTGTACTGGGGCAGATGCACCCCGTTCAGGTGAGAAGCTCCCGGGACGCTTACGAGGCCGTTCCTGATGATATGCAGGTGCCCCAGGCTGCCGGCCAGCGCACTAGTTCACTGTTCAATTTCCGCGCTGACATGTTCAACAGGCGCTGCAGCCCCGGGCTCCCCCAGGGCAGTCTGGGAATAATCTGAGACCAAGCGAGCAACGCCCCCAGGGCAGACTCGACCAAACCAAGCAAAGAACGAAGTCAAATGTTTGATGAGCTCCTTTCTTCCCAATGGCATCAAGGCATTTCCCCCAATGTGCAAAATCACCAAAACAGGGCTTGGTAGCCCCCTCCTCATTTGTCCTTCCACCAATCAAAACACTTGGCACACTTGCAGTCCTCCGCGAGTAATCCAGTGAATGTCCATGGCCGCCACCATCTCCAGCAGCAACGCAGGTCTTTCTCACATCTTCTGCTCCATTCTCATTATGAACGAGTGCCCCACGACCCATGCCACCGGTTTCACCATCTCACTCTTCAAAAATGACAATAAAAAACCTGGCATTAGACATATCACGGTGCTTATCATTACCTTGTTTTCTTTTATATATACCCATGACCTGCGCCCTGATCCCCCATACTCTCCTCTGTGCCACTTAATCACAGCAGGTGTGGTCGGATGTAACCCCTGTAAGCGTGGGATTTCCACCACCCCAAAGCCTTTATTTGTTCTTCACCGTACCCATAACCTGCAGCGGTGGTGGTTGCCCCTACTCTAAAAGAATGCGGGACAAAGCCCATCCCCTCTAGCTCAGCCTCCTTCAACGCCTTCTCGAAGATTTTTCTGAACTGATACCTGGATAGGCATGACCCGTCCTTGTGCAGGAATAACAGGCCAGCCAGATCCCCCCTCTAGTCCAATATGCCTGTTGCCCATATATCGGGCAAGCTATCCCCATGGCATGCGCTGTCATAGTACCCCTGGCCTCTTCTCCCCTGGCAGCCCCCTGCCCGCCCAACCCGGTTACCCCGTAATTGCGGGGTTTCACCTTAATTCTTTTTTTTTTAATCTTTATTTATCAATTTCAAACTCTCCTTTGTTCTTAACGTATTAAGTAGTGCAAAGGGGCATTTTTATTTTGAGGACGCATGCAAAGCACCAGTTAGCGGAGTAAAATCGGTGCCCTCCTCCATCACATTTTCATTTCTGAGTTTTTTAAAATCTTAATCAGAGTTCAGAAATTAATGTCATAAATCTGCTTTCTGGTGTAAGTTAAACACAAATTCACCTTAAACTCCCAAAAGCACAGAATGCTTTAGGAATACCAAATGTCTCCAAAATAGGGAATGTAATGTAGTTTTCTAAAACAGAATGGTTTGAAACCCTGCGCCTTTCATCGCCTCTCGTCCCTTTCTGTACCCATCCTTTTGGAAGTACCATTAGTAAATCTGAGAAAACAAGAAACCAAATGCTTCTTCTAGACTTGCTCTCACTTGTCAACACTGTGTAGTGAACTCTTTCCAACATGGGTTCCCAGTAATACAGAAAAAAACCTCTTCCTTTATCGCAGCAGACATGACTGACATCTCATTACCATTATCAACCGATGACTACATTACTGCGGCCGCTATACCCAAGCAAGCCAATGGATTTCATACTGCAGAGAGTACAATACTCTTCAGCTGCATGCTGGCAACACAGTAAATGGGATCTATTTTCCCCACTTAATGGCCTCCAGAGGCGTTGCTAGGGGGGAGCTGAGCGGGCTATAGCCCGAGTCTTTTGGTTGTAGCCCCGGATAGAAGCTCAGGAGCTACAACCAAAAGACTAGCTAGCCCCGAGTCACGACAGTCCTGACTTTAGTGTAGCCCCAGATATCTTCCAGACCTAGGAACACCCCTGATGGCCTCCATTGGCTTTATATGGATGCTGGGATCGAATTGAAGGTTATCTGTTTTACACATGCTCTAAGACTAGGGAAAAAGCCATGGCAACCAAGCTGCTGTCGTTAAATTTCATTTTCATTGATTCCCCCAAAAAGCCACCTCTTCTTCAAAGGTGGCAACAGATTTTCACATGCTGGTTCTCTCCTCTGGAATGTCATGATCTTCTCAATTAGAACTTGTCCCAATCCAGCACAGCTTGGAAGAAAACTCTTTTCTTCTATTCCCACATGTCTGCTTGATCTTATACGTGGAGATGCGTGTCTAGTAACGGTCCTACATGATATTAGTTTGCTGTGAGCACTATACAAAAGCACGGCTGGGAAAGCCCTAATCAATCACTCATTGATTTGCTCCGCATTTAAGGCCAACTGAGCATCCAAGCTCTTCAGACTTGTTCAGGGCTTCTGTGTGGAAAATATTTCTCAAAACAAACTGATTTTAGCTCAGATGTTTGCAGGTGAGCAAATCCTGGGGACGACTCTCTAAAGCTGCCCTTGAGTGCAAGCATGGGGGTCCATGGGGGATAGAGCAGGAGGGCAGCGCACAGCAAGACTCAGACTGTAACAAAAATGCAGTGGCCCAACCCCATTGAGCACCTCGGCTATAGCCTCTCTCCCCAGCCCCCCAAAAAATGTTGGGCTATGTTGACTCAACCTGGCTGACCCACAGACCCGTGGCCGGACAGAACAGGACACAGATGTTAAACGGTGCCTGGGCTTCGCTGTTAACAAAGGCCCTGCAATTACTAACATAACGCATTTCATTGTTAGCACCTGCATTCATATGCATACATTTTTAGGCAATTAAAATTGTGATGTGGGGTTAGTACTTGCATGTCAGGGGAGTGATTGGAAGGGTAGGGGGGACAGGAGGCAGTTCATTCTCACAGCAGTCCTTAAGTGTGTGGTTTCAGGTGTGAAGAAGAGTTAACTGCTTATAAAATTAAAGCTTCACCAGAATATAATAGAATTTAAATAGACTGTGACAGCACACCAACTAGCCCCAGCACATGTTGGGGTGATCATCGGCTCCAACCAACAGTGCAGGCTTTTTCCCCTCCCAACCCTTCAGGATAACATACTGTTGGCAATGTGGGCAACCCAGGTAGGCATTCAACCACCAATCCCGTAATCCCAGGCTGGGGAACACAAATAGAAGTTACTAGCAGAACCATTTACATTATTGAAACTTGACAATAGGTGATATATATATATATATATATATATATATATATATATATATATATATATATATATATATACACACGCACACATCATTTCGCTGCTGCCTACATACGTGGTGGCCATTATCCTGTGATGTCACTTCCTGTGATGTCACTTCATGCAAATTACCTGTTTCACTGGCTTTCACTTGGTCCCATGCACGCATAGGCAGCCATTCATTCCCAGATGCTTCCTGAGAGATTTGCATGCGGGCCCCGCCCCCGTGCATCTACATAGCCTTTATAAAGAGCATCAGTTCATTGCCTTCTATTTTTCTTTCCACATAGCTGGGTTGAAGGAGAGCACTAAAGGGATCTGCATTGGGAATGGCTTCTAATGAGCTTCAAATTATCATCTTTAATGGCCTGGAAGGTGTTCTACAGAAACAGTCCAACTTTTCAATGTCAGGAGCCTAATTACTAAATCCATCTTATTTATACTGCAATGTGTTAGTCTGGTGAAAACAGACTACAGGTAACCTGTAGATGCAGTGTGGAAGAAAAAGGGCCGGCATGGGGCAAAGGGTAGACTCAGGGTGGGGGCTTGGAATAGGTGCAGGAGCAGAGGGGAGGTGGAGAGTGAGAGAGTGGGTTATGAGAATCGCTGTGGATGCAGTGGTGGAGGAGGGAAAAGGAGAGCCTGGAGGAAGCTCGGAAAGGAGAGGTGGGGACGGGAATGACTGATGTAAGATGAGGAGAGAGGGAGAGAAAGTAAAGGCAGAGCCATTTTTAAGGTCGTTGGATGGTTCATGAGTCTCAGTTCTCAACTTCGTTGGTGACACTCACCTCCGTTCTGACATGCCTTACTTGACTGACGTCCTCCACAGGGTGGAATCTCTTGGTGCCCTGCACATTGGAGCTCTGCATATTAATTAAGCCTTTGGGAAACCAAACATTTACTCTTCCTTCATCCTCTTTCAAATGGCAAGTTCAAGAATGACTGTCATCTTCTGCAGTGAGTGCTTTTACGCCAACTCTGTACTTTGTGTCTAATTATGTTGGTTTTAGCCCTGATTCTCTCTTGAATTTGTAAATTTTCTGTCCTAAAATAAACAAACTTCTGTACCTTCACGCTTCTTCTGGTGCATGGGTATTGACCGTGGGGTGCTTGCTGAGTGTGAGATACACAAGATCCAACACAGGACTCTTGGGGCCGCCATTCTCCAGCATTGGATCTTAGATTCACATGCTGTGAATATTCCCCATCATCAGGCTGCAAATCATCGGTAACATAGTCTCGGGAGGATCGCTCAAGGGCAACGCGCTTGCCTTAGAAGCAAGCCGGCGCTGAGCAACACAGGTTTGATCCCCGGGTCCGCACTTAGAAACCTCTGGGTATTAAGCGTGGTATAAATAACCAATTACGATTACGATAGAGCAGTTTAAACTGAAACTTTCAGTCACTTTTGTGCTCTAGTGCAGTCATTTTGCGTCACACTGCCCACAGCCAATAGGAATACCTCCCTTAACTCCTCCTCTGTCGGCCATCTTCAGGTTTCGTACCGCACATTAGTCTAAGGCATCCTCAATTATTCTCTCTGCAGCCAATCTTCAAAAGAATGTGTTTTAAAATCATTTCAATTAAAGATTTCATCTTGTTTGACATCTTCTCAACAACCGACGTTGACTGCGAAGGTACTGGATGCGTGGACCGTTCCTGCCAGTGGTAATATTCGATGTTTCATCGGCGTAGTTAGGCCTACCTCATGGCCGATTCCATGAGGAAGAGCCTGTTCGAGGCCTGTGCCCGCTGCGGAATGAAAAATGTCTACATGGAAGATCAACAAGACGACTGCCTCTACTGCCTTCATCCTCATCATGTCATTCAAGACCGCAAAATCTGCCAGTCGTTTTCCAACAAGATGCTGAGGGATCACCATCGTCATCTCGTCGCCTGGATCAAAGATGTTGGCAGGCTTCCGACTCTGTGACTGTACGGAGCCATGTCTCGTTATGGCAGGGCAGGACAGCCCAGTGAACCACCTCTAGTAAGGGGTCTAGGTTGCATGAAGTCCACTCCACCAGCAAGAGGAAATTTAAAGAAACCTCTGATGACTAGCCCAGATACTCGCACAAGGACCAGTCTTCACTGAAGGTCAGTGTCCAGGGGTTGTCTGCAGGGAAGGACGGCCAAGGCCTTCTGCCAAATCCACGTCTAAATCTGGTGGCCACTCTTCGTCTTCAGTGACGAAAACAACCCCTTCGATGTCATCTTTTAAATCATCGCCAAGTATGTCATAGTTGATGGCAAAGCCTCCCTCCAGGTCGTCTATGCCAAAGCCATCAACGCCATCCACCAGCACCCCACCAACGAGACCATCGATGGTGCCGACCACAGGCGTTGACGCTGCTCTGTCAATGAGGATGTGATACTGTCATCGATGGCCCTGTCGATGGCAAAAATGGGTTTTCTCACAGGATTTTTACCACAGCCATAATGACAAATGTGTCTGACACCAGCTCTGGAGGCTCGTCCATGAGCCTCATACCCTAACCTTGGGGTGGCTGTAATACCAGGAGGTACTATCCTACCAGAGCTACGTTTTTCCTCATCAGATGGTATAAAGGAATGAGAGGAAGAGGCTGTCATGTCACTGCCATCTTCTTCATCACGCAGGACATTGCCTCCCAGAAAGGAAATCTAGTTCCCCACGGTTTGAGGAAAGCCTGATCAGAATGCCACTTTTACCACCTCTGCACTCATCTCAGACACAGTACACCTTGCCTTCAATGCAGCCAGCTCCATTGTTGCCCCCACAAAGAGACATGTCAGTAGATATTTTATCCACCTTGACCACGTTGGTGGCAACCTTGCAACAACGACTACCAGCGCCGGTTCTGGTTCCTCCTAGATGACCTCACATAGATGTGTCAGGGCCTTCCAGGGAAGAGGATGACATCCCAGGCCCCCACAAGAGGAGTGAACTCCAGCCAAGGCCACAGCAGCAGCTGTCGAATACAGGAATGGACACAGATCCTGACCAGTTGGAGGGTGTGCTTTCCGCCCATTCATCCCAGACTGACGAATTTGAGGATTTTGTTGCAGTTGATGGGGAACCAGAAGATATTCCGATCAGGGACCGCCCCCCATCCCCCTGATGAAGTAGAGGCCTTCCATGCACTTATGTCCAGGGCGGGCAAGATGTTCTGCCTTACACCGGAGGAGCAGCACAAGGATAGTGTACTGTATCAATGCAGAGAGCAGCTCAGGAAATCAGTGATGTCCATCCTGCTTTTGGAGGATGTCTTGGAGGATGGCCTGGTCACCGTGGCTCATCCCGCATCTGCCCCAGCAAGAAAAGACCAGTTTGACAAAATGTACAGGGCCCCGGAGAACGCTCCCGCCTGCCACTGCACCCAAACCATGCCAGACTCTGTTGTCTCTGCTGCCGCCAGGAAAAGGTCAGCTTACCCATCGTCCTCCTGCTCTGTCCCTCCAGACAATGTGGTCAAATGCCTCAATGCCTTCAGGAAGAAGGATATTACCATCGCAGCCACGACTATCAAGGCAGCAAATGTAATGGCCATACTCGCACATTATGATTGTGAGCTGTTGTACAAGATGGGTCCCTTACTGGAGTTTCTGCCGGATAACAAGAAATAGGAGTCCACGGACATCTTCCATGAGGGTGAATTGGTGTCAGACTATACCATCATGGTCTCAGTGGACATCGCTGATACTGGTTTTCGCCAGCTTGGAAATGGAGCACTCTGCATAGGCAAGGTTGGCTCAAGGCCACGGACATTCGACCCAATTTCCAGTTCCGGGTCGTTGATGTGCCCTTTGACGGAACAGACCTATTTGGGAAGAAGGTGGATGAGGCTTTACAGTCCATAAAAACAGACACAGAAAGCGCTCATTCCCTGGGCACGCTTCTGCAAAGGCGGCAGTCCTTTTGCTCTGGAAAAAACGGTTATGGTAGAACTTTGCGGGATAACCGCTCCACATACCAGTCTTCCTCCTCCTACAAGACTCTGTACTCCTCAGGGGATCAGTATAAAAAAAGTCCCTATCCTACATGGGCTTGCAGCCTCACCGTGTCTCCTCCCAGTCTAGGGGCCAGTCTGGCAAACAACCATCACCAACCCATGGTCTTCCCGCTTTAGCACCCCGGTGGGAGGACGACTGTCAAGGTTCGTCGCAGAATGGGGAAACATCACAACCGACTAATGAGTGCTATTCCTCCACCAGCAGGGCCACTCACAGGAATTTGTAGACTTTCCAGTGGACATTCCTCCCGCACACAAGCCGGAAAGATTGCAACACCTCCTACTGCAGGAAGTGCAAGCTCTGCTACAGAAAAGGGCAGTGGAGAAGGTGCTTAAGACAAAATGGGCACAGGAGCCTACCCCTTCTACTTCCTGGTAAGGAGAAAGGTACTGCAGAACAAGTCAGGGTTTGGAGGCCCATATTACACCCAAGGGTGCTCAACACATTTCTAAAGGCACAAACGTTCTGTATTGTGACTCTGCAACATGTTCTGTCCCAGCTACAGCAGGGAGATTTCTTGGCATTCTTCGACCTCGAGGACGCTTATTTTCACATCCCTATTCACTGCTCACACCTACGTTTCCTTCGTTACCTACGCTTCGTGGTGGCAGGAGTGCATTGTCAATTCAAGCCCTGTGTTCTGCTCCATGGGTGTTTGCCAAGTGCCTCATGCCAGTTGTGGCACACCTGCAGTGGAGGGGCATTCATGTGTACCCATATCTAGACGACTGGTTGGTGAGAGCTCCCCCTCACCCGCTGGCAGAGGTCAACACCACGGCCACCATCCAGTCTACAGCAACTAGGTTTCTCCATAAACGTCCCAAAGTCACGCCTGGTTCCATCACAATGGGCACTCTATCTCAGAGCAAGACTCAACACCCAAACCTGCACTGCTAGACCCTCGGACGCAAGGGGGGCGGCTCTTATGGAAAAGGTGCGCTGCCTCAGCAGTGCTTATGTGAACCCAGTCCGCAATTACAAATCTTTGCTGGGGATGTTGTCATCATGCATCCCGTTGATCACTCACTGCCGGCTGCATACGTGGCCGGTGCAGGAATTCCTGGATGCCTTTTGGATACAAGCCTCGGGGTACTGGGATGACCGCATCGTTCTGACACAGGTTTTCAAGCAGAGCCTTCGCTGGTGGTCTGTGAGTGAACATCTGTGTATTTGGGCCAGATCTCTTCCGAACTATGGCTCTGGTGAGGGTTCTGAGCTTTTTTTGGGTAGCCAGTGCTAATATTGCAGGAAATAATAACGACTGAATTTACAAAGATGAAAAAGTATTGCTAGAATTTATTAAACAATACAGACCGGCAGAAAAATATTGAAATAAAGGCAAGTAAGTGTGACGATAGGGGTGAGTTTTAGGTGTAAGGAAAACAGATTTAGGTTACAAATGAGATAAAGGGGAGGGAGACAAGGAGAGTTTAGGAGTAGGAGAGGTGAGGGGGACCAGAGGGTCCCCCCAAAAAAGATATTTTTACAATGCGCAATGTAAAAGGCATGTCGATATTTTTTCTTGCAATTTTTCTAAGTGTACGTCACTGTTATTTAAGCAATACAATCACTCTACTCCAGGTAACCTCCTCTCTCACCATTACCTTCCAGGGTTTTTATAGCTCAGGTGCAAACATGGTCCCTGTCTCGTACCTTGGTATCGGTTAGAGCACTTTGAATCTTGTATGGCCTATTTTGAAAGGCTACTCCACCTCCTTGCTCAATCAGTTTCATTTTGAATCCTTTGTCTGTAATAGAGTCAGGTTGTCCATTTTGCAATATTTTGTTCTTCGCTCCATGGCGGCTGGCTTTGTTCTCTGAGCTCTCGCATTTCTCTCCCTCTTGGCATCCCCGTCCCTGGCTTCACCGATCCGCTCTGTCTTCTGCTGGCACGCTTTTCAGTGGACCAGTCATGAGCTATTCTGATAACACAGTATAGAGGTACGTATTGCGTCTGGATCTTCTTCCCTCAGCAAGGGGATCCTGACCATTACTTGCCTGTTTCTCAATTTCCTCCCAATGGACTTCTATCATGGCTCTCATGGTTAGTTGGGGTCCAGGATCTAGAAATTTCCTGTCTATGTCTATGTCTTCAGGGGGTTTCTGATCTTTCCTGGCAAGGTGGCATGAACTAGGAAGGGGTCTCTGTATCCCCCCCCCTTGAACCACCTCCAGGTGTCTCAGAACGTTACCACAAGACCAGGGCAGGCTAGTTTTCTGGGGTCGCGGGGTCCCCTTCATGCCCCGGGCTGAAGTCAGGCCTCTGACTTGGCTACACAGGATAATGTTTGCTCTCTAGAGCATGGAACTTACATGGATATCTGCCTTGTGCTTGTGGAGCCCGATTCTGCTGGAAGTATCTTGACTATGACTGGGTCTACAGAGTGATTGGGCATGCCCTGAACTCTGTGCCATCCAGCCAGTTGTACAAGCCAGCATACATACGCCATTCACTGCTTGCTTAGAAACAATGGTTTTTAAATGTTAAAAGTCTCTCCTAGATCTGAGGCATCAATTAGGAAAGTTGATCTCTACTGCTTGTATCTTCTTATCCGCAGGATCGTTTGTACTTTGTTATGGAGTTTGTGAATGGAGGTGACCTCATGTACCAGATCCAGCAGGTCGGCAGGTTTAAGGAGCCTCATGCGGTGTAAGTATGACATTGACTGCACCCCTTGATCCCTCCTTTGCTTTCAATTTGCCATCTTGCTATGGGTTGTTGTTTTTTATGTTTCTGTGGAATGCCTGTCAGTCCAGTCCTTGTCAGCTTGCATGTCACCAGTTGGCCAAGTCATTTTCCTCTGTCACGTTCTTGGCGGGCCCATTGCTAGTCTGCCTCTGCCTCTCCAGTGGGCCAGGTGCGTGTCTGCTGCCCTGTACCAGTCATTGTCTGCTTCCACGTCACTGCTGGAACCAGTCCTTGGCTGCTAGCACATCCCTGGCTCATCCAGTCCTTTCCTCCTGTGATGCTCCTGGTGAGCCTGGTCCTTCACTGATTTAATTTCCCCTGTGGGTCGAGTCATTGACTACTGCCACATCCTTAATCGGCACTATCCTTCTCTGCTGCCAGGGCCTCAGTGGTGGTAGTAATAGTGATACATTTCCAAATGATTGCAAGAAAGGCAAACTCACCAAAGCATAACACTATGCACAAGACATGTCTGGGACTTGGCTATTTCTTCCTGCATGCTTTCTTCTCCCACAGCTTTGCTTTGCTGCTTGGCCCCCTTATGCCTGTTTGTGAGAATGTATATTATGTACCTATGTGTGTGTGTTTAGGTTTCTTGTAAAGAGATTGTAGAGAGGGAAGTTGGGAGGAAATACAACCGGAGATTGAGATTGCTGCAAAGCACTGTAGTAGAGAGGAAGGTTGGGGGGGAGATAGAACTGGAGATTGAGGTTACTTCAAAGCACTGTAGTAGAGAGGGGAGTTGGGAGGAGATAGAACCGGAGATTGAGGTTGTTGCAAAGCACAGTAGCAGAGAGGGAAGTTGGGAGGAGATAGAACTGGAGATTGAGGTTGTTGCAAAGCACTGTAGTAGAGAGGGAAGTTGGGAGGAGATAGACCTAGAGAGAAGAAGGACAGTAGGAGGTGAGACAGGAAGATACATCTGCCAGTGGGGAAGCAGGTTTTTACTGTGAGTTAGAGACTAGTTACGGAGACTAGTAAAATGGACAGATCCAACCTACAGTGTTCGAAATTCCTGGGATCGTCTTGCAGTCTCGAAGTAAGCCTGCTACCAAGAGCATCTTTGGACTCCCCTGGCTAACTGGTGCCATGCAAACATAAATATGTTGAATTGAATGTGTTTGTTTGTAAATGTGCTTACAGGAGGACTGTGACCTGTTGTCCTTAATAATCTTCGTGTGATTATCTCTGTTCTGAGCAAACATCCGCACACACTCTGGCGTTACAGTATTTTATTTTACGCATGAATAATTGAGACATGAAGAGGGAAAATGCATGAAATGATGAGGATGATAAGCTCATGCCTTTGCAGGTTTTTTCTGCCCTTGGTAAATAACACAGAGATAACACACTTTTTAGGGCAAAACGACTGCAGGGCAATCCGAGCACGGTCAAGAACTGCTGTAGCCGAGAACTGCTCCAGTCGAGAGGTTTCTCCTCGTGTTTCTGCAAAGTAGCCACGTTTATAGCTTCCGTTCATGGTAGCCAGTACATATAACATCTTGAGAAACTTCACCTGAGGTTATGTGATAGAATTTCCAACCGCCTTTGCAACCAACACAATCATTCTGGGCTGAAGAAATCCAGCACTAATACGTTGTAATGGCTCCCACACTGATATCGGTCAGTCCCTGGACATTGAAAGAAAACAGCTAGATGATGAAGACTCGCCAGCTCTTCTTCACATTGGGAGCCTGCACAATAAAGACAGCTGTCTTTAGCTGAGCTAAGAGCACGCAGGCATTCACAGCACATTAACCCATAAAGTACAGAAATGTCTGGCTCCATACAGGACCCACCTAGAAAGCATTTACATCATACTCGCTCATTTTTAAGTTATGTTTGGGGCCCACTGTGTATTAGCACCTCGGCCCCCAGAAGTAGCTCCTCCTTAATGGCTGATGCTTGATGCCCTAGCTGTTCCAGCTCCCCTTCATCAAAGGTTTAGTTCGACCACATAACATATGCCGTCCCTCCCTCTTTCGCCACTTGTGTCTGCAGGCACGCCCTCCCTACCCCTGGATCTGTCCCCAATGGATAGGGGGCTAGTGCTAAATGGATTGGGAGTGCTCACAATGCTGCCAGGTACACACTAGTTTCCCTAGGCACACCAGCCTTCTGAGAAGACGGGGACATCAGAGTTCGAAGGATGTCAACCTCTACTGGGTGCTAAAGGACAAGCTCCGACTCTCCTAACCCAGAACAACCAGGCCTAAACTCCAGAGCCCAAAGCGTGCCCAGAGACTGCCTGGGTGGCTACACAATGCAGACTGAACACGAGGGATGGCCGCAGCACCATTTGACAGCATTAAGTGGTGCAAGGAGGATGCAAGATGCAGAGCTCCTTTTGCTCTAGAATTCAGCCTGGCCTGGCAGAGTTAATGAGCCTGGCACTTGGACCTTGAGGGCAGGATGACACAGTATGCATTGGGAGATTGGGGGGTAGTAACAGGCAAAAAACTAAATGAATAGTGTGCCAATTCTGTGAAAGAAACTCAAACATATTGTATTACATTCTATTTACATTTTTGTTTATTATAGATGTCAAAATGGAATGTCTTTAATAGTGTTGTCAGAATAGTTTTTATTGTTAAATAGGTCTCTTGGTGACTCTTTGGGAAATTCCCAAAGTCATGTATTTGTATTTTGTATTTTATTTGTGTTTAATAAAACTTATTAAGCCAAGGCGCTGTACAGAGAACAAGGAAGGGTACAATATAAGGGATAAACAAAACATTCAGAAAACAATCAATCAAGGATGTTGCAGCAAATGAGACTTCAGTGACCCACGAAATAAAGAATAGACAGAATTAGAACAAAGAGATTAGGGAAGAACATTCCAGTGAAGAGGGGCTAAAAGCTTAAAAGTGCAAAAATGGGATTGAGCACAAGGGGGATGAGGTGCCACCAATAGAAACTGGGAAGAAGAGCGGAGAGAACGAGAAGGAGTATAGAAGGATATCAGAGCAGAGAGAGAGCTAGGAACAAGGCCATATAAGGACTTAAAGAAAAGAGAGAGATAATAAAATGTAATTTGAGTGTGAAAGGGTAACCAACCAAGAGTGGCAAGAGAGGAGATAGAATCTCGGAAAGAGAAAACACAGAGAAGATGGATAGAATAGGTGAATGAAGATTTGTAAGGGGTAAGACGAGAACTAGGAAGTCCAAAGAGGGCAGTGGAACAGTAAAAGAGTCGGGAAAACATTAAAGAGGAAATTAGGAGTTTAAAAGCTTGAAAGGTGAGTAATGGACGGGATTTAAGAATATTGTGTAGGTGAAATTGACAGGCGCGCGTGGTTAGAGAGATGTGATGAGAGAAGGAGAGACTAGAGTCAAAGTGGAGGCCAAGATTTTGCCCGTAGATGAGATTGGAAGCTGGGATGGAGGAACAGAAATTAAGGAAGAGAGAGGGGGAGGTGAGAGGGTATTAGCGGGAAAAATAGGACTTCAGTCTTCCCAGCATTGAGCATAAGATAGTGAGAGGACATCCAAGATTTACTAGCCACTAGACAAGCGGAAAGAGTGTGTTGAATGTTAGAGGAGAACTAAGCGAATGAGAGAAAGAGTTGAGTTGAGTGTCGCCAGCATAAAAGTGTTGTGATAAACCAAAGGAAGAAATAACTGCTGCAAGAGGGGAGGTGTAAAGAGAGAACAGAAAAGGGCCCAAAACGGACCCTTGAGGCACACTGTGGGTAAGCCAGAAGGATTTAGATGACTTGCTGGGCCAAGAAACAGAAAATGTTCTTTGAGATAGATAAGATTGAAACTAAGAAAGGACAGAGCCAGTGAAACCAAAGGAACAAAGTGATTCCAATAGTAGAGAGTGGTCATAGTTTCTCTTTCTCACAGTTTCTTATGAACGTTTTCACCCTTCGAATACATTTCCCAGAATCCAATGCCAGAGCTATTTCTCTGTCTTATTAATTAATTTCTTACATTAGCTATGTTTGCCAGAATTCAGCACCAGAGCTCGCTTGCTCTCCCAATGTTAAAAGAAGACTTTGGTGCACAGTAAAATAAAACCTGATTTTAGACCCTCTTGCTTGAGCCCATGTCATAGAACATGATATTTGGCCTCGTGTAGTCTCAATAGAGGCGCTTAGCATTACACCCAATGTTATTAAGGAAAATCTGCAAGTTGCTGAATCCCTTGCTGTCTGTTGCCAGTCAATTCTCCTCTGCACAAGAATACTAACGCCAGGCACGTGATTCTGCCTGGTTGGGCGTCATCACTGAGGTTCCTCTTTGGTGCTGTCTCTCTCTAACCACAGATGCATACTGGGATACAGAAAAGGTTTTTCTCTTAGGTTGTTTGCAATTTTAGGTAAATCTGTCTATTTGTTCAACGAAGTGTTTTTCAACACCCAATAGTACCCGCAGAACAGCATTTACTTACTTTGGATATTAAATAAGTGCTCGGGTACTATCATGACATGGCAGTTGGCTTAAGGATGGGACAACTCCATGTGGCACATAGTCCCACTGATAAGGTGAAAGCTGTTTCTAAACTGGAAATCCTGGTGTGGGTTGTCTCAATATCTGAGATTGCTGTCGGCCAGCTAAGGGCCCATTACCCGATTGTCTTATAGCTCATTCCGCTCGAGGTAAATTGGATGCTGTTGCCTTCACAGAGAACATGCCTTTTATAGTTAGTTGCAAAGTGGCTACTTGGAGGAAAGTCAGTCTATGCCTTCTGGTAACACTGATATCTCAACTTAGAGGCAAAGACTGATGCACAGGTGGGGCAGCCCAACACGGGAAACCCCTTTAGATACATCAACTCTCAGTCCTCTGTTTTCTACATCTTTTTACTGTATTTCCAAGGCCTCTGGCTATAATGGCTCTGCCATGCTGAAGCTCCAAATCTTGCTTCTATGGCCACATGCAATCTTCCGAGCCTGATCTTCAGTGGAGATCTTTTTAAAAGTAGTGCAAACATTTCTTTATAGACCTACAACATTCTCTACGTCAGTACCAGGTCTGCGCACGTACGGGAAGCCTCTGACATCAGTGCGACGCAGAAGAAAGGTGCTAATGTTACTGGCGAAGAGTTGCTACAAAAGGCCTTCTGGGATCCTCCTTGTGTCAGGAGAATATGCCAAAGGCGTGCATCCCGTCAGAAAGATTCACATGGTGAAGAACGAGCGTTCTGTGTGACCAACCTCATGGTTGCAGGAATAGACAGGCCAGCAGCATGCACCAGATCAAATGCCTGCCCTGCAAATTCCCTGGAAATGAGGCCTGTGTGTTTATGAAAAGGTCCCAGCTAATGGCCATGGGATGCCTTGCTGCTGCAGATTACCATGGGCAGGACCGACAAGCCATGCATCCCGTCTTAAAGGTTTCGGCCTTACATCTCGACTTGTCCGAGCTGGTTGGGGTGCGTGAGCGTCTTACCCTTTGAGCTGTCTTGCCCACATCATGCGAAAGCTCCATGATCTCCCAAGAGGTTGGGGCCCTGCACCCCATCCCCTCATCCTTCCGTGATATTTCAGCTTGGAGTGGTTTCCGCAGATGCTCAAGCAGTTGCAGTGAAACGAGGACACCTCTTCGCCGGCATCCGTGCATTATGCACAATGCAGCCTCTTCCCTGGCGCAGGCAGGGCGGTGCTGCTACTATCTGACGCTGAATATCATGAAACTGTCGCAGAAGGCAAAGAATCCCTGATTGGGGCGTCCAGCATCCCATGTCGTTGGACTTCTCGCCAGTTCTTGGGTTGCTCATGGAAGGGGGGGGAGAAGAAGGATTTATACTTGTACAGGACTCATTCCCACCAGGGAGCCTTCTGTTGTACGCTTCCCCACGAGGATAACAGGTTTTTCATTTCCCCCAAAGGCCGTAGGATCCTCTCTCCAGCAGCAGCCTCTGAGGAACACTATACAAATAGAAGAAGAGGACGTTTTTGTGGCACGTGCTGCTGAAAGAATCACTCCAGGCATCCCTGAGGAAGTCAGGCAGCAGAGGGTTTAGAGAAGAGAGAGAATGAGTAGCACAAGTAAGAGGTTCTTGGGATCAAAGCGAGCTTATAGATCCAGCGGCACTGTGCCCCAGGCCTGAAGTGATGGCCACCTGCGTTAATTATACTGACACAATGAAGGGTTCAACCCTGTACCGCAGAGGGGGTGTAGGGTGGTAACTGTTCTTCTTGAAAGGAAAACAGGAAGAAGCTCCAGTACAGAGAACTTTTGGCCGAAGGACTGTTTTATTAACTTTGCGTTTCCCACCTGTGGACTTCATCAGGACTCTTGTGGGCAAGGCCGTGCTTAGCTTTAGTTTCACAGGAGATTGGTCTAGACCCACAGCTGGGACAAAGAACGTGTGACGGGTAACGTGTCAAGTAGAAATGTGGCTGTAGAGTCAAAACAGCTGTTAATAACACTGAGATCATCTTTTGCTGTTTTTACGCACAACATGGATTGGTGATTGGCGGCATGGAGCACTCTACTGACCTATGGTTGCAGGGATGTTTTGGCATTGAAAATGGCACCAACCTCTGCACCTTAACACCAATGGTGAGTTGTATCCCAAAACTGGGAGGGAAATTCCCTAGATTTCTCTCTCTGGATTGGGGTCCTAATACGGGTGTCTTGGCGGCAATGATGTTGAGCATCAGCGGGTTACAGCCTTCAGCTTCTGACTTCCACTCGTCAGTAGGCTGCTGCGGTCACTCTCCTCTTGAAACACGCCAATATAGGTAGCCGGCATCCTTATGAGTACTCGATAGCCATAATGTTGTGCTGCCACGTCACCTTAAACCCAGGCACAGAACTCAAATCCTGTCTGAAAAGATTTGAGTATCTTGCGGGAGCAGACGACAATCTTCCTCTTAAGGCAAGGTATTTTCGGCCGCGTAGTGATCACATAGATTCTCATTAGGTATCGGACTAAACTACAGAAAATAAAATTTCGAATGCACGTTTACAGCTCATTTGCAGTAACCGAAAATACCGAAACCCTGTTATACCGCACAAGGGGTCTAGGGTGTTCCCCGCTCCCCTTGTAGGAAAAAGCGGGCTCAGAGGTTGCAGGGGTGTCCCCCGTACTTGCAATGCCAGGATTGTGCCATTAGACAATGCACTGATATCTATGTGATCACTGCAGGCGTGCATTTTTGCATTCCGAATTTCTGAACGCAGTATTTTTGGCCGCGCAGTGATCATATAGCTCCCTTCTAGCATAAAGGAATAAGCTGGAAAGGCTCGGGGTCCTTGCTTCCGACCAATCAACAATGGGGTATTTCCCAACAGAGTAACACCTACGGGTGCAGGGGCAGGATTGCTGCAGTCAACATCCGCTGGTGTGGCTCGGTGCCCTACCCAGGATCAAAAAGTCAAGTAGTGGTAAATGCTCTTCTGTGATTCAAAGCAGAGCCCTTTCTTGGCCAAGGCAGCTCAGGCCTTACTGTAAAGCAACATCTGAAAAGGTATTCTCATTGTAAACGCCATTTTGTTTTTTTATGCCCACCTATCAGCTCCTTGATGGCTGCTTGCTGTCTTGCAGTTTGCCTGATGATATCATGGGTCAGCGGGATGAAGTTGACTTGTGCTGACCAACATCTATTCTAGCCAACCTTGTAATTGTTTATTTGTACAGCGCTTATACACAGGTGAAGTGCTTCAAATCGCTTCAAGGCCTTGAAGTTTACGAAGGCATTTCTTCTAGTGCAAGTGCATAAGGCAACAGGAGTACAATCTGAAACACACTGCGCTTCACAAGCGCTTACCCAAAAGAAACAGTCAAAAGAAGCTTCACTCCCAAGGGGCCCACCCCTGCACGCTCAGAGAGATGCACTAGTCAGGCCCATGATGATGGCCACTGTTTTAAAAGTTCGGGTCCAGCCTGAGCGCATTCAAGCAGCACTCCCTTACATAACAGCTGTGCCACAATGGCTTTTTGAGCCGGACTAATGGCAAATCCATGTGAATAATAAAGCACCCATGAAAACCCTAACCCCAAGTCCAGGGGGAGGAGACGTTTCTATGGTAGGGCAAAAGGGGCACTTGCCCAGGGCCCCCACCTTGGAGGGGGCCACACAAGGCTCGCTGATCTGAAGAAGTAAGATTCCATTGTTCACTAGTCTTAAATAGCACACGTCAGTATATTTTATGGGGTGCTGCTGAGGCTCTAAACCCACTGCCTTTCTGTTTTGGCAAGTGCATTCTGCCTTGATCAATTCATCATGTATTGCTTTCTGTGTTCACTGTGGTATACATAGTTTGTGTTTTCCTTATGGCACAACTCTATAGCATTCTTTCCTTCCTGTGGGAATTATGTTGATCATGTGCAATAGGCAATGGTGAAATGCATATTGGTAAATTGAGTGCCACAATGGTTAGGAAGTTAGCTCAGTGTGTGAAGCACCCATTGCAGAGATGTGTGTTCATATGCAAAATTAGAATATCATCTTCCAGCAAGGCTGGCTGAGCCTTTCCTATGTCTGAGGTTTATAAACCTGCCTGCATACGAACTTGGTTTTGCAGAACAACATCTGCTATTATCAGCAATGTACCTGTACCAGATAGGGATTGTTATAAAACCTAACATATCCGTATGGTGAAGGTCTAGAAATTGGTTTGTTCAGATGCGGTGCTATAAAACCTAGGCAATCGCCTCCAACGATGGCATGAACTGTTAGTCCAAGAGGCGAATAAATATCCAAATCCAACACGAATTTGCCAGCAGATGATTATAGTGATCCTGGTCAAATCATCTAATACATCTTACATTACTGTGCCGTCTTCTGTGAGGTTTGCCTTATTGCATGCTGCTGGTATCGTTTAGCCCATTACTTGATCTTTCTTCTTATGCAGGCCATTTGGGTGGAACGGTTGGTAGACAGAAGAGAGTGGACCATATGTTGCAGGCCTCAGGCAAGCATATTTTAAGGTCTGCTTGTTTGACGCAAAACACGGTTTGCTTTTTGGTAAAAGGCAAAGGTTTTTATGCACGTTTATAAATGGAAATGTCACAAGCCACTGTTTTGGAAGTATTTAAAGTTTTAAAATACAAAAGACAAACCCAGATTAAATGTGTTAAATCACATTGATTGGTATGCTGGTACTTATATACTTCCTTGATGATGGAGAGAATGAAGCTAGAATCATTCCCATTTTGCAAAACACCCTTCTATAATATTTTGTTTAAAAATGGTCATGTTTGGTAATGTGATTTGTGTACTCTCCAAGTCTGTTTTTTAATAAAATTAGTTTGTTTTAGTTCATGGTAAAAACTGGAAAAGAAAGTGTTCAAATGCAGAAATTGCAGAGTTGGCACAAATCCCATTTTCACTGCTTCACCAATGTGCGATCCTGTGGATCTAATTTAATATTGTATTGCCTAACCTCTCAATCTTGCCAGTCCCTAAACCTTTCAAAATTGTCAGCCCTTCCGAGTGATTTCCTTCTCATGGTATGAGCTTCATAAAATCCTTATTCATGGTTTCACTGTGTTAATAGTGAGCATATTTATATCGCACACCACAGGCATCTGTTCCTTTGATATCTAATGGCAACACTATTTGAAAACCATATCCCACTTCTAATCTCAATCTGTCTGGATAAAGACACCTAACTGGTAGCTTCTAATCTGCCTCCACTATCCATGCTACGATATGTGTAGCATTCTCCTTCCTTCTAATTGATGGTCTCTATCCATGCATGAGCACTTTTGCATTCTGTGAGGCAGCTAATGTGAGTTCTCTGTCTATTATGGGTTACATGTTCCTTTTACATACGGTCCTGCCTTAATACTACATCTACCTTCCTGGATGTTATTGATCAAAAGTATCCTGTACATACTAGAACAGTAACCCCTTTGTTGACTGCTAATGTTGGTCATCAAATGCTACTTCTTTATCATTCTGATTAGAGCAAGAATGAAGAGGGCAAGGGGACTTAAAGGGAGTAACCGTGCTTATTATGCTGCGAGACAGCATATCAACCTACAGGTTGTGAGTGCGACTGGTGGGGATGGGGGGCGCCACCAGTATTCTTGATCCCTTAATTCCTTTGGTTTGGTGGAGGGGGCCCCAAAGATGTCTGTGCCCAGGGCCCCGGAAATGCTTAAGATGGCCCTGGGTGGCAGGCAGAGTATAGAAGGGATGACCCACAAAGAGGGCATAGTTGACGTTTGGCGCAGGAAAGTGGCAGAATTAAGGAGGGCAGGGGCATTTTCAGAGGAGGCTACCAGGAGGAGGGGATTTCAGAACAGCTGGAAGGAGGGGGGGGATTTGAGGTGAGAGGGGTAGAGGAGAGATCAGCTGAGGCAGAGAGCAGCACGTGTGGGAGGGAGGGATATAGCAGGTGGTGGCAGCAGGGTTGGAAAGAGGAGAACAAACGTTGGTGGCTGGAAACAATCCCCCAGAGGCCCCTGGAGAGAAGGGAGAAGGCTGGTAGGGTTGGAAAAAGTCACACCAGGATGGTTCTAGCGGAAACACATTGCCCAAGTCGGGATATGGGTAAAGCCCCGACCTTAGGGGGCTCAGCCCGCTGTGGAATATGAAATGAGCACATGGTGAGGCATCAAGGAGGGTCAGAACCAGTGCAGGAAGAGGGAGGCAGAGCAGAGGGTAGAGACCAAGACCCCAGTGAAAGGGAGGATCGCTTCCGCTGCACATGGTGGTCAAGCTGCAGCTACTGTTACACCTCGCTGCTGAAGCTTCGTCCGAGTTCTTCTTTCTTTTGAGTTGTTTACACAAACTAGTTTATACTCATTTTGGGGTTTGGACTCTTTGTGAATTTCGCATGGCTCTATGACACCTCACAGTCTTAAGGTGCCACCACTCCTGCCCCAATCAGGTACAGGTGGCACCTCCTTTGTCATCTGTATGTTTAAATGCTGCCACAAACAGCATTGCACCCTTTGAACCTGCGTCAGAGAACCCCTCCAGGAAGCAGCTCAGTGCTGGAAGCCCTGCACAGTGCAGATTATACTGTTGTGTCCTCTGGGCCTCAAATATTAATAATTTTTCTGTCCGTTTCCTTTATTTTGTTATTATCTGACGTCTCCTCTGATCTCATTTTAGGTTCTACGCAGCAGAGATTGCAATAGGCCTATTCTTCCTGCACGCCAAAGGAATCGTCTATCGGTGAGTCAACGCCCCGCTTCTCCCCGCCCTGTTCCTTTCTGCTAACCTCCCCTTTTCACCAGTGCCCTTTGTCTTCTTTCACTGCCCTTTCCTCCTTAAAATTCTCATTCTCCTCCCCCCGGCCGACTCCTGCATATTCTTTCTCTCTCTCTCTCTCTCTCTCTCTCTCTCTCTCTCTCACTCTCTCTCTCTCTCTCTCTCTCTCTCTCTCTCTCTCTCTCTCTCTCTCTCTCTCACTCTCATTCTCACTCTCACTCTCACTCTCACTCTCACTCTCACTCTCACTCTCACTCTCACTCTCACTCTCACTCTCACTCTCACTCTCTCTCTCACTCTCACTCTCACTCTCACTCTCACCTCGCCTCCCCGCTCTTCCTCTCTCTGAACTCTTTACTCATCCCTTCTTTATGTTTTGCTCCTATCCCTGCATTGCTTGCTTCCTCGTCCTCTCTCTGTGCTTCTTCACCCTCCTTGTTCACCCACTCTAATCTCCTTGCTTTTCCCCACCCACCTCCTGGCTCTTCTCTGCTTTCTACCCTTGGCTGTTCCCATCTCTGCCCTTCTTAATCTTCCATTTACCCTGCTTGCTCCTTTTCCATCCCATCTGTGGCCTCCAAGGGTGGACTGGCAACCAAATGTGGCTCTGGAAAAATAAATGTTAGTGGCCCCATATTACACATTTTCAGCAAGCCCAAACCTTTCACCACACAAAAGAGGCCCAGGGTGCAGAGGCCTACTTGGAAATCTCCAGAGTTCCCTATAGGCCAGACCACTCCTGATGGCCTTTTTGCTTGTTCTCTTTCGGCACTCCATGCTTTTCTCCTCTTGGCCTTCCTTGATTGTTCTTGCTCTCCTCTCCTCTCCTTGCTCTTGCCCCGATATGCTTTCCTTGGTGTTCTCCTCTCTGCACACTTTGCTGTTTACCTCGGTTGCATTTCAATCCTAGTTCTTTTCTGTGCCACTTCCCTCTCTCGTCTCGTATGTTTGTTGAATATGACGTCGCCTCTTTTGCATTTCTTTGAATAAACAAATCATGTGATATTGCTGTGATTATATTGTTTCTAAGGCGGAGTCATATTTTTGGTTGCTGACTTTCAATACCACATAGATGCCTTCTTCGGGAATATTTGTGTTGGTGAAAGCCAACAACCAAATCATGAGTAAACCTAAGAAAATGTTTCATCAGAGCAAGATCGCATGTTGTGTTTAATTTTGGCTTTTAAAAAAAAATTACTTAATGGCACTGTTGCAGTTGGGTATGCTTATGGACCTGACCCTAGGTTTTCATCCTTACCAGTAATGTCTGCCCAAAATATGACTTCTGACGAATAGTTAGTTGGGAATTCCCATGACAGTGACGATAGATAGCATGGAGCGCACGTTATCGAAGGGCTTAGCCACTTTTAGTGCTGGTAATGGCCCAGGTGGCCAATGGTGATGTAAAGGTATGTACACCTACGTCTATTGTTGATATCCCCAGATCCCAGGGGAGGGAAATGGTCAGGGGTGAGGGGTTTCCTGAAAGGAAGGCCGTCCTCGGGCTCGCAGATCCGATGTGGGAATGAGTTCCAAAACTTGGCTGCTGGGACTGACAGGAGCACTCCCCAGGCGAGATTTCAGACCCGGGGTTCCCATCTATAGTTGCGTTTTTAGAGTGGAGTATGACTATTAGCTGATAAGTTTGGAAAATAGGGGTCAATGCCTTGGAGTTCCCAGTGGACCTTGAGGGGGAAGCAGTGGGGTTATTGGTAGTTAATGTAGGCCATTTAGAGCTCCACCAGTTAACACACTGGACTGGACCCCTTTAGCATTCCCTCCACCTGTCTCACTTCTTTACCCGTGCACGCTTGCACCTGTGCCCATCTCTTGTAATCTAAGGGTGAGGCTGAGGCTGCGGGGATGAGAAAACGCCTTACTTAAAGTCAGAGTTAAGTAAGGGGCTACATGATAAATGTGGCCAAATCTCTCCAAACATGGGCAAAGGCGATACTTCATCCAATAGGCTGACCTCCTTGCTCTCCCCCAAATATTGGCAAATTAGGAGATTCGAAAAATAGGAACACCCCATCCCCCCAATATGAGTGTAGGAGGTGCTGTCTGAATCCACAGTGAGAACCACCAGTGTACAGACATAGAGAATATAGGTAAGAAGGGAGGCCCCAGAATAGTGGCATACCTCTGTTTATGAATAACTTTTGCAGGTATTACGCATTTTCTTACATCTTTCAGTTCATCGCTGACGTTCCAGCATTTCCACTGTAAGTAGGCCTTTAGGAAGCCCTCCTATGCATATGAGAGAAGTGTGCAAACAAAAGGGTCGACATGGAGCATCAATATTTGAATTGATTCAAAGGCCTTGAGGCCTTTGGGTGAGAGCGCTGTACAAGAAATTCATAGATAGATAGATAGATAGATAGATAGATAGATAGATAGATAGATAGATAGATAGATAGATAGATTTCCATCTCCAGACAAAACTCTGCTCTAGTGTTGATGGGATATCAATATTTTTGACTAGGTGGACTCGTGCAGTATTGACAAGTGATTATTGGGTTGGCAAGTGATTATTGAGATAAAAACAATGCAGTTCGGGTAGAATCTTTCTGATCTCTGGACACCTTTTTCCCAGTTGCCATCATCACACTTTCTGCGTGCTGGGCTTCATGGCCTCTGGTCGCCCTTTTCCCAGTTGCCATCATCACACTTTCTGCGTGCTGGGCTTCATGGCTTCTGGACACCCTTTTCCCAGTTGCCATCATCACACTTTCTGCGTGCTGGGCTTCATGGCCTCTGGACGCCTTTTTCCCAGTTGCCATCATCACACTTTCTGCGTGCTGGGCTTCATGGCCTCTGGACGCGCTTTTCCCAGTTGCCATCATCACACTTTCTGCGTGCTAGGCTTCATGGCCTCTGGACGCCCTTTTCCCAGTTGCCATCATCACACTTTCTGCGTGCTGGGCTTCATGGCCTCTGGACGCCCTTTCCCAGTTGCCATCATCACACTTTCTGCGTGCTGGGCTTCATGGCTTCTGGACGCCCTTTTTCCAGTTGCCATCATCACACTTTCTGCGTGCTGGGCTTCATGGCCTCTGGAAATCCTTTTCCCAGTTGCCGTCATCACACGTTCTGTGTGCTGGACTTCAACAGACTCATCTTTTCGTCCCCTTCTGGGACCCGTACTGCCTTGTTGACACCACCCCCCAACCCCCGCCCCGCCCTTTGATTCTCCACCTTCTTCGCCAGTCCACTCCTTGCTTCATCTTCCCTGCCCCTTGTTCTGGCTTTGCACTATTGCCCTGTCTTGGGGGCCACACCCTGACGCAACCTTACATCTTCCGCTGCCCCAGCTTCTATTTTCCACATTACCCTTGCTCCCCGCCCAATCCTCTCGCCTTCACCCCCAGGAGACGGAGCAATCCCCCTTAATTCTTCACATTCCTTCCCCACCGCCCCCTAGAAAGTCATGAACTTTGCTTCCTGATGTTGGTAAATCGGGGTTCTGTGTGGGGGGAAAAGGGTACGTTGCCTGCAAGTGGGGATTAAGATTTTGCCTTTGCTTTATGGTTTAGGTTGTTGTTGAAAGATTCCGGTGTCTGTGGGTTGCTGTACATGCTTAACCCCATACATTGTATTAACTTGGACAAGTATGAAACCCTCCACTACAGGAGGAAAGGATTGCCCAAAGATTCATGTCACCCCCAAGCAGCCCCTCCATATGTGTCGTGTCGAGTATGGACAAAGCCTCCCCTCAACCGGACTGCCTTTGGTTTATAGGGAGGGAAAAAGACTGCCCCAAGTGAACCCATCTTCAGAGTATGGATAAGGAACTGCCCACCTTGCAGAATACCTGAGGAGAACCTCACTTGGGTGTTGGAATGTCACCCAGAATCCCTTGGATGACTCTGTCTAATTAAACAAGTAGGGATCCCTCTCTGGGTGGTTTATATGTGGATAATTCATCAATAGGAGAAATCACACCTAAAACATGGAATCACGAAGATTTTCCTTTAAGAAGAGTGTGGGATTGGAAAGAATCCACTCTGGATTTAGAACCTTGGAAAGGCACAGAACAATATCCAGAGCTAGTTTTGCGCTTTCTGGAGTCATGTGTCCCACAAAAACTAGAGGCACTAAGTCCTCTGAGGAGATGTGTCAGTGATGGCAGCCTGCAGGCGGAGCTAGAGAATCGTGCCTGGGTCTGCCTGGGTTTTGCCCTAACGCCTCTCCTATATTCCTCTGACCCAACTATAACCTCCATGTCCCACTCGCAGTCCTCTTCCCAGTGTCTGGTCCTACCCAAAGCCTAGCTGGCCCAACGGAACCTTCCTGCTCTTGCTATATCATTCCTTCTCCTCCCCTAATAATTTTCCACCACTTAGGCACTTCCAACTCCTCATGCCAGCTCTTGTAGTATTCTCGGGGGTCATAATGGTCATCTTTCTCTTGGGCCCACCTTCTGCAGCCTTTTTTCCTCCCTCGGTGTATGGCCTGCAAACTGGCAATTACTTAAGGTGAGACTAAACAGCCCTTGGTCTTGCCCGTGTTCCCTTCTCCAGATGTTTGTCCAACTCTGACGTAATGCCATGTTCACTATTGCCATTTCTACTGTCTCAAGCCACTGTATATTCCTGTCCGCCTCCCTTGTGCTACTCTCTCCCCCAGATTCTTCTTCTTAAGCATCATCCCTAGTCCCTGAGGTTTTCACCATCCAATGGCCCTTAGATGCTACCAGTTTCTTCTGTCCCCTGTCTCTTACCACCTCTTTGCCATGCCTGGGCCTCAATGTTATCCCTTGCTGCTCCATAAGGTATTTTCATCTGACGTTATCCCACCCACGGTCACCCCCTCAACTCAAACTACCGCCTCCTGCCCTGTGTTCTCTGCTGTTACCTCCTCATCTGGCTTCTTCCTTCCTGGCATCTCCTTCTGCCAACTCTTCTCTCCCGGTGTTATCACTGCCTCCTGTTTAGTCTCCTTCCCTGCTGTTACCACCTTCTCCTCATTAACTCTTGCCACCCCCTTCTGTTTACTCTCACCCACTGATGTTTAAGCCTCTTTTTTGACCTTTTCCACTACTGCCAACACCTTCTGATCACTCTCCTCGCCTAGCATTACCACTTCCTCCTTGACTCTTTGCCCATCACCATCTGCTTCTGTTCTCCACTGCTGCCACCTCTCCAGTCTCCTCCATCTCTCATAACACTTTCTAATCCAGTGCTCTCCCATATCAGCCTTTCTTCCTGCAACCCACAAACCGAAAATGTGGCTATTTGCATTTATATTAAGTTCCCTCCTCCCCCTGGGTGGGGTTTTTCCTGAGAGTCTGCACCCACGAGTGGTACTAGTGAGATGGCTGTTATTGGCTAGTTTCCTTGTGTGCGTCTAGGGTTGATTTGTTCTCAGAAAGTTGAGCCAAGCCCATAAATGGCCTGTCCGCCATCTTGGATGCCAGTAATCCCTCTGTGGCCCTCCACTGTGCTGCTTGCACTGCTGTGAGAGCCCCTGCTCTCCTAGTGTGTCAATGCAATACTAGAAACACAGGCAGTAAGATTTTTTACACCAGTTTAGTAAATAATCTATGAGCTTGGGGGATTTTTCTACACAGAAGCTGGAGGTATGTTTAAAGCGAGCTGTAGGCTCTCTCAATTGGCGGGAAGAGTGCGGGTTGCTTTATTCCTTGAAGGTTGTTAAAGTGTTTCGATTAGGAGTTTACCCTTTAGGGATGTTCTGCTTCTGCCTTGATGGGTTAGTGGGATGGGGAGGGATTGGACCTTTGGGATGGTACGGGCAGTGGCAATGTAACTGTCCCGTGCACTGTGTTGGAAACCAGGGCAATGTGATCAAGAGATCCTCACCATACTTCCACATGCTAAACAACAACTGGCTCCAACTGGCTGACTGGTCACTGCCCTGTTGTTTTCCAGAACCAGTCAGGGGAATATGTCATGGCCATCAGGCAGGAGCACATCACCTTGTCACCTTGAACAATAATGTCCCTTTCAATGGAATCAAGGTGTGTCTATCCTACAGAGCCAGCCGCACCTGTATGCTCGTTTCCCCTCGCTCAGATTGACAGTAATCTTATATAAAACCACTGGGGGAAAGAGTCACCCCTGAACCCGGTTGTTGAATTTGAGAAATCCACCATATACCTCAAAAGGCTCTACACCTATGCACTTAAGACTAGTTTGGCTAAGAGTCTCCACCCCGATGGCAGAGCAAGGGTGTGGCAAGCAGAGAGAAAAACCAAAGCTGTGGGACAAGCCATTCCCAAGTTCACGATCAGAACTGTGAACCATCCCCAGGGATGGGGGCCATCAACCAGTCCCCATACCAGCTGCAGAGGGAAACACATTGGAGTTCCCTTACGCCAGAGAGAGAGACTGGAAGGAGGGGCCAAGGCCCTATAAAAGGAGGCAGGAGGGTGTGTACGCCTGGGAACGGGCTCATTTGGAAACAGCCAGTGAAGAGAGATGAAGGAGCTGGAGCAAGTGACAGGAAGTTAGAGAGAAGACCCATGAGGCGGCACCAGACCCAAGAGTATGGTGTGAAGCAGCTACAGGAGGCTGGGGAAAAAGAGCCCATGAGGCCGGTGTAAAGTGGACCCCGGAAGTGGGAGGAGACAGACCCAGGAGTAAGACCCAGAAGGCTTGTGAGAGGAAGAGCCAAGAGGCTGCAGAGAGGAGGACACAGATTTAGTAAGATCAGCTGAAGGGAAGAAGGTGGTGCTCAGAAGAGCTGAGGAGAAGGGGCAAGAGGTGCTCATGAGAGCTGAGAGTAGGAGGAGCTCAGAAGGGCTCAGAAGAAGGAAACGGTGCTCAAAGGATCTAAGGAGACGGAGATGGTGTCCAGGGGGACTGAGGAAAAGGGAGAGGTGCACAGAGATGCAAAGAAGAAGGAAGGGTTGGTAATAGGAGCTGAGAGGAAGGGGGGGAACTCTGAGAAGCTGTTGAGAAGAGGGGAGGAGTGCTCATCGGAGTCTAGGAAAAAGAAGACATGATCAGAGGAACTGGGGAAGAGGAGGCGACAAGGGACCTGGTGAAAGAGGAACTAGATGTCAAGGTAGCCAAGGATGAGTAGATGATAAAAGGAGTAAAGCAAGAGTTAGTGAGAAGAGGTTGAGAGTGAGAAAAGAAGAGAGTTGAAGAGGAACACTTTCAGGAGGTAGAGAGACGAGCTGGTGGAAAGAAGGCACAACAGAAGGTAGAAAGAGAATCGAAAGGTAAGGCGAGGAGAGTAGTAGAGTTAGTAATGTAGAGGGCCAGCCTGAGCCTGACAAAGTTAAGGTTGTGCTCTAGAAAGAAGTGAGCCCCAAATGTGAAAGGGGGAAAGGAGGAGCCTGTAGAGGATAGAAGAGCATGCTTACTGCAAGACATCAAGGAGGGGAGAGAGATTGCGTTAGTAGGTCATATAACTAGAACCCCCTGGAAAAGGAGTGGGAGAGAGGCCAAGTAAACGACTCATGGACCGCATAAAGAGGTCACCTCTCCTCCTAAACATCAGGCCCCTGCAAAAGCCAGCATCTAGGCAACCAGCCTACAGACTCCATCCAACGTTGAGACCCAGTGGGAGATGTCTACAATGTACTTTAGCTGCAGAAGAACACAGACACAAGACTGGTAGATGTCAAAGACTGAGACTTAGTTTAAAGACCGAGGTTGACTGGGAGCACATCTAAGAAGCAGTGAAAGGAATTGTGAGAACATTTTTTATTTGGAATCCTTTGTGTTTGTTTGGATGGAGAAAAACACCCGGAGACGGGGCTCATCACCAGTGGGGCTAACCCCAGCAGTATTACCTCTGGGGCTATTAGCACTATAGCCAAACCCCCTGGTGCTATTACCGCTGGATCACAGGTCTGGCAGAACGGTAAGTCCCCATTCCCCATTGGGCCCATTCAGGAATTTCCCATTCACCATTGGGCCCAATGGGGAATGTTCGGTGCTATTACCGCCAGCGGTAATAGCGCCGAAAATCAGCAAATGCGGCGGTAAGAGCAATACCGCCGCATTTAAGGGTTACCGCCAAACTTGTGATGAGGCAGTTGGTGTTTGGAATACTTTGGTTTTTCTCTGATGCACCTTGCCCACACTCTTCACATCTGTTTTGTGCAGGTCGCTGTCAGGCGAGATCTGGACCAAGGCTTAACACAAAGGGCCTCATTACGAGTTTGGCGGCAGCCATGGAGCTACTAGCTCCATGGCTGCCGCCAAACCGGGCTCCTTTACCGGGTTCCCAAAATGGGGAATTACCGGGCCATTCCGAGTACGGAGGGCCCGGTAATTCCTCCCTCAGGGAACCCGGGCCTGGACCTTCCCCATTCCCATCTGAGCCCCCATAGGGCTCAATGGGAATGGGAGAGGGGGTAAACAACGGGCCGATTACGAGCGGCCTGTTGTTTGCTCCCTTTCCCCTCGTAGGAACCGGTAACGACGCATGGTTTGACCAGGCGTTCCATACCGGGTCCCGCGAGGGAAGCTTGTAATCGTGCAGAATGGTGTTAACGGGTCCGCACCCATTAGCGGGACCCATTAACCCATTGCGCACAGGCCGTAATGAGGCCCAAACTGTCGAACGTTGCATTTTGAACACTTGTGCACCTCCCAGAGAGAAACTGACTTTCGAGATTACCCTGAGAAATGAGCCCATTCTGCTGATCGACCGTCCTGACCACAAATTAATTTCTCCTCTGCAGATCCCGAATCCTGAGGGAGGTTGGTTAGTGTTTGCCCTGTGAGAGGTGTTGTGATAGATAATGGATGCCTGGCATGTGTTTGGTCCCACTCGCCTTCGTGGCAGTTTGCTTCCAGACATCAGGAAAGAGCAGAGCTGGCCCGCGACGGGCATCGACACCAAAAAAAAAACTGCCCCCCAATCGCAAATCGCAACTCTTTACTTTAGACGATAAAAACGGATTCAGTCGAACCCAGGGACTTGGTTTCGGTAAAAGTCCATCGCAAACTGCAGTTTAAATTGAACTGGCTCAGCAAAATAAGTCAAAGGAGCTGGCTGTACGATGCACCTACTCATAAAACCCGTCCAAATCTGCCCACAAAACTGGCCCACACTATCTCGTTAGGCTGGCCCTCTGGGCATTTCCACAAAGGCCAGTCTGACACCGTGGGAGGAGGCCTTTTAAAACCAAGGGGCAGCTTTCAACTGAGTGCTGGAATGGAAGAGTGCAGGCCTTCACTGGGTGCTTCCGGTAAGCAGTGTACTGCCCTCGTCTGCATTGGCTGACCACCACACCTTCGAGGGCTCCTCGTCCTCCAAGCCTGCACTAAGAGGGCACTCAGCTGGTTAGTTATCACTAAGTGCGCCCAGGAGAGCTCTGCTTGTTACCTGCAGGTTTCTGGTTTGACTCCTTGCAAGGGTGGACATGTGTACTGAGTGAGTTAACACTTGTTACCGAAGCACCAAGACACACTGTAATTTGTAATGAGTGCTATGTAAATGGTGAATATTAACGGTGACTTTCTCTCATACAGGGACCTAAAACTCGACAATGTGATGCTCGATTCTGAAGGACACATTAAAATTGCAGATTTTGGGATGTGCAAAGAGAACATTTGGGACGGAGTGACGACAAAGACCTTCTGTGGCACGCCGGACTACATTGCTCCTGAGGTGAGGGCCCGAGCAAAGGTCCCCCGAGCAAGGCGGGTCATCAACTTTCTCTTCCTCCTCACAGTCCTTTCCATCTCCCTTCGCCCATCCTTATCAGCTCTGCTCCTCAGTCACTACGGTTGCTCACCACCATCTGCCATCTCATTTCCTCACTTAGGGTGCATCCCAGAAGGCTTTCTGCAGTCCCTTTCTGTAGCATCGAATACATATTAAGTGACGGATAACATCTATTTTAATTCTATCAAAGATGCTGCAACGCAACGGAAACCAAACAAAGTGATGGGTGGAAGGTTTTGAATTAATCTGAACCACTGGCACTGCTCTGGGCAACCTTCCACACCACCGTTTTTTACCCTGTCTGTGCCTTTGCAAAAGGGGTCCAGGCATATGCAAATCAGTCAGGTACTGTCACCAATGGGAGCAGCCCTGCCCGTACTGCTATGCCAGGTTCATGAAAACACAAGCAACCCCGGACATGTTTCGGCCGTGTTGGGCCTCATCAGTCAGATGAAGCTTTGTTCCTTATGGTGCAACGCAAAGGAAATACAGAAACTAGAAATCCTTACCCAAAACCGAATGTACTTCGGGCTTCTCTTCCCTTATCGTGTGTATTGAGTACACTACCTTGTTTCTCTTTGTGGATTGCATTCACGTTGTTTAGTTTGAGTGTTTGCTAGAAGTGACTGTGGCGGTGGAGTGACTGAGTTTGTAAAGTTTGATCTCTTAGGGCCGCGTGTTTGGCGGGGGGCACACGCGCCCAGCGCCAACAGTAATGTTATTGATCCCATTGTGAGTCGAACTCCAAGTTCCTTGCGTCCTCATTCAAATGAATGAATTTTGAATTGTTGCTATTCTCCACACCATCTATACCCTCTAAAAGCGCACAGACGCGTGAAACACGTGTTGCCAAACTCACATAAAATCCACTTGCTCACATTGTGTAAATGGTGTGGAAAGTAGCAAAGATGCCATATGAATAGATTGGAATGGCTGATGAAGGACCTTAGTGTGTTTGACTCCTACTGGGAATCATTCCCATATGACCTTGAAAACAGATCGATAACATTCCAAAGAGCTGGAGAAACCAAATGATGCTTACACTGATTTTGTTTCCCTCTCATCCCTCTTGGATGCAAAGACCCACATCTGCTCTTTTCTCTTTAATGTGCATGGAGTTTTGTCACACTACACCCAACACTTTGCCTCAATCAACCCCTTTTTTTCTCAAACCTCCTCCTCCAGTGTATTCCTAGCAATCATGGTCCAACTTTCTGGTTCTCTTTGGCACACCTCTTTGCAACAGATCCCCAAAGCACAGATGTACACTGTCTGAATGCTTTCTTGTTTGATTCAGTATATTACTTGTATAGTAGGATGCTCCATGTCTTGTCTTCTCTTCCTAAGTGGTATAATATCCAAATAGAATCTTTCTGCCCCGGTTTGGGTCTATTTGACCTAAAACATTTGACCTAATCACATTTGGTCAAATTTATTTGACCTTTTTTTTTGTCTAAAATGCAGGGGGAGACCCCCACAACCCCCCTCCACCCTCGACTTCCCCTCAACCTGATCTATACCCTTACCCACCCCATAAATATATATTTAATTAAATTTGACCAAAAAAAGGTAATATAAATTTGATCAAATATTTAGGTCAATTATGCTAATACCTTCTGCCCCACCAAAGTCTTTAGTGGAAAGCGAGGCAAACTCCAAATTCTCTCTCCTCAACCAATAATCTCAAACGATGTTCAGTCTCTTGTGACCACATAAAAGGCCTTTACACATATTTGCACACACCAGTTCTCCAATTTAACACTCTGTGCCATCTCTCTGTCTATCTGTTCTTTTCTAACCCAGCCCAGATTCCAAGTGGATAATCATGCCCATGTTCCTGTAGGGGCTTCTGACTTTACTCATCTATCTATTTCTTGCAGATTGGCGCTCTATTGTTAAACTATTCAAGTGAGAATGTAAAAGAACACATTTGTGTGGTACAAGCCAATGTTTAGGAGGACTATGTTATACTTGTGTAACACAGGCCATCAAAAAAGAGAACTTATATTGTAGTGCATGGAATACTAGACCCCTGTTGGAGAAGCTGGACTAATAAAGAGGCTATTGCTGCATGCATACCGGTTTTGGGGTACGCAGCACCAACCATTCCTCTTTTGCGCATCTGATAATTAAATGCCTGCGTGATGAGCAATCCTCTGTCCTATTCATCATTATCTACCTAGGGCACAAACGCCAAGAACTCTTTCCTGCACAATTTTATTTATTCTTGGAGGCTATTCAGATTCAGCCATGCAAATCCTAATGCCAGAAGTTTATAGCTATAATTCATTAAATAATTATTTTCATCCCTTACACATCGCTTTTTAAAACAATGTAGTTTTCGGAGAGCTGGCAGCGGGCCATACGCACAGTGGAGAACACCGGCGTGTGGTGGAATTTAAATTAACTTTTCGGGTTAATAAATGCTTCTCTATAGCAGCATCCACATTTAAAATGGCTGCAACTAGCCCTGTCACATCTGAACACAACGACTAGTTAGAAGCTGCCGGGATCCATTCTGATGGCGGTGGTTCCATAGTCAGACTGGACATTCACTTCACCAAAATCTCTAGGTGTGTCATGTCCTCCTAAGACAATCTAAGTGAACCAAATCGCCACAGCAATTTATAAATATCTCCCACAAGATTGTCGGACTTGGATAACTGAAGGCAGGACGCTGAAGGCGAGATGGTGATCACCTTGGACATCCTTGCCGTACATTGCCAGGAGTTTTGCTCTTTATATTGTCCTCCATTTTCTTGGAATATGTTTGAGGTTTTCTGTAGGGGAAATCGAAGTTGGAATCAATGGAGAGCTGTAGAAACCAGGGGAAGAGTGGTATATTCTAAGATATAGAGCAACCAGTTGGACGAGGAGAAGTTCATGACAGGGCCACAGCAACAAATACAACTCAATAGGGGATGATCCACTTGTTTCTAAAATTAAAGAGGCCCTCAGACTCCTGCCACAGAACTCTTAAGACTTCATAGAACTTAGTAAGCCACCCACCGTCATGAGCTTTCTGTAACTGCTTTGCTATTTATTGAAAGAAGAAATTGATGGCATCAGGGATCACGCTAAACTTGTAGGGGTGGCCCACACTTGGGGTCTGGAACGTGGAGCATGATTGCACCTCCTTTTCCACATTAGGACCCAAAAACTGTAATATCCTCTTACAGCTGTTGCAAAAGAAAAGTAAAATCCAGGCTTGCTGATCAAATACTTTAAACTACTGGTTGGAACCCCTGTCCTGTCCCTTGCTGTATCTACCCTTCCACGTTGTGGGTTGTTACTCCTTCCCAGCATATTCACCCTTTAAGCACTGGCGCCTTCTCTAGGACCAGGTGTATTTCTCAGCTCGGCCCATTTTCTGACAGTTAACCTTGTATTTGCCCCTTGGCCCTGGAAGGGGTTATTTGCTGTGTGGAAGGAATTCACTAAGTTAACGTTTGTCTTCTTTAGTTCCAATTCATGCATATATTGTTTTCTGGTATACCTACAGACCTGTTTACAGTATTGTCACGATTTAAAATACGTGTGGATCACATGCTGGACATTGTCCATCCCATGGCAGGGTCTTCTCTGTTGTTTTAGCTTGCATGTCTGCTGTACTTCCCTTGTGCTTCAAATTGCCATTCCATGCGATCTGGCGCTCTATAAAATAAACAAATAAGTAAATATGTGGTTCTTCAGATGTTTTAAACTATGCGTCGCATCATGGGATGTAATTTCACCAGAATTCCTGGTGTAGCGGAAGTGACATCACATGACCCTTGACCTCTGATGACATCACAGTATGTGATGTCATTTGACCCCACCCTGAAATGACATCACGGAGAGCGATGGAACACAATCCTTTACCCCTTGACAAAACAGGAAGTGGCATCACATAGCATTGTTTCTAAGTACACTATGAAAAATATGGTTACAATATCACTGTAACTTGATATACATTTCATACAAGAAGGGTTCACCGTTTGTATCGGTGGAAAAAAACATGCTGTAACTGCAACTTGCAAAAAGCAAAATTCATAGTACGAAATGGATGCTTATTCTACTCTAGATGCTTTTTAGAGGATTTTGTCTTCATTGTGAATTTGAGGTGTTTAAGAACAGACTAAATCAGTGACTCACCCTCTGAAGTGTGCCTGAAATAAACCTTTAATGGGTCTAGCAATTATTATATAGAATTCCAGAAAGACAAATTATTTGTTATTCCTATTTCTTATTTAGGGTCACTGCTCAAAGTGTCACACTTGTGAAACCCCCTGTTTGTTTTAAAGAAGCCTGAACAAAAAAGCCAGCCACCCTAGAAACAAAGTTTTCTTTTCTTTTTTTTTGTTAGGGGTAGCAAGGGAGACCACAGGGTTAGCAAGGGACACCTCAGAGGTCGCAAGCGCGACCCCTGGTGAACGCTAAATAACGTCCCTGGTCACTCCCATGATGTTTCTATGGCTAGTTAGTTCTTTATAGTTCCTGTTAGGGATCTCAGCCTCTCTGCATCAGGTCGGGTGCATTGCGCAAGGTAACGGGACCCTGAGGATGAATAACAAAAGAAGGCCAAGCCAAAGAAAACTTCTATTAGTTTTGGATCTGGTTCCGGGATCGGCTCAGCTTTCTTCCGGGCGTGTGTTACTTCCATTCTAGAATAAGTGTGTGTCAAGGGGTCACCACCATAAACTTCCATTATCATCAATAACTTTATGTCGGCCAGCAGCATAAAAGTACATCAATGACACATACCAAACCATAATAAATATACATTTCGGCCAACATCACATTTGGAACAATAACAGCAACCTTAATGCATGGCAATAAATGGAGTAGCAGTTATGTGCCTATCCTAAAATGTATTAATACAACGAAAATAAATCATTAGCGGATATCAAACTACATCCATTGCAGATTTGGACCGCTCAGGAGCATTTAAACGTCACAATTTCATTATACATAGACAAAGCGCTACATTTTTATTTAAGCAGTACCTACAAATACACTAAGTGTCCATTGGTCCACAGACATAAGTGATCCATTTAAACTACATCATTTTCAGAAAGTGCGAAACATATCAAGCTCATGACAGTATAACAGCGGCAATTGCTTATGTGGGATTGAGTTGGCCAATCTCCTCTTCCCCAGTGGAACCACATTAACTTCCGATAACACAGGGTGTTGGCATCTGACTTCAGAACAGGGATCAACGCTGCGCGGGGGATGGGCTCGAATTCCTAGCATGCAATTAGACAGGAGCTAGGATCTTAAATCAATGCCCAAAAGGCTGTGGACAACTCTCGGTTGCCTAAATTCCATCCAAATATAATCAAATACCTTGTCTCCCTGCAAGTGCAACCTATTGCTACTTAAAATGTCATCGCGCATTACAGACATGCTACCATGTAAAACGCGAAACCAATGGTTATATTCGCTTTCGAGGCCTCCCCTGGTTTCTGTCTGGTCCGTGGCCAATTTAGGGACCGTATTCATAAATAGGGTCACACCTGTGCAGCCCCCTAGCCCCTGTCCAAACCTTGTACCATACCCATCAAGGGCCTTTTTGGCCATATTGTGGTCTAGGAGCACCAAGAGAGGCTCCTTTAGAAGTGGTGTTGTGTGGGTTTTTTACCAATCCTATGAATTAAATTGCCAGCCAAACTTTTGGCACTTGGTGTATAATCCACCCACCTGGTCGCGATCGACAAGAGCACTGGAATCGAGTGCTGCCGTGAGCTTGTGCTATGGAGGGAAAAGGCAAAGCGGGTAGGGGCTTGCCTGGTACCCTGTGTAAGGCATGGGTCGGGGATTATCAATATCCGTCTCTGTGTTATCTATGCTACCGCCATGGGATCCCTGGCCATCCATATCAGTGCTAGCATCTGCTGTTTTGGTGACTACTACCTCCATACGTTGAACAGCCCCCATGTCACCCACAGCACGAGGTGGTGACCCTACCATTATAGCACTCCTACCATGGACATCAAGGTAAGACATGAAACACGCCTTCATTGCTTCCAGCTCAGCCAAGCCGATGTGGCATTTGCACCCATTGGCCACATTTACCACCATGTAAACTACGACAAGGGTATGTGCGGCAGATGTATGATATGGTTTAGACATACTAGGGGGATTGACGCGGGGCATATAACCAGACTTTTCCGCTGCAGGTGGTCCTTTCTTGTTGCAGACCAGGGGCGCAGGAATAAGATTGGCACCAGCATAGTCAATATGCAACCACCACCCGCATCTTCCATGAGTGGCATCAATCTGTGAGAGATCAGGGCTGCGTTCTCAGGTGGCACAGCAATTATCACCTCGTCTGCACCATTGCCAGAGCCCCTGCTAATGAGCAACACACCACCCTGCACACCAACCCGCAACACGCCAGCCGAGAAAAACTGCCCAGTGCGGGCCTCAGGGTGCACTACTCGCCGCTCACCCACGCTCAAAGTGTGTATAATGGCGGGTATGATCTAACACTTCCCTCCTTCCTGAGTAACCGGTTTAACAACTTCGAAAGCCGCCAGCGGGTCCTTGATTGTATTCACAAAGTTGTCATACTTATTAGTCATGGCACCCACCACCGTTCCACTAGAATTGGCTCACCCTTGAATAGGGACCAGGCCATTAGATGTTGAAAACGTGGGTAAGTCATCGGGAATAATACACAGGTCCGCAATGAGGCTACACTTGATGGCTTCACTCTGGAAACAGCCTTGGCAGTGACCAGACCAGAACCTTGATCTCACAGTATCTGTATTTGCATTACTGTCCACCGCTTAGCTCCGCTCTGGTACAGTGCTTCGGCTCTTGTTTTTATGGAACTCCAGCGTGACGTACCTTCTAGCATCCATGCTCAGACTGCAACAGGAAGCGCCGAAAGGATGACCAAAAAGGTGGCAGCCACCCCCTCCTTGGTGAGAGCTCGGGACCAGGGGAGGTATCTAACCACCAGAACCGAACAGACACCAAGCGGCGCTACACTCCCTTTCTGCACAACACACCCTGCAGGCTCTCAACAACCGCACCCTTTCCCACAGGCTTCACCCTGCGGGTTCACTCAGAAGATGAAAAAGCCTAGCGGGCGTGGTCTCAGTGCAATCCAAGCAGCATGGTTTGCAGGAGTAAATGGCAAAGAGACACCCTGCGGGCACTCAACAATAAGCAAAATTGTTACAAAAGCGACCAGGTGCTTAAAAAGGCAGACTCTTTCAAAACCAATGGTCTTACAATTATCCAGGTCTTTCCCCGTCATCAGTCTCAAAACGTTCTCAAATGCCCTTGATCTCTTGCACAAGGTTTTTTACATTCACTGACTTGTCCAGCTCTAGGCCGCTCCTGGTGTCTGGTGGCTCGGCTCTCCTCATGGTGGGAGTTAGTGGGCTGACACCTCGAGCATCCCAAAGTTTCTACCAGGTAAGAGACCACGGCATGGGCTTTTGGGGTTGAACTCCTGACCCAGCTCCACCGTCCTCAGGCAGGGTCTAGTCCTGTGTTCCATCGCTTCCAGTTGTCTCCCCGTTTGTTACTCCGTAACCTCCTGTCAAACCTCCTAAATGCTTTGCCACATGCTGATTCCACTTCTGGACACACCTTCGAGGTTTGTGCCTAGTGTGTCCCTCGATCTACTCAGCACTTCTCTCTACTCCTCCTCAGTTTAGCACCTTCTGTCTCTTCCTTAACTCGTAAGCAGGGATGTTGCTAGGTCTTGAAAACATCACGGGCTTTGCTAATGTAGGGGCTGTTGGCACTCGGGCTAGCTATAGCCTTTTGGTTATAGCCCCTGAGCTTCTATCCGGGGCTACAACCACAAGACCCGGGCCTGTAGCTCCCTCAGCTCCCCTAGCAACACCTCTGCTCTTACGCCTACCACATCTTGCTTATCTCTCCTCTCAAACTCCTCTGCAGATCTTCTTTCAACCACCTCTTACCGCCCCACTCCACCTTCACCTTAATCTTTTCTCTGCCTCCACCTAATTAGTTCTCCTCTCCAAGTGCTCCTTTGGTCTGCTCTCCACACCTCTTCCTTAGCTCCTTTCACCACTGTTGTTCTATTCTTTTTCCAAACTCTATCCTCCGGTCTCCTTTCAGCCACTTCAAACTCCTTCTGCCATCCCCCTCCAAATGCTCGCTGTCTGCCAATCCACACTGAACCTTGAGACCCACTGGCTTATGTGGGGGGGGTCTGATCCCAACCCATGGGCCCTGTGTAGCCACAATGTATGCAGCTACTTTAGTTTATTTGCTTGCTGCTGGTGGGTGATTGGTGGACTGCAGAAGAGGAATCAGTGTGTTAAATAAAGTGCAAGCTGGTGTGTGTACTCAGCCGCCAAGAGGTCCATCGGCCACCTGGGATTTTGCCTGTTTTATGTGCATGCGTGGAATTGGTGTTCCTTCCTCCTAACATATAAGCTCTGTGCTTCATAGAACACCTCCCCCGCGGGGACAGAATCTAGTTTGGATAGGTAGTGGCCAAACCTTGCTTAAGTGTTTTCCCGACATTCATACCTCTTAAATGGTCAGGCTCCATTTATGGTGCCTAAATGCTGTGATTACTGGCAGCACTTCTCTGACCACTGAGGGTCTGTGGCAAACCCCTGCCTCCTTTGAATGGCGTGGTAGGGGGTAGTCAAGGGATCCTGCCTATGCCGTCCCTGGGCCCACAACACGTAGCTTGTGGTGGCACCCGGTCCCCTTGGCAGACCCATCATCCACCTGCCGGGCCAGTCAAGTGACTTCATACAGCATCAAAGACAAGGCTAATGGCGTAAAGCAGGTAAGTCATGACAAAGCTGCAAGAGCTACAGGTCAGATATTCAGCGAGCGACAAACCACATGTTGGAGTCAGAATTGCAGCCTATGGGGAGTCAACGGGTGGGGGGGTTCCTCATGCTGCAATGGCAAAGCCTGTGGTCGTCCTCTGGCGCGTGAACGCGAGCCACTTTGTTCCGGGCGGGAAATCTGTTGGAACACATGAGTGTATAGTGCTATATACCATTAAACAAATGCCACTGATAAGATTGTAGGCAACAGTTCGATTTTACCTACGAATCCCATATACAACAAGGAATCTAGACCATGAGAATTGACGGTCTCAGCAGCACAATATGAATTTGGTGATGTTGGGTGGTGGAGGGGGAGAGTATTGTTTACCCAAAGTATGAAGATATATATTTTTTCAACGACATGCCAATAGAGATCAGCCAATTAAATCTTAAGGTGAGGCCTGAGACTTTTTTCAAAATTCAGAAGTGCGCAACATTTTTGAAATGTACAGCTATTTCATTTCCTTTGTTTCCTATCCTTTTACCAAGAAAACAAACATGTAAAACAAATGAAAATGGGAAATTAACCAAACGTCGCTAACATTTTAAAGCACTAGAGATTTTTCTTCTGCCAGACGCTTATTTTCGGATTGTATTTTAAGATACCAAGGGCCTCATCACGAGTTGGGTGGTATCCCCGTCTGTATTACCGCTGGGGCTATTAGCATTTCTGCCACATTTAAGGGTCACCACCAAACTCGCGATGACCCCCCAAATCTAGAATTGTAGCTTGTTGGTGTAATTCCAATCAACCCCTTTCATTTTTATATTGGAAATTATTTCTCAAAATATGTTCTCATCTTTGGAAAACAACATGTCAACAGAATTTCCATCAACCCGCACATCGCATTGTAACCACCATCATATGTGGAAAAATAACCTGCAGTTTGCCCTTGCAAATGAATAAGTAGATGCGGGATATAAAACGCACCTGCAAAGCGTTGTAAAATAACGGCTACGTGTTTTAAATGAGTCATTGGGGTCACATTGGTATTAACGAGCTGAAGAACAGCCGGAAATCTATGACATGGCGCATTGTGGCGCGGAATTGGTCTAGCACGGCCCTTTTTCGGACGGATCCAGACTGTGAGAACGCGAAGCCACAGAATATTAATTCCCATTGATGGCATGCGCCGGCCGCGGATGGATCTTCCTGACAGCACGTTGTAATTAGTCCCCTCTGTTCTGTCAGGGGTTGGTGACGCAGGCCCGCTGGCGAGGCCCAGTTTGTGCAGTTTAAGCCTCTTCCTACGACAGTAATTCCCCAACCGTCGTTGCCTCGTGATTGGGAGTGTAGAGCTGCTCGGCTGTCTGCATTTGATGTAGGCTCCATCTCCATTAATGCGGGATGTTGGACGTGTGTAAAGTGATTATTCTAAATTATGGAATGGATGGTGGAGCGACTTAAATTGGCTTTTGCTTCGCATAAAGCTTAGCCTTACCCCATAACACGTGCATGGTTGACAGCCCACGTTGCACCGTATTGTCACATCCTTGCAGTTTCTATATAGATTTTTAGATTTTTTTTTTATTCAAAAGGTTTGGTCTTTACAACATTCAATTCATCAGCTCATACTATATATCATATACCTCATACTCTATCAAATACATAGAACTCCCCCCCCAACATATTGAAATAATTTCATCTTAATCAAACAATGACAAATCATTGAAAAAAGAAAAAAATATTAAAAATAAAATATAAACATATTATCTTATCTTCTCGGTTCCCCAGCAAATCTCCTTTTTTTTCTTTTTTTTTTTTACTTGTGTTTGTTCCAAAATGGAACTTTACAAAATGTTGTTCCTTTATTTCCGCAAGTCCGCAGGGGCCTATGCCCAGGATTTTCAATGTTTCTTGGATGATCTTTACCAAGGCGATTTGCCACGTTGTTCGATCCCCTTCAATCAGTCTTAGCCACCATTGGTCCGCATCAAAGTGTTTGTTTGCGATTAGGTGGTCGAGGTAAGCTGATCTTATCACTTGGTTTTTGGGCAGACCATTAGTAGGTGGCAAATTGTTTCCTTTTCGGCGCCGCAGAATCGGCACTCGTTTGTCTCTGAGATACCTCGAATGTGGCGAATCTCGTTTGTTTCGATTAAGTTTGGTCTTATCCTGAGTAGGTAGTTTCTGGAAGCTCTGTTTGGTAATTTTTTAATGTACCTCTGAAGTTCATTTACTTTGCACTGAGTATGAGGAAGATGACTTAAAAGTTTATTTGCTATAGCGTCGGCTATGGTGATCGACCAGTCCAGATTTTTGAGTTTTTCGGTCGCTCTGACCGGGTTTGAAGACAGGTCAGCTTCTGTACAAGCTACTGAATCCAGTGATGCTAAATTTTCCGTTTTCCATTTTGTCAACATTTTCACTGTGTCCATTTTCATTTCCTCGCCAATCATTGTGTAGATGTTTTGTTTGTCTTGGGCGATGCACTTGCGGTAGAGCAGGACTGAGTTGATATTTACCATGCCTGCTAAAGAGAGGAGGCTCAATTCTAGTCGAATCGCCGGCATTGAAGTTGAGTTTGGTAAATACAACACTTTTCTCCAAAAATGCCCTTCCAGCTTTGTCCAGAGTTTTTTGGAATTTGGGGCATTGCTTCGGCTCCGTATGTAATTGATGGTACTACTTTTTTCTTGTAGAATTCAATTACCGGGATTGTTGAACATTTTCCGAATTTGAGATCTATAGCTTTGTCTTGTGCTGCTAGTTTTCTGAATTTTATTTTCAGGCTTTCTTGCATTGCACTTTCTGTGCGGGAACTGTCAAGGGTCACTCCCAAGTACTTGAACTCTTTGGTTCTTTCAATCTCTGTATATTCTAGATACCATTTGAATTTGTCCGATCTTTTCGATGCTGATTCTAGAATTAGTATTTTTGTTTTTTCTTTGTTGATTTGTAGATTGTTTTTCGCTGTGTAGTGTAGCAGGTTTGTCAGTTGTCTCTGTAGGCCTATTTGGGTCTGGTCAAACAGGGCGAGGTCGTCGGCGTACATAAGGCGCCTGATTTGTACCTCGGCCAGTTTTGGCGGAAAGGTTTTTGTAAGATCTTCTGTTGCACTGAAGTCGCCCATGTATGCGAGAAATAACTCCGGAGCGAGAGGACAACCTTGTTTGACCCCCCTACTTGTGGGGATTTCTGCTGAGACTTGACCTTGCGGGGTAAATCGTACTCTGAGGGTGGTGTTTGTATGCAAGACCTTCAGTGGTAGAAGGATCTTCTTTGGACATTTCCATCCTTCAAGTTTTGACCAAAGTCGTGACCTATCTACCAGGTCAAAGGCCTGGGAAAGGTCAAAGAAGGCCACAAAAGATCTTGGTTTTCCTTCAAGGACCTTGCTTTTTAATATGCTGATGACCAGGATGTTCGCCGCTGTGCCAATATTTTTTTTGAAGCCAGTTTGGAATCGATCGTGGCATGGCGCACGTTTAGTCCAAGTTTGTAGCCTTTTCAGCATTAAGGCTCGGAAGACCTTTCCAATGCAGTCTCGGAGGGTGATTGGCCGAAAATGTGTAGGGTCACACACATCCCCCTTTTTATAAATCGGGACGATGGTTGCCTTGGTCCAGGATGGTGGAATGGATTTAGATTTTGCGCATCTCATGAAGATCTTTTTTAGTAGTTTTGACCACTCTACCGGATTATTTTTATGGTCCATATTGGAAATCCCATCTGGGCCAACCGCTCGTGAGTTTTTTAGTTTTTTTAGAGTCTCGAAGATTTCTTCTTGGTCATCGAAACATAACCAGCTCGAGGGGTTGTTTTCTCTAGGCCCAACGTCCTCTTTGGTTGCAGATTCAAAGAGCTTTGAAAAGTGGTCGATCCATTTCTGCTCCCCCATTGAATTGATAATCGAGTTTTTTTTGATGATGACGTGGTTTTTATGAGGGACCAAAATTCTCTTGCTTTGTTGCCACAAATCACCTTCAGTACTTTTTCCAAATCTTGCTGGTAGAGATTTGAGCTATGGTTTTTAACCCAATTTCTGTAGTTTCTCGAGGCTTCTGCTAGTTTTGACCCCTGGTCGCTGGACTGTGTTTGCTTCAGTTGCCTCTTGATTTTTCGAAATTCGCGTCTTTTTTGGGCTAACTGGGCATCATAGGTATGCTTATGTTTGGTGTCGGTAATTTGAGCTGTCTTGTTTGTGGAAAATGCCACGAGCAGAGGCACATAGTCAGGTTCTGGATTTTCTTCCGACATACCCCCTTCGGAGTATCTTTGTGTGAGCTTCCTTACTGCCGACGTTGAAAGTTTTAGCCGATTTCCCTGGTTATTTACTTCAATGCCAAATGGTTTGTCGCTGGTTCTGCGGAAGTTGGTTGACCACGTTGTTATTAGTTGGTTGTGGTCACTGTTTATTGTCTTACGCACCTTAAAGGTTGTTACGGTGTCCAAAAAGGGACGGGAGACGTAGGTATAGTCAATTGTTGCTCGCAACACTCCCTGTTCCCAGGTCGGCAAACGGTCTTTCTCTGAAAAGACCGTGTCGAGGTTTAACATATGCCGTGAGGTCATCAGTTTGCACCAAAGTTTTCCTCTTTGAGTTGCTTTTGTCGAATTGGAGTTTTTCTCCTCTATTGAGCTGGGGTTTTTGAGAGCGATGTTGAGGTCTCCACAGATTATGAAGGACGAGACTTGGCGATTTGACTGAATTTCGTCGATTATTTCTTCCATCATATGGGTGAAGTTTTTTGCGTCTAATGCTGCCGGATTCCAGTAGGTGTTCAAGATCGCTATTTCTGTGCTTGACGTCCTTTCGCAGCCTTCAAGATCGATGAGTACTGCCAGTATGGATTGGTTTGACAGCAAGGTTTCTTTCATTCTTAAACCTACACCATTTCTACATGCCATGAGTAATCCGGATGATGGTCGGCTTAAAAGGCCTTTTTTTGCAGGTGTCAGGACTACGTCATAGCCGTCCAGGATGGATTTGTCGACGAGCCATGTTTCTTGAAGACAAATCACGTCGAATGATACCAGATCGGCATCGTTTCGAGTCGTCAAGTGGGTGTGTCCGCGAGTGTTCCAGGAACAAAGTTTTAGAACTGTGGGGAATTTGTCGGCTGGCAAGGTGTCGTTGTCGGCGCTCTGCCAACCTTCGAGTTGCTATTTGTTCAAGTTTTTTGCGAGTGCTTTTGGCAGCCAGGACCAGATTCCCTGCGGGTTTTCATTTGGTTGTTGAGTTTCTGATTGTTTCATAAGAGGTGAGTTGCTTGTTTGCGGCGCCTTAGGCGCACCTTTTTTTAAGGGTTCATTATTCACTAAAATTCGTTGGTTATTTTGGGGGTTTAGGTCTCTGTTTGTCCCGCTTCTTGGGTTCCTTTCAGTTCTTCTTCCAAGGTCTGCCTGCACCTGGCACAGTTTCTCAGTGACCGGATGGTCCTTTATCTTGTTACTCACAGAGCCTTTGCTTTTCCACGTCCTGGGGTCATTTTCCTGAGTTTCTCTCTGCTCTTTAGGTTTCGTCGAGTTTCCGAACATCTTAAAGCCAAATTTAGCTAAGTCCTCTGCTTCGTTGATTATTAGCATCTGTATTTTCTTTGAAGGAATTTGCAAGTTGGTTTTTGCTCTATGGTTAGAGTGATAAGGGTCCACTAGTTTCAGGTCCTCTGATTTAATCTGGCGAAGTGCTGGAATAAGTCCAAAGAGGGATAGGACTCTATTTCTGTTGAGAAATATTTCATCCCGATTTTCTGACCGTTGCTCTATTTTTACAGTCCAAACAGATATTTTAGTGGGATGGCGTCGATCATGGTATTTTTCAGTTTTTGATTTATAGTGAGGTCTCACCGACGGCTCATTTTCTTGAGGTCGGTGATCTTTTGAGCTCTTTTTATTTGGTTCACGTCGTGAATCGTCTCTGCTTGATTTTCTGTCTCTTTCTCTGTGTTTATGTTGTTTCTCCAGTTTTGGGGTTTCTTGATGCAAAGTTGGAGGCTCAGATCTTGAGGTAAATGATACTTTTCTTTGACTAGTTTTGGTTTGGTCTTGAAGTGCACTGAAGATTATTTCTTGGTTCTTCCATTGTATAGAATGGGGGGCTCTTTTGGTGGTGCGGTGGGCTGTTCCTATTTTCCCTTTTCTCAACTTGGTCATTTCCAGTTTGCAAACTACTTGTCAGGTCCTTTTCTAGATGTTCGCTGGTATTCATTATTTGGTCGTCAGCCAGAAAATCTTCTACTGTTTTTGGCGACTGTTTAGCTCTTATGACATTTGTGATCTTAAAAACGAGAGGAGGGCCCTGAAGAATGGGAGGGCTACCCTTTAAGGATTGGATCTTCTTTGCCTTCTGGAGTGTGGGCCCTGGTTCCGGTGTATCTGTTTTCCGTGTCGATGTTCCATGTTGTAGGCAGAAGATTGGGTAAGCCTGGTCTTTGTCGTTTGATTCGATTTGATTTCCGTTTTGACTTGAAGATGGCTATTTTTCAATGTGTTCGATTCGATGTTTGGACAATCTGGATGATGTTTCTTCACTAATGTATATGATTTCACTTTGATCGTAGTTGACCGCGCCATTTTTAGTTGTAGTGCCCGAAAATACAAATTGAGAGGCTCCTTGTAGGGCATCAGTTTGTGTGTGTACACAAGAGCTCTTAGGCTTGGGTTCATTACTGGCATTTTGTTCGCTTTCGAGCTTGCATAGGCGAGGTTAGACGAGTCCTCGCTTGTTTTTATGCTATTTTCTTTCGCAGTGATGAAGCCTTCAATGAAAATGAGCTTTGTGTAGAGCATAGCAATTAACGTGGTGTGGTCTTTTAGTGTCTCGTTTAGGGACTCGTAGAGTTTCCCAAATGGCGATAGGCCTATCGTTATGGGCGACATTATTGTCGTTAGGTCTGGGTTTTTTTTGGTAGGGGTTTCTTTCTGTGCTCCCAATGGATCTGATTGGTTTCTCTTGGGAGCCTCATAATCTGAGTCTTGGGTAGCCCTCAGCTCCTGGTGATGGTTCGATGTTCGGAGTTCGTGTGAGAAGTGAGGGAGAGAAGATCTTCTCACCGAACTTTGTCCGCCATAGAGCAGCCATTCTTCATCTGCGAATATTCTCGGGTGTTGGGATCTTGAGGGTTTAGGTTTCAGGAAGACTTCCGGATGGTCCGGCGTGGATGTTATTTGGCTGCCTTGCCTGCCAGTCTCCCAGCTTTCATCCGCTTCCTTGGGTTCGATGTTGCAGGGCTGGACTGCGTCTACGTCTCCTAAGTCTTTAGTTGGTGAAGATTCAGAGGGTTGATTTGTGGTTTGAGGCCCCAATGGTAAGCGCGGTTCGGCCACCCCCGTTGCTGTGTTCGGTTCAGCTTGTGCGGGCTGTGCTGAGAGGTTTATAGGTGAGTTGTCTTTTGTGGTGTTTGGAGCCCTGCTGGCTTTGAATATTGGGGCAGTCTTTCTTGTCTTCATTGCTGGTTGCAGGTCCGTCAGGGCCTCGAGTATTTAGTCGTCTGTTAGTTCCATGAGGACCTCATGTTTCCTTTTGCCCTGTCTGGCAAACAGTTCCTTTAAGGAGCGCATATCATGGTTTTCGGGATGGTGTCCGCTGGTACTCTTTGCTGAGTCTTCTTAGTTTGGCCAAGTCTTTTTGGGTTCTTTTGTTCTGTTTTTTTTTTGCGATTTTTTTTGTGTTGGTCGGTTCGCCCTTTGGGATTTGGGCGCTGTTTTTTTTCTTTGTCTGAGGGCTTACTTTAGGATCTTGGATGTATTCCCATTCTTCAGCACTCTCGGGGGGGACAGTTGTTTCTCCGGCTTTCGTTTTATTTTCTTCAGGCTGTTCTGCAGTTCCACTAGTCTCCTCCGGGGGAGCTAGCAAATCCGTGCTGAATTCAGACTCACTCAGGTGCGAGCCGCCTGCTGGTTCCGTGGACGGAAGGGGTGGTGAGCCAGAGGCTCCGGCAGACTTGAGGCCGCCCGCGTGTATCAGGGCACGAGTCTCTGTGGCCAAGACCGCTAAAGCCGCCACGCCCTTTCGCCCTGGCAGGTTCTCCGCCCTTGAAGTCAAAGACTGCTCCCCAGCCTGGCTCGCGGCATGGGACGGCAATCCTGCTCGTCCGCTTGGAATCCTCTGTTCCAGACGTCCACGGTAAGAGCCAGTTCTGGTAGAGCGCAGCCATTTGTTTGTTTTGCAGCTTTTGCCTGCCTCGCTGCCGCCGCTTCCTAACCGAGCCCTTGCTCCCGTGGTGGCGGTACCGTCGCGGTCGGTCCTCCGGCCGGCCAGTCGGGGTAGTCTGTGTCACAGGGCATCGGCTAGTTGCTCGAAGCGAGTTCCTCGTGCGCGTCATTTGCGGCAGCGTTTTCCTTGTTTACAGAAAGGAGTTTTGCTGGAGCTTCCATCTCATTGTTCTTTCTTTTACTTGAAGCTTTTTGTATATTTTGAGATTCAATCAGTGGAAAATGAGAGTCCGCCCCAGGTTGTTCGCTCCTCTTTGGGGAATTCTGGCTGGTTGTTGCCGCTTTGTTTGGGCGCTGTAGTCCCGTTGGTGTGCAATTTTGGCCGCTGCCCGTCAAGATGGAGTTTATGGGAAGCAGAGCTTGTGGTCTCAATTTGACCGGGTGTTTGGTGGAAAACAGAAGGGTAGCGGGCGTTTGGAGTTGCCGCGAACTTCTCAGGCGCATTGTTTCTTCATCCAGTGTCTCGCTGGAGGTGTTGGGGCTTTGCTGATGCCGGAGATCAGGGGCGGTTGCCATGCCTCTGCGGTCCTGTTAGGGACTGCAGAGACTGCAACTGACTCTCCTCGGACTCGGAGATCGCTCCGCGGTGTAGCTGGGTAATTGTATCCACCCAGGCAGTAGAGGGCAAAAACAGACTCGGAGAGCAGGAGCAGGAGAAAGAGTCCGACCTGCAGAGACTGCAACTGACTCTGCATTAAATCTCCTTTGATTTAATGCAGGTCAGTTTGCAGGAAATTATTCCATATTTTCCCAAACAATCTGCTCTTTTTCAGTTGCTGCATTACAACTCTTTCAATATTACAGATAACATATATTTGCTGCAACCATGTATCTTTTGACCGACAGCTCACAGATTTCCAGTACCAAAGCATAATTCCTTTGGCAGCCATTGATTCACTCAAGATCGAGGTTGCCTGACATATTCCAAGTCTTCCAATGCTCTATCTTCACCCAAGATTAGAGTCTCAAAGCTAAATTTCGTATTTAGACCTAAGATTTTATTCATCACATCATTCACATCTGCCCAGAAAGCCTTCACCTTGTGAAAATCCCACACCATATGTTCCAAAGTACTTGACACGTGTTGACAGCCCCAACACAAGTCCGATGTGCACAATCCTTTTCTCTGGCGTCAATAATACTCTGTTCAACAGTTTAACTTGATGTGCTCTTTCTCCAACATTCACAGACATCCTCTGGATATTTCTACAAATAGATTCCCATCTCATCTCTGACACTTGATTCTCCAGCCGGCTAGCTCATATCTCTGAGGCTTTTGTTACCCTCCATTTTATCAATCAGAAGCTTATACACCTTTGATGCCACATGATCCTGCAGACTAAGAAAAGTGAGAGGGAACAGAAGAGTCAACAGCTACCCCTTGTCAACCGTGTGAAGAAAGTAAGCCTATAGAAGGCAGATAGCTAGTTTGTACAAATACTGGCTATTGAAGGTCACATACTTGTTAGGAGAGAGTTTTATGATAATTCAATGTATTCATAAATTCAGACACACATCTAAAATCTGTAGGTTCACAAAAGAAAAACACAAACGAAACTTAGAAATCACATTTGAGCCCTATCGGGTTTACAAGAAGAGTTGCAGACTGTTTTTTACACCACAGTTGAGTGAGTGAGGGTTAGTAACATAAGTATATAGTGTGAATTCAAATACTACTTTTAGACTGGTAGTATGTTATTGTTGCCGAAACATAGTTATGTTGGTGTTTCTAGTTGGGGATGGAGTCAGCCTTCACTGGGATTTAACCGTTCGCAGATGAAATGTCTGAACTTTAATCAGGATGTAATTCAGAATGGTGAACGCCTAGAGGGACAGATGACACATGAGAGAGAGTGTCAGAAAAAGGGGGTGACCTCACAGAGAGAAATTCTGTGTAAAGAACTGCATACTTAGAGCCTACCTTGGTAGTATCAGCGGTTGAACATGAGGTTGTTTGATGCCTGCGCAGGTGTCTGGCAGGGAGTCTGTAGCAAAGTCTACAGGAAAAGGGGGTAACAGTGAGTTACTTGGATATTATGTTGATTCATAAGGAACTTAATTATTAACAGTAGAGAAGCATACCTTAGAGTGTAGGTATGTTAAGTCCAGGGTTGAGGCTGGAGAGTTCACGAGTTAGGTGCTGTGGTGATCAGGACTTGATTCGTCATGTTGAGAGGGTGGTCATGGTCACTGAGTGAGGGAAAAAGCATGGAGTAAGCTACTATTTGGCTTACTTGAAATTGTAGATGGTGCATCCTAGCGTGTAGGTGCCTCGAATGGTTTTCGCTTGATGCGGTTATCTGCAGGTTGACAGTGAGCACTGTGGTGCAGGGGTCCTTGGAGAGCACCTGGTCTGCATGGTGACAGTGAGCAATGTGGGGTCCTTGGAGAGCACCTTGTCTGCATGGTGACAGTGAGCGCTCTGGGGTCCTTGGAGAGCACCTTTTCTGCATGGTGACAGTGAGCACTGCGGTGCAGGGGTCCTAGGAGAGCACCTTGTCTGCAGAGTGACAGTGAGCATTGTGGTGCAGCGGCCCTTGGAGAGCACCTGGACTGCTTGGTGACAGTGAGCATTGTGGTGGAGCAGTCCATGGAGAGAACCTTGTCTGCACGGTGGCAGTGAGCACTGTGGTGCAGTGACCCTTGGAGACCACCTTGTCTGCACAGTGACAGTGAGCACTGTGGTGCAGGGGTCCTTGGAGAGCACCTTGTATGCAGAGTGACAGTGAGCACTGTGGTGCAGGGGTCCTCGGGGAGAACTTTGTCTGCAGAGCGACTGTGAGCACTGTGGTGCAGGAGTCTTTGGAGAACACTTTGTTTGCAGAGTGACAGTGAGCACTGTGGTGCAGGGGTCCTTGGAGAACACCTTGTTTGCAGAGTGACAGTGAGCACTGTGGTGCAGGGGTCCTTGGAGAACACCTTGTTTGCACAGTGACAGTGAGCACTGTGGTGCAGGGGTCCTTGGAGAGCACTTTGTCTGTAGAGTGACAATGGGCACTGTGGTGGCAGGGTCTTTGGAGAGCACCTTGTCTGCATGGCGCCAGTGAGCACTGTGGTGCAGGGATCCTTGGAGAACACCTTGTCTGCAGAGTGACAGTGAGCACTGTGGTGCAGGGGTCTTTGGAGAGCACCTTGTCTGCATGGTGACAGTGAGCACTGTGGTGCAGGGTCCTTGGAGAACACCTTGTTTGCAGAGTGACAGTGAGCACTGTGGTGCAGGGGTCCTTGGAGAGCACTTTGTCTGTAGAGTGACAATGGGCACTGTGGTGGCAGGGTCTTTGGAGAGCACCTTGTCTGCATGGCGCCAGTGAGCACTGTTGTGCAGGGATCCTTGGAGAACACCTTGTCTGCAGAGTGACAGTGAGCACTGTGGTGCAGGGTTCCTTGGAAAGCACTTTGTCTGTAGAGTGACAATGGGCACTGTGGTGCAGGGTTCCTTGGAGAGCACCTTGTCTGCAGAGTGACAGTGAGCGCTGTGGGTTCCTTGGAGAGCACCTTGTCTGCATGGTGACTGTGAGCCCTGTGGTGCAGGGGTCCTTGGAGAGCACCTGGTCTGCATGGTGACAGTGAGCAATGTGGGGTCCTTGGAGAGCACCTTGTCTGCATGGTGACAGTGAGCGCTCTGGGGTCCTTGGAGAGCACCTTTTCTGCATGGTGACAGTGAGCACTGCGGTGCAGGGGTCCTAGGAGAGCACCTTGTCTGCAGAGTGACAGTGAGCATTGTGGTGCAGCGGCGCTTGGAGAGCACCTGGACTGCTTGGTGACAGTGAGCATTGTGGTGGAGCAGTCCATGGAGAGAACCTTGTCTGCACAGTGGCAGTGAGCACTGTGGTGCAGTGACCCTTGGAGACCACCTTGTCTGCACAGTGACAGTGAGCACTGTGGTGCAGGGGTCCTTGGAGAGCACCTTGTATGCAGAGTGACAGTGAGCACTGTGGTGCAGGGTCTTTGGAGAGCACCTTGTCTGCATGGCGCCAGTGAGCACTGTGGTGCAGGGATCCTTGGAGAACACCTTGTCTGCAGAGTGACAGTGAGCACTGTGGTGCAGGGGTCTTTGGAGAGCACCTTGTCTGCATGGTGACAGTGAGCACTGTGGTGCAGGGTCCTTGGAGAACACGTTGTTTGCAGAGTGACAGTGAGCACTGTGGTGCAGGGGTCCTTGGAGAACACCTTGTTTGCAGAGTGACAGTGAGCACTGTGGTGCAGGGGTCCTTGGAGAGCACTTTGTCTGTAGAGTGACAATGGGCACTGTGGTGGCAGGGTCTTTGGAGAGCACCTTGTCTGCATGGCGCCAGTGAGCACTGTGGTGCAGGGATCCTTGGAGAACACCTTGTCTGCAGAGTGACAGTGAGCACTGTGGTGCAGGGTTCCTTGGAGAGCACTTTGTCTGTAGAGTGACAATGGGCACTGTGGTGCAGGGTTCCTTGGAGAGCACCTTGTCTGCAGAGTGACAGTGAGCGCTGTGGGTTCCTTGGAGAGCACCTTGTCTGCATGGTGACTGTGAGCCCTGTGGTGCAGGGGTCCTTGGAGAGCACTTTGTCTGCATGGTGACAGTGAGCACTGTGGTGAAGGGGTCCCTGGAGAGCACCTTGTCTGCATGGTGATAGTGAGGAATGTGGGGACCTTGGAGAGCACCTTGTCTGCCTGGTGACAGTGAGCACTGTGGGGTCCTTGAAGAGTACCCTGTCTGCAGGTTGACAGTGAGCACTGTGGTGCAGGGGTCCTTGGAGAGCACCTTGTCTGCAAAGTGACAGTGAGCGCTGTAGGGTCCTAGGAGAGCACCTTGTCTGCATGTTGACAGTGAGCATTGTGGTGGAGCAGCCCTTGGAGAGAACCTTGTCTGCACAGTGGCAGTGAGCACTGTGGTGCAGGGGTCCTTGGAGAGCACCTTTTCTGCAAAGTGACAGTGAGCGCTGTAGGGTCCTAGGAGAGTACCTTGTCTGCATGGTGACAGTGAGCATTGTGGTGGAGCAGCCCTTGGAGAAAACCTTGTCTGCACAGTGGCAGTGAGCACTGTGGTGCAGGGGTCCTTGGAGAGCACCTTGTCTGCAGAGTGACAGTGAGCATTGCGGTGCAGCGGCCCTTGGAGAGCACCTGGGCTGCTTGGTGACAGTGAGCATTGTGGTGGAGCAGCCCTTGGAGAGAACCTTGCCTGCACGGTGGCAGTAAGCACTGTGGTGCAGTGACCCTTGGGGACCACCTTGTCTGCACGGTGACAGTGAGTACTGTGGTGCAGGGGTCCTTGGAGAGCACCTTCTCTGCAGAGTGACAGTGAGCACTGTGGTACAGGGGTCCTTGGAGACCACTTTGTCGGCAGAGTGGCAGTGAGCACTGTGGTGCAGCGGCCCTTGAAGAGTACCGTGTCTGCAGGTTGACAGTGAGCACTGTGGTGCAGGGGTCCTTGGAGACCACTTTGTCGGCAGAGTGACAGTGAGCACTGTGGTGCAGCGGCCCTTGAAGAGTACTGTGTCTGCAGGTTGACAGTGAGCACTGTGGTGCAGGGGTCCTTGGAGAGCACCTTGTCTGCAAAGTGACATTTAGCGCTGTGGAGTCCTTGGAGAGCACCTTGTCTGCATAGTGACAGTGAGCATTGTGGTGGAGCAGCCCTTGGAGAGAACTTTGTCTGCACAGTGGCAGTGAGCACGGTGGTGCAGTGACCCTTGGAGACCACCTTGTCTGCACGGTGACAGTGAGCACTGTGGTGCAGGGGTCCTTGGAGAGCACCTTCTCTGCAGTGTGAGAGTGAGCATTGCAGTGGAGCAGCCCTTGGAGAGAACCTTGTCTGCACGGTGGCAGTGAGCACTGTGGTACAGGGGTTTTTGGAGAGCACCTTGTCTGCATGGTGACAGTGAGCACTGTGGTGCGAGGGTCTTTGGAGAGCACCTTGTCTGCGTGGTGACAGTGAGCACTGTGGTGCGGGGGTCTTTGGAGAGCACCTTGTCTGCATGGTGACAGCGAGCACTGTGGATTCTTGAGGGCTTTCCACGGAGCACATTGTCTGTGGTGTGACAGTGAGCACTGTGTTGCAGGGGTCCTTGGAGAACACCCTGTCTGCAGAGTGACAGTGGGCACTGTGGTGCAGGGGTCCTTGGAGAGCACTTTTTCTTCAGAGTGACAGTGGGCACTGTGATGTCTTTGGAGAGCACCTTGTCTGCATAGTGACAGTGAGCACTGTGGGGTCCTTGGAGAGCACCTTGTCTGCAGAGTGACAGTGGGCAATGTGGTGCAGGTTTCCTTGGAGAGCACCTTGTCTGTATGGTGACAGTGAGCACTGTGGTGCAGGGGTCCTTGGAGAGCACCTTGTCTGCATGGTGACAGTGAGCACTGTGGTGCAGGGGTCCTTGGAGAGCACCATGTCTGCATGGTGACAGTGAGCATTGTGGGTCCTTGGAGAGCACCATGTCTACATGGGGACATTGAGCACTGTGGAATCTTGGCGGGCTTTCCAGGGAGCACGTTGTCTGTGCTGTGGCATTGCACACTGTAGGGTGCAGGGGCTCTTCGGAGAGCACCTTCCCTCATTCCCTGCCACGTGGTAGTCGGTGCAGAATGTTCTCACGTGCGTTGGGGTGGCGGAGGTGGGGGGGGGGGGGTTCTCCGCTGGGCATTCATGCCGTAATTAAACTGATGCCTGGTATAATTGGTTTCTTTGAAGCACAGATGGAGGTGCCCGAGGCTGCTATAAAGTGATGCTCAGATATTGGGCCCAGCAGAGGCTTCTATGCAAATATGCCTGAGGCGGGGAAGGGGAGCATATTTAGGATTGAAAAAGATGGGGCTCGTGCACGCAGTGCTCCCTTATTCATTGCACACACATACATGCAGACACACGGGGAGAAAGTTGTGACCTTGTTTCTAAATTGCCGACTGTCGATCCTGGATGCTTAGATGTTTCTAATCCCGGCTTCCACATTTTCCAATATCTTGTGATTGTATTCATACGAATGACCCTATGTTTCCTATTTCGGCGAGAAGTGACGTGAAGTGTCAAGCACGTGGCATATAATTGCATGTTTATTTACTTAACAGTCGGTGGCCTTTGTGGCGTAGTCCTACTTTGGTTGCGTTGAAAGGTCAAAATTACTTGGGCTGCAGTCCCTCTGTGAACGGCCCTTCATCATGTGCCTTTCTTTTCAATGTAATGTTGCCTGATCTTGTGTTGCAGGGGGGACGAGGGGCTCATGGTTATGCACAAAAGCGAGGGTGGTCTTAGAGTGCTGGATGTAGAGGCAGGTTGGAATCCTGTGGTTGTTGATGAGGTACGACGTCCTTTCATCCAGGTATGTTTTTTCGCAGAGTTTTTTACTGCGTATTTTTTAATGAAAAAACCCATTGAATTTTTTAGCGGGGGTTTGAAAATTATATATATGGGGTGTGGGTGTTTGGGAATACATAAAAAAATAAAGCTAATGGGGGTGGGTTAGGTGCGAACTCCCCAAACAATAATGTAAAAAAAAATGTGATGGTTTTTTTCGTTAAAAAAATCACGGTAAAAAACCAAGTGAAAAAAACATCCCGCAATGAAATGACATGGAGCCGTTGATGTGCGCAGACCAGAAGTCCCCGCCTCTGTGGGCCTGTGTGCTTGCATGTGGTTTCTGGTAACGACACTTGAATGAATGTTTGATCTGCATTGGAGAACACAGGACCTATTAGCTGCCGGCACTACGCTGTGACACCAGCAGAGCCACTGCTCTTAAGGGTCGGGAGTTTGTGTGTGACGCAGTTGTGGAGGTGGAGAACTGGAAGTAGTTGTCCTCTGGCTCTAAGCATAGAGGTGTAAGTGGGTGCCAGGAGGCATTGGGGAGAAGCGGCGGAGGGGCAGAGCAGTGGGTGGCTTTTAGTTTGCAACATTCATTGGCTCTTGTTGACTGGGGCTTTACTTGACAGTGTCAGGAATAATACAAAAATGGCACTAAATTCATCCCTGTGTGAATGAGTTGCACACCCATCGTGTACAGTGTAGCACTCTCCACAAAATCAAATTCCCTAAACAGTCAAGAAATATCTTCTCTGATTCACTCTGAAAATGTAATGTTTAATTTCACAAACATCATTATACTTAATGAATCACATGGATAAGTGTTTCTACGGTAATCTAATCAGCAATCTTTGCAGAGATGGTATTTAATCCAGGGAGTTCCTCATCGGAATGGGATTCCTTGTCCCCTTAGGGCAACTCACTCCCAGTGAGGTCTCACTTGCTCCGACCCTTAGGGAGAGTCTTGTGGAGCAGGCTCACCTCCCTAGCCTCAAAGGGGGTGGCTCCCCGGTGGGAAGAAGGGATGAATACCTGCCATTCGTCACAGTAGGCACTTGGAAAAAAAGGAAACTAGTGGTACGGCATACCAATCATTTATATTCAGGCTTGAATTGGGCCAACGGGCGTTCGGCCAATGTCCGGTAAAAGTTCGCAAAAATGTGGCCTGGTTTTCTTGGCCAATGTGTGGGCCATTTTTTATTTTGCTGAATGCATGCTCCATTTTGCACTAAAATAATGTAAGTGCAATGTGGCTAGCTTGCATTCAGAGTCTACACATGGATAAAAAGAATCATTCATACGAGAACTTTACCAGCTCATTGTTATGCGTGACTGATGAGGTGAGGACGCTATGATTTTTTTCCGGTGTACGTCAGTAAACGTAGTGTCAGGGGCTAGGCGAGCAGCCCGATGCTGGAAGCAAAGTACTGCGATTGGAAAGAAGTGCTGCTTGGTGCCACTGCCCACTTGACATTTGGATTGATGAGGTAACGCTGCCGGCTCTTCCTTCCCTGGCCTGGGCCCCTGCAGCCGTCGTGGCCTTGGCCTGTTGTCTGGCATAAAAGCCTCTACGAAGAGTAAGTCCTTGAGAACTCAGACTTTGCTGGGAAAACCACAGCAGGAATTCACTGATGAACAGCGCTGGGCAAGGTCTGGGTCTATTTGACCTAAAACATTTGTCCTAATCACATTTGATCGTATTTGTTTGACCTTTTGTTTTAGTCTAAAATGCGGGGGGAGACCCCCTGGAAATCCCCCCACTTCCCCTCAACCTAATCTATACCCCTACCCACCTCATATGTCTATTTAATTAAATTTGGCGGAAAAAAAGGTCAAAAAATGGATCAAAGGTTTTTAGGTCAATTATGCTAATACCCTGGCCAATGGGCCAGGTCTCTAGCCGAATGCAAGATCCAGCATCAGATCTCAAGCCAGATCTCGGGATACAGCTTTTCTCTGCCTCAGCTCCGGCAAAGATCCCATACAAAGTCCTATGTGAGACACCCGACGGGAGCGCACCGAAAACACTTTTCTCAATGTCCCTCGGTTCTGGAGAAAAGTTTCGGCCAGCATATTAAAGAATGACGCCACGCTGGGCCACACACAATACGAGAACAGCAGGGGCATCAGTTGCTGAGTGTGCTTGTTCCTGTCAATTGAGCCCCCTGCTGTTCTTGTATTGTGTGTGTCCCAGCACACTGCTCTTGCCCCATAGCAAATAAAGGGCGCTTTGCCTCCAGCTCAGGTCCGATACTTAAGTTTGCATGACAGTGAGCTGGAGGCAAAGGGCCTTTTGTTTGCTGTGTGGGGCGGGGGGGGGGTTCGGGGGGGGGGGGCAGAACTCATGGTGCTATCTTCAGCCCTGTTATCAATAGGTGCATGAATTCCATGACCTATCTTACCACAGTTACAACCTGTAAATTGCAGGTTAACACCGACTTCTGCAGCAGGTGCATGAACCTCTTGCGCTCCACTGCAGCTATTTTACTGGGATTGAAACCCGTGACCCAAGTTGCATACAGACAGACAGGTGCATCTAGACATTATTCAACTCAGTTAGTTGGCAGCATTGTTTAATATCTGAGGCAACTGCAGTCTCCCTGACCCTGTAGGAGTCTCCCATTTTGCCCAGAAATCTGAAAGACATGCATCTGTCAGTTAACTGAAATAGTGAGGAATTGGCTACAAAATGGAAGCTGGAAAATCAAGGGATTTTTTGTACGGCAGATCAGAAAATAGGTTAATTCGCCGCATTCATCTGATTGGGCACACTAACTTGCCGCCTGTGTTTGCAAGCAGTCCTAGACTTCATAGCCAATGCTGCCCCGCCTCCCCCTATACTCATTCCAGCAGTGTGGACATCTGTCTCCAATGATGCTTGCTTTAGACTCCTGCGCAGCAGGGGCAATGCTCCGCTAATAGCCTCCATTTGGATGGGCGCATAAACCCAGCATCGCAAACGGCCCCAAGAGCCACTGCATTTTCATGACTTCTTAGCCAGGGCTGTAAAAAGGTACAGGCATTTAGTCACTTCCCTCGCCTTTTTACCGTCCCCAGTGTTAACGCTTACCAACAAGACCACAGAAAATTGGCATCAAAGCACACGTCTCATATTTGGATATTTTGCACTAGAGATTGCTGGGTTTAAAAGGTGAGCACCTTTTATATTTTGACAGCCTAGTTATTGGAAAGTAGCAGCATGAAAGAAATTGCACCATTTTAAAACTATTATTTTGAAAATGTTCTTTGAACAGATTGCCAACTCCACCCTTTTTGAGCTCTGCCTCCTCGGAACCACGCACCCTCCCACAAACTCCGCCCCCACCCTGGCCCTTGGAGGATCCCCCTTTATATTTTTTCCATTTCCACCACTGCCTATGAACCTGGTCTCGCAGTGGTTTTCCTCAAGTCAGATGGGTGAGTGAGTGCTTTCTTGTGATTGCGTCTTGTCTGGATTTCCTTATATAATTTTGCTTAAAACGCTTGTCTAAGAACTGAATTAGCTCAGCACCTCACCTTGTTTTGAGGGACACAGCAGCATCAGTAATTCATGTGCAGGGGTTTATTTGTGCACAGAGCTCGGCGGTCGCATCATGGCTGGCATAATTCTGAAGCAGGTCCTCGGACATCTATCCAGATCAGTGTTTTCACAGGGGGTACAATCGGGTCAGTGAAGGTTATAGGTCTCCCTCACTACCCTGGAATGTAGGAAGAGGTGTCATGTTGATGTGGGATTCAGGGTACCACCCAACCTTATGCTTAAAAGGATGTGCGACCGCAACGTTCCTTGTTTATGTTCCACTGTTTAATGCTCTGTTATGTGCATACATTTTATTTATTTATTTATTTATTTATAATGCGCCAAATGCCCACGGACATACATGGGCTTTTTATACAGTGCTTTTTACTAGGGCTTAACCTGTTTCTCAATGCATCACAAGACTCGGGACGCAGAGAGGCATCCACCCCGTCTCCTCCACAAGGCCAACCAGGTCACCATATACCAACATGCTCTGTGTGCCACTAGTGAAAAGAGCCAGAGCTGGAGGATCCAGCTTCCCTTATCTTGCACCATCACACTGGAATGCCCTACCTCCCACAATCCGAGGTGAGCCCTCCCTCATTGCCTTCCGGAAAGCTATGAAAACCATCCTCTTCACATAAGGTCTCTCGCAGCACCATGTTTGCCAATAAACTGTCTGTAATGTAATAACCTAAGATGCATGAGCTGTAATGACTAATCTGTTTGTAGCAATCATAATGTGCCAACGACTGCTACCAATCCTGTACCCCCTGTAACTAAGTTCCTGCAAGTAACAGCGGCACAATGCCCCTGGGCTGTCTGCGCGCTATATAAATAAATAGCAAAATCAAGACATCTGCCAAAGATCATGGAACCTGGTCAGTAGTAGAAGCCGGGATTGGCATGGAAAACTCCTTAATGACCGGGTAATTACCGAGATAGAACACCCCGCTGGAACAGTTCCTCCTAGTGATGGCCCTCTGGCTCCAAGACATCTATGACAGACATTTGAAACAGCACATCTTCAAGGATAGCTTCTCTTCTCCTTGGTGTCACATTCGTGCACCAGTTCCTTGTTTCGCCGCTTCAGTGGGATGCCTTACACACTTCTAGCTTCAGCTGAGATTCATGCTCCTGTGAACGCATTTGAAGCGCTGCTCGTCCTGTGTAAAGATTTATAAGTACTCAAAGAGGCACATGCGCCGCATTAAACGCATGCAACACGCGTTCCGTTGCCCTTATTCATGAAAAGCTCTGCTGCGCCTTGCGACAGGAATGTATATATGTGGGTGGTAGAAGTGCTGGATAAAAGTTGCTACCAACACAGAGCTGTGTTTAACCACTCCCCCACGCATGCATGGCTATCTTAACAGCGCATTGAGCTTGAAATGTGTTCGTAGTGCTCTATGCTTCATACGTCCACCACTAAGAGCTAAAGTTCTTGAGTTTTAAAACTGGGATTTTACTTTTTTGTTGTTGGACTAGTTCCAAAAAATGTGCTTTTTGTTTGAGTTTCTTGTTTTTGTGAGCGCTCACACTAGATGGCAGCTGCTTCCTGCTCCCCCTCAAAGCGTTCTGAGGAAATGATAGAGGGCAGACTTTGGTCAAAGCATTAGCATTGCTTTAAGCACTGTCAGAGGGCCACATCAGCATGGTCAGAGGGCCAAATCCGAACGGTCAGAGGGCCACAGCAGCACGGTCAGAGGGCCACAGCAGCACGGTCAGAGGGCCACAGCAGCACGGTCAGAGGGCCACAGCAGCACGGTCAGAGGGCCACATCAGCACGGTCAGAGGGCCACAGCAGCACGGTCACAGGGCCACAGCAGCATGGTCAGAGGGCCACATCAGCACGGTCAGAGGGCCACATCAGCCTAGTTGCTTTGCACAAAGAGGGTACATGTCCTCGAAGGTATCCTTGTTTATGGCTTAATAGCAGGATGAGGCTAAAGTGCCTCTTCTGAGGGTAGTTGGGAGGAGCAATATGACGTGAAAGTCTGTAAAGAAAGACAAATCCAATCGAGTTCATTAAAAAAACACCAGGTCAAAAGCCAAATAATTACTCAAAGGTGCTATAATTAGCAGTGGATAAATCACTGATGCGAAAGGGCAAGTCCAAACAAGGAGACATGACCTTGACCAGTCACATGGGCTGGGGTGGTCAACACAGCATGGGGAAGATCAATGAAGCATGTAGTGAATGCACCATTGTTCTAGCTGAATATTTGGAAAGTCCATGCACGGAGAAAAGGAAGAAGCAGGATAGAGGGTATCAAGACAGGAGGAAAGAGTATGTATCGTTTTATGGGTTTGTAACTGCTGTAAAAAGGAGGTCATGTTATTGCTTCTTTTTTTCAGTTACCTTCCAATTTGTAATCAGGCCCTTAGTCTTATATGGCTATGCATCTTAATACTTCTACTCTTCCACTTAAAATAGAAAAACAAAGCTTCAGTCATCCTCTTTGTCAGTAACTTGACCATCTATCCAGGTTTTCGTTACAAAATATGTATGTTGTTTTATCATAAAGTGTAAGACAAATTGCGAATGTGCCTGCACTTATTTGCGCCAAGATAGATTGTTATCGTATATCCTTTTGCTAATGAATAAACGTTCCAAATCCATGGTTTTCAATAGTCTTTTATTTTGGGTTTTCAGCCCCTCTTGGATGACACGTGTTTTGGCGTATAAACAGCGCCTTTTTCAAATCCGGGCCCTTTATAGCGTTGAGGTTCAAAAGATAATGTTCTTGTCCTAGCGATTAACCTAAATTCCTGGGCTCAATCCCTCCTGAAAATTCTATTACTCGTGCTTCAAGCGTAATAGAATTTTCAGGAGGGATTGAGCCCAGCAATTTAGTTTAATCGCCAAGACAAGAACATTATCTTTTGCACCTCAACGCTATAAAGGGCCCGGATTTGAAAAAGGCACTGTTTATACGCCAAAACACATGTCATCCAAGAGGGGATGAAAACCCAAAATAAAAGACTTTATTGAAAACCACGGATTTGGAACTTTTATTCATTAGCAAAAGGATATACAATAAAAATCTATCTTGGCGCAAATAAGTGCAGGCACATTTGCAATTTGTCTTACAGTTTACTGACAAAGTAGAGGGACTCGCTGTCTCCCTAGTGACCTACACTCATGCAACAAAGAACAAATAAAGAATAAAAAACAAAAAAATTAAACAAATTAGGTCACGCAGGTACAAGCCTATGATATCTCCAAAAAGTTCCTCAAGGTCAGAAAATTATCATAAAGTCTGTCTGCCTTGCAAGTCAACACTATAAAACAGATCATAATTTCAGATCTTCAAACCCACACATTCACAAGTACTTTTATCTTACTGAGCAAATTAAGCTGCAGAACAGTGTGGTCAAGTGTGTAAGTTGGAAAAGGGGCTTATACTCAGGTTATAACATTTAACCAAAGTGTGTGATCATGTGGGACTCATTTAATCTCACTGTGCCTTTGCTTTCATTCCGAAATGGCTTGTCCCTAGAGATGATTTATTTTAGAGGGGTATGCTATTCAAAAAAGTTGTAATCGCAGTTTCCAAGCATGAGCTTTTTATTTTTTTTGGGTAGTGGGTCACTTTTATTTTCATGCCTGGTCTGCTGTGTTGTCCCAGTCCACCCCCGTTTCAATTAAACTTCCACCTCTGATGTGAAAAGGCTAAAGCTGTTGTGGGCCGTGCAGCTCTGAGGGGTTTCATCCAAATGGGTAAGTGACGAGTGAGAGTGGACACTGCTCGGTAAATTCAACTCTGACTATGAATTGTGGTGGTCGGTTGTCTAAACTTGTTGTGCGTGCCCTACAGAAATTTCCTCTGCACGGAGCATTACAAATAGTGGCAAAACTGTGGACTTTGGCTCAAAAAAGCCAGTGGTGAAGGTTGCACAACCTTGTCCTAGCGGATTTGCTAGAGTAACATTCAGTTACAGTGTATCTCTGGCTTTCAAAGGATAACTTTCATTCATAAGAAAACCACCAAACAATGGTTGAGGCAGAGAACCACTCTGTATTTACATGAAACAAGTAAGAGCACTTAATAGCGGCCTATGCCAATGTGTTAACAATGGCAATGCATTTCGCACCTAATGTCCTTCATCACGGCAATTAGCTAATTGGTCTCAGTCCGAGGTGGCTAGTATGTTGTGAGGATGCAATTGGTCCAGTCTTTGAAAGGTCGTGTACTAGTTTAGTCTTGTGAACAGCTGGGATTGGGGAGATATTAGGAGGACCAGGTGATCTTCCTCTGCGCACAATCACTTAGTTAGTGAGACTTGTTGCACGGTTGGCAGGAATTAAGAAGTGGAGCATTTCCCAGTGAAGCGCCGCTGGAGCAAGGTGTTTCGGCGGGCATTGTAGTGGATGAATTTCTTTTCTGTGGATATCGGGACACTGTCTTGAAAGACTGTTCCATGTGTAGCAGGGTATGAGAACAGTCTTCTCCGTTTTACATATTTGTGTAGAGAGAGTTTTGAATTCTTTCAGCACTAATTGTGCTATATGGACGTGCAGAGGCATAGGTTAGCCCCAGAAAAGACTTCTCAGGGCGACGTCTGCCTTCTTATCCATGGCATCCTAGGGCGCCATGCCCTACGCTGCCACGAAGGGCTTAGCAAGTGGGTTGGGCGCTATGGAGCCGACATGCACAGCTTCACCGACTTGTGCTTCTGCTCCTCTTAGCTGGCACCTCTTGGTGGGCCATTTAGGGTAGTTCACCTTATCCGGATCCATCCATTCCTCGGCCAGTGCCTTTTTTTGATTGTTTTCAGGACTGGCATTCTGTTGTTGTTGCAGCATTGGTATTCAAATGGCTGAGAGCCTGATTCATCCAGTGGTTCAGTAGCATCAGGAGACTGAATATTACTAGACACATGCTTAGGATCTCATGGCATTTTTCTGTTGGCATATATCGGCCGCCTTAAATGTTCCCTCGTCGCCATGTTGTCATCTCCTTCCATGGGTTTTACTGTCCGTTTTTTTTCAATTACTCACCGGTTCCGCAGCGATTTCATCCTGCATGCATCCCCATTCCCCTCTTGTCGCTGGAGAGTGGGAGAGGTGGAGAGGGCGCGTGGGTATCCCTGATTCCGGTTGTTAAGACGGATTTCTGAACTCTGTCCTGGTGGCGCAGAGGTTCAGAAGGCCAACCTAATTACTTGGAACAGGGTAACCTCTGGACAAGCCAGACCAATCAAGGTAGCGATCGCGGCGGTCAAGACTAGGTCTCAAGAGGGGTGAGGGTGACTGAAAGCCCACAGTGAGCACACAAAGCAAGAGCGCGTACAAACTACTCCAAACAGTTGTTTATATCAAAAATAGATACACATTTATTATAAGGCCTTGAAACTAATAACCACAGTAAAAGCAGCAATATACAACGATATTAAACCAACACATACACTATCCACCCAATATATATACAGAATACACAGTTTCACAGCATTAGCAGCACGAAATATGTTATCCACCTGCAGGGGAAGGAAAACAGGCAGTGCGAACCAATGCGTGTGATATGTCCGCCTTCTGAGGCCCCTAACTAGATGGTAGTCCAATCCCTACGAAGAGTGGAGCCTAGCGCTCAAAAGTACCTGCACACGCCGGTGCCAATGGGCAGAAGGTGAAGCTCTTCGGAGGACGTTGAACAGCTCTGTAGGGAGCTCTAATGAAGGAGAACACGGTCCGCGACTCTAGCGCAGCCTCCACTGTGAGGCAGAAGCAGGGCGCGAGTACGGACAAGGGGTGCTGTATTCACAGCGGGGAAAAGCAAAGGGCACTGCAGGAGGGCGACCAGATCCTAGCTAATCTACTCACCGGTCCCCGAAGCAAGCAGGCCCGAGCTTCTCCTCGATAGATGCAGCTTCTGGCAGGTTCTGAAGAGCAGGGAACGTCTCGTCGTCGTGCAGAGTAAAAAGACGTCCCGATCGAAGAAACAAGCACAGTTTTGTCGCCACAGCAGGGCAACGGAACGGCCGGGTGTATTCAAGCCAAACGAGCACTGCTCACCTCTAGCTTAGGGTTGCTAAGCAAACGAAGCGTGTGAGCGTGCCCCGGACTCAGAATACCACCCAACCTGTCGGCGATTACAGAGCAGGACTCCTCAGTAAGCTGGTCAGTCAACTGGATGGCCCAGAGACACTTCCGAAGGCTTACGGCAGGAGTTGATGAAGGTGCCGGGAATAGCTGGTCCTGCTATTCCAATAGGTCGAAGCGCCAGTACAGGCCTTCTTGTTCGATCTTAGGTGGAAAGGGCTTCACCGGACGACAGCAATGAGGAGCAGAAGTTCTTCAGGGGGTCACCAGCGATTCCTCGGTCCAGCCTCGTGTTCGCAGGATACTTGGCTCCTGTATCCCTGGGTTCGTAAGAACTCAGGAGATCGACATGGTAGTGGTGTTTCCAGCTCCCTCTTATCCACGGTTCCCTTCGCGCCAAAACGGAGGGGAGCCAATGGGAGATCCGCTCATCAACACACATACCATACGTGGACCAATCACGGACCACGGTGGTCCCAGGCATTCACACCACCCTAGACTCTCTGGCACCCAGGATGTGTATTGGGACCAGACAGCCCAGCCCACATCCTGGGGGCACTCAAACGACATGTAGAAGCCCGCGAAAGCAACCGTGTTTCGCGGGAAACTACATGCCCAAATAAGGAAGGCCCCGGGTCGCCTGACCCGGGGGAAGGTAAAGGGAGCAAGACGGACAGTGGACTAGACAAAGGAGCCTCGTGGTCCGGCCATTTTGTGTAGCCGGGCCACCCTTTTGTGTTCGCGGCAAAAACGTGCTCAGAACGGCAAAAGGAGCTCAAAATAAACCAAATGATCGCTGCCACCAGCCCAGTCCCTGAATGACTTGCACCGATCCAAAAACCATCCGAAAAGAGTGTCTAGGGTCTGTAGAAGGCTAGAGACCCAAGAGAGCTGTAACTTAGCTTACAGTGCCCTCTTGTGTCGTGTTGCACTAAAATGGCGACACGATAAAAGAAACTACGGGAAACAGCGTTCCCCGGTACTGACTGTCTTAAGGGCATGTCAGTTTCCCCGTAAGAAAGGAGCGAAAGCCCAGAGGAGTACGGCAGAAGGCTGTACTTCTCTGGCAAAGTCAAGAAAACAGGTTGAAAACAATAGCAAAAAGTTTAGGGGTTGCCACATGGAAGGAAAGTTCCCTACAATAACGAAATCTTTCCTAACACTCGCCCCTCCCAGACTATGGACAGGGGGAACTAATCCACCCCTGGATGAGTCTCTTGTTCAGGTCGGTAAAACATTCTGGACAACCCATCAGCATTGCTATGTTGGACACCTGGCCTATGCTCAATAGTGAAGTCGAAGCCTTGTAGACTTATGGACCACCTAAGCAACTTTGGATTCTCCCCCTTCATGTTCATTAGCCACTTTAACGGCTTATGGTCAGTCTGCACAGTGAAGTGGGTCCCATAGAGGTAGGGCCGCAGCTTCCTTAGGGCCCACACAACAGAGAAACATTCTTTCTCTACCGTGGACCATCTGAGCTCTCTGCCCTTAAGCTGGCGACTAATAAAACCGATAGGGTGTTCCTTACCCTTCTCATCTACTTGTGATAGTACAGCTCCTATCCCAGTGTCAGAGGCATCCGTCTGCACGATAAAAGGTCTTTGATAATCAGGGGCCCTGAGCACAGGGGCCTGGCACAAGGAGTCTTTCAAGCCATTGAAGGCCTTCTCACACTCGTCAGTCCAAGTTACCTTCTTGGGTTTCTTCGGAGTTGTGAGGGCAGTCAGAGGAGCAGCTATGGTGCCATAGTCTGCCACAAAATTGCGGTAATAACCCGTGAGTCCTAAGAATGCTCTCACTTGGGTTTGTGTAGTGGGGGTAGGCCAGTCTTGTACTGCTTGTACCTTACTGGATAGAGGCTGTCTCCTCCCTCCAACTACTTCATGTCCAAGGTAAACCACTGAGCCTTGTCCATTTTGGTGAGGGGCCACTCGGACACCCTCAAAAGAGCTATCTGAAGGACTGCTTGGGAACAGGTTGGGGAGAGGTTCAGACTCCTCTCCCACAACGTCTGAAGCCAGTAGCAGTGCTGCGATTTCGACGCTTGGGCCGAAAGCCTTCAGCCTATTCACGGGAAGCACTTTTGGAGCCTGTCCAGGCCTTCCAAGGTCCACTGAATAGTTAACCTCACCCAGGGGCTCCACCACTGGGTAAGGGCCTGACCATTTGTCAGGACTTGCTGACCAAGTGTAAAGTTGATGAGGGAAGCTTTCTGGTCGTACCAATGTTTCACCAGCGCTTGCCCTGCCTTCAATTTATCACTGGCCAAGCCCATCAGAAGTACCATCTGTTTTCTGAGCCCTAGCACATAATCAACTACGTTGGTAGTAACAGGGGGAGTGGGCATCTCCCATCCCTCCTTGACAATGGCTAAGGGTCCCCGTACGGGATGACCGAACAGAAGTTCGAAGGGGCTGAAGCCAACACCCTCCTGTGGTACCTCTCGGTAGGCAAACAGTAAGCATGAAACAAGAAGATCCCATTCTCTTCTCTGAGGCTCCTCCAGAGCCCCAATCATGCTCGTTAACGTCCTGTTGAAACGCCCCCCCAGACCATCGGTCTGGGGGCGGTATGCAGAAGAGAACCTGTAGGTGACCCCACATTCTTTCCACATAGCCTGCCTATACTTCGACATAAAGTTGCTGCCATGATCCGACACAACTTCTTTAGGGAAGCCAACCCTAGTGAACATGCCGAGTAAAGCTTCTGCAACTGGCTTGGCAGTTACAGTTGTAAATGGGACGGCCTCAGGATACCGGGTTGCATGGTCGACCAGCACCAGGATAAACCTATTGCCTGAGGATGTTTGCGGGTCAAGGGGACCAACCATGTCGATCCCTACCCTTTCAAATGGTACCCCCACAACTGGGAGCGGTACCAACGGAGCTTGGATTGTCGCGCCAACCTTACCAGACAACTGGCAGGCGGCACAACTCCTGCAGTGACTTTCTACTTGCTCCCCCATCTTGGGCCAGTAGAAGTGCATGGATAACCTTTGCTTGGTCCTCCTCATACCAAGGTGACCAGCAAGGTGAACGACATGCGCCAACTGCAGGAGGAAGGGCCTAACAGCAAGGGAAACCACCAACCTCCTATGGTCTCCTTCTGTAGACTCTGTGGGCTCACTATAAAGGAGTCCACCTTCCTGGTAAATCCTTTGCAACCCAGGAGGTTCACCCTCAAGCTGGGAGCAGGCCTGTCTCCTTAGGCCTTCCAGAGATGGGCACTCACGTTGGCCCTTACTGAAGTCGTCCCTATCAGGACCTCCTTCAACTAACAAGTCTTTTAGTTCAGGATGGTCGTTGGGGTCGAACACTTCAGGCATCGCCACCTCCTCGTCAGGCTCGGGCGATTGACCAACTCCCTCCACCGCAGTGGTAGGCGAGCTCGGGGGAATATTCTCTTTCCCCCGTCGGGACTTGTTGACTCCTTTCGCCTTGGGTTTCCCCTTCGGCTGGGGCGGCGTATTGGACTTGGCCAATGCTGCCCGTGCTTGAGACCGTGTGTAGGGTCTTTCGGCAGTGTCTCCTACGAGCCCTAGAGCTCTGAGATCATTGCCCAACAAGACCTTTCCCGGGACGTTTCTCTGAATGCTCACTGGGATCCTAACTGCTGTACCATTTAAAGTTAGATTAACAGGGATCACGGGAAACATACGGAGGGGGCCGTCAGCCAACTTAGTGGGCATCAGAGGAGCTCTGGCAACTTCCTCTGAGTCTACCAAGGTAGAATCCACTACAGTTCGACTGCACCCACTATCCCTAAGAGCTGGAGTATCCACTCCATTGATCAGCACACTGTCTTTAAAGTAGTGCTTGGTATTATCCGGAATCCTAGCATACGCCTCTGCGACTTTAGGCTCCCAGGAACCCAGGGACACTAAAACTACCTCAGCCTCTATTCCGCTGGGAAATGAGTCTGAGGAGAAGGATGCTCCTGTAATCTCTTCTTCCTCGTAGGAGGAGAAGGCCAGATTAGCGGAGTGGACCCCCAAAGGTCTAACCTTACAACGGGGATCCCCCTTCACATGGTCAGTTGCTCCACAAGAAAAACAAGCCCCATTGGGTCTGTTTACGTAGGGAGGCTTATTATAACCAGAGTTCTGTTTCGGAGGCGAACCTCCACTACCCTGTGAGTTCTCGGATGGCTTACCCTTATTTTTCTTTTTGTGGCCCTTATGGGAAGAAGATTTAGCAGATTCCCCACCCTCCATATCTTTGGACTTGTTCCCTTCCTCCTGCTTACCAGGATGAGTTTTGTCCTTATGGGACACTCGATGTGACACCCATAAGTCTGCTGCAATGGCCAGCTTCTTAGGATCTATCTCCTTCGAATCGGCCAAATGCTGCTTAAGCTCCGGGGAAGAAGAAGCAAAAATGTGTTCCAGCATGACCAGATTGATCATGCCTTCGAAGGTAGAAACCTTATAACCTTCAACCCAGCCAGTCAAGTTTTTCAGGGACTCAGCTACATACGACACCCAAGTACCACCTTCCTTTTTCTTATACTCTCTAAACCTTTTCAAATATTGGGTCGGAGTCTTCCCAAACTTTAAAATGAGAGTCTGCTTCAACATTGCAAAATCAGCGCGCTCAGCCTTCGACATTTCCATAATGGCACTGCAACCAGAATGGGGCAGTCTGCTGAGTAACCATGCAATCTTATCCGCATTATCAACCTCTTGAACCTCGCATGCATACTCAAACGCATTTAACCAGTCCATAATGTCATTTCGTTCCTCATACACACTGAGCAGATCTTTTGGAAACCGTGGATGAGAGGAAGCCCCAGAACCATGTCCAGGACCCTTGGACCCATTTGCGAACTGAAGCTTGGCCAGTTCCAACTGGTGATCCCTGTCTTTTTGTTTTTCTGCCTGGTCGATTTTCAGTTTGGCTATGCTGAATTCAAGCTCCTGCTGCCTAAACCGCAGCTCTTGCTTCTTGAATTCAAGCATAGCCTCCCCATCAACACTGGCAGAGGAAACGTTAGACATTACATCCTCCCTGTCCTCGTGGTCGTGATGGATCAGTGCAGCGGCAGAACCGTCGGTTCTGCCAGTGAGAGCAGCCCCACCACCTTCTGCACTGTCCTCGGAAGTTATAGCGTCAAGCTGCGCTTCTTGCCACGCCACGATTCTCTGGATCATTTCCAATTTAGTGCCTTGAGAGGAAACCCCTCTCTCCGCACACATCTTCTTCAATGTTTCAGATTTCGAAGCATTTAAGGTTAATAAAGTATTCGTTTCCATACTGTCGATAGGACTATGGCCTTTTTAACGTTATATTCAATACTTTACTGCGTGTCCTGGTTGGAATAACCTGAAAACGCCTTAGCTCGTGCGCAACACTGGATACCTTCAGTCGTATCCCACCGCTGTACACCAATTTGTTAAGACGGATTTCTGAACTCTGTCCTGGTGGCGCAGAGGTTCAGAAGGCCAACCTAATTACTTGGAACAGGGTAACCTCTGGACAAGCCAGACCAATCAAGGTAGCGATCGCGGCGGTCAAGACTAGGTCTCAAGAGGGGTGAGGGTGACTGAAAGCCCACAGTGAGCACACAAAGCAAGAGCGCGTACAAACTACTCCAAACAGTTGTTTATATCAAAAATAGATACACATTTATTATAAGGCCTTGAAACTAATAACCACAGTAAAATCAGCAATATACAACGATATTAAACCAACACATACACTATCCACCCAATATATATACAGAATACACAGTTTCACAGCATTAGCAGCACGAAATATGTTATCCACCTGCAGGGGAAGGAAAACAGGCAGTGCGAACCAATGCGTGTGATATGTCCGCCTTCTGAGGCCCCTAACTAGATGGTAGTCCAATCCCTACGAAGAGTGGAGCCTAGCGCTCAAAAGTACCTGCACACGCCGGTGCCAATGGGCAGAAGGTGAAGCTCTTCGGAGGACGTTGAACAGCTCTGTAGGGAGCTCTAATGAAGGAGAACACGGTCCGCGACTCTAGCGCAGCCTCCACTGTGAGGCAGAAGCAGGGCGCGAGTACGGACAAGGGGTGCTGTATTCACAGCGGGGAAAAGCAAAGGGCACTGCAGGAGGGCGACCAGATCCTAGCTAATCTACTCACCGGTCCCCGAAGCAAGCAGGCCCGAGCTTCTCCTCGATAGATGCAGCTTCTGGCAGGTTCTGAAGAGCAGGGAACGTCTCGTCGTCGTGCAGAGTAAAAAGACGTCCCGATCGAAGAAACAAGCACAGTTTTGTCGCCACAGCAGGGCAACGGAACGGCCGGGTGTATTCAAGCCAAACGAGCACTGCTCACCTCTAGCTTAGGGTTGCTAAGCAAACGAAGCGTGTGAGCGTGCCCCGGACTCAGAATACCACCCAACCTGTCGGCGATTACAGAGCAGGACTCCTCAGTAAGCTGGTCAGTCAACTGGATGGCCCAGAGACACTTCCGAAGGCTTACGGCAGGAGTTGATGAAGGTGCCGGGAATAGCTGGTCCTGCTATTCCAATAGGTCGAAGCGCCAGTACAGGCCTTCTTGTTCGATCTTAGGTGGAAAGGGCTTCACCGGACGACAGCAATGAGGAGCAGAAGTTCTTCAGGGGGTCACCAGCGATTCCTCGGTCCAGCCTCGTGTTCGCAGGATACTTGGCTCCTGTATCCCTGGGTTCGTAAGAACTCAGGAGATCGACATGGTAGTGGTGTTTCCAGCTCCCTCTTATCCACGGTTCCCTTCGCGCCAAAACGGAGGGGAGCCAATGGGAGATCCGCTCATCAACACACATACCATACGTGGACCAATCACGGACCACGGTGGTCCCAGGCATTCACACCACCCTAGACTCTCTGGCACCCAGGATGTGTATTGGGACCAGACAGCCCAGCCCACATCCTGGGGGCACTCAAACGACATGTAGAAGCCCGCGAAAGCAACCGTGTTTCGCGGGAAACTACATGCCCAAATAAGGAAGGCCCCGGGTCGCCTGACCCGGGGGAAGGTAAAGGGAGCAAGACGGACAGTGGACTAGACAAAGGAGCCTCGTGGTCCGGCCATTTTGTGTAGCCGGGCCACCCTTTTGTGTTCGCGGCAAAAACGTGCTCAGAACGGCAAAAGGAGCTCAAAATAAACCAAATGATCGCTGCCACCAGCCCAGTCCCTGAATGACTTGCACCGATCCAAAAACCATCCGAAAAGAGTGTCTAGGGTCTGTAGAAGGCTAGAGACCCAAGAGAGCTGTAACTTAGCTTACAGTGCCCTCTTGTGTCGTGTTGCACTAAAATGGCGACACGATAAAAGAAACTACGGGAAACAGCGTTCCCCGGTACTGACTGTCTTAAGGGCATGTCAGTTTCCCCGTAAGAAAGGAGCGAAAGCCCAGAGGAGTACGGCAGAAGGCTGTACTTCTCTGGCAAAGTCAAGAAAACAGGTTGAAAACAATAGCAAAAAGTTTAGGGGTTGCCACATGGAAGGAAAGTTCCCTACAATAACGAAATCTTTCCTAACACCGGTCCATTCTCTTCTGATGGATCTGTGCCTGGTGCATTCCCTCTTGAGGGAGGGGTGACTGGGCGGAATAGCGGGAACACCCCACAGCCTTTTCTACAATGATTTATGAGTGAATTTCCTCCAGCTTGTAGAGCCAAGGGCTCTTATTATTCATGGTTGTGCTGTGCAGAAAAGAGAAAATGTAAACAGCTTTCTGGAGTCTTACCAGAATTTGTATCATACCATTCTGTCTCTAGGTCCGGGTGCCCTTTACTTCCGCACCGCGTGGACACGTTGCCACTGCCACCAAGTATCCCTGGCCATGTTGGTGCCTGCCAATCTAACCATGGCCCCGGGAACTGGCTCCACCTTACCGTAGATCCCTGTCCGAACGGGTGAACAAAGAGTGACTGACTCTACTTTTCTGGTCCCTCCCTTATAGCCAGAATAGGGCAGAGCCACAGGCAGTGGTGGGAAGAGGGAGGAGAGCAGAACTAAGGACCTCACCCGTGAAGACTGGGATGAGGTCTTTAGATGGTGTGGTAATATATTTTGGTATGGGATTGCCTGGTTGTGTCCTTAATTTGGGTTCTAGTTGGAGGTCAGGAATTAAGGCACTGTGCTGTGTTGGTGTAGGTGTGGCGTCCTCACTGGGAGCAGAAGTCTGCAGGGAGAATTTTCAAGCAGACGTTGTCCAGATGCTGGGGGGAGGGGAAGGCCAGCTAGTCATGTTAGTTACTTTATATGCAGAGCAAATTGATACTGTGCAACTCTGAGTAAAGTGAAAACAATCTTCTCCTGTTCACCCTGTGCTGTGTATTTGAATATTGTCTCATTCAGTAAGCATCCAAGGTCCCCCATGCCAACACCTTGAAGGCAGACAATATGAATAATAAGTGTTGGCACCTGGGGGAGAGGGCTGGCCAACAAGATGGCGCAAAACACTAACCGTCCAAGTTCTCCGCAGTCATCACCACCAGTTCAGTGGGTGTCCATACATTGGCTGCAGCCCCAGGCCCCTTGTAGCCCCTCCCACCCCATCCAATGGCCCACTAACCTCCTCCCACTCTCCACACTTACCTATCTCGCAACAGCAACATGCCCCAGTTCAACCTATAGCGTTACACTACAGCCAGGGAGAAATGGCATGTGAGGAGGAACACAAAGCCTGCAGGTGTTGTTTCGGTATTTACCCACCCATTCACTGTCCATGACTATGCTAATTCCTATGGCCATTCCCATCGACTTCCTGCTCAAAACACACCCTCCTGGGATCTCTTTGTGCAAGCTTCATCAAGCCTTACCATCAGATGTGCCTGCTTGTGTTTTTTTTTTTAAAGCAGTCTTCTGAGAGTTAATTACTTTATTGGAGGTGTAAACGTGCTACTGGTGTAATAAAAGTGTCTTAACCAGGTCTGCCTTCATCGACTCGATTTATAAGCATTATGCATGTCCTTCACTGAAGTCCTATTAAAAATAAGCATTGGCAAATTCAACAGTGTTGGCTTGTGTATACGTACTAGACATTTGCCATGCACTGCTATTATATGCCGAAGTACATGCACAATTTTGCAACTGCTCCCATGAATGGTCAGTTATTACAACCACGGCAGTGCCTGGCAAATTACTTTCCCATGCCTACACAAAAAACAAAACTGTTGCCATTGCCAATGCTTGTTCTGTTTAGGAATGCAGCCATTTTAGCGTGTCGTTTGTTTTTGCAGGAAATAGGCACACGCAAGTCACACAAAGATTGCTGCCCTCAACAACAACAAAACCCAGCACTCAGCAGAGCGCCCCAGTGTTTGAATTGCTATCACCGCCTTGTTCAGAGGCTTTTAATGTCCCTGTGCTCTTGCCATGGCCTTCGTTTCACTTTGGCTTTCTTTAAAGCGCAGTCTGGCAGGCCATTAGTGGCTTTGCCCACCCCTGAATGAGTGACAGCTATAACACTTTCCAGTTGATGGAAAGTAGACTGCAGATGGATTTGATGGAGTCACTCTATCAAAGACAGATGTTAAATAAATGTCTCCTGATAATGCCGGGCGACTGTGTGCTACCCCGTGCCGCTCAGTAATGGGGAAACGCCTCTCTGGGGCTGGCCCACAGGTCCTGGCTCCCATTTTGCATCTGAAATGAAGCCATCAACAAGCTGAGAACATGTCCCTCTGGCAGGACCGGCGCGCGCCGCGCTTGACTGACTTTAATTGTGCTATTGATTTGTTGTTGTTATCAACTGAGTTGCACTCGTGACAAATCAATGAGATCCCGGGGACATGACTGCCCTCCTCAGGAACATGGCAAGCCCATGCGGTTCGGGCGCGGCCTTCAGATGCAGCCTCGCACGAGTCAAGAGGGTCCCCAAGCTCCTATGGAAGTGCATCGGTCCAGAATAAGCTCCCATGCTAAATATTCCAGAGTCCTTCCGTCTCAGAGTAATATATATCCATGACAAAAACCATTTCCCACAAAAAATGTCCCCTGTAAAGAAGTGTCAAAACAGCAACACCCCTAGTGATATTACAACTAATTAATGCATGATTTCCACTTTTCTATGCGCACATTGGCGCTGTCTGACCCTGACTGGTAGCATCACATCTTAAAGGATTCAATAATTGTCAACAGATCATATCATTAAAAAAGTTAAATTATCAAAAACATCTGCGGGTTCTCTTCTTAAAGAGTGCATTGTATTACCGGTACATCCCCACCACTTTAATATCAGGGATCCTAGTTATTTATATCCCCCATTTTAATAATCCTAGAAATACATTTACTACTTAGCTTAGTGGGTTGATTGCCTGCTACAGAAATGGGTGCAACATTTAGGACACATGTCCAGCAAGGACAATTTAGCAGAGTTTGATAAAATGGATACAAATGAGCTGGGTTGTCTTAATACATATTATCTAGTAACATGAGCCAATTTAGATGGGGATGTAGTGTGTTAGTGTGTGCTCTTTGTTGTTATTGGTAATAAAATGTATGCTAAGACGTCCAGCAAACATGTCCGATCCTTACTAGAAAAAGATGTTCTGTTAACTGCAATGGCACTTCACCAACCTTCTGAAAGAAGGTCATATACAACATGTAGCGAGCACAACAACTGGTAATAACAGTCTTTTATATGATCCATATTCTCACTTACCACAGGTAAAAATTGAAATCCCAGTCCAAATTCATCCCTTTTGGATGCATAGAGTTTAGTTTATCAATCCAATATAGTTCTCTTTGTTGTAAGAGTTTCGTCAAATTCCCACCCCGCCTCGGCAGAGTAGCATGCTCAAGGATAATTAACTTAACTTGTACTATTGAGTGTTTCTGTTCTTTAGAGTGTTGTGCAACCGGGGATTTCAAAGATAACTGTTGTATGTTCGATTTGTGTTCCCCCCACCGTGTTTTGGCTTTCCTACCAGTGAGTCCAACGTAGTATAACCCACATGGGCATTTGATACCATAGATCACGTTCTTGGTATCGCATGTTGATGTGTGTTTCAATGGTATTCGGTTTCCTTTGTGCAGGTGGTTCACATAATCTCCATTGATTATATTGTGGCAACAGCTACAGTTGTTGCACGGATTCGTTCCATTGTACGTCTTCGTCGTGCATGTTTTTTTATGACTAAAGTCCAATTTTATCAGATAATCACAAACCGATTTACTCTTTTTGTAAGCAAATAACGGTGGAGTTGGAAAATGTTTAGCTAATAATAGGTCCATGGATGAAATATCCCAATTTTTCTTGACTTTTTTCTTCATTTGATTACTCTGTTGCAAGTAAGTGGTGACGTATACCAAATCACTGTCAGTGTTTTTGGTGCTTGGTTTCAAAGCCTCTGATCTTGTAATATTTTTCACCTTGTCCGCCTGTGTACATACCTTGCCTTGGTCATATCCCCTGGCTAGGAATTTCTTTGTGAGTTCAAGTGCTTTATTTTCAAATTCATTCTCTTCCAGTATTATTCTCCTGTATCTCAGTAGTTGGCTCAGGGGAATGCTTTCAATTTCTTTCTTGAGATGAAAGCTCGATGCTAAAAGTAAGCTATTCCTGTCCGTGGATTTTGTAAAAACGCTTGTCTCAATTTTGTTTTGTTTCAAGTATATTAGCACATCTAGAAATTCCAAAGATGTTCTGCTCAACTTGTGAGTAAATTTGATTCTCGGAGCAAGTGTCTTCACAAATTGAAAAAAACTCTTTTTATTCATCCTCTGTCCCACTCCATATCCCAAAGAGGTCATTGATGAATCTCACTAGGCATTTAAGTTTGTCCTTCCAACGTGGATTCATGATCACTTGAGTTTCCTCCAAGTAGGCAATGTATATGTTGGCATAGCTTGGTGCCATTTCAGCACCCATTGAGGTGCCGGATATTTGTACGAAGTGGCGATCTTCAAACATGAAGAAATTGTTGTGCAGTACGATGGTAAGTAATTTAAAGACAAACAGTCGATCACCCTTTACAACTTCTTGGGTATTCAATAACATCCATTCCACTGCCTCTAAACTGGCTTGGTGGGTAATGTTCGTGCACAGACTTGTCACATCCATTGTGAATAGTATGTTTGCTGTTTCATCAAGTGATACCGTATCCAATTTCCTCAAAAAATGGTTAGTGTCTTTAATGCAAGTAATATGTTTTTTTTTTTTTTTTTTTAATATTTTTATTGGTTTGTTACAAACCTTTAAAAAAGTAAGAAAAGAATACAGCTGGGAAGACTGTAAAAGGCCACCAGCCTAGAAAGCCCACAAGAAGAATGTATAAACGAAGATTAGGAACAACCACCAGGCTAGAGAACCCACAAAAAGGGTTTGAATATTAAATTGATTTTTTGTTCAGCAAGCAATTATAAAACAATTTGTGGAACTATCAATGTATTTTGAAACACATATGCACTGATTAATTGGATGAAGGAAAATTATTCATTTTTGTTGTCAACATGAATGTTAACCCATATCTATATGAAACTGAACGATATTTTATGAATAATTAATTTATTTGTTTGATTATCAGACAATAAGTAAGGACTTGTGGAGTCATTGTGTGTGCCTTTGTTTGTACCTAGTTACTGCTGAGGTACCCACCTTTTTCACTCTATCCACCCACTGCAATTTCAAAATGGATAATACAGAGGAAGTGCAGATGTAAACTTCTCCTCCACTCTTAAAACACCTAGAGGCCTGTGTGGGAGTGATGAACAAGAAAGTCATGTTTTTCATAAAATTGCAAAAACATAATCAGGATGATACTTTAAGCTAACTATATTCTGTTTGGCAAAGACCAGAATGTGTTAACTTTTTTTTTTTATAAAGGACAGTCCTGTAGTCCATTCCCAAAAATTGAAGTTGTTACATGAAGTAGAATTACAGTATTTCTACTGTAAAACGCTGCATTGTCTCCATGTTTTTCAGTAATGTTTAGGTTAGTGTATATAAGTCTCATAGTGATCATATAGATTTCATATTGTAGGGGGAAGAAGCATCATATTGATGAGTGAGCACTTCTGAAAATGTACATGATCACATGGCCAAATGCATTTGATGGAAACCCTAGTTCTGTAACCTGCTTGTTGCACTCATCTGTGCAAACGGTGATCAACTCATGAGCTAATCCCAAACTCCTTCACATTCTATCTTATCACCCTGTTACTTTATTCCAGGTACCCTAAACGTGATATATCCACCATTTACAATATTCCACCAATTTTGTGCAGTTCTCTGCCTGCTATGCCATCCACTCTGCTTAGTGTCTTACTTTCTTTCTGCTTACATATTGAATACACAAAGTTAACTAGAGTTTTACACAAAATAACGATCAATAGTTCCATCCAGTCTGTAGATTTACAGACCTACTGCAATAGCAAACACTGCAGTTATCCTCCAAAGCTTCCTTGGTTGTATGATTATGATTGCATTATTTATCAGCACATGTGGGAGAGAGCCGGACAATCCAGAATCCGGAAGTAGCCACCCGAATGTCATGCCAGCCCGCTGAACCCATGCCCAGCCTTCACCCTGTCCTGGGAGGCATTGCCCCAGGCTGTGTCTCCACTGGATTGCCCCACCTCAGCCCACCCATTCCACTGACCTGTGCACCTCCCAAGTCCTGGAAATAGTTATTCCCAATCATGGACATATGTGCAGTTTCTTCTTAAGCAAAGCATGAATTGCACAAAGTCTGGTTCCCTAAAAAAAAAAAAGTAGCACCCCAGATGGATGGTTCGGAGGCTAATAGCGATTACTGACATGGCAGCTGCCAAGCGGACAGCACGGGAGACGGCGGTCGCAGAAAGCTGTACAGGAAGTGCACATCTTAGCAGGTGTCATCTGCATATATGGTGAGGTGCTGTAACACCACTAGAACTCACTGACCTGCACGTGAAGATCGCAAGCAGCACTTGGTCTCTCACAGCCTGCTTAACTCTTGCCTGGTTGCTACCTCTGAAGGAAGGAAAATGGTTCCTACATAAGTAATATCCTTGTTGTTGATGGTCCTGAAGAAAGTGACTACCCACATGTCACTGAAACCAGTTGACCTATTATGTGTATATCCTTTTTGATTTATGTTATAGGGATAACCCTTATTTTACTTCAATTTGTAATATTGCTGTGCAAATTATGCATTGTTATGGGAATGGTTGCAGGTGGTTATAGGCCAATAAGTGAATTGTGTTAAAGACAAATCTCATGTACGCATTTCTAAGGGTGGGTGGAATAAAGATGAACATTTCCCCCTTTAAATGCCAGATGGATGGGTCCCGCGACATCCCAGAGTGTGTCTTGTACCAATGGCGTATTGCCAATTGAGATGTTTTAAGAAGCCTGCACCAATTTGAAAGGTGGCTACAACAATTAGATTGAGTTTAGTAGAGGGATATTTCTCCCTCTATCGCTGTTAGGCAGGCAGAGCAACACCACTCTGTAGGGCTAGTTTGGGCTCCGAGTGAAAGTTTAGTTCTTCATAGAGGGACAGTGACAGTTCTAGAAGAATGTGTGTGATTACGTCTTAGCCTTAAAATTGTTTGGTGCTCTTTGTGATCACCCTTGTGTGTTATAAAATAACTACGATAAATACCTCTTTCATGAGCACACCAGGCTAGAATGCTGTGCTTTGGCCTACCTGGATCGGGCTTGAACTTGTTACGGGCCCTGCTGCAACACCATACTGCGTACTTAGTCTCCAGCTATGACTTTCCTTTAACATTGTAAACTTTTTGATTTGTGAAACTTCTGAACGTCTCTTTACACAGCAAATGATGTGGCAAGCAACTGTACAAGAGAAATTGCCCTGTGCAACACTGGCTACTCCCAGCTGCACAGAGACTTGCCCTGAAACTGTTTTCTTAGTCTTTTTATCATATTTATTTATTTGTGTCCATTCAGGCATCTATCCTTTCCTTACTTCAGAGGTACCAAAAATGTTGTATTGTTGCTCATTTTATTTCTTGGGTACACGTAACTTCTGGTGATATTAAAAATATTAGCACAAGATTGCTAATCAAATAAGTGTCTCTGCTAATCAAGAACATTTTAATTAGCAAACTCTGCTAATCAATTTTTGGATTACAAACCTTTATACAAAAGCAAATAAAGACAAACAAGACAATACTGCATCTAAGTAGAATATTACTAAAATAACACGGTTATAGGTCAAAGGATCGACAACTAAAGGATCGAATGGTCAAAGGGTCGACACCAAAGGATTTTATTTTTTTTACATTTTTTTATGGGGGGTAAACCGAGCCCCCGGTTTTTGTGGGAAAAAAACACTTTTGTAATTTAAACATTTTTTCGATCCTTTTGTTTTCGGTCCTTTGGTGGCGATCCTTTGACCATTCGACCCTTTGTAGTCGACCCTTTGACCGGGCACCAAATAACACTAGTAATACAGTCAATCAATCAATGCAACAATCATTTAAAACATTTTTGACCCTACTCATTAAAAAACATGTTTCACCTAACATGGGATGTATCTTTTTTTATAAAGCACTTCAAATACATCAAGAAGGTATCATAGTTTCTTACGGTAACCGCATACTCTGTTAGGGAAGACACTTCACTCTGCCTCACCCAGTGATAGTCAGGTATTTTACATTTCACTGTTTGGGGATTGCCCGCAAGCAGCTCTTTGTTAATGGGAGGTGTTTAAATCTTCCATACATTCTTCCTTAAAGGCATTTAAGGGGCTAGATGACCCTTTAATCATAATGCCCCTAAAGACTTCATATATCAAGCCACTCCAGGGGTTTAATATAATTTATGTTTGCTTAAGAAGATCATGTGTCTTTTTTCTCTCTATGCTAATTTCCAGTATTCTTCTGTGTTCGTCGAGCAATTCTTTTTAAATAAAACCATATTGTGCGCGCACTTCGCTGGCCAAGCTGCACTTTCCATCCCTTTAGCTGCCGTGTGACAAATTATTTTATTTTTTACATTTAGATATTGCTACCACTTTACATAATAGTAGCATTTTTTTATGAATCTGGAATCGTAAACCATCAACGCGTACATCAAAATCACTCTTTATTCATACAACCGCGTAGCAGAAGGTTATTGAAGGTCAATCACCTGTTCCTCAGGCTTTACCCAGTGCTTACCACCTGAGCCTTTAACATGGGTCCCTTTAACTGGGTGGGTACAACCCTTCAAAAGCGATATTGTTGCTGTCAGCACCCAGGCTTTACTAAAAATGGATTCCAGAGCAATCATGTTCTCTTCAAGTATTGGGATGTGGCAAGCATGTGACCAGTTATTTCAGCCAAAAAAATAAACCTCTATAGATGGCCTTTATGGCAAACGCACTTGCCTGGCCTTTGCACACTGAAGTGGCCCGGCGGAGGAGTGGAGGAGGTGTCTGGAAGGCAAGTCAAGTGGGGCCGGGAGGTTGGCTGGGTTGGGGAGTGGTGGTGCGAGGGGAGCACAGTCCGGGCAGGTGGTGAGGTAAGGTAGGCTGCTGGGCAGGTACGAGCACTGAGACAAAATGATGGAAAAATAATCAGCCTTTTATTATTTACAAGGATTATAAAAGATATGCCTCGTCAGCGTTACCTGATTATAGTCCAACCGCCCAGGTCCGTGTCAATGGGACTTGGGGCCATTGTGGCTGGCGCCTTCTCTTTCTGTGATGAAGGCAGCCTCTTCCCTGACCCGTGTGACCAAACGTTTGCCCACAACTTCCCAAACAATGCCCCATTGTCTTGTTACCCTGTCGCCCCTTGCGTCGGCCGGTATCTTCTCATATTTATTATGTAGGATGGTTTGGGTGGTAAAGAATCTTCTTACCATTTGCGGGTCGTGCTCTGATCAGAGCTCGACCGCTGTGGCTTTTCCCTGTGCCGCTGGCCACCCATACTTATGGGGCAAGATTGCCCTGGGGCTACATTTTCCCAGAGGGGAGCCATGATCAAACAGGGAACCAGTTCCGGACGCCGCCTCTTCCAAGTGGGGTGTTAGTTTCTTTTTGCACTCCTTCTCTACTTTTCTACCGCATACCCTTGCATCCTGTCTTTCTTTGTATTTCTTTGTCCCACCTTGGCCAGACTTCCCTGCTCCTCCTACTCTTTGACGTGCAAGGTCTTTGTAGCACCTCGCACTTCAACTACCGGGCGCCAGGATGATCGTGTTTCTTGGGTGGTGTGGGGAGGCTCAGCAGATTGCAGCTGGGGTTGGTGGAGGGTGCCTGATGGTGCTGGCCTGTTCTCTCCTCCACTCCATTATCGCCCGGTTGGCCCCAGCTACACTCCCCCTGACACCAGTGGCCTCAAACTTCATGCTGGGGGATTTCCACACCATAGGGCATTGTCCTTTGTTGCACGGGGTATTGGCAGCTTTGAATGTTCCACGTCATGTTACCATTCTTTTCGTCACCCTGCCCCAGGAGGATTAATAGTGCTGCTGCTTCTTTCTGGGCAGAACTGAACTGGTAGGCTGGCTTTATGCTGAGTGGTGGGTACTTGCTCCGAACTCTTTGGCACAGGGGATTTTCCAGATTTGCTCAAGGATCTGTACCAATTGCATGACTAGAGCTGTGCGAGGGTCCTGGCTTTTCTACGGGCTGCCACAGGATTTTGTGGGATAAGTGAGATAGGTTTGGTGGGACACCTGTCCTTTCCCCTACTTTAGAAACAGATCTTTCTCTCTCCCAGCGCCTCTGTCCCTTCATAACCAACCCCACACCCACCCATCATGCTTATTTTTTATTTATTTTATTTAATTGGACATTTGTATGGCTCCTATACACAAGTGTTTCCAGGCACCACAAGACAAGAAGGGGGAGGGGGAACACGGGATATCATACGAAAAACATCAACAAGAAAAAGAGACGGTTATATTGGCCGTGTGATAATCCTACTGCGCAAGTGCTTGGGATACGTGCCAGTGGTAGGGGTAGAGGGAGAAGTGCAATATTGGGAGACCCCATGGGGGGACTAGGGGAGGGCAAGGCTGTACATATCAAGGCGCATGTGCCTGGGCAGAGAGTGTGGAGGCAAAGTGCAGTTGGCACGCCAACTGGGTAGGGAAGTCTGGAAAAGGAAGCCCTAACGCAAGTGCTGGTGAAGGATGCTGCGAAGAGGGTCTGGTAGGGGGGTGATTTGGTCCCTGTATGACTCAGAAAAGGACCAGGCCCCAGACGCAGCGGCAGGTGGAGAGCTTAGCAATGAATGGGAAGATAGAAGCCAGAGGAGAAAAGGAAGGTCTTGAGGAGTTTCCAGAACTTGACTCAAGTCTGATGGGGAGGGGGGGCTGTTCTAGAGAGAGGCGCCAGCCGAGAAGAGGGATCTACCTCCCACTCTTTGCTTGAAGAAACGTTTGACCTGCAGCGAGTTGGAGCTAGAAGACCGAAGGGTTCTGGCTGGGCGGTATTTAGGGATGGAAAGCTGGGTGTAGAGAGGTCCCAGGCACCAGACAGCCTTGTGGATTATGCAGAAGGTTTGAATTTGATCCCTGCAGTCACAAGGAGCCAGTGGAGAGACTTTGGAACTGGAGAGATTTGGTCCCTGAGCTTGATGCCAAGGATAACTCTTGCAGCCCTATTCTGGATTAGTTGAAGGGGGCAAAGGGAGGAAAGAGAAAGGTTGAGGAAGAGGCTGTTGCAGTAGCCATGTTTAGAGAGAGCCTGGGCTCTGCAGACATTGAGCTTCTTGAGGAAAGTGAGGAAAGGTAAAATGCCCCTAAGGAGATGGGGGTGAAAGTTGGACTTCTTGGCAAGGTCCGTGATGTGCGTAGAGAAGGAGAGAGAGGAGTCAAAGATGATCCCAAGGTTTTTTGCCTCACATGTGGGCGAGAGGAGGGAGACCCAAGAAGTCTGGCCAGAGAGTGAGGTGGATGCTGAGCAGGCATCCCAGTGAAAAGGAACTCCGTCTTGCTGGCATTGAGGCACAGATCATTGGCAGAGCACCATGTCTGAAAAGCAGTTAGGCAGTCGGGTTGCTTAACTACTTCTGCCAAACAGAATCTTCCAAGAGCCTATTGGTGTTATGTAGGAAAAGGCGTTCTCCAGAAGTTCAGGTATCTGTGGAGTATCAACACAAAGTGAACTGTCTTGGTCACTTGACTGGAGCAGCCAACATAATGCTGCATACTTACACACTAGCAAATTGCAGGTTTTTCTTCTTTCCTAAAGCTGGAAACAAGTTAAGTCAATTCATATCTTCTAGGTGATGTCTTAGTCTCTGAGGTTTGAATGTTAAAATGTCGAAAAAACAAATTCGAATGCCATATGTCAAAAGAAATTATGCCGAAAAAAAAAATTTGAATTTGTTTTTTTGTATTTGTATGTTTTCTTTTGGGCTAGCTAGTAAAAATAAAGTGTAAATAAAACAAAAACAGGGGGTTGGAGGGGAACCCCCATTTTAAAACATTTTTTTTTTAAATTGCAATTATTTTTTTCGGCATTTCTTTTCTCGAGAAAATGGCATTCAACATATTCACTATAAACCATATAAAGATGGTGATGTCACCTGAATTGCTGCCACTTCCCCGTGGAAACACAAGAACTGCACGTTTTTTAAAAGAACCCAGTTCGCTTTCTCTTTGTAAACAAAAATAATACGAGTTTAGCACTTTATGTTTAGCATTTTGTCTAACATTACAGAAAAAGATTTCGAAAATGGAGGTAAACACAGCTGATCCGTTTTGTGGTCACAAACACTTGGTCCCTTATTACAGTAGTTCACTGACGAAAAGCCAATTTCCCTGGGATTTTAGTCAAAAGAAAGCAAATTAAATACAATGAAACATATATCTAAATTGGAACATACATTGTGCTTCCCAGGAGTCTCTTGCAGAAGTGACATAGTTGAATCAGCCGATCTATTTTCAAAACGTCCTTTATGAAATGTCTTCAGTGGATTGGAAAGTTTGTATGTCTACTTTCAAAGACTGGCATTCTAGTGTCTTCTCCCATAAGAGAAACATACAACTATATCATACTTATCTTCCTGAGAATCCAGATGGAACCATAAAACACCGGTCAAGCTCAGCCCTCGAGTATCCATTCCATGCATTTATTACCTATCCCAAATTCGACCCTCTCAATCTAACCGGACCCCACTGGCCATTCAATAACAAGGCTATGTGTTCTCAGGAAGTTTGTCCGTAGTATTCACACATCCATCTGGCCATAAAAACCCAACCCAATAGCAATTCATTCCGTCCTCACCTCCAGAAACCATTTGGCCTGCTATGTCCTGCTTGACGTGGTTCGCTTCCTCCCCCACTCTTGACCTGGCCAGCCAAACACACGGGGGCTTAGAAACTCTGTGGCCTAAAGAAGACCACAATCTTCAAAGTGCTTATGTACAGACAGTAAAACTCATAACACCATAATATTCCACCTGCAGATTCAGCCTAAGTCATCTCCAGTGCCCACATGTTCACTTCATAAGATTACTGCTTTTCTGTTGACAAACTTCTTCTCTCGCAAGCGCAGAGCCCCTCACACTTCATTCTCATTGCTACAAAGTTGTCCCATATAGATAACATTGCGATTACATTGTTGCTTGTTATGTTGCTACATGATGCAAATTAAAATATATTCAAAAATAGGTACAAAGTAACACATGTATCCCAAATCTTCTAACTACATAGAACACATGTTAATTGCAATATTGTGTTTAAAGAAGCCAACTTACGTAGCGTAAACCTCTTTTTCTTTTTGGGACATTGTACATGCACCCCAACATGTTACATGTGACCCATCTGCCGATGCTACTGTGTCACCACTGGACACAACACAGAGGTATGCAGAGCAACCCAATGGCAATACCCCTAACTGGATGGAAAATAGGCAGGCAGAAAAATCCTCCATGTCAACTTATGTCCTTTGGTTGTGAACACTGGACTGAGCAGAATCCACATGATTTGACAAAGCACAGGAACCATGGATGCAAAGAAACAGGAAGAAGCACAATGCACCTTCTTTCCTGTCTGGCTCCCTTATGTACCACCTGACAAGAAAAATGCACAGAGCACATGATGGCTTCCGGTTCTTCAAAGTCACCAAACAACAAACATGCTAACATAAATGGTAAAAAGACATCTTGGAACAGAAATTCAACTGCGGCAGCAGTTATGGTAGAGGGATCAACGGAAAATGGCAAACCCAGTGGCATGGTTCAAGGGTTGTTTATTCTATGCAGCAGAAAATAAGGAATTTGGCTAACCGAGGCCATGGGGTGTATCAGACTACAGAACATCAAAATAATAAGCCTCTTCCTAGTCCCATGCACCTCGGTTCTTCAGTCTCTCCGTTATGCGTTACCATCTTGTGGGAACAAAAGTCACTAACAGTGCTTGGGATGTTTGCGGATACGCAACTCTTTCTTGGTTTGATGAAATGTCTTTCTTGTCAGGGTGTCTATAGTCTGCTTATTTTCCTGAAAACCTGGAAATACCAGCCATAGTATCTTGTGTCTGGTTCAGACATTAGACCCTTGTACTCGTGTTGTGCACTGTGATTTCTAGGCATAATCCATTCCTGCAGGTTCTCGGGCCCGCCCCTGGGTGCTGCTCCTCCACTAAACTAGAATTCTCCCCAAGACCCTGGCCATTGCCCAACCCCCATTTATCTGGGTTCTCTCTGCTTCCTCACCCCCCTACTTGTTGATCTTCAGTCTGTCCTCTTCAACATGCTGCCATGATCTTAGCTCTCCTTCACCGCCTTCTATCTCTCATTCTCAGTCTCTTTCTCATGCTCTCCCACTTTAAATATGTCTGCTTCTATCTTCTTTCTTAATCTTCGTCTTACCCCTTTTCCTTTCCTCCCACTTCCTTTATTCCTCCTCCTCCTGAACTTCTCTTGCCAACAATCTCTCCTTCAGCTCTCTCCCCTTTACCCCCTGATTACTTCTGCCCAGCTCACCCACATTCTTTTTAATGTCTCTCCCCTCTTTCCTTGTTGTGATGGCTCCTCTCCAAACCCTCGATCTCCTCTTTTAACCATCTTGTCTTTTTTTGATGACTTCTCTCCAGTTCCTCTTTCAATTTTCTCCACTTCACCTCTTGATGACTATTCTTAAGCTCCTCTTTAAGCTCTCTCTCCAATGCCTCTTGATGTCTTTTCTACTGCTCTTCCTCATATGTCCTCTTGCTCCTCCTCCTCAGCACTCTTTCTACACCGCTCCTCCTTGCTGGCCCACCACACACTAATGTTTACTTCCTGCCCCGCACTTCAAACACCCACAATCCTCTTTTCCTCTTGCTCATTTTGTCTCAGGGGACAACACACGAATTATGTAATTCGGCAAGTGTTGTCAGCTGAGTGAATTGAGAGAGTGGGTGTTCAGCTTGGCCTGCCCCCAAGTGTGCTTCATGTCTTCTGTGTAAACAATTTATGAGCGGCCCAGTGTAGGAGGCCAGGCCACCATTATGCGCAGGCACTTAAAGATTCCTTAGGTGTGCATACAGAGAGAAAATGGCGTATCCTTACAATAGCTCTAGCTCACCAAATATTATTACTCCTCTAATTGCTACTACTAATAAAGGGATGGTGGGCCCTGATTCGAGACTGCTCCCAACATTTTGCACACACCGGTGAAATGTCCAGTTGCTTGTCAATCACAAAGACGGCGTATTTCTCTTTTCAACAAAGCAGTCTTGTCCTGCCTTCTCTAGATTACACTTTTCCTGGCTAACTAACTTTCTTGCAGTGGGGGATGGGTTTGTTTTCGTACCTTGCAATGAATCTAATTTTTACTGTCGTTTCGATTATTTTTTAATTGTAAAAGAATCATCAGTTTTCCTGGAAAATGTGCAGTCACATTATTTTACAAACGGGGAAGATGTTATCTCCTTCATTGAATAATCATTTTACTGCCTATGGGCCTCATTACGACCCAGGCGGTAAATTACCGCCTGGGTCGTACCCTTACCACCATGGTGTAAACTACGTTTACACCATGGTGGATGGCGGATTTACCGCCCCATTCCAAGGTGAATGGGGCGGTAAATCCCCATTTCCCATTTTACCCTTCCCCATTCCCATTTTTGCCCCATAGGGCATAATGGGAGTGGGGAAGGCGCTAATTACGCCACCGTAAATTACGGTGGCGTAATTAGCACCATGGTCCCTTAGCGCCATGGATTTTAACGCCTGCAAAAAGCAGGCGTTAAACTCACCATGGCGCAAAGGGACCTCGGAATCAGGCGTTAAGGGTCGGCGCCGTTTACGGCGCCGTTAACCCCTTAACGCCTGATTCGTAATGAGGCCCTATGTCACTCTGATTCATACAATACATGAATCCAATGAAGACGGTGATGGCAGGTACTAAATTAAACTAGAAGGTGAATTTCAGAAGTGAGATATTTTGACACATTTCTGTGCCTTTAATGTTCTTGCCTGTTTCTGATTTTTTTAAAATAAAGAGAGCATTCATTTATAATTCAGCTTCCACTACTCCCTTCCCCACACCTTCAGAACAGGGCCGCTACATCTACTCCTGGGTTGACTCTCCAGCCCCAGCGTATTCTCTATAGTAGAGATGCCCTTTCCTCTGCCTTACTAGCTTCCCCTTCTGCCGTCAATACAATTGATCACAGGATTTTCTCGGCCATTTTGAGAGGGAGAATAGACAATGGATGCTGAGGCTAAAACTTGGTTGTGTCTGTGACGTCGATGAACAAAGCCTGAACCGGTCTCCAGGTCCTACAGGGTTTCCCTAGGCTCTACTCCAACTCCACTCTTAGGCACTCCATGCACCAATATCCAGCTGACGTGCTCTCCGATATGAGAATCTCTACCGTAGACAATGTAAGGTGTTTAAAACAGGCGTGCAGGTCCATTGCCCACTGGCTGGCTCAACATTATTTAAAGCAGAACCGGAGGAGCAGGACACATTTATGTTTTGGCAGCGGGCAATAAATGTACCCTGCCAAAACAAGAGCTTAAATAATTATGAAAATAATGAAGATTTACAGACCTGGTCCGAGGGGGTTTCAGGTCATTATTGGCTCTGAAGTCTGAGTTAAAGAAACATAGAAAGTGCGTTTAATAAGGTTTACAAGTCCCTAACAGCTGGTACAGTGAGTGGGTAAGGTCTATAAAACTATTATAGCCCGCATCACTCTTGAAGTATTTATTTATTTATTACCTTTTTAATACGCCCAGACCCTGAGGTATCACGGCGTAGTTACAGACAGCACAAGCATACTTACAATGACATTTTCAAACGTGGATACATATAGCGCATCAGTAATCAGCAGTAGTACACATGTTACAACAAGAGCAGTCGGGGTAAAATGGATTACTCTAGGTTAAAAAGCCAGGTTTTTAGAGATTTTTTAAATGGGAGGAAAGTAGTTTCATTTTTAATATTTAGCGGAAGGGAGTTCCAGTGTTTGGGGGCTAAGACTTTAAAGCTGCTACCTCCAGCTCTTTCATTTTTATATCTTGGGATTTCCAAAAATGAATTAGAGTTAGATCTGAGTGATCTGGTGGAAGTTTTATTTATAACAACATTGTTGAGATATTTGGGGGCTTTCTTGGAGATATTTTTATGTGTGAGGCAGAGGGTTTTGTAGATGATTCTTGCTTTGATAGACAGCCAGTGGTGTTCTCTCCTGATGTGGGAAATATGGGAGGAGTACATTACAATAGTCCAACTTAGAGAGGATAAGAGCTCTGGCTAATGTGATACAATTTTTAGGAGTGAGAAATTTCTGACTTAGGGAGATGAGCTTGGCCGTGTAGGAGGTGGCTGATGAGAGGGCGTTTATTTCTTTAGTCATGGTTAGGTTGGCATCTAGATAAACACCCAGGGTTTTCACATGTTTAGATACTGGTATAGTCGTGCCGTCGATGTTAAAGGCACCATAGTCAGGTTGCAGAGTGGCTAATTTGGTTGGAGGTCCAACTAAAGCAACTCTGTTTTTTCGTCGTTAAGACAAAGGCTATTTTGAGCCATCCAATTTTGAATTAGTGCATAGATTTGATTAATGAGTAGGGTATCCTGTTCATGGTTGCCTGATAGTGGGATGAGGATCTGGGATGAGGATCTGGGTGTCACCCGCAAAGTTAGTGTCGATGACACCCATAGCATCTAGGACTGCAAATAGTAGTTTAGTATAGGCATTGTAGAGGGTAGGAGAGAGGCAAGATCCTTGAGGAACCCCGATAGGAACTGGTATAGGGTCAGCTGACTATTTTCCTATTGTAATGCATGAGGTTCTCTCCGCTAGGAAGGATTTTACCCATTGTGTTGCATTTTTAGAGAATCTGAAATCTTTATTTAGGATAGAATATAATTTTTCATGGTCGACTAAGTCGAACACGGCCTAAAGGTCTAGCAGCATTAGTAGGCATAGTTTGCCGGCTTCTCTTGATGAGTCTATCTGAATTTTCAAATCCAGTAGAGCCGTTTCCGTACTATGGTTTGGCGAAAACCTGATTGTCTGGTGCCTAAGAGTTGATGTTGCTCTAGGTAGTTTTGAATTTGGGTATATGCTATTTTGTCTATTATTTTTAAGAGGAAAGGGACAGTTGTTATTGGTCGGTAGTTGGTAGGTATAGAGGGGTCGAGTGTTGGTTTTTTGAGTAAAGGTGAGACCCAGGCTGCTTTGATGCTAGCAGGGACGGGATTAGAATGGAATGAAGCATTGATAAAGTTGGTAATAATCAGAGTCAATGTGGGAGCGCAGAGTTTTATTAAGTGGGCTGGAAAATGATCTCCTTTGCAATTGGAAGCTTTTAATTTAGAGATGGTGTCCAACACAAATTTCTTGAGTAACAGGATTAAAGTAAAATAGTTTTCCTTGGTTATTTTTGGCTGTATCCTTTATGAGGGTAGGCACCGTTTTATTTGCTAATGCTTGTCTTTTGTCATCTATTTTTGTTTGTAAAAGAGCTATTTTGGATGCTAATGCAGTCTGGATGGTATTGCACCAAATTCTACTCAAATTGACTGGTGTAGTATCTTGACATGGACTTTGTAGTTCTCTAAGTATAGTAAACAGTTCCTTAGCATTAGAGGACGCATTATTAATGCCGAAGTTGAAAGCATCAGCTTTCCGAGTTATTGCTGCTTTTTTATAAGCTTTGTTGGCAATATTGAATGCAGTGGCCGATTCAAGCGTATTCTTTTTTTTTGTGGTTGTGTTCTAGTGATCTTTTGGTTCGTCGTAGAATAACTAGATCGTTGTTAAACCCGAAGCTCAATCTTTTCATGGAGCGTCGGATTTTCGTTGTAATCGGGGCTAGTGAATCGATGGTGTTGGATAGGCATTTATAGTAGTGGTCTGCTACGCAGCTCGGGTTATTGCTTTTGGGTGCGTTAGTAGCCAGTTCTTTCTTTAGGGTGGCTGAGAGGCTTTCTTCTGTTAATTGTTTTATGTTTTATGTTTCTAGTTTCATAAGTAGTAGTTTTGGTTGGGATATTGGGGCCAGTAGCAGGGGCGTGGAGGGTGAAGTTAATGAGATGGTGATCTGACCAATCAAGGGGTTGGATGGACTCAACCGAGATTTGGGTGTTTAAGGTGAGGATCCAATCCAGTGTTCTCACCTTATTATGGGTAGGGGCTTTGACTAGCTGCACGAAATGCATTTCTTGCAGTGCTGAGAGACAGGATGTAGCTTTCTGATCCAGCAGGCCGTTGTAGCCTAGATTTAAATCACCCAGGATGATGCATTTAGTATTGGGTTTGATGAGAGGTGTGAGTAGTAGAGGGATCTCTAGTTCAGGGTATGAATTTGTGCTAGGTGACCTGTATACAATTAGAAAAATTCATTGTGGTTTTGGGGTTGGTTGAGAGTTTAGCTAATAGTAGTTTATATCCCTGTATTTCTTCGAGGGGGCAGGCTTTGATTTGCAGGATGGATTTGGCTACTATGGCAACTCTGCCGCCTTGGAAGCTGGTTCTAGCAGATCTGAGAATGCTATACTCTGGGGGAATATCGATGGCTAGCAAGGGCCCTGTGGCTGGATGAAGCCATGTTTCTGTAACCACCAGGATATCCAGTTGTTGGTCGATGGTAAGGTCATGTATTTCTGTAGCATAGGCTCAGAGAGAGCGATCGTTGATCAATGCGCATTGGGGATGGAATTTGTATTCGAATCAGAGCTATCAACTGTGATTAAGGGTAGTTGGTCAGTGGTATCTTTATGTACGATGCCTAGTGGCATAGGAGGCTTTTTGGTTAGGTAGGTTTTGTATGACACATGGCTTTTAAGGTGTTAAGTAGTGATCTGTGTATATTTAGGTTTCAGGTGACTGGTTTTGGTCCTAGTCCTAGGTCTGTAGTATCTATCAGCACCCTGGATAAGGGGTACTGTTGTAGCTGGTATCACTGTGATTAGCTACATTTCTGACAGGTTCGTGGTTGTGCGTTGACTGAAAGGCAGAGGGAGGACTCAGACTAGAAGTGATGTTGGTGTGGAGGTTGATTTTTTGATTAGGTTTGAGGGGGAATAGTGCCTTGCGAGGTAGGAAAGGGGTCGTGCAGGGAATGGGGAAGTTGCGTGGGCAGCCCAGTTTAGATAAACCATTACCATGTGCGATGAATAGTCCTCTCGAGCACGGTGTGGCATTTTGTATAACACAAAATGGGAACATGATGCCGATGATGATGCTTAACATAGTCATTGAATAGGGCAGTAACATACAGTTAGGAGCAGTATAAATAGCACCTACTTATATCGTACCTCAATCTTTCAATAAGGGTTTAGTTACAGAGTCTAGCAAACGAAGGTCTGTCTGATAGTGATAGTTAAGGCTAATGCTTCGTGGTTATTGAACGATAGAACAGGTTATTAAACAGTCAACAACTCAGCTAGTAATTAGGCCCAGCATACGTATTGTAACATAATAATTATGCAACTAAGGTGAACAGCAAAAGTAGCGTAGTTGTTGCAGTCTATCTATGCAGGTGTGATGGTTGCAGGGAAAGGCATGATTACAGGGTATTTCAACCTAATAATGTATGTTGAAAAACTATATGTATTAAGTATATAGAAGTATACAGACTTCCCAATGATGTAAATTGAAGAGTATTGTGGAAATGATACCCCTCCGATTCGAAATGTCTGAGAAACCTCCCTCGGTTTCAAGGGTTCTATGTATTTTGAAAGTTTTTCTTTTGAAAGTCTGTACTTTTGATCAACCTGAAATCGACCAATGTTGTTGTTCTGAGGTGTTCCCCCCTCTTGTCCCCCTCTCTAGCCCACCCGTCTCCACCCACCCAATCCTCTACCCCCAGATATACCATATAAATACATGTATATGTAAATGGTCAATTGGCTACAGACGCATAGATTTGTTTTTACCCATCTCAATAGGTTTGACTCTGAGATTCTCTTTGTCCAAGCAGCCAATCGAGAATTTGGGATATTTTTTTTCTGGAGGGGAGGTTGAGGCCATCCCTGCCGCTGGTGCCAGATCTTTGGAATTATTTGTGCTGGAAGACGTTGCGTTTATCGTTAGGGGCATGGAGGTGTTGTGTTGAAGAGGTTTATTTTTGTATTTGGTATTAGAAGGTATTTACTCAAATTTGTTTTATCGAAGGGATGCTTTCCCTTGGCATTCCTATGTGTTAATATTTGCCCTTTTGTAGCATAGGTGTATATATGTTTACCTTGCGTATGAGGAAAATGGCTATTTAAACAGCTATCGTTAGTTTTGGAAACTTTTGTTGTTAGCATTAGATTTGTTCAAGTGCAGGGATTTGATATTAGAGTTGCTTATGTTAGCATTTAGCCATGATCATAAGGATTGACTTTTTAAATTAATATTAGTTTTTTTATAAGGTGGTTTCATTTTGTATTGCAGGTTTGGAGTTACTTGCATTGAATAGGTGACCTGTGCATTTTCCATTAGCTGTTTGGAGCTGTGTGATGTTAGCATTAGGGTTCTTGGAAATAAGTAGATGCGGAGGGAAAGACGTGGAGAAATGTTTCTGTAAAGGTATACCAGAGGACCGAGGTTCCTGCTACACAGTCACCGTTCAGCAGAGTGTCCTGGCCCAACGAAGCCTCCCCCGGAAATGACAGAGGACTCAGCCAAGGGCAAGTTAGAACTGTCCATTATTTTCCATAACAGACAAGGATCATACAGGAAACCAAAGAATCTCCAGCAGTCACAGCTCCTGAGCCCATGTCAGTGGTTTTTGTTAGCAAATGTCGTCACAACTTACAACCATTCCCCAAATACCTACCAATCTATTCTATTGGGTGGTTGGGGTGGTAGTGCCCACAGAAGGCACCTATAGGTGTTAGTTAACTGGCCCTTTCAGGTCAGGTGGTCTCAGCTGAGACTTCCCCAAAAACTATCTATTACATTGTTGCAAGGTTGTGGGCCTAACATTGGCCCTTGCCCGTTACCCTCCACTCTAGGATCTGTGTTCCCTGATTGGCTGGAGCGGGTCTCCTCAGGCCTGTGACCCTGCTCTGTTCTCAGCGCTCTATGTACCTTCTCAAGGGGATGAGAAAGACTATGTGTCCTAATTGTTTGCACTGATATATCCACCTATCCTCAAGAGAGTTTTTGTAACTTGCAATGTTTGTTGGGCAACACATGTGTCAGTACTTGTCTGATTCGCTGGGAACAGGGTCTCTTCCCACCACAGGTAACTGGCTATTGTTCGACTCATCCACACCACGTGGATGAGGACCGCAATACTGAGCTTTTAGGTCTGCAAGCAATGAGGATTTATTCTGCTATTTTGCATGTGGTTCCTTGGCCCTGGAGTCAGGAATTTTCCACCCGCCTTTGTACTTGGCTGCAAGCACTGGCCCCTCACTTCGTACTGTAGAGTCTGCATGTCTTCGTTCCTTTTCCTGAGGCCTGTGGCTTTGTGCACTTTCACTTACCGTTGTTCTATAGTTTCTATATATCTCTCTATATCTATATATGTTATTGTATTGCTTTCTCTTGAGGTTAGTAGTATTTGGTTCTTCCAGGTTCCTTATATGCCCCTAAAGTTCCATGTAGTTAGTTGCAATAAACGGCTGGAAGCTTGTTTTGTGTGACTCTTGCTCTCTTGCATTTCTGCGTTTCTGCATTTGGCTAATGAAAGAAAATAAGAAAGGCTTCTGGCAATATGTACATGTATCTGTCCACTATCTATAGAACTGTGTATGCATGTTCTTTGTGCGTGCATGTGGGCCTGTGTAACTTTGTGCAGGGATGTGAGTTTGCTTCGTGGCTAACGTTAATATGTCATGGTGTCTCTAATAACGACAGCACAGCTGGATATTCATTGTTAGTCAACCTGGTCCAATGTTGAGGCACCTGTATCCGCAAAGACATCAGCTGAATAGGGTTTGACTGGTTTTCTAAGAGAATATCTGCTCACATATGTGGAATTTACTGGCCCTCCTGGGGGCTGGCCAAACAGTGACTGGCATCTCTCTTTTCTCAGTCTTGGGTCTGTCATGCATATAGGGGTGACAGGGGCCTTTCCAGGTACCCTTTCTTCATTTCCATTAAGATTTTACGATTGGGCTCTTGCACACCACAGCTCAGATGTTGAACAGGCTCTGCACTTCGAAAGCATTGTAGCAATTTTAAAAGTGTCACTTTTGCACCCATCTATTTTCATGGCATACAAAAGTGACACACTGAAGAGTGTGCGCCACTTTACCCTGAGGGTACAGGAATGCTGTAGCCCAGCACAGCAAGAGGCTGTGGAATCCATAGGAACGGTCTCATCTCACAGGGCAGCATGAACACCTCTGCTCCGCCATTTTTCTTGATGCCCTTTTTTTCCAACAATCATTGCATTTATCAGCCTTAACTTTGGGACCACCTTAAGGAGGGGCCTGCAACCTGAAGCTTGCCACATGTTTTGCATTATGATTCCCATTGTCCCTCAGCATTGACTATACTTGCTGGGGCTGATGGGAATTGTAGTCGAACACTTGCAGAGAGCCAAAGGTTTCAAACTCTAGATCTAAGGTGATAAACTTGCATATGTGCCAGGAATGTGAAGCTTTAGGGTGACATGCAATGGTAGCCACTTGTGTCCGCTGGCCCTTCACATAATTCAAAGAGAATTAGCCCTAGGATAGAGCAGTGATTTGCCACCAATCTAAAGGTACTAGGAAACTCTTGCGTGGCACTGAGTGCAGTTTGTGGTATCACTTGGTTCTCCATCTTTGAGTACCATTGTGTATGCATGGCTTGACTGTGGAGCAGAGCAATACATTATCTAAATGCCTGGCAATGGGATAGACAATACCATTAATAAGCAAGGTTGCCGATTTACCGCTATTTGTTATTCTGGCTTTATGCTAGTTTTATACGGTGCATGCCGTTGACATACTGCTCTGGAGTATTAGTCAAGGACAAATATTGCTATGCACAGGGTGCAAAATATGTATGCGCCACCGACTAGTGATATTTGACTCGTAGCCAGTAAGAAATGGTGTGCTGTGTGCATGTATAGAATAGCAGTGGCAAGTGAGATTTTTATGGTTGGCTAGTAGCTTTCAATTTTAATCTTTGAACCCTGCTATGCAGTAAGGGGGTATCATACTGGAACATTGTTAGTGATAATTAATGAGTAATGAAGCATGGTTTCTGGATGCCCCACACCACATCGCTCATTGATGTTGCAGGACTATATACGGCTGACGTATATAGCTATCCTCCTCCTTAAATGTAAAACTGGACACAGAGGATTTATCCTATGTATAATTCACTTGGGATATCTGTGTATTGGGAACTGAGCATGTACACAGTGTGAGAAACCTGAGGGCGTTCTTACTAGTCCCTCTGGGTCTGTTGTTCAGGTGGCCAGGGAAGGGCCATTGCTTTTGGATCCCGAACCTCGGGGTGGACAAGCAAGGGAGGACCACCGGAGTGAGACATGTATCCCCCCTTCCTGATGGTGACATACCCTCCACTCTCATATTCTTAATGGGCTATTGTCAGTCCTATTCCCTTAACCCCTGTAACTCCCCTGGAAATACTGAGACGAAGAAGAGGAAGTCAAGAGGAGTGTGCAGACTTCCCATGAAAAGAATGACTATGGTACTGGGACGAGGAAGATGTAGATCAAGGCACATTAACTTCCCCATTCGATCCATCCCACTAACAATGCCAGGCAGGGTCAGGCAATTGATTTCAACTATGCCCACATGCTGCCTGTTAAGTACTCAGGTGAATATAAAAGGAACACTCATGCTTGGCAATTAGAACGAGCTGGATGGTGAGCGGGAGAGGTAGCAGAGCCAGAGCTGCCCAAAGCTAGGCAATGGAGAGCGAGACGCTGGGGGACTGTAAGACTGCCGGATGTAGCAGGAGACAGTGCAGTGAGAAGGTTGTGTTTCCAGAGAGCCAGAGGAATTGCCAGAGGGGAGCCGTGGGGCATGCCATTCCCTACTCTGTGTGGCCAGAGAGGTGCTTGTTCCCCTGGGTAAAGCAGAAGGCCCAGGAGTGTCTGGGGGGCAGGTGGGGAGACCCTGCCCTCAGACGGGAAATCCCTTGAAGGAAGGAGCAGCGAAGTCCATGACCGGTGAGTTTCTGAATGAGAAGGAATCCCAGCATCAATTGTGGCCGCGAGTGAAAGAGCACTGGTTCCCGAAAGCCATCGGGACTCCACTGAGTTGTGGACAATGATAATGAAGCAATGAAAGGATATAAAGTAGCAGAGTGGTCCCGTATAACATTATACACATTTGAAAGTCTCTGTGAAGGAAAAGAAGAATTGCAACATTAGAGGAGCTATGTGCGAGTGAAGTGTGAGCGAAATGGAAATCCTTTTGAAAAGCTCCACGGCAGTAGGGGAGCTACACGAAAACTGAGAGCAAAGCTGCAAAAACTGATAATGAGAAACTGTGAGTGAACTAAGAGTGTTGAGAAGCATTGGGGTGACCCCCAGGCAGCAGGCTGATCCAGGAGGGCTAGAGAGACCCCACCCTAAAAAGCTGTGAGTGAACTAAGAGTGTTACGAAGCATTGAGGTGGCCCCCAGGCAGGAGGCTGATCCAGGAAGACTGAAGAGACCTCACCCTAATAACAAACAAGAGACTTAAGCAAAGCTAGGCAACTGGTTATGTGACCTGTAATGGGTGGACCGTGCGGTCTGCAAACTGTGCCACAACCATGGGGGCCCAGGTGTGAGAAGGAATCTTTTGAGATACTGAAGATGAAAGTCATGAGGACTTGGTTTTTTACATGAGGAGGGAGTCCTGCAAGCAACAAGTGAAGAGTGATATTTTCTAATGGAACAAGGTAACTCTGAACATTGGAGCGTTGAAGGATAATCAGGAGGGTCTAAGTTCGAGTCAAGGGAAGCCGGAGAGACTCTATGAAAAAGTTAATCCGGATCAGGAAAAGGTACTGTGAATTTTGGCGAGTGAATCTTGAGAACTTGTGGTAGTTTCTTATCCTGAGAGTCTTGAAATTGGGGAAGGGAGCCATGGAAGAGCTCCATTCTCACAATAACTTTGCTTTGAACACTATTAAGCTGGCCAAATCGCACACACCCGATTACTTTGTAGAAGTGAGGGCAATAGGATTTCACACAGACAGTAGTTTACTTTTAACAGACATAATTAGTTTTCCTTTCATTAAGGAACTTTCCCACCTTAAAGGTAGAGCAAGATAGGTTATTTTCCATCCTGACCACCAAATATAAAGGTTTTCCAAATCTATCGGTCTGTGCCATTTCTTAATACCATGCCTGTCTCACAACAGCCCTCTTTACCAGGAGGCCTAGCTAGAATTCTGCACAGTGCCAGGAGACCTGTGGGTGGGCTTGGGACACCAGTGGAACTGTTGATGTTGCAGCTATTCCATCCTCGCATCCAAGTCCTGAGGCTTCCCCACTGTGCATACAGTGTTCAATGCTAGGGTGAGTGTTGTGAAAAATGTAATGCGCACCAAAACCAATGTGCATAATTTACTTATTGATTCAAGCAAGCAATCCTTTTATCACAGCAATATTTGTCAACTATAAAGACCTGTGGTGATTCTTATGCTCCCAAAATAGTTTTTGATTTTATGTGAAACATGCTTGGTGTTCTGAGTACTAATAAAAGTGTACCAGACTATCCATCCTGCGTTGATAACCTTATATCCGGAAAAAAGGTATATGGTTAGTCTGGGTTTTGATAATTTGCTTTGCTCAATAAGACAAGTGTCATGTTCTTATAATGACTAAAATGTATACTGGGAGTAGAATAGGCCATACCAGCTAACAAGCATGTATGCCACAGCGCAACACAGTGGCAATCCCTGGAAGCTCACCTCGAATTCTGAACCACTGAGAAGGTACACAATGTTGCTGGAAAGCAAGCATGTTTGCTCCATGTGAGGCAAACGTGTGCTGTCTTATAGGGCAGCACTCATTTATACATGGCTTTATCAGCCCAAGACGCAGACAGCGCTCAAGAATGCACTCATACGTGTTTCATCCTCATTAAAGAGCATCAGTGTGGTGCAGTCTGACACCATTATAAGTGGAGTTTGAAAGCCATGCTCCCATTTCAGGGAGCATTTTTTTCATACGTTTTTGTAAGCCCACCGCAGCTTTGAAAATGTTTGGTAAAATATAGATTGAAATTGATCAATGGAATAAACGTTCAAACATGTTAAAAAAAGTCGATTTACACTGTTAGTAAAATATACATAGTTTCCTTTATTAAAAGATGATTCTTCAAAAGCAGACCCTGCCCCATGCACTCTTCTCAAAATATCTGTTTTTCCCCTCAGGTCGTGCCCTTGTCATCAAGTCTTGTGGGGCTTTAGCAAATGTGACAACGTGACGTTCAGTGCTGGAAATGGAAAACAATTATTGGGGGAACGTCAGTTCCTGGACCATAGTAGGTGTCACTGTGACACCTCTCGTTCTCCTCTTGGGTGCCCACACATAGTCTGCTTTCTGGGCTTCAAGAAGTAGAGCCTTGCCCATCTGCTGCTCCCCTGAGGAATACGAATCAGCACCTTGTCACCCTCCAAAACTACTAAAAGTACATCAGATCTGTTGCACAGGCTGGCCTCTGGACTGGGACTGGCCTGCACTTCGCAAGGTTGATTGGATCATTAGCTTGCAAAACAGCATCATCGATTATCGCCGGGTGGAGAAGCAGGAGGAAGCCAGGTTATCTGTGTACGGTCTAAGTTACTTAGTACAAATGCCATACATATTACATTATTCTACTACATAGCATATACAGCCCATGTCATACACACGCGTGTACATGCATTGTGGGAACACGTAGCACACGTCAGCATTTCCAGCTGACATGCACCATAAACAAACCGCGTGTTCTGTATCTGAAAACCGATGCAGCGCACTGCTACTCCCAGCCAAGGCCCTCTTTATTTATTTATTTATTTTATGTATATAGCGCGATGGCAGTACAGGGGATGCGATGGCAGCATGATAATCTACCATTTCAGAGGAACCCCCGCAGCACACGCGGGCACGCCCTCTTCCCCCCTACTCTCCCCTGGCCCTGCTCCCACGCACTGTTCGGTGGCAGTACACTGTGTGTTTTATGTGTCGAAGCATTTGCATTGGCAGCACAGGGTAGAATATTATTAAATGTAGTCATGCGGATGTGTGAATATGCACAGTTGATAGGTGTGGAGATTTCTGTATTTAGGTGTGCATTTCTGAAATGTGCATTTAGGTGAAGGGGAGCATTTCATACCCGCCAGGGTCTCCATAGACATACATGCCAGAAAAGAATGTTAAACCTGCCAAAAATGACTTGTGTTAATGTTCCATGTCTTGCAGATAATTGCTTATCAGCCCTATGGAAAGTCTGTGGATTGGTGGGCCTTTGGTGTTTTGCTCTACGAAATGTTGGCTGGACAGGTAACAATATAGTTATTATTTTCTTTCCAAGAGAAATGTGGGTGCTTTCCATTATGTCCCCCATCCTTGTGTCTGAAAGAGTAAGTGTTTATTTCCTCATCTTTTGTGTGGGACTGACTGTTCGGGGTCTACCTTAATGAATGCCTCTGAACGTTATTATTGCTTCATTGTTTCGAACTGGTTGCCTCATGCTCTTTGGTTGGACATGTGTGTTTTTCATAACTACTCTGCCTGTCTATGTGATTGCCGTCTTTGCTGCTTTCTTTCTTTTGGGATGGATTGTTGCGAGTGTTGTTGCCGTTTCCTCCATTCCGGTTGGATGGATGCCTCTGTCGTTGATGCTTTCTTTCTTTTAGGATGGATTGTTGCGCGTGTTGTTGCTGTTTCCTCCATTCCGTTTGGATGGCTGCCTCTGGCGTTGCTGCTTTCTTTCTTCTGGCATGGATTGTTGTGCTGTTTCCTCTATTCCGGTTGGATGGCTGCTTCTGTCATTGCTGATTTCTTCCTTTGGGGATGGATTGTTGCGCGTGTTGTTGCTGTTTCCTCCATTCCGGTTTGATGGCTGCCTCGGTCATTGCTGCTTTCTTTCTTTTGGGATGGATTGTTGTGAGTGTTGTTGCCGTTTCCTCCATTCCAGTTGGATGGATGCTTCTGTCGTTGATGCTTTCTTTCTTTTGGGATGGATTGTTGCGCGTGTTGTTGCTGTTTTCTCCATTCCGGTTGGATGGCTGCCTCTGGCGTTGCTGCTTTCTTCCTTTTGGGATGGATGGAACCAGCATAGGGGCTCCCTCCTTGTTGGTTGGATGTGTGTCATTGTCATTGATGCTTTCTTTCTTTTGGGATGGATTGCTGCGCGTGTTGTTGCAGTTTCCTCCATTCCGGTTTGATGGCTGCCTCTGTCATTGCTGCTTTTTCTTTTGGACGGTACCAGCATGGCTCCCTCCTTATTGGTTGGATGGTTGGGGCAGTCACATCTGCTACTTTCTCTCCCTTTTTCCCTTTCAGGCTCCGTTCGAAGGGGAAGATGAAGATGAGCTTTTCCAATCCATCATGGAGCACAACGTGGCGTATCCCAAATCTATGACCAAGGAAGCTGTGGCCATCTGCAAGGGGGTAAGACTCACCTGGGATCAGAATTGGGAAGGTGCACGGGACAAGTGTGCATCAAGCGAGATGAGAGAATCACTTGGGAAGAGGGGGCACACATCTGAGGGTGGAGAATGATCTGGGATGGTGGGAATCCTAAGAAACAAGGGTTCTCGTAAGGAAGGAGGATATGACATAGAGATAAATCAAGGCAGATAGGATTATATTGAGACGAGTTCAGGTAATTTTATTACCATGCACTTTGCTGGGTGGGCATGTGTGTTTTGAGCACTTCCTGTGCCTTTCCTGGCCTTCCCATATGTAGTACTTGCTATCCCGATTTGACAGATATTTTATGTGGATATATGTATATTTGTAAGAGGTATACCAGTTTTTTTATGGCTAAGTCCTGTGAGCAAGCATACTCATTGTAGGCACCTAAGTATTATGGCCATGCGTTTGCGTGGACATAGAAGAAATACTGTGCTCTTGGGGAATGGCACAGCAGAGGGTTTCAAAGGCGTTTTCAAGTCCGGCACAGATACTAAGGACAGACTTGTGCCTCTAACATGGTGCTGAATAGAAGAAGCAACACTTTTGGGCGACACCCCATGTGGAAAACCGCCAAATAAATTCAATAAGGCAAACATGCAGAAGCCCCTGAGCACAGACTGTTTTTTTAGGGTTTTTCATAATGTGGTCCATTCAAAAAACAATAATATATTTTTAGTCAGTTATGTTAACGATGAACTTCCTAAGTGAACAGCCTATAACCTTAAGGGGCATGGTTTAACAGTACAATATTATGGCTGCACAATTCCACTCTGCCTATCGACGTTACACAAGCTACACCCACAGTGGATCGCGCCATCATACGTAACAAGTTGCGTTCTTGTGACTCGCACCCACGTGACCCTTATTCCGGTTCACAAGCAAGAATACCTCAGCCTTATGTTTGACGTGTCGCGCATCACCTGGCGTGTCTCTCTCCCGGGCAGAGAATAACATCACAGCTGCACATCCTTGTGGGCTTCCCAATTTTTGCCAACCAATCACATTTGTATGTAGCTCTATTGTGCCACATCCCGTATTATGGCTTCAGTGCTGCTCTGCCGCTACAAGGGCACCCAGTCAGTGTACATGAGGAAACATAAAATACTATTCGTTTTGACGCCCATTAAAGTCTTGACTGGTAATCCATTTTCCAAAACTGTTTCAAGTTAAAAAGAGACTGGCTAAGGAGCTATACTCTAGTTTGGCCATTCGTTTGTTTTGGTGTGAAGTGGCAGGCAGCAGGTGGACTTGGCCTGTAATTAACCTGTAAGTGCATGTACGAAACGTGGCCTTTCCCTCACAGAGTAACATTTATTTTCTCTGTTCCTGAGGCAGTCTTAAGAGGGGAGGAGTGAGAGCTTGAAACAGCTCAAAGTGGTGCAGGGATCGCCTGGAGGGGGTGCGAGGTCTGGGATGAAGTCTTTGAAAGCCTAGCTGTGGCCTTCTCTGAAACATTTTTCAAAAGGACCCAGGAAACATGGCTTCCACAAGCTGTGCGCGCAATCCCCCACCCTGAGTAAAATATCCCAACCCGCAATTGGCCCATTAAGACCCACTTCCAAACCCGTCCAGCTACAGGTGTGCACGCATCAGCTTCACTGAAGAAAGCCAATATCATAACAGCTCCAATCACCCATCTCAATAAAATCACTCTGGCTGCTCTAAGAAAGAATAATCCTTTTCTGACTGGAGATGGCATGGTAGAGGTGAGGTGTGGGGGGGCAATCTCAGCTTAAAGTCCAGTCTAGCTCAGTATGAAAAGCAAATGGTTGAAGCAAGGCCCGCCACTCTTTTCTGAACACCTCATGTGACCTCGAAACATTCTAAGATAACTTTCTATAATCCTAAAGGAGTTCTGCAAGGCCAACATCCAGGCCAAACCCATCAAACAGATGCTACATTTATGGAGCGAATGACTTTTTCCACAATCATTGACACCATCAGGCAAAACATCAGCCCCGTTAACACAGACCTCAACCCTGATGCTACCATCCAGGACCCAGACCAGACACCCCGCACCCATTCCCTGCTGTCTTTCACCCCACTAAACCAAGAAACACTCACCCGCGTGTTCATTAGCTGCAAGCCGAATGGCTAACCAGAACTACTCAGACAGCTAGTCCAGGAAGATGTCTGTACACAAGTCAATGCATCATTACTGGTATATTGGGTTTCAGTGGGGTGGTTTTATCCTGTTTTAGGATTTATGTCTATGCAACTTTGGTTTTATTGATATTTTTACATTGTATTTAATGGTGGGAACCAAATAAAATGATCTTAAGGAATGAAACATGACTGCCCATTGACATGCATTTTGATGCATCAGGGTTCTTCCAGTGAATGAGTGCCAGGAGAGTCCAGAGTTAGGTAAATTCTTTGTTACCAGTGTACAAGATAACTCCAAGTATGGGACAATATATTGCTGGCATCCAGCACCCCCAGCCAGCTCCTTCCCACTGCCAGTAATGCCGGAACACTCAGATCCCGGTACACAGAACATTCCACCCATGCAATGCATTCCACCAGCTGCACCATACATTCCAACAGCATGTACTCTGACCAGCAGACTACTACCCCTCTCCCTCCGTAGATCTAAAAAATGGCAAATGCATTGCACCAACGTAGGCATAACTCCCAGAACCATCCTTGACCACTGAATGGAACAGGAGACCCCAACCCTAACGCAAAACACTGCCTACCAACCTTAATGTTCCATAGGCAAAAACACACAAACGTGCAGACCACCAGGAACAGAAACTCCAACCTACTCCCTCCTGCACAATCTAACCAACACACAGCAGGAGTGACAGCATGGTGCCTGCTGAATTGACTAGAGGACAAAGACCACAACTGCCACTGCTCGCCGTCCAGATAAATAAGCACCAAATAAACAGACTATTTGCCCTGTGGTGACCCCCGCCACCTGAGCCTCAAACCTGCCACGCCTGAGAACAGCCTTTGCTCCTCCCTGAGCAAAAACACAACCTAGCGCACCTGACCACCAAGGAACATACCAGCCTTCCGCTTGAGTTTGCCACTCTCTGGAAGCCCCAGACCTGCCACACTGTGCACAAACCAAATGCTCTCCTGTGAACACAAACAACACAACACATCCCCAAATCCAGTCGGACACCACCGAAAGCATAAAACACTCCAGAGGACCCAAACCAAGACTCCCCACAGCCAAGAGCAATGTCCACTAACCAGTGAGGTCAAAACAAAAATGACCAACCAAACTGGCAACAAACAACCTCCATGCAGACAGAACTGCCAACTGAGGAAAATAATGGACAACACAAGATTGTCCACCCACAGATGTCAAAGTTACAACCACAAAAGTCAAGGACTTCCACGAGAGGATGGAACCCACCCAAACAGCTGAAAACGCAGTCAATAATGACTCTTAAATCCTGTCAATAATGACTCACTAAAATGTGGTTGTAGACACTCCTGAGTGGAGGAAATTCCATGGGACAATGTATTTTACTCATGCACGTTCTCAGTACAGGCACTCCTAAACTCCTTTTCAATTATGCAAAACTTGGGGTTTCACCCTAAGTAACCAAGGGTAATCTGGACGTAGACCACTTGCTCACTGTGCCTTTGAGAGGCTCAGCTTCACCTCACTGAGGAGGCTCAACAAGGCAGAAACACGTGTCTGGGGTTGCTGATGGTACTATTGTTCAGAAGAGAATTGCCTAACAAATCCATGATGGACTGCCCTTGTTTGTACTAGACTGATATGCAAATGGATATTTCTCCTCTGTGAAGGGTGCAGTGAGCTAAAACGTGGCTGTAGACCCTCCTGAGTGGACGAAATTCCACAGAACAGGGTATTTGGCCCATGTTCGTTCTCAGCAGTAGGGCTCCCACACTCCTTTGTTACTTTGTAAAACTTGGGGTTTCACCCTAAGTAACCCAGGGTAATCCAGACAGGAACCCCTTGCTCACTGTGTCTTAGAGAGGCTCTTCTTCACCTCACTGAAGAGGCCCAGCAATGTCGAAAAGCATGTCTGGGGTTGCTGATGTTACTCTTGTTCAGAGGAGAATTGCTTAACAAATCCATGCTGGACTGCCCTTGTTTGTGATATGAGACTAATATGCAAATGGATATTTCTCCTCTGTGAAGGGGGCAGTGAGCTAAAACGTGGTTGTAGACCCTCCTGAGTGGACGAAATTCCACAGAACAGGGTATTTGGCCCACGTTTGTTTTCAGTAGAGGGGCTCCCACACTCCTTTTCAACCTTAAGAATGACACCCTGCAGAAAACAACTGCACCAAAACAAATAGCAACAACGTGCCACTGACACACGAAACGCCACAACGGGAAAGGAATGACCACAACACCTCTCTACAAAATCCCTGCGGCACCGCCATGAACCCCTTGCAGCACAGCATGAAACACAAATCCCCAGCAGGGTTCTGTGCAGGCAAGCATCCGACATATTTCCCGCCTTGGGGGTGTTATTGCCCTCCCACAAATAACCGCATGTTCTACTTCCTGCGGTGTGTAATGTGATGGCGACAGGAAAGGGCCTTTCGGGGCATATTTTCAGCGGCTGCTGGTGTGTGCTCCATACCACGCTTTGAAAATGAACCTTGCAGGTGAAGGGCCCAGAGGACCCTGCCCTGGCTGAGTGTACAGGCTTGGCGAGGGCGGCACTGGTGGTGTAGAGTTTAAAACATGACATTTAAACGGGTTCAGGGCACAGCCGTGGCCTCGACGGCTCGCTGGGGAATCACATTTTCCAGGTCACTTGAGAGTCAATAGAAGAAACCATCAGAAGCAATTAAGCATGATGTACTTTCATTTTTTTTTAAAGTGGCATCGGAATAGAGCACGTCATGAAGATGGCATCGGCAGTGAAAAGAAATCCCTGGCCTTTGCTGCCCTCCCCGCGCTTCACGCGGGCCTCTCCGAAGGGAGGGGCTCAGGGGCCAGCACCTTCGATGGAGGACTGGGGGGAGGGGGGCATCCTGCTGCGCCTCTTCCGCACCCCATCACATCCCTCACAGTCGGGCCCGGCACGTGCCCTGCGCGGAGTCCAGGAGTGCCACATCTGCTCTCCATGCTGCTTTAATGGAGCTTTTCACACTCCTGGCGAGGCGGGCCTCGCGCAGCGGGCGGGAACCCAAGCGAACCGACGCAGGGGCTGGAGGGCGGGGCTCCGTCTGGAGCTTTGCTGATTTGGTGTGTTTTTGCAGCAGATTGCATGACGGGGGCATCAATCAAGCCGACGAGGATTCATTTTGTTTCTTTCTCCCTGTGATTGAAATGCTCAAAGGCCGTGACGATGCGGTGATAAATAAAAGCACCGTGGACGACGTTAAATGACTGCACCTTGCCTGACGTAGGCACAATCCCGCCACTGCCGTGCACCAGCCTCCACATGGAAACCTTCCATAGTTTCTCTGTGCGTTTCCTTTTCTCTGGCCCGAGGTTGCCTGCGGTCTCTCTTCTCACATTCAGGGCCGGACTGGCCTGTAGGGCAATAGACCCATGGTCAAACCAAAAACGCAACACGCTGGTCTGGGCTTGTTTTTTTTGTTCTAAGTAGTTCACTTTTTTTAACGACTTCACTATGCGGCTAATAGTTTTGACCAGTGTTGCTGAGTAAATGTTCTTTAAAATACACAATTTGCATCAAATTTTGCCCAAAAACTCCTTCTTGGGTACTACTCAATCATTCACAAAAGGAATGAACAGCCATTTCGCATCCGTGGGCCACTTTTTTACTGGTGCCCTAGACAATTTTATGGCTCAGTCCGACCCCTGAGGTAATCATGGCAGGAAATGGACCAAAACAAGACCAAACAGAGCTTCAGGAAACTCAGCAATGGAGAATGAATGCAGAAACAGCCAGAGCCACACATACTGTTTAGCAGCTGTCCAAATTGGTATGTATGCCATGCAATTTGCAGACATTTTGTTTGCTAGGGAGTGAAATGCGACTAATGAAAAGAGCAGAGTTCAACTTCCAGTACTCAACAGGGTTTCTTGCTGAATCACTATCAAACATGTTTGTTTGTATGTAAGGGGCAGGGGCTCAGGGGCAGCGCGTTTGTCTTGGATGCAAGGCAACGCGGCGCAACACAGGTTTGAATCCTGATCCTGCGCTGAGAAACCAGTCTCTGGTAAAAGTACAGGGTAGGGCCTGATCAAGCAAGGCCCACCAAAAATCTGTAAATGCCCACTCAGCAGTCCTAAACTAGGAGGAGAATACATTAAAAAAATATACATATATATTTACAGCTTCTACGTACAGTGCCAGGTTTCGCTCTTCACCATGAGCTGAATGTATTACTCATGTATTTGCTTGTAGGCCAGGGTTGTTCTGGTTTTCTGTGTGTTATGTTATTTGCCTTTTATATTGAGCATGTCACCACCGCATTGCTCTTAAAGCGCCAAGTCCTTGTGCGTGGTTGAGTGAATATGACCCGCCCAGAGTCGTAGGGTTGAATTTGTCTGCGTTCTTCCACAGGAAGATTATTAGAGATCTCCTAATAGTGGAATTGCGCAATGCAAATCCTGCGGCTTTGCACTGCTACCTTTAAATTAAATTGTTTGTACTGCTATGTTTAATTTGTACAGCGCTTTGGTGCAAGCGCTTTATAAGTTCAAATAAATAAAAAAAAATACAAATGATAATTAACTGGCAGTGTTGATTCTCTGCTCTGGAGAGGATACAGAAAACTGAGTTTTTGTGCAGAAATTATCATATCAAAGTTGCACTCAGGATAGGGAAAACCACGACTTATGCAAAGCCTCGAATAGGGACCGCTTTGTTATATCACTTAATTCATCAATTGAAACGTATTTATTGTTGATGAATTTGGCATGTTCGGGGAAGTGGCAAATACGATCTAGATTTCACCTGTTACCCATCAGCGGTGTAACTGCTTGTTGGTCTCACCCTCAGGCTCCTGAGGATTTGGCTGTTTGCCCGATTTACCCTCAGGAGGTTGAGTCTGCCATGCATTTTGGGTTAAGTATATATCAATTTGTTGGAAAAAACCATTGTGCCTAATTTAAGATAAAGGGGTTTTACTCGGTGTTGACCTGCACTGTATCATCAGAACCTACGTATGCACTTGAATGTTACTTTCAAACTGTGGGATAAAAACGAAATTGGTGACATGATCGCTAATGCCAATTTTTATGTTACGTGTTATTTGTTCAATGTTTCGCATTTTTGCAATGGATCTCTTATGGCTTTGAGCCAAGGATGATGGATGGAGTGCCATGCAAGGTCCCGGTTTTGCCTTCACTCTTCCTATCTGGAGTTCCTTGGTTCAGGTGCTCACACTGATGGGGTCTGACCCTGAGAGATCCTGCAGAGGGGCCATTCTGATGCGGACCCCTGAAGCCTGAGGCTAGACATACAGGATAAAGCATACTGTTTACTAAAAATACCCTCTTTTTTTTAGCACAGCATGTACTTTCTTTACCTAACTGGCTTAGTGCAGACCACCTGCTTGGTCACTTCCACTAGTTTTGGGGGTACAGTCAGGTCACCCCACTAAAATCCACGCATCCACAACAGCCAGACTGTCTTTTTGAAGAATAATTTGGGGCAAGATGCTAAAATGGCCGTCGTCCACCAGGAAGCCAGTGATGACCATATATGGTGTTGATGTAATCCATTTGGCTTCACTGGTCCATACACGTAGGCTTTTTCCCTAGGAAGCTGCCGCATATTTATCTTTAAAATTGCCTTGGACTGGTATGCGCCCGGCCCTCAGTTGCCCCCGCCTTCCCATTTGAATGGCTGCCTGAATATGATTGGGGCTTGACCACCTTCTCGAGCCCGGATCTCCACATAAATACTGGGGTGGCTAATGGCCAAGTACTCCCCAGCAGGAAAGCCTGGTAGAAGAGCACTGGAGCCTTCTTCCGCTTGTGTGCTGACTGAAGAGGTGACCACGCGCTGAAAGGTGAAACCACCTCCATTGCTGGCCTGCCCATCTATCGTACACTCAGTAAGTCAACCCTGTAAGCAGTGGCAGAATTGATGCAACGGGCTCCGTGGGCAAGATTGACAGAGAGCATTGGGTAGGCTGAGCTTAGGGTGGGAGGAGTTAATGGCTGTCACAAGTGTGACATTGAGGAGCTTTAGGGACAAATGTTCCATGTATTTTAAGTTTTCTTTTGTACTATTCAATTTGTGTGCTTAGAAGTAGGACTAGATGGAAACAGCCTGGCCACCTTAGCATGTCCTGCTGACAAACTGTTTTTGTCCAGGATCACTCAATGTGTTAAATTGGAAAAGCTGCTTTACCCTTCAATCTGTTCATCCCTTCTAAAACCACAGGCTCTCAGGTACCCCTTCCAAAACCACAGGCTCTCCGGTACCCTTTCCAAAACCACAGGCTCTCCTGTACCCCTTCCAAATTCCTCTGGTCTCTTCTTCCATCCGCTCCCTCATCTCCTTACGGTCAGACACTCTTTTCATCTTCCATTGCCTACACCACGGGTAAACAACTGATTTTGGCAGAGGGCCAAATGTATCCTACATGCTGCCTATAGTGGGCCGAAAAATAAATGTGTTTGGGGAGGGGCGGCAGTCGGGCAGGTGGCGGCAGGGGGCTTTGTCAGCCCCAATTTTTATTCAACGCATTGCCCTGGTTCTTCCCCTCCCCCATTCCCCATCAATGGCATGGCTCTGGTTGCCCCTATTCCCCCCTCCACCAAATTGTATGGCGATGGTCCTACTCAAACCCCCCACCCACCAAATGGCATATCCCATGTCCCTTGAGGCCCCCACCAAACTGCATGTCCCCCCCGGACCACAATTTAACAGCAAGCCCCATGTCCCCCCACCAAATGTCATGGGCATGGTCCCCCAAATGTCCTCCCTCCCCCCACCAATGGCATGGCCCTGGTGCCCCTTATTGCCTCTCACCCCCATCAAACACTAGGCCCCATGACCCCTACCCCCAAACAAACACTATGCCCCAGGCTGCAGAGGAGGGACTTCCAGCCCGGGGATCATCTTGGGAATGAGAGATCCTCCAGAATACTGCAGCATGAAATGGGACTTTTTGTGGCTTAAATATCACTTTGAAGCATACACTGTATTTTTGCTGCTGCATGTTTGCAGCACATTTTTAATTGAGTTGAGGGTGTGAAGGGGTGCTTTTATTCTACAGAGAGTGACAGGATACATCAGCAACAGGAAATGTAATTAGTATCCTCAGGACGACATATACATTTTGAAACACCTTCTGCTGCTTTGTGTGGTTAATATGAAGGGTCAATATTATTTATTAAGAGACCACTGAAATCGACTAATAAGTCACCAAGACCGAATTAGAAGACTGATACCATAGATGACAACCTTAACGTCCTGCAGGTGCTAAAATATGTAACTGCTGACTATCCGCTTCCTGAGTCTACTACACAGACCTAGCCGCCTCCTGTGCCATCTCCCTCTGAGTGCAGCTTCTGCGAAACATGAGGGTGTAATCCGGAACAGTGGGCTCGTAAGAATAAAACATCCACTCTAAACACTCATCTCTCCTATCACTATGCTCACTCTCTACACCAACACACAATAGAGTGCAGCTATACCCTTTGATCAATTTCAACCTAGCTGCTCACATACGAACAATACTCTATGAACACCTCAACATCCTGCTACAGTGCTGCTATACCCCACGGAAAAAGATTGGCCTATCTGCACACCTACAGAGGCCTAATGCTGCCAGAATGCAGTCTCAGAGACCAACCACCAGACTGCACACATTCAACTGATCTCTCAATACCACCACACCTAATGTTAGGCTGCAGCTACCATCAGGCATACGCATCAGCTGCTCACATATTGAGTGCACCTTAGCACCCTATGCTACCCGACTCTCTCAAATGACCTGGACTACGGTCCCCAAGGGCGTTCAACCCACAAGCGCTTTTAGATCATACCAATGAAATATAGAGCGCTATATAAATGCCAATTAACATATAAAATAACATTATATGTGGATCAAAATTAGACTTTTAAACCTTGAGTGTGTCTCTTTTGGAACGGTGTGCACTGCCAAATGAAACTCTTCTATGGGCACCTAATTTTGTCAGGTAAGTCACTGTGAGATGCACAGTGAGATTAAATGATTTGCCTAGGGTCACACACTTTAGTTAAGTTGCGAGGCTGGAATTTGAGCTCAGTCTGAAAGGTAAATAGTTCACTGGGTATCTTCCTAGCTCAGGTTATAACAAATAGGTATTAATGTTAGATTTTCAAACCCTAAAATAATAGTATGTTTATAAAGAAGACTTTGAGAGTGTCCAGTCCACACAATAAACCATCGGACAATGTGTGTAGATCATTGCAAAAAACAGATTGATCAATAAGTGTATGGAGTAGTGTTGTTTTGAATCCTAAATTCCTTGGAGGGGACCACTTCTGCATCTGCTTTTTTGCAAAAGGTCCCCGTGTGCAATTTTATTTGTTTCTGCCACCTAGTGGAAAAGTACACAGTATACACAGTAAAACACAGGTGAAATCACCTTTACTCTTCACTTTTCCACTATGTGTCTTGAAAAGTGTAAATACCACCTGAAATTAAAGATTGTGCGCACCATCTCCAAAGGACTCCTTTGGAATCGGCCTGCTTTTACCAGGTGTAAAAGTCAGGAGGATTCCACAGGAATCCATTGGTTTTCCACCAGCATAAAAATACATGCTGGTGAGCAAAACAGGCAGATTTGCAGGGAGACATGGAAGAGCAAGTGAACGTTTTAGGTCCATTCTTCTAATTTATACAAAATCAGCCTCATATACTTCGACTACCAATTCATACAAAACATGGGTAGATACTTTTACCATCACTTTTTCCAATCTGTGGTACATGGAAAATTACCCAATATGATTGTACCTTTATTTTCCCAATCCTGAATGTAAGCATACAAAATTCTGAATGCAAATTAATAAGAATCTACAAAAATCTCCTAAAGACACAAGGGGCTTGTTTCCATGGTGGCGTAACGTAATGAAAATGTAAAAGTCTTGCGTAAAGTCTTTCACGCATGTTATCCCCCATTTTCATTTATTTGTATGGATGAGAGGAGGGGGGCCTCTCTTCCTCTCTGCTATACAAATGCCCCAGCATTTGCACTGGCATGGATTTTCATCCTGGCGCAAATGCTGGAGATCCCTAAGAGGTCTGCAAGCGTTATGCACCAACATAAAACAGACAGAATCCATAGGGATCCATTGTAAATGCTGTCATCATGCTTGAATGTCAGACAGCGTTATTTTTAATTGTGAACACTGCTTACCATTCAAGCATGATAAACAGTGTTCACAATGGTAATTAAATGTTCTCTAACATGCAAGCATGTTGGACAGCGTTAAATTGCAATTGTGAGCGCTGCTTGCCAAGTGAGCATTGCAAGCAGCGCTCAAAATCAAAAGTAAACTGTGTTTAGCGTGCCAGCATGCTAGGCAGTGTTTACTCACTTTGCACTCAGAGTGCAAATGTGAAGGGCAAATGGCACCGCGCACACTTGTACGCCACCTTTTGCCCTTTACATTTGCGCTCCGCAGTGCAAAGTATAAAAATTTGGTGGTGGGAACCCGTTTATGTTAAAGTGCAAACGTAACAGCTCCCTGCCACCAAATTACTAATTTTATCAAAATGAGCTTGAAGGTAAATTAAAATGCATGAAAGGTGTCAGTGTTTCACACTGCTTGCAGCTTGTTGTGTGCCCCATAATATCTAATCTCTCAGCAATCTTAGCTTATTAAAACCTAAGAGGATTCTAATAAAAAAGCGCCACAGTAATGGTCACTGGCATTTACCTGTTAACATCACTAAGCACCACCTATTGTAAATGGTGTGCTTGCTGCTCTTGGGCTTCTATTGCTCTATCACAGATTAACCAACGAAGCACAGAACCTTGTCTAACCTCTGCAGACATATAACCCAGCCAGAGGTGGTTATAGAAGTATACGTCGGCAATTGAACAGATATCTTGCATCAAAAGACCCTGTATCATTTATTGATTTCCCCACCAAACAACTTTTGCTATGTCAACAATGAACTATTGTACCAAATAAGAGGACTCATGATGCAATGAACTCATTAGCAAATTGCACATGCATCTATATGTCTGTTTTCACAATATCAAAATATATGTTAGTGATTTGAATCTGAAGCACTATCCTCTCTGAGTTGTTTTATCTCACCTTTGATATATGTAATTTGTTTTTACCATTTATTTTCAATTTGTTTCACAATCTGCTGATTATTTTCAATGTATCTAAGCACTTGTAACCCTTGAACCTTTCGAATTGCTTTAGTCACCATATTCAGTAGTAAAAACATTTGATATAATCTCTCTAGTTTTCCTACATATATATTTTTTAATTCTTGTACCAATGATCTATTGTTTCTTTGCATGTTTAGTAATAACCCCCTGAGTGGGTGGTAATATGCATTCAGCGGCTAACCTCTCTAGTGATTGCTAGAATTGAGCAACTCATTTCTATATTCATAAACAGTCCAAGAATTCAGGCCAAATAATTGTTTTGACCTGTCCTTGTATTTCTGTGGTTATCATAAATATAGTAAGGGTACATCTCTTGTTTTATGGTTATAGAAGTACTACCTTAAGACACCTGCCTGCTCTCGTCTGTTATGAGAATCTGGAGGAAAGCTGAGCAAGGTCACTGATTTGCCATTGTATTTTCAACTTTTAAGATGTCAGCTAGTGCCATCATCTGATTGGCTACTGTCATCACTACACCAATGTCTTCTATTCCCGAAGCACCACTAATCTTGCCCTGGCTAGATGACCGTATAGTCCCAATGTACCACACTATTTCTCATCCTGAACTTGCAGCTAAAAAGATGACTACATTGTGGGAGTTGGAGTTTTTGTTTATGTTCATTAGAAAGATGTGTTAAACACACTGGATTACATTAATTTGTAACATTTAACACCAGCATAGGAAGCATCTTATCTTAGTGACCTAGAGCCATATTGCCACCTGAACTTGACTGACTGGATATTGGGTATCTCTGCTGACACCTGTTACTTGCTTCCTACTTCATTATTTATTTATTTGTTTAGTTGCAAAGAAACTTTACAAAGAAAACACTAAAAACACAATAGCAATAAAAACACAGTATATCAAATCCATTATGCCATTAAAACAGATACAATATACAATGTATGATACAATGAAACCATCATGCATTTGCCAGGGCATTAAAAACCACTAAGTACATTACCAGCTATTTCATTGAGACAATACATTAAGGCACTTTACACTAAACGTTTTTTAATAGTTAACCACAGTTGATTAATGGCAATATGAACTTTTTGGCTATCCGTGTTGAGACAATATTACCAGAAATTATCACTCTTAATGTAATCCAAATTATAAACGAATGGTCCCAACCACTTCATATGTTCTGGGCCCAATGTCCCACATTCGGTAAGAATATGTTTGGCTGTCTCTGGGTATAACCTATTATGACACTACCGACAATATCTGTCTTTTTTGGGAGGCCCATCTGTGGACCCATGACTGTTAGTATCTGTAACTGATTTATCCTCAGCCTTAGCCTAAATGCCCGCATACCCCTATTAGGGCATTGTCTAAGGTAGACTTGAGGCTGCAGATACTTAAGCATATCATTTGTCATGCAGACATAACTCTGTAAGGACTCCACATGCCTTTAATTTGCCCACCAATCCCACTGTCTTACCTTTTTGGAGAAAACCCTTTTCAGTATAGGGTATGATGTACCCCTAGTAAAGTCAGGAAACCATCCTTTATCATTAAATAGGGCATTCACCAATAGACCAAAACTTTCTTTACCATAGACCGGGGCAGAAAGGAGGCTGAGCAATTGACATCTGGGATTGGTGTGGGTTTTGATGTATAGCAACCCACGTCTTCTCAGCAATTCTCCTTTAAGAGAAGTATCCTTCTTGATGCTTCCTACTTCAAGACCTCGCCCAATACTACTCTGCTGCTTTAACGCCAAGACAGTTCTCCACAAATTCACCTACTTCCCAATCACGCACCCCAGACACTGTGGATAATGTTGCACTTCGGCCCAAAGCCCAGAGGCTCCTGGCAAAGAATCACTTCCCCTAGAGAAAGGCTAGACACAAACGGAATTTGCACTGGCATGTCAAACCGGAAGCAGTAACTGATACAAAAACATCACATTATCACTGAGCAAGCACCCTTTGATTTTTAACAATGTTACCTGTCAGATGCAGAAAGAGGGGACCAGGAGGCTTAAGGACTAAGGGAGGCCACCAGCGTTGTGATGCAACCCCTGGAAGAAGTGCCTGGGGGATCCCCCCGAGCATCTGTTCACTCCTTAGTCAGTTCTGCAAAAGTTCCTTAGGAGGGAGAACAGACAATTATGGGGAACCACATGCAGGTTTTTAGGGAACAAACGGGCCTGTCATGGGGCTGCTGCAGTGGGTATACTTTGGTTCATGACAGTATACAGGAAGGTTATCATGGGATCACAAGCTGGCTAGTGCTTTGTGAAAACAGAGGAGCGAGTGGAAGGCGTGTGAACCCACCCACATTGCTTTTTTCTTGCTTCTCACCAAATGCAGACCACCAGGATCTCAAACCACTCAAACGACTGAAAACAAAGAGGCCCTCAACCCAAATAGTACAGGGAGCTCCATTCCGGGCCCACCATGAAAGTGCTACCTGATCCCAAAAATGTGGCATCTGCCTTTGAACTGTCAACCTTTGCAATCCCTTCCAGTTGAGCAATTAGTAAACATGACAATCAGGGCAAACTGCACCACATGTGTAACAAGGCTGTCAATAACTCGTGTGACTGTCTCAATGCATTTTCAGCTTTTATTAAGCCCAAAAATACAAACAAAGACAGTTGGGGCCCTGAGTCTAGGAGTTGTCGCTGTACACTTGCTGCCAACCTTGATGAGGCTCCACCTTCCCTTACTCAGGCTCCCTACTCTCAAAGGTTCTTTGTTTGTATTGTTCACTGCAGACTGGTTTCCCCAACTGTCTAAGCAATCTCTACTCTGTGGTGCCTACAGGCCACAGCCTTATCTATCTCTATTCCTCTGGGACTTTCTAGGTGACCTAAACAGGGGTTGCCAGATCGTCTACCTCTACCAGTCCACTTGGTCGATGACCATGCAACTCTTAATCTCACCCTTCCCACCACTCCTTACTCCTCCCCACCCCTCACTCCTTCCTAACATCTCTAATCTCCTCCTTCCTCCTTAATCTTACTGTTTCCCTCCTGCTCCTACTCTGACTCTCACTCGTCCTATGTCTACTCCCCTTCTCCCTTCTGATTTGACTTCCCTCTCACTCCTATCTGTACACTCCTACCACTTATCATCTTCACTCATTCACATACAGAGATAAAACAAAAAGTGTACCACTCTATCAATCCACACACATCACCACGACTCTCTCCAAACATGCCAGTACTCTCCTCCAACTCATCCCCCACCTGCTACTCACTTGGCTAGTTTCCTGGTCCTCCTGCACTTCCTCTAACCTCACCAAACACCTCTCACTGAAGACTGCCTCTTCTGCTTTATATAGCCCTCCCCTTACTGTCTAGAACGTTTGCTAAGTCCACATTGTATACTCAGTGAGCTGTCCCCCTGAACTAATATCTGTCTTGACTTTCCCAAACTCCCATCTCTTCCCCTTATAGGCTGGGGTTCTTCCTGGGAATCTGTATTAGGGCCTTCAGACCCACCAACCTTTTAGCCTCCATTTCCTTCCAGTCTGCCATGCAGTCTTTGGTGATGTTTGCTCTCTGTTCCCCTCATGTATCCAGTACGTCACTTTCCATGATCTTGGGAGTATTCTCTGGTCTCCACCACTGCTTTGCTGCCCCCTGCTTGCTGCAGCTCTGCTACTGCAGCTCCGCTACTTCCGCACGACTGCTCCTCTGTAGTGAGTCTGAGGACTTTGTGGCAGGTTTTGGGTCTCCCATTCGACCCCGGACTGGCTCTCTGAAACTCTCTGATCAGTCTTCGGCAGTGCAGAGACAAGAGTGAGAGAAAGAGAGTGAAAGAAAATATTTTGGGACTCAGTCTCTATGTTTCTATCCAGCATGAGCCATCTGGATTAATATCCTTGGTAAGCCCCGGCGCAGGAGACCTGCCAAGGGCCCGGTGTGGGGTTAGCAATGCGAGGTGGACAACTCTTTGATAAGTGTTCAAAATATGCAATTTTATTAGGATAGAAATGACATCAAAATGCTTCACTTTCCCTATTCTACGGTTGGTTTCCCTACCTAACAAAACTAAGGGGAAACACTCTAACGCAGGAGTTCTAGCCCTCACACTAAACATCAAATACAACAGAAAATATATGGCATTTCAAAAGTATCATCAGCAATAATATCCACAGTGTTTCGACAACCTTCTAACAACCTGGGTTAACTCCCTTCCCCAGGATTCAAGGTTCAGCTTCAATGTTTGACAAACGAATATTAGGAAATGCACATAGGTAGCAAAGTCTCAGTGAAGTTCTTGAAAAGCCAATATTAAGGTAAAGATCTGTCAACCACAGTTTCAACAACAACAAAAGTTCTTCTTCTGATGAAATAAAGACTTTGCACTCCCTCAGAATAGCATCAGCGCTATTCTGAGCCACAATGCCCTTTTACCACTTCCAGTTATCCAAGAAGACTTGACACAGTTCAACAAAAATATGACTTCTAAAATGTTAATGGAACAAAAGTCTTGGTTAACAGTAATTATTAGTCTATTCAGGTTAGAAGGTATATTTGTCAGGATGACTTCTCAGTTCTGATGCCTCTACTTCAACAACTTCACTTCTACCACCTTTTTCCATGAGGACATTCTCATTGGCTTAAAAACATTCCACTTCGTTTGGACTACTGAACTCTTGCATCTACTGAAAACCAGTTATACCACTGCAGCTTCAGTACTTTGTATTTTAAAAGACAGGTTTTGACAAGATTAATTTAAGACACTGTAACACCTTCAAATAGGCGAGACACTCTTCCTCTGAATATCTATCTTCAAAAGGGGTAGCCTCTTTGCCTATCTTGTCCGTCTGCCACCATGATAATAACCAAGATTGCCCTTTCAACCCACCTCGTTCTTTCTACACCAGTCTCTGTCAATATAGGTTGAGTCAACTTCAATATTGTTCATGAGCGGTTTCCCTGCCCCAGTTTAGTCTTTACCTCTTTGCCAACTGTTAGCCAATGGATTACACAGAAGCCATGGTGCCACTCTCTTGGCTTCAGGCAATGCGTGCACACGTGTATCTTAGGCAAGGTTGAACTTCTATTGGGCTCCCAGTAATTGTTAGACCATTTTCTGGCTTTGGGAAAGGCTGCCTTCAATCTCAATAAGGGAATACTCTTGGCTTGGGCAATGCGTGTGATCTCTCTAACTGCAGATATGGGGCCTCCTTACTAGTGTGGCGGTCTGGAAACAAGGGTGCGGGTAAGCTTAGTGGCACCCTTGTTTACGGACCGCCACACTAAAAGTCTGCCTGCAGGGGCTGTCGTGCCTAGCAGGTCTGACCCTGCCGGGCGCAACGATGTGAGGGAGGATGTGAAGGAGGTTTCCGAATGCAACCAGTGCTGATTGGCCACCCTGCTGTGTGATTGACAGCCTAGGCTGTGCATGAATGGGAGAAACCTGCTTAAAAGGTGAGGGTTTTGGAACTAGAGTCAGAGTCGACCACTGGGAGAAACATCTGACGAAGAAACCATGAATGAAGCTTGCTGCATCCACCTCGACGTTTTGAATTGCCCAGTGAAGACCTGCTGCTGTGCTGAAACTCCTTTCTCTTATCGACAAGAGAAGCACTGGAAGGGACGACTTCTTCCTTTGGGTTAGTGGGACCAACTAACCCTGAGACAGACTCCACTGGACCATCTTCCCTGATTGGCTGTAGTTCTTCGCTGCTGCAAGAAGCGAGTGCCCGGGGTCGAGAAATCCGTAGTCGAGTGAAACATCTGAAAATCTGGCCAGAAGCTCCAGGGGTCTCCTAAGGACCCTCCAGAAGCAGGATGACGAGAGCTCGAGTCCCCTCACCAGAGTGCAGGACTCAAGGAGTGAAGGAAGCCCAACTGGTATACGAGATCCACGGTGTGCTGAAACCGCGACGTGCAGCTGATTCAAAAAGAGCTCGTAGCTGCTCACAATCTTCATATTGCTGCTGCTGGAGTCCTCCAGACGACCTCCCTCTTGTCCCCACGACTGAGGCTCAGGAACCCAGGATCTGCATTTCTGCAACAGGACAGAATACAGCTCGACCACTCTTCTTCAAACCAGAGGTACAGTTTAGACGTGGGGTACTTACCTCAGTGTCTGTAGCTGTGCTCTTCTCAGTTGGGACTTGCATTGGCTACTTTTGTTGGAGTTGATTCCAACTCTGCTTTTCACAAGTGTAACAGCTTGCGACCCTATCAGTGATTTCTACAAAACTCTCTAACTTTGTGTGTTCAAGACTTTTATTAACTATGAAGTGCCTCCGCTCCATAGACTGTGCTCCAATTGACTTTGGCTGTCCTGGCTCCCAGCAGACTCTTCTAGTCCATTGACTTTGATATTTCTGTCCGTCATAGGTGGTAACTTGTTTTTAGACTGTTATTGCTGCAAAGGCTTGTCTAGATTTCATTGAAAGATTTAAGTATACTCAGATGCCCTGAGAACCTGTTTAACCTTTTTCATTCCTTTTACCTTTCCTTTCTGAAACCTCAGAATCTGCAAAGTATAACTAGTGACATATAAATGCCAATAATGTCCTTGTGAATGAAGTTACCTCTGGGTGTAGGAAGTGTGTAAAAAGCATATCTAAAGAGTATCCACTAACTTGTGCTGAGTCCCTAAAAGTATTTAAAAGTATATTTGATTGTTACATGTCTTGCCCTTTTTAAATAATGCTTATTGAAACATTGATTTTAAATAAATAAATAAATATTGATAACTGAAATCTTGAGTATAAGTGTTACTTGGTTACTTATATCTGCAAATGTCATTGCTACAGCTCTACAGATCACATTTTCCCATCTTGAGATAGGCCTGGCTGCTCAGTCACACTACCAACTTGTTTAGTACAGACCTATACCTAATACCAAGCAGATACGTGTTGTGTAGTCTCTCACAGTGTTTCTACATCAATTCCTGCCTAACAGCCAACAGTGTGTCTTCTTCTTTCTGCCTCTGCTACTACTCAACGCACCCCAGTTACAATTCTAGCTCCTTCTCATTGCCTGCACCTGAGGGGGCCTTTTATGCCTCCCAGGTCCCTTAAGGTGTGGGCTGCTAGGCTTACTGGCCTGACTACTGCTACAATATACCTCTTCACTCTTCTTCCTCGACCCAGTACTCATGGGAATATTTGACATGTAGTCCCCATCAACCAAATGAGCTCTTTTAGGTATTGGCTTAGAATTCTATTCCCCTTATACATTTTTAAAGTTGGTTCTTTAGAATTTGTTATTAGAGAGGATGACATCTCACTTAATTAAATTGTTCTAGATCCTTTTACAGTATACCTTTGGAAGTAAGAAGGGTGATTATCCTGAAATACCTTGAAGGATCTTTCTTTTGGTAAGGCTTGCTCAGATGTTATGACACTTGTGCCCAGAACCCTAGATCTTATATGTGAGTCAGAGACATTATAATGACAATACGCCATTAGCTGTTTTGGTAACGTGGAAAGGTTTTCCCTTTCAAAGGACAAATACCACATGATCTCCTCACCACCCTGGGCATTGTCTCCTTTCAGGTGGCCCTCCCGCAGTACACCAGCCCCAAGGTCAGGATCAGAAAGCATCTGCCTTTTTCGCTGGCAACCTGGGAAGAGACTTTAGGCAGGGTTTCAGTGAGGGATCCGTAGGATTCTTTACAACCCTTAAGCTTTTGTGACGATTTACAAACATCTTCTAGCAAGGTAATTTGAACACCAAACGCAAAGCGTGTTATATTATGCTAGTGTGATGTTTAGCTTGCACTGCTGCTTTCTGCATGGTCCCTGATCAACTCACTGCATTTGATGAACTAGCTTTTTAACACATCTTTTCACAGCATTATGTTTAGGGGGCGTGTAGGCTAAGGGTGTATTTTAATTTTGATTTCAGCCTAGTCAGGACATGGGGGGGTGGGGGTCTGGGGTGCTTGCCTCACATAGATATGCCAAAAAATGTGGTGAAAATGCCACCACAGTAAGTTGTGCCTGATCCCTTTTGGCGTGGTCTACGGGTAATCTGCTTGATCTGAAAGGGGGAATAGGTTAGTGGTGAGGGCAGAGGAACGCAAGATAGCTTTGTGTTGATGCCTGCAGATCGGAGGAAGATGATTACCTTATGCAGGTCTGCTGCTACGTGGTCTGTGCCAAAAGCCCTGAAGGCATTTGGGTCCAGATGGGAGCCATGAGTATAGTTCTAAAGGGGTAGAGTTCTATTGTTTGATGTCTGTAGGGTGGGAGTCTAAGAGATACAACTGAACGTATTAAACATTTCTAGAACCAAGGCTTTAGACCAATCTGAGAATAATATATGCTTATCAATGTAATGCCCAAACCTCCACGTTGACCCAATCCAGAAGGCAATCACAAGACAACATAGTGATCGTCACAGCACAAATAAATAAATGTGACTTCATGAATGAAAACACTATGAGAAGAGGGGTGTGTGGGAAGTCAAACGATTAACAAAGTAGGATTATTTCACTCTGACAATCGATGCAGGCTTCAAGAACAGCTCGGGGGCTAACATGTTTGCCTTGGGAATAAGTTATTGTGTTCTTCGTTGGTTGTAACCCAGTCCGGTGCTTAGAAACTGGAGGAGTATGACATTTAGTTTGATATAGATCATCAATAATAATAATGAAATCCATACAAGAATATGGTGCTTAATTTTTGTTGTTTTATGCTCTGACCTTCCCACTAGAGTAATGTAACTAGTTCATCGATCGTGAAATGTATCTTCAATCAAACATCTTTTTTTAAATTTACTAATGAAAAACAATCCCATTTGTACATTAAACATGGGAAATCAGGTAACCAGCATAGTTAACACTAGATTGCCCCAAGGTTTGTGTGGAGGCATAGGCAAGCGGTAATGTTAATGTAACATGCATAGACTTCAAATTCCTTGGCTTAACACCCTGCCGATGTAAGGGAGAATATGGGACGACACTGCATCCAAGAGGCATTTACATAAATGTTTCACCCCAAACAAGGTGCCTCACTGTGAGCCGTGTCTCAGTCAGAAAGTAAAATAGCCCTGCTTGTGGATCCTAATTGAAGGATCCAGACTTCTGCAGTCTAGATGCCTCTTTTGATTTGCACAGATAACAGACATACACCCGCGAGCTACGGAACCCTGCATCGTGCATCAGCTCCCGGATCAATGTTAACTTTGTGGATTGCTGCCAGCACCAAACCGATGTAACTGGGTTAGCATTGATCTCTGGTTTTGGTTTCAGAACATGTTAGCATTATCATGTCAATGTCTGCGGACATCATTATTAGCAGGACAACTTCCACATGCACCAGGCAGCGACTTCCACTCTGGATCCCAGTACACTGAAGATGCACAGGGCTTGATTCTGAAAGATTTGAATTGGAGTAAATCAGGAGATGCCAGTGAGCATCGCAGATGTGCACCTGCTGCTGAATATCTGTTTCTCAAAGCTAAAAGCTGGAGCAAACCTGAAGTTGCTAGGGGCATCTTTGAGATGCTCATGTGCAAATGTGTTTCACTAAGGTTCACTCTAGAGCAACCGAGAGATGCTCCAAGATGTAGCTGAAGATTTGCTCCATGTTTAGGCTTTGAGAATCCTGTACAAAACCCCCCTACTAAAGAGAACAACTCGTACTCCCAGGAAGGAAATCACAACAGTGATCTAAAACACACCCGACACCGAAAAGGAAACCCAAGGAGTGACACAAGAAAACCCCCAAATCAGCAAGGACTGCCTTGGGCATAAAACCAAAGGACGCACTATTGTTAAATATCAAACCTCAGAATCACAGGAAGTCAGTTGCAACCATGAGATAGCTCGAGCTCCCAAGTATTCAAAATAAAACCAATAGAAGACTTAGAAGCACAGAAGATGCCAAGCCACAGGAGAGGACGACACGTGAGAAACCACAGTGACAGACTACGCAAAATGGATCACACCGGGCCCCACACCAGCAAATTCCAATAGAGCTATGGAACGCACACTCACAACAAGCCCGACAGTAGAAAGAACCACCCTGAAAACAAGACATAAATCACTGTACCTAACATCTTACCTCACAGTAGACCACTCACCCAAGCAGCAACTAACTTCCCTCATCATTAGACACGTCAGCAGGATATCGGAAATCTAAAGGGAAAAGGCGGAAACAAACAGGAGAACATTAGGAGACGATACCTTCACTCCATGCATCATTCAAACCCAGGGGGACCACTCGGAACACCAATCTGAAACAGAAGTGGACCCAGAACAAGATGTGAATCCAATACAAAACCTAACTGACCTACTTAATGACAAAACAGAACTAACAGTACACAACCTACATCCTGAGGATAAGAATGAGTGTCACCAGCAACTCCACCTAAAGACACAAACAAGAACAAAACTGACCACTATAAATCTAAAGATACACTGCAACCTAATCAACTTCAGATCTATGTCCAAACACACAACAGAGTTCTACAATCTACTTTGCGACGGGGTATAGGCATCCTTTTTGTCACAGAAGCCTGGCTATGCAAAATTACAAAGTCATACTGCACAGCTGTCTACCTGACAATTTCAAATGCATAAAGGCAAACAAAAATGGAAAAAGAGAAGGAGGACTTGCAGTGGCTTTCAAAGAACATCTCAAAATAAAAACAGCCGTCCCAATAAACATCCCGAAGTGTGAATCCCTCGTCCTTCAATTGACCTTAACCCCACAAACAAACCTTGCATTTATACTCATCTGAAAACTGCCAACCTAAGACACAACCTTCATAGACACCTTCTTAGAAGCAATCATGAACCTGGCCATTAAGCATGATCACTTGATCACCCTCAGAGTCTTCAACATGTGGTTTGAAGAAGAGAATGCAAATCTGTTACTAAGCAGTTTGAGACAATGAAACCACGACAGATGGTAAAAGGTGCGACGCACACAGCAGGACACACACTGGATGCAATCTTCGCAAATAAAAACCTGATCACACCAGCACTACCAATCCAAATACTATGGAGTGACCACCTCATTATATCCTCTGTGATCCATATGCCATCAAAAGAACCCAACAAGCCACAAAAGCACCCCCCAACCTGAAAAAGAAACTGTAGAACCATCAAAAGCATTAACCTAGAAGAAAAACTAGAATCCTCAAAGCCATCGATTGAAACCCTAGATGCAACTGACATAAACGGAACAAAAGAACTAATCCTGAAATGGTTCACGGAAACAATAGATATCATCTCCTTGAAAAAAAACCTCATCCCATCAGGAAAGAAAGCAGTGGCGAGATGGTTCACGCCCCACCTCAAAGCAATGAAAATAACAAACCGGTAACTAGAACAAGAATGGAGGAGAAACTACGACCAAGCCAAAAGAATAACATATTAAAAACAAATCTGATCATACAAAGTTGAAATTCTCAAAGCGAAAACAAATACTACAATAAACCGGATCACAAAAGCCACCAAAACTCAGGAAGAACTATTCAACATTGTAAATTAGATGAGCAATCCCCCAGAAGCAATGACACACTGATGCCCTCGCAAAAACTATGCATTGGATCATACAAAGCAGACTGATCGACCAGACCATTCACTACTTCCAACCAACCCCATGACCACAGAAGAGGTTGAACAAGAGAAATACTTTGCAGCTTGGTGAACAAAAGCAACAATGCAGACTCCCCAATAGCCCCCTGCCCACCAGACCTCTACAAATCGATCCTTACGCAGGGTACACCATCAGAATACTACCTAAAACTCTTTAATCTGTTAATTTCAAGCGGAAGAGTAAAACAAGCCTTCAAATGTGCCAACTTCAAACCGCTCCTCAAAGATAGTGCAGGCGCTGTGAAAGACCTCTCAAATTGGTCATTTGAGCACTTCCATTGCAACTGTATATAACTAGAGGTGCACAGATTTAGATGAGACGAGAGCACTGAAACCAAAATCCAGTCCCCAATAAAATCACCACCAATCTTTTGCAATGTACACATGCCACCAACTCTTGTGCCAAAGATAAGAACAGAGCCACAGCAAAACCCCAGTCCCTTGAGGGGTCTTACCCACAGACACCCACAAATACTGACTTAATCAGCAATGCCTCAATTTGTTATTCTGGGCAAGTGGTGGTGAAACGTTTCCCTCAAAGACACACTGCTAGAAAACCCCTCCATCTCTTGTGCTTGCTTTTCACCCCTCAGACATAGTCGCTGATGGCAGCTACTATGTGTTGTGAATAGTCTCTTGAACTGGGTCAATGTCAACATTTCTAAACAATACTCAAACACTGGTCCCGCTTTACCCTCAAAACACTTCTGAGCCACCGATCTGAGGTCTACAAGAACAAACCAAGTTCATGCCTTTGATCCACAAACCTTCACTTAGCTATATTCAATCTCCTTTGTGTATCCAACCAACATTCTCCCAAAACTTCCCTTACTCCAGCTGGTTGAGCAAGGGTTGTTCAAATTCAGAAGCCCCTTGGCTTGGGCTCCATACCCATGAGCAGGCACCACAAGAAGCCAGTGCATTTCTTTCTTGAGACCACCCTTGGGATGAAGGATGGGAGGGTGTAGGAATGCCTACCACAGCAGTAACCCAGCTTTAAATCACTGGGGGGACCTTACCTGTAGTCATTTCTGCATGTGGCAAACTGGGCATTTGCCAAGTATGGTTAATGGCCAGCCCACCCCGCCTCCCCCCCAAAGGCCTGACACTGATTCTGAATGGAGGGCTGCATGAAGGTTTGACCAAACTCACAAAAGAATTGATATGGAAACGGCTCCTGGCTGGCTGTTTTGGTGCCCTTTGTGCACTATGTTCTCTGGCATATTTATAGTAGGCCTCCTGGTTTCCAGCTGCAGCCCAGTACACCTCTGCGGCCATTGCTTCTGTTTTGGTAGACTACACAAAATGTAATGCTTTCTCTGCTACTCCCTCCATGTGAATTTTCTACAAAGTGTTTTCATTTGAAAACATTTATGCTCTGAACGTTACCCTTGGAAAGAGTAGCAGAATCCTCAACTATGCTTTTTGTAGTCTGGAGTACCAGCAATAACGATCGTCAGGCACAAGATACCAACACTAACCTAAAACACATCATAAAGCGGAAATAATAATAGTAAGAACATCTCATACCAATGTATAATTGCATTGGTGTTTGTATAACATGCATGTACACCCATAGCAGGGTTTGCTAAATCGACTCCCCACTCGCATAGTCGAGGAGATTTTATGAAGGGCGAGTACCATTTGCATGGCACTCAACCTTGCTAGCAAGTATGGGGATGTTTGAAACGAATTTAACATTCACTGCAAGTAAATATTGTTTGCAGTAAATTGCAAATAAAAGTTTCACTGTGCGTGGCTGGCTTCTGGGTGCCTGCATCTTTCTTCCTTGAAAGTGAACATGAAGTGTGCTTATGGTGACATGTACAATTTTACAGTAAGCACCAATAAATTGTTTTGTCACCTGTCACCATGGGGCAAGTGTGTTTCTCTTAGGTCGAGTATGTAAACGAAGGCACTCGCCCAACAGGTCTAGTAGGATTTTTGAGAATTTGCAAGGTCTGACACAGGTTTCTTAGCACTCGCAAATTAAAATTGACATGAGATGCTGAGCCACTACCCTGTTTTGAAGAACATCCATTTTTTCACACCCTTCCACGATCCTTTGACAGAGGTGGAACAATCCAGAGATGAGGAGCCTATACAAAGAATGCAATGCCACCCATTTTTTAACAGACAAAACCTCCACTCTCAGCATTTCAGCTGACTGGAACTCAACTGGTTTGCGTCTTGACCCTAACTAACTGTGCGAGAATGTTGGCCAATGAGTCTGCTGTGGTTGCAGCGGGCTTATTTTTATACATGCAAGATTTGAGTTTGTTGCCAACATGCAAATCATTCTTCAGTAACTGTCCTGACTTATTATAGCAGTGTCATTGTTAAATCCCTGTCATCTTCAGATTCTTTGCCCAGCTAAAAAATGTATTAATGAGCAAAATAAATGAACCATGTTTGTGTGCTGGAGAAAATAATTATATTCTGTTCCTTTGTACAGATAGTAGAAGCATAATGGACACATAAGTGGAATGCATATCCAACTTACATTTAATAATAATTTTAATGCACTGCCTTTTGTACAAGTGAGGTTTGTGTTTGATGCCACAATGCAATATATGGATTGTAAATATTAATTTTAGTGTCACCAATAATTATTCTACATAGTGTTCTAGTGGAAAAAATGTAATTGTTTGATACTCTTCAATTCTGGCATGTGGATAATGGGCAGATAATTTAAATGGCATGCCACATATTTCACAATTAATGTGTCCTATATTCAAATTCAATTAATTTACTATTGATAAATGTAAATTAACAAGCCAATTAATGAATCCAAATACTTAGTTAACACTGCCACACTACTCAATGCTTTGACCAATGATTGCCACTATGTTTTGTGTAAAATCTTGGGCGGAGAAAAGAGGCTTCAAATCCTTCAGAAAAAGTATTATTTTTATTCCTAACCACTTTTTTCCAAATGTAACAGGCCTCGGGAGCTTTAAAATGCACTATTTGCCATTAGATGCCAAAACAATTCCTAGGAGATAAGCTCCAAAGCCCCAGTGAAGTGATCTTTAAAACCTACCGTGTAATGAATGACCAGTATTACTCAATATTGATTTAATCGTATGTCTCCATTAAGTTACCAACATTTTAAAACATGTATCATATTTCATAAAATTCACATTGAACACGCCCAAAATGAAAAAGCAGCTTTAACATATTCAAACAAGCTATATATTAAACCCTGATCATTACAATTAATTATACAAAACATAGCTGCCATGCATCTCCATGCTCATGTAAAACAGAAATACAATGATGGGATGGGCAAATGTAAACGTACCATTAGCACGAGTCCCACAACATTTTGGGGATCTTATATCACAGATTTCTCCTTTCCATCTTAGATGTGTACTAAGTCTGCATATAAAGCTAAAGAGGGCAACCCATGAGAATCCTAGATTTGTATTTTAAAAATAAGTTAAAAAAAAGAAGTCGCCCAAAACCTTCACACTGAACAGCCACAATTCACCTCATAAGGCACTGCCAGGTGTATCTGCAGGGAGACCTGCTTTTTGGCACATGAATTTATTTTGCAACCCCTCCATGACATGACAGTTTGAACCACCCTAGATTTCGGTGCCATAGAAATCATGGAACAGATATTTGCCATATATACCTCTGGGCACTTGTGCCATCAGAATGCCTCAAACGTGAAATACAGATGTAAAAAGCCCTTTGATCCTTAATGATGCACTTTCAGCCGTCTCCTTAAAATGATTGACCCAAACACTGCTCTTTGGGAAGAGTAGACTCAAATAACAATGAGACTGTCCGCTCGTCTCTAACTTCATTTAAAAACTAGCTACCCTTTTCCCGAACACCATCATTTTTGTTTTTATCATATTTAATTTCAAACTATATTATATTTCCCAAAATAGTAATTTGCGTTTAGCTGGCCCTGTTGGAGACCTGACAGTGTCAAGTCTAAAATAGCTGTGCCTTCAGCATAAAGAAGCATGCTATAAATTGTACCCTCAGAGAAGGTGGATTAAGAAAAGTACTAGAATCAACGTCTGAAAAAAAGAATTGGGGTCAACTGACATCCTTGCTTTTCACCTTTATTGGTGGGGGAAAACAATGTATAATTCCTCGATATTGTATATCGGACAGACGTTGAGATGTCTTCTTATTATAGTTGGATAAGATTTAATAAACCATTAGGGACCACAATAAATTGATAACACCACACTATGTTTTTATCAAACAAATCAAATGCTTTCTCCAAATCTAAAAAAAGCCAAAAAGAATCTCCCCCCATTAGCCTTACCGTATTTCTCCATGATGGTACTCGGAGTGAAGCAGTGGTCCACTGTACTAAGCCCTTCCTTGAAATCCCTGACGGGCAATATTCATGAGCATGTGAATCCATACCAGCCCCATGCTAGAGAATAGTATCCCCAGGCAGAATCCCAAAGTACACCTGAAAATCAGTGCTCCATTTGTGACCAATTTTACTGTTCAAATATTTGAATAAAAAACATTTTGCTCGAGAACCTGAAAACCCTTTTAATGTTTATTTAGTCTACTACATTTTGAACAACTTGACTGGTCTTATGTTAATGTTAAAGGTATTTATATAGCGCACCATCACCAACGGAGTTGGTCCCCAGGCACTCTGGTGGATCTGTAAACAAGGAGGGCGGGGACGGTTAGTCGGGAGGAGGGGGTAGGAGAGAGGGAGAAGTGGTGTGTTGTTGGCGGCTTCAGTTCAGTATAGACCATGCAGTGAGCTTTTGGTGTGAGTAGCGATCCGGGGGAGACCACGTGTGCTGTAGGTGCTGTTTGTGTGTTGTTCATTGTGATGCAGTGTGTTAAGATTGTGCGGTTTGCTGGGCGAGAGATGGTTGTGTGAGGTTTTGCGTGGGTTGGGTGTGCAGAAGTTTTGGAAAGAAATGGTCTAGCGGGGTCGGTATCCTGGTTCAAATACATATTTTTCTAATCGAGTTGTATTGCTGTGGGTGGGGTTGTTGCTGATTTCCTTTAAAGACTGTCTGACTGTGGTGTGTGATGGCGCGATAGTGTGGACAGTTGAGATAATGTAAGGAGTGATTACGCAACTGAGTGAACGGACTGTGACAGAGGAGGTGGACAGAGTTAGAGTTGGAGTAGTGTGAAGGATGGTGTAGTAGTGTGGAGGATGGAATATTGGTGTGGAGGAAGGAGTGGCAGTGTGGACGAGGGAGTAGTAGTGAAGAGGAGGGAGGAAACATCTAAGGGTGGAGGCAAAGCCTTAAAGGTCCAAGAGAAATCGGAGGGACAGAGGAGGAGAGGGAAGAAGCTAGAAATGGGAGGAGCTGAAGGAGTGTAGAGAGAGGTGACGAAAGGGAGAAAGTGAGCGTGACAACGGAAAGATCAAATCAAGCGGGGGGACTGCAAGCCACACTCCCATAGGCCTTATAAAGCTAACAGCGGGAAAGCTATGAAGTCAGTGAGGGATTCTAGTTAGATAAGGTCACATGCCTTTTCGGTTGACACCAAAGCTTATTTAGCCTGTTAGCGACTTTTTCACCCTCAGTATCCTATCTACTATCCAGGGCTAGGGACACCGGGGATAAGGAGGAGGGTCTTTTGAGAGGAGCTAGAGAGGGCCGTTATAGGGCCTGTTCACAATTCAATAATACGCATTGAACCATCTCTGAGGCTTGGAGTAGGTTTTGTGCAATCTGTGACCACATGCTTACTTAGTAGGGCATTTCTGGAGATGAATGCATTAGTGCTGAAATACCTGCATGTGTGGCATCAATTTTTACATTGATGGCATCGAGAGGCACTCATCATAGAGCTCATAATCCATGCACCAGAACTGCACTTCGGGGGATGCAGACAATTGTGAGGTAGTGATAGACTTGTGTACAGGTCTGCTGTCCTTGTATCTGAACAGTGTCCTTGATATTGACTGTGGGGCGGCTCGCATGCCCCTTTGCTTTTGTGCCGATAATGTAGACAAACCACAGTGCTGCGGCACCGGAGACCGTGTATCAAATACGGATCAATGTTAAGTGTGCTTGGCTGCTAGCACTAAACTCCTGTAACTGGGTTAAGATTGATCTCAGAGTTTGGTTTCAGAATATGTTACCATTATGCCCTGATTCAGGGCAACATCATTAGCTCAATAACTCCCACAGACAGCAGCGACTACATCTGTGCACTGACTGAAGTGCATGTATTTCAGCCCACAAAAGGAATGATCCTAGTTGTGTATAGTATATCATGAAGCCGAATGGATTACACAGAGGAGGTAACCCATGGATACAATTCAACAAAGGTTTCATTGGGGTTTTAACACAAATGTGGGCCAATATAAAAAGGGGAAGAGAGGTGAACAAATCCAAAGTCCTCTTGGTCCAAGGCACATTTTCCCCAACAGTCTCTTCACATCTTTTAGCAACATCACTCAGTGACTTGGCACAAGCTGGTTCAGACGAGTTGCATGCTGTATTCTGAATGGTCCCTTCCCATGGCCACAGCCTGGTCAGCCCTAAGATGGACCAGTCACTCCTGCAGCAGAGCCAAGCTCTTTTGCAAGAGTGCCCACAGTGTCCAGTAGAAGTGCAGTATTCCAGAAAGTGCTCTATGTGATGGGGTTGGTGCTGTGCTGCTGCTCTTACCCCAGAACTGGACCCTTTCACCCATTCCCCGTTTATTTTCCTCATGATTAAATCAATGCTTGACTAATTTATTGTTTAGAACAAGCTTAATACCAAAGACCAGTCTATAAGCATGGGTCTGGGATTCATACCCTTGTTGCTCTGTGTTGTCTTGTTTGCAAGACAAACGCGTTGCCCCTGAGCTATCCTCCCAGCCCTAATGTTTACTTATCTCTGTGGACCAGTTTATAGGCCTGCCAACAATTCTCGGTGTATGTTGGCTAACTTCCTTGCCTTTCCACCACCCCAAAAAACAGTTGGATGGCTTTTGGCTCACTGCGTGACTGTGCATAGTCCTATGCCGCCAACAAGTTCCCCACACTCTACTTCTTATCCTGTCTGCTTCTCCTTTCTCTTTCCAGCAGCACTAATTGCTACCCTTTGCCCCTCTTTTCCTCAAATGTGTTTCCTGCTTTCCTCCTAAAGGCTGGTTTATAACCTCTGTCCTTTCCCCTTTGACTTGATGTTCTCCTCAAAACTCTTCTCTTTCCCTCTCTCTCTACCTCCTCCACCTGGAACTTTATTCACAAATCCTCTGCACCTTTAAATCTCTCTGCACCTCTTGCACCTCCAACTCTCCCTCTTCCTACTGCACCTTCAACTTTGTCTCTGCCCCCGCAGCATACTCTCCTTCTCCTCCTCTTCACACGATGGTCGCTATCTACCTCCAGCAACTTCTGCGCCGTCATGTCTCCATGCCTGCTCACTCCACTGCCCCAATCATCCACACACCCTAATGCTTCCTCCGATTTGTGTAGACCCCCCAAATCTGCCTCCTGGGCTGGGCTATGGTTTGATAGCCCTGCTGGGAAATATTTCTGAGCTGGGAAATATTTATACGGCAAGGGATCAGATGAGTTTAATGTGCCACCTATTATGCGTTCCTTCAAGTGGGCTAAACCCGTAATAGACCGGACTACCATCCTGGATTTGTTTTCTTGTGTATATGCACTAGAACGTGGATCTTATTCCCGTGTTTGAGGGGATCCGTTAGCGACACAGGCTCCCACAATCAAGATGTGCTGCCCACGAGAGCACCACTCCTTTATGGATCGAGGTTGATAGTTCTTCGCTTTCCTTCTCACTGGTCCGAATAAACGTGGCCTCCTCATATATAAACTGAATTAAATGGTCGCCTGGTCCTATTTGCTCATCTTGCAGGTCATTGTGCCGCAGAGATTATACCTGCCTCCTTATTGGCTGATTAATAGGGTTGGCAGCGATAGTACGGTCAAATCTTCCAGGCCCCTGTTGTTTTGGAGGGGACCAGAGGATCTGCCCCATGCCAACCTCAAGAACCACATCACCTAGTGGGTGGTGGGGCTCTGCTCCCTGGATCACCCCCACGCTCACTGTCATAAACAAACGTAGGACCTTGCCACCAGCAGAACGGGTCAAAAGCAGGCTTAATAATAATGTTTACTGGTCAGATAAGGTGCTCCCACGGCAGTGTAGTGATCCAAAGGGTAGGAAGAATTCAGTGCAATGTTCACATTCTGTGGCATTAGCAGTTCCTACCTCATGCCTTCATCTGCGGCATGTTTGTAAGTTTTGTAATTGACGTGTGGCTTGCTAGTGACTTGCTATGAACCTGCCTGGGGACCAAATGTGGGGGCACATTCCAAAAGAAGGAATCAGTCTGGCCTGGATCCTCATTTCTAAACACTTAGCCAGACTCATTCACACAAATGTGGTTAGGAGCCCTACTGTCTACATCCTACTTAACACCTTAGTGCGTTGGCACTCTCGGGTCCAAGGGATCTCTCCACCAAGCAACTGCAGTGCTGGGGGTATCATATTCCTGGTGGTCTGCCCAGTGGCGGGTACAAACATGGCTAGGAACTGTGCCCTGCTGTCCGCACCCTGGCTGGTGTCCTAGCTTTTAGAAGACCATGCCTAGATTGTTTCCTCCGGCGTCTTCCCACCTCAAGAGAGCAATGAGAACACAATGGCCATTCTCTCCGGCCTGGCTGGCAAGAGACAGAGGTGTGTGCAAGGTCTGCATTATGAATGTGTTACTGCAGGAGAGCTTGTGGGCATTGCAAGTCCTTATTCTGAAGTGCTAGATGTGAACATGTATATAAGGCAGTGACTCAATGACAAGTAAATAAAGCAAAACACCCTTATGCCTCCAGATCACCGGAGAGCCTAACTGAATTTGCTGAATGTTCCCTCGGTACTTCTACAGACCAAAGAGTGCTAACCAATGCCCTTCTGTTTTTGGCATGTGCATGGGCAGGGAATCTGCTCAGTTTCTTTACTCAGACAGACCTCTACCATTGGCTTTCCAAAAGAACCAAACTGGAGTTCTGATTCTCCTCGATCTATCACCCATGATACTGTGAAACACACACCATCTTGTAAAGACTGGTTTGCTCACTTTGCATCCAAGATATCCCACTGAAATGGATCAAGTAATTTCTGACTAAATGTACATCAAAAGGTAAACTAGGAAAACCCATTGTTGGTTAAGTTCTTGTCTCTTGTGGAGGTTCCCAGTGCTCACTAATCCCTCTGTACTTATGTAATGCTTATGTGCTACCACTTGTGATGATGCTTGAGTCCCATCTAACATGCTTCCAACTCTACATGGGCGAGGGGCTGCTCCTGTTCAAGGCGTATGGCAATGAGTCCAGCACGTCCTTCATCTCACGGTTTCCAACAGCCATCCAGGACTGGATAGCTTCAAATCATCCCTTTAACCCAGGAAAAGCGTAAGCGTAATGAGTTTGAAGTGGAGTACTTTACTGCCTATTTTATTATCTAAAGTTGGGGGTAAAATGATAAGTGAGTAAAAATATGTTTTAACTTAGAAACATACATGTTTTTGTAATAAATATGTCTTTGCACGTAGTTATTCATGCCCATAAAGTTATGCATGTTTACCTCGTCCTATCAGGCAGTAACATTAGTTTTCTTCCTGTGGCACTACCTGTCCGACTGGTCCAAATATATCCATGGAAATGTGAGGGTGAAATCAGGGGGGTTTGCAGCTGATGTGTCCGCTTCCATTTTTTTGTTGAGAGTATTTGCACTCCCTATTTTTCTTTTTTTAGTATTTGCCTATTTGTAGGGAGAAAAGTGGCTGATACATCCCTTATCTGCAGGGCTGAGTGGAACTAATCAATATAGTTCCTACAATCCTCTTTCAAATGGCTGTCAGATCTAGGGATGCCAAACACTGACCTACATCAAATAACCACGGGCATCCACTTTGGCTCAGCAATATAGTTTCCCTCCAAAAATCAACTGGCTGACCAAAGCCGCCCCCACCTTCAACCCCATGCCCTGAAGAAAGTCCTTGCCCTCCTGGGAAAGAACCACCAGGTGGATGGTCTTGAACACGCTCTACTGTTGCACCAGCCAGTTCTTGGGACTCTCCAAGCACCAAATAAACCAGAGACAATTTGTCTTGGACTGAGACAATTATTTTCGGGGTGAAAAACTCAACCATGAATCAGCAGCCCTACTGCTTCTGTGATGGCTCAGAATCGCCAAAAGGATTCACCTTTAAACACTCTGCCATGAGTGTCAGGAGAGTTACCGTGGAATAGTACCCCCAGGAGCCAGACCCAGAGATATTTGGAGCTACCTAAGAAGCTATCTGATGAACACGGAGGCGGGAGGGCCTGAGCACACACGTTATTTGCTACCACCACAGTTATAAGCTGCAGTACTTTATTCTTGGAACACTGGCTGGTTAAAATGAGCTGTATTGTTGTTAATGAGTGCTGTTTGTCATGAAACTGATTGTTTTGAATCGCTATGTACTATTTGTACCTATATTCAATATAAAATGGGACTCCCTTATTCTGCTGCTGTGTGGCTTTCTTCTTGTTTTGTCCTGCTACTATAAATAAAAACAGTTTTTTAAAGCAATGCACTCTACCAGAGCCATATATTATCTCCTGGCAGATAGAACCTCAATACTTCAAGATGTCTACTGCCCTACCTACTGTCTCCCACTCTCAGAATACTGCAAGGGGGCACTATGGATCAGACCAAAGTAGGGTGCCATTAGCTGTCAAGTTCCAACCCCGTGGAAGGAGATTCTGATCATGCTGAAAGAAAAGCAAAGTACCCAAACATTTTGAAATCCAACGAAGCACATCCTCAATGTGTTCATCAATGCCTAACCACCAACTCAGGATCCCAGTAAAATGACAAGGCCAACCCACCGCTTAACCTCCAGAACATTGAGTTGGATTTCTCCCAGGGAGATAACGATAGCCATTGCAATTCAGATAGCAATACCTGTGTTTGCTCATGGTTAGAACCCCTACCTGTGTTCTGTTTGTGCCCTAACTCAACCTTTCTCTCCAAATCCCCCCAATCCTCCGGCTCCAACTCTCTGCTTTTCAAGCATTTCTCTAAGCAGAGAGCGGGCGGCCGCTCCCTTTCCTTGGCTGGCTCCCTCCTCTGGAACAGCCTCCCCCTTTCTCTTGAGCCACTGCAAGCACCTCAATACCTTCCTCTTCTTCTCCTCCTTCTCTCTCTCCCTCCCGTGCTAAACCCCAGAGTCTCTGTGATTGGTGGTGTGGGCCCTTTTGTGTCCTTGTGGGTGCTGATCGCCCGCAGCATCTGTCTAGTGATCATTGCCTGGCACTTACCTGTTGCCTTTCGGGCTGGCTCTCTGGCACTTTCCAGTTGCCTTTGCAATTGCTACATGGTACTTCACCGCTCTGTTGGGTAAGATTGATCTTTGATGTAGCCAAGAACACCCATATTTCGTGTCTGTCGATCACTAAATTGGTTAGCGGTAGAAGACCAGATCAAATTTAAAATGGAGTGTTTAGTCTACAAATGTTTAATTGGGCTGGCACCAGCTTACCTGATACATAAATTGAAGCGTTACCAACCAACTCCAGTCCTTACGTCTGAAGACCAACTTCTTCTCGTTGTCCCCAGGACAAATTGTAGCTCAAGAGGAGATCTTTGTTTCTCAGTTGTCAGACCCAGACCATGGAATAGTCTTCCGCTGAGCCTAAGACAGACAACCTCTCTGTTGAGATTTAGAGCGGGTTTAAAGACCTACCTATTTAAGTAAGCTTGGTGATTGTGGCTTTATTAATCCATTTCTGTGCCATCTGTTTCTACCAGGTTCATGTCCTGATTATATGGTATCGCCTGCGCCAGGACACGATTAAGTTCGTTGTGTGCGCGTTATAAATTCTTCAAATTCTTCATATTGAAATTCTTCAAATTCTGTGGGAACCTCTAGCACTTACCCCTTTTCACTGTCCCTTCGCTCTCTCTGCACTTGCACGATCCAAATGTTCACAAGGCCTAGTAGGACCGCTGTTGTGTTTGTATTTTGCTCACCACTTGTTATAACATTCCATTGTCATGCTGTTTCCCTTGTTCCCGCCCTTTGCCCTGTGGTCACATTGAAACACAAATTCTTGATGCATAAGCCTCACAAAAGCCCAATATAATAGAATAAATAAATATATCTTGACCCCTCATCTCCCCTCTTTCACTTTTGCACGCCCTGAAGCTAAAATATCTCTGCACGCAGCTCCTGAACAAATCAGTTTCACAAAATCAATACTGTGCACAATGTTTAGTCAACTGTCTTTCCTTTCTGCAGCTCATGACCAAACACCCTGGTAAGCGGTTGGGTTGTGGACCGGAAGGCGAGCGAGACATCAAGGAGCATGCCTTTTTCCGATTCATCGACTGGGAGAAACTTGAGGGCAAAGAAGTTCAGCCGCCATACAAGCCCAAGGCTGTGAGTGCTTTGTTCCTGTCTCTGTCCACATGTGTGCTCTGTCTCCGTACACAATCTTTGTCAAAATGCCCTCTGTCTTCTGTGTCTTTGCCTTTGTGTGTTCCACTCTGTATGCCGGTGTCTGTAAATTCTGTTCTGTTTTCATGTAATTCTCCCAAATCTTAAACATCTATGTTCTGCTGACGGCAAAGCAGACCCTGCAGACCTTCTCGGAGCACAGGGATATATGGCATTATCTGGCCGATGTGTGAATGAATGCCTGGAGTATTTTGTTTGGTTGAATTGGAAGCTGGAACCACACTTTTCAGGTTTGTCACTGTTCTCGTCACCCGATTTGGGGGCAGTTTCCTAGTGGTGCACCAGATAAAGCCAAATAGCACACCCTGCATGGGCAGATCTTCTTCTGAAAAAGGAATATGACCCATTACCCCTAGAATATCCCAAAACAATCTCATTTCCTGTATATGGTAATATTTGAAAGAAAGAAATCCATGCAGACTAAAGCTGTGCAGTCCACCCACACGTTCATTCTAGTTTTCAGAACCTTGACTGGCTTGAAAGCCAGCATCAGAATGGACTTGCCCCCATATGAGATCTGTCCCTACCTTACTATGACATTGGGTCTACTACCTGTACCTTTCCAGCGGCAAAGGGTGCGGACCTGTTCTCTATTTGTTCTATGACTTTTCAGCCCTCTGCCCAATCCCCATGTGACCCTGCGATGTATAGGTTTGGTCTCCTAAGCTAAGCTGCTGCAGCCGGTTCAACCTCTCGTTTGAACTCAACCGGTGTCCTGTAATTTGTTTCTGGCTTGTCATTGTTCTGTTTCCAGTTCTTGAATATCCCTGGTCATAAACGTGAATTGAACACAGATTTTCAAAGGTGATCTCGTGCAGTGGTAACTTTGCTTCTCTGGCCCAAATTTCCAAGCTGCTTCAAAGTCCTATTGATAGACTCCATACATAACAAAAAGCAGTAAGGCATTGTGGGTGGTGGGTCCTCTCGTATCGTGCCCCAAGACCCGCGTTAGTGTTAGCTGGCGTGATATTGCAGTTCAAATGCTTCTCACTGGCATTAAGCGTAATATGTAATTAATCTACCCAGGTCCATGATTTGTTCAGCTCTGTTTGTTATATGAGAGTCTTAGGTGTTTACTTGCTGTCCCACCCATGATTAGACCATCCGCAGGCATGGCAAAATAATCGCTCCCTGTGTTAGTCTCTAAAACGTTCACGGCCTAGTTAGAGAATAGGAGACCTATCACTCAAACCTGTGGTGCCCCATTGCATTCACTGCTGAGAAGTCGTGGCTTTATCGTGTTCCCTTTGTCGCCCACGAAGGACCCAATAAAAGAAGGCTGAAAGAACATGATCATCCTGTGTACATATAGGAACTGCCCATGCCAAGCTCTTTTAAGAGAACAGTTAATTCACAGTCAAATTCAGAACAGTTAATTCACAGCCAAATTCATGGCACTCTCTGTTCTATTGTGGGCCCCGGCTGACAGTGAAATAAATATTCTAGCAATGTTAAACTTTTTTCAGTGAAAACCATTATGCAATGTAATGGGCTTCTTGTAGATTTAAAAAATAGGTTGAACATGCTTTTATAGTTGCATGGTGTGGGTGGGTTTAAAGACTTTAGCAATTTTTAGCAATGGCTGATGTAAAGACTGCTTCATCCGCCCTTTTTGATCAAAAAGAAATTTCTTCTTTGGAGAAAACAATGACGTCCCCCCAAAGTCATGTTTTCCGTTCTTTCACTCCTAGGTTGATGCTTCCCTCTCTCTTTGGGGATAGCAAAGAAAAGGGGGTGGATAAACGGCATCAGCTGCGGCAGTGTTGTAGCATGGCTATGGAAGCAGGAACATCAGAAGTTAACTTAAACCCTATTGGTCATCTTTCAAGTGTGCAATGACTCCCAAAGTAGTAAAGACATTCCTTCAAATCCCCCACAATTCCCCATAGATCCGCGGATTGCAAAGTCCCATGTGGATGTAGTCCAGAATGAAGATCTGGGAACCTTCCTCCTCCAATCATTTAATTGAGTAGGCACCATGTCCACGGTCCATGACACCATCTTATCTTTGAAGATGCCTTTCTTGCTGTGAATATGCCTTCTTCGGTGGCATTGACATGTTTTCTGCCATCTCTATTAATCAATATCAATAAACACCAGAGAATGTGCCCACTGGGAATTATTCTATACTTATTTCTAAAGTAATGGAAGGCTGAGCTTCCAGTACCTCCGAATGGAGGTTGCAACCCTATATTGTTCCATATTTTAGCAGCAAAACGAAACATGGTAAAACAACAATCATGAAATATCAACCAATGTTTAGACTATCTAATGATATTTAATTACATCAGTTTATGCCCATTTGCAGGATTTAATCCAACAAATTTCATCAGAAGAAATTAATTAATGAATACAGTAGCATCGAATAGCAATGAATATTGACCAGTCCACCATTGAACACAACATTTGTCTCGACTAAATAGACTGGGATGCTAGCAAATACCCAAAAACATGATAAAGAACAAATTGGTAATACTTAAACGTACAAAGCTCACAAAACTTCCAAAATCTAACAAACAAAACATTAACTACTGAAAAAATGCAAAGTTAGTCTGACTGGCAACTGCTGTGTATCTACTGCTAAATAACAGAGAGCAGCTGTATAATCCGATGCAGGGCCAGGGAGAAATAGTGTCAATATCGTGCAGGCATGGACGACTTCAATAATATAGAAGATGGAATCTATGCAGAAATTGTGAGATGAAGTGCTGATTCTCTTAAAGGCAGGTTATATGATGTTTGGAATATTTCAACCCTTCGAGCATCACCAGTAATCTGTCCATCAATCATTCCATCACATCCTTCTATAGGTCAACAGAACTTTAAACCAAGTATAATGCTGATACTACAAACTCTTTTTTGAAGATTTCAAACGTGTCCCTGCTTAGACAACTGGCATCTGGCCGTCTTTAGAGACTGATGTCCATGTGTTCCTTTTATAAATCACAGAGGTCCAGCTTGCACGTGCATCCTCTGTCATCTGCGGAAAGAGACGTCATCAGCCAATCTCTCTTTCGGCTATGCTCCCTGATGGAACTAAAACCTTAGAGTGGCCACTTTGGGGTGTCAAGCCACATGTTTCCTGCATTTATCCATAGGCCGACTTGGCAGAAGACCAACTGTCTTTCTAAAGTCAGTGGTGCAGGTGCTCTGAACTCAGGATGGAAAACAGGTACTGATTTGTGATTTCAATGAAACATTTTAATATTGCCTCGAAGTTCCCTTCTTTTACAGAGAGCCTCTGAGCCCTGCCAGCAGAAGTGTTTAATTCCTCCCCGGGGATAGAATTCCAAACTTGGGATGTAAATCAAACTGCATCCTCTTGGGGTTAATACTGTTTGCAGAGCGCACGGTCACGGGCTAAGGGGCACAGTTAATGGTTCCAAGTTAAAAACATAACATTTCAATAGTTTCATTAAACCGACAGGTCACCAAACAAAATCGGCACCCCTACTCTTATGCACGTTTCCTTTCTAAAATCCCTTTCCAAGCATTTGAGTGGAAGGCCATCAGTTTCTTAATGAGCCCCACATCTTCCAGTTGTGGTGACCCCTGTTTGTTTGGGGTTGCCATAATGGAACCAGTACCACCTATGAGGAAAAGCTTGACCGCCTGCATGACCCAGAGTCAGTTCCCAGTGTTGTTGACCTCTTTGTTACTTAGGACATTTATGTGGGTATGCCCTATCGCTGTTGGTTTGTGTACCCACTCCGCCAGAGGTGGTCGGGTTGCAATTATCTGTGTAATCATGCATTTGGGAGAAATACTTGTTGCCCCTCTTCTACCTCCTGATTACTTACCTAATATTTGGTCAGACACATCATCCAGTCAAATCCTCTCTTTGAGTTCCTTCATGCCTTGATCAAGGCTCCACTTATAAGATGGGCCAACGTGGTGAACACGTGTCTTGGGCGGAGGAGCAAACGCGTGCCGCATTCGTACTCCTGATGATTCTCGTTGGCTTTAAAGATTACCCCAGTGATCTTTCACCTTCTGCAAGTATCTATGCCTGGAAACACACAGAGGGCTTGCTTCCTAAGACCTGGCCATGTTCTGTTAAAGCCATTGACTGTTTTTTTTTCCCTTTAGAGCCTTGGTATGTGGCCCTCTCTGGCAAGACAAGAATCCAATTAATGTAGTCTGTCACAGAATGTTCTTTACACGAGCACTGCCACAATTACTTAGACGTGGTGCCCTATCCACCGTACGCATTATGGAATCTATGGGCCTCATTACAAATCAGGCGGTCCGGAAATAATGGTGGCGGTAAACCCGCCGCCACCGTTGTTTCCGGACTGCCTGATCCCGACTCCTGCAGGCGGGAGGTGATCTTCCTGCCAGGTTTGACCTGGCGGGTTTAACACCGCCCACCTGCAGGCGGACGAGGAAACACCGGCAGCATTACGAGATGCTGCCGGTGTTTCCATGATCCCCATTCCCATTGAGTCCTATAGGACTCAATGGGAATGGGGATTAACACCATTCCGCCTCCGTGATTCCCGGAAAACCGGGGTTGTAATGCCCCGGTAATTCCGGGAATCACAGAGGCGGAATGGTAATACGAGTCCGGCGGTAACCAGGCGGTTTTACCGCTGCGGTTACCGCCGGACTCGTAATGAGGCCCTATATGTGATGTCTGTGTATCCATCATGTATTGTGTGTGTGTGTGTGTGTGTGTCCAAATTTTGATGCTAATGACTAATGATTTGCTTCATAGACACCCCTAGCACTTTGGGCCTGTACCATCTGAAATCTGTGACATATAGCCAGAGCCTGTCATAAGTAGAGTACCTCTTGATAGTGTCTGTTTGTTACCAAAGAGTGGGGTAAATGTACCCAATTCTGAGTGTATTTGTTGTAGCCGAAAAATCCTACTATCATTAGACTGATGCAGAATCAACATCACCTCTTTTTTCTGAGTATCCCAATGGTGAAATGCCTCTGCACCATGTCGATGTTGACTTTACTAGGCCTGTTATCTGTGGCCCCTCTGGGCTTCCGCTGCCTCAAGTACTGCATTCATTGGTTGTCTGGGCACATGTGTAGCACAGGTTAACCCCCTTTTCTTGGCAGTAACAACACATCGTTTTGGTGTTAGTGTTTTGTTAAGTTGTTTTGGTGATGATAGGGTTCCAAGTGACGTCCATATCACTGTGCCTGTGCTAAAATGGCAACTGGGGCAAGGATGGCCAGAGCCAGGTCTAATTGACTGTATATGGACCTCTATCCCATTCCTGATGCTGCATCGTAAAACATCTTTATTCTGAGTGTGATCAGACAGGAAAGGATGGGTGATACTAGTAATGGAAGAAAGGCAGAATAGAATGTCCTTAAATTGCCTTCCTCCTTGTCCTTCCAAAGCGTGGGCACCTTCTCAGCCATGCCATTGCCAACTCACCTCTGCACTGCTGGCACCAGGAAGCGGCTTCCATTCCACCCAGCATCCACCTGGGAAATAGCTAGCCATTCCGAGCAGAATCCAGTGTCTTTAAATGTTGTTATATTGGGTGAAAAAGTCAACAAGGGATTTCTGCTTGTGTGTTAAAACACCTGGTGCGTGTATCGGATCCTTTTGGTTAAAGACTGCTGGTGTGAGCATTCGTTTTTATATAAATGTCAATACTCTTCTTGCCAACGACAGTACGCCCGATTCTGCTGGTGTTGATAAGACCATAAATTACACTTGCCGTTGACAGGACCTTGGGTATCACTGGAGCATTCAATCCCTCTTGGTTTTCCTGCTCGCCTTGGGAACAGGGTGATGTCTGGCATATCTCACTTGGTGTTCCTCTCTCTTCTTGGGAAAAGGGTGATGTCTGGCATCGTATCTCTCTTGGTTTTCCTGCTCGTCTTGGGAACAGGGTGATGTCTGGAATCTTATCCCTCTTGGTGTTCCTGCTCCCCTTGGGAACAGGGTGATGTCTGGCATCATATCCCTCTTGGTGTTCCTGCTCGTCTTGGGAACAGGGTGATGTCTGGCATATCTCACTTGGTGTTCCTCTCTCTTCTTGGGAACAGGGTGATGTCTGGCATCATATCTCTCTTGGTGTTCCTCTCTCTTCTTGGGAACATGGTGATGTCTGGCATCTTATACCTCTTGGTGTTCCAGCTTGCTCTGGGAACAGGGTGATGTCTGGCATATCTCACTTGGTGTTCCTCTCTCTTCTTGGGAACAGGGTGATGTCTGGCAGCAAATCTCTCTTGGTGTTCCTGCTCGCCTTGGTAACAGGGTGATGCCTGGCATCATACCTCTCTTGGTGTTCTTCTCTCTTCTTGGGAACGGGGTGATGTCTGGCATCATATCACCCTTGATGTTCCTCTCTCATCTTGGGAACAGGGTGATATCTGGCATCATATCCCTCTTGGTGTTCCTCTCTCTTCTTGGGAACAGGGTGATGTCTGGCATCATATCCCTCTTGGTGTTCCTCTCTCTTCTTGGGAACAGGATGATGTCTGGCATCATATCTCTCTTGGTGTTCCTCTCTCATCTTGGGAACAGGATGATGTCTGGCATCTTATTTCTCTTCTTGGGAAAAGGGTGATGTCTGGCTTCATATCCCTCTTGGTGTTCCTGCACGCCTTGGGAACAGGGTGCTGTCTGGCATTTTATCCCTCTTGGTGTTCCGGCTCGCCTTGGGACCAGGGTGATTTCTGGCATATCTCCCTTGGTGTTCCCCTCTGTTAGGCAGAAACATGTGCAGTTCCCTTAGGGACCACTGCAAAAGATTTAGGACTACAGGTGGTTGGCAGTAAACCCAATTGGTAGCAGTCTGTACCACCCAGATTTACCTGGTAGCTGTGGCTGAGCAATCAGACTTCTCTCAAGATGAGTTAGGCAGTATATAGAGTATACACAATAGGTACAGAGATACAGTAGCACAAGCAAACACTGACCAGAGCTTTGGTGTAAAAGTATATCATTAATAATTTAAAGACACACTTGTAAATTACACTAGCACAAAAAGAGGTAAGTAAATTCAACACACAGTCACTATTATATAGATACAACCCTAATTACTTATTAGACAAGTCTTAATGAGAAACAGCACTTATTTTCAGACAGAGGTGAGCGCTTAACATAAGATGGCACTCTAATAAGTTATATAAAAAGGGAGGGAAAAGGCAGAGTTATGAAAGCACACAAATTTCAATACTTTTCAAAGAACCACAGTGAGGCAGGTTAGGCAAAGTCTACTGAAGAGCAAGGAAGTTCAAATGCCAGGCCCACTCTTAGAGAGAGCAAGCGAAATGTGTCCAGGATCACACAGTGGGGTTATGCTCAAACAGTCTTTGTAGATAGTTCACAAAAGATTGAGATCAAGTCAGGAAAAGTTAATTAACAGGCCCCAGGCCACCCCAGGTTAGAAAGTCGAGGATTTACTGTCACCCCGAATGATCTGTCGCAAGGGAAGCCAGGCGGGACACAGTACCTGAAATGGGAAGAACGCTCCAGCGGGGGCAGTTGTTCCTGGCAGCGGGTGCAAGTCGGTGTTTCGTCCAGAGGAAGAGGGGGTCTCGAGGTGGAGGAAAGATGAAGGTCGTTGCACTGCCAGGGAAGAAACCAGCCGCGGAGTTTCCCGGTTACAAGGTACTACCCTTTTCTTCGCGGTGGTGGTAAACCGTGGTATTCCAGTTGCCGGGGTGCTTGGCACGGGCAAGGCGGCCATGAGATGGTCCAGTAAGGTGAAAAGGCGGGCAAACTGGTTATCCCCACCAGCCAAAGGAAGAAGACTCTCCGGACTGGAGATCTCCTCTGTCGTCGGGGAAAAGTGGTGAGACGGTTCAGCAGGGCTGTACCGGTGGTGTCGTCGTTACAGGTCGGCTCGGCTTCTCCCTCCTCGGATTCTTTAGGTCCTGTGGCGACTTCTGAAGTTCCAGTCCCCAAAACCCTGCTTTTATGCAGAAAACCCCCATTCATTCAGCCTAGCTGTCACTCAAACGACTTGGGCCAATCACACAAGAGTGCGACTTGAGTTGCCGAGGCAACTCAGTCCAGGGTGCCTAAACCCCCTCCCACACCCACTGTGGTACCCAGACAGAGTGGCACCACTTTTGGAGGCTTCTGTGGAGAAGCCCGCCAAAAAGTGGAACAACGGGCTCGACTTGGATTGGAGTCACAGAAGCGAACACAAATGCCATTTTGGAACCAAGTTTCGGCAAAAAATACCAAATGGTGTATTTATATTAATTTAATAAACCAGCGGTATGTTCGAGGCTATTTTAAAAAGTGGTAGCCTCCAACAATGGGAAAATCCCATAGGAATATATTCGCAGTCGAATATAAAAAGTAGTATCCACTGCCACCAGCCAAAACTCGGTCGGGGGGACTGGACAGTGCCCCCTCGAACAACAGACCACAGGGCAATCGAATTGCCCTGACCAGTACGTCCACAATATGATGGTTTGTACTGGTATGTTCACAATTTAAGACTAGTAAAGCCAATGGTGAATTTACATGCCCTGGGAGACAGTAGTCATTCCCAGGGTATGGAGTCTATGTTTGGGGGTCACTACGACACCCCTGGGTTACTGCACGGAGGGTGCTGTGTAACCCACATATCAAAAACACATGAAGCCCTATGGGGTAAAGGACCCCATACCCCAAAGCCCATAGAACACGTACAAAGTCAAAGGAACACCTCAAATCATGTCTAAGAGTAGGAGAAAAAGAGTCTCATTCTTAGCAGGAGAAAAAATAAACCCCAAAAATCCAGCAACACTGCTGGGGGACTCACTAGGTTTGGGAAATTAGCCTTTACAGAGAACTCTCCCTAACACTCCCTCTTCTTGGGAATAGGGTGATGTCTGGCATCATATCTCTCTTGGTGTTCCTGCTCGCCTTAGGAACAGGGTGATGTCTGGCATATCTCGCTTGGTATTCCTCTCTCTTCTTGGGAACAGGGTGATGTCTGGCATCATATCTCTCTTGGTGTTCCTGTGCGCCTTGGGAACAAGATGATGTCTGGCATCATATCTCTCTTGGTGTTTCTGCTCACCTTGGGAACAGGGTGATGTCTGGCATCGTATCTCTCTTGGTGTTCCTCTCTCTTCTTGGGAACAGGGTAACGTCTGGCATCTTATCCCTCTTGGTGTTCCTGCTCGCCTTGGGAACAGGGTGATGTCTGGCATATCGTGCTTGGTGTTCCTCTCTCTTCTTGTGAACAGGGTGATGCCTGGAATCGTATCTCTCTTCTTGGGAACAGGGTGATGTCTGCATCATATCTCTCTTGGTGTTCCTGCACGCCTTGGCAACTGGGTGATGACTGAAATCATATCTCTCTTGGTGTTCCTGCACGCCTTGGGAACAGGGTGATGTCTGCCATCATATCCCTCTTGGTGTACCTGCTCGCCTTGGGAACATGATGGTGTCTGGTATCACGTGTTCAGTTCCACAGCCAGGCTGACTAGGCCATTCGTCCTCCCAAAAGTGAATACCTTGAGGACCAAGCTTAGCAACACTGATTCTTACAGAACTTAGAATGTGACGGAATCTGGCATGAAGCACTATATAAATCACCAAATTATAATGTGTTTGTTGCCTATGTTGGTTACTTTAATTTTCTTGCATGTTACCTCAAGTTGGAGGGGTGGCTTTTAGTAGTTTTAAGAGTAGCTTGAGATAGGAATGGTTGACTGCCTTACCCCGAGTGGAAGTGGGTTCAGTGCTGGCCTGCGCGTGGTTGGCCCTCTTCTGTACCTATGATGGCGATCTAAAAAGCTGCGGGATGGAATGCTACCCAGAGGAATTCCAAATGGTTATAGAGGGTTGCCTTAAGCATTCCCACCCATCCCTTTTTGCTTTTCTAAGCCTGAAACGTAGCACACACTCTGGTTGAGCGGTCATCGCTGAAGCTAGAGACTAGATTTGAAATATTCCCTTGAGTTCCCCTGCTGCTTTTGGCACTTCAGGCGTCACTTGGTGTTGAGGGTTCCTCTGGGTTCCTTGTTCTCTTCCTTGTGTTGAAGTTTCTCATGCTTACCTGGAGGTGAAGGTTCCTCGTGCTTCCCTGGTGGTGAAGTTTGCCCAGGCCTCCCTGGTGGGGGTTGCTCAGGCTTCCCTGCTGGTGGGGGATGCTCATGCTTCCCTGCTGGTGGGGGTTGCCCAGGCTTCCCTGCTGGTGGGGGTTGCCCAGGCTTCCCTGCTGGTGGGGGTTGCTCAGGCTTCCCTGGTGGTGGATGCCCAGGCTTCCCTGGTGGGGGTTGCTCAGGCTTCCCTGGTTGTGGGGGATGCTCGGGCTTCCCTGGTGGTGCAGCTTGCCCAGGCTTCCCTGGTGGTGCAGCTTGCCCAGGCTTCCCTGCTGGTGGGGGTTGCCCAGGCTTCCCTGCTGGTGGGGGTTGCCCAGGCTTCCCTGCTGGTGGGGGTTGCCCAGGCTTCCCTGGTGGGGGTTGCTCAGGCTTCCCTGGTTGTGGGGGATACTCGGGCTTCTCTGGTGGTGCAGCTTGCCCTGGCTTCCCTGCTGGTGGGGGTTGCCCAGGCGTCCCTGCTGGTGGGCGTTGCTCAGGTTTCCCTGCTGGTGGGGGTTGCCCAGGCTTCCCTGGTAGGGGTTGCTCAGGCTTCCCTGGTTGTGGGGGGTGCTCGGGCTTCCCTGCTGGTGGGGGTTGCCCAGGCTTCCCTGCTGGTGGGGGTTGCCCAGGCTTCCCTGCTGGTGGGGGTTGCCCAGGCTTCCCTGGTGGTGGATGCCCAGGCTTCCCTGGTGGGGGTTGCTCAGGCTTCCCTGGTTGTGGGGGATACTCGGGCTTCCCTGGTGGTGCAGCTTGCCCTGGCTTCCCTGCTGGTGGGGGTTGCCCAGGCTTCCCTGCTGGTGGGGGTTGCCCAGGCTTCCCTGTTGGTGGTGGTGGCTCAGGTTTCCCTGCTGGTGGTGGTTGCCCAGGCTTCCCTGCTGGTGGGGGTTGCTCAGGCTTCCCTGGTTCTGGGGGTTGCTTGGGCTTCCCTGGTGGTGAAGCTTGCCCAGGCTTTCCTGGTGGTGAAGCGTGCCCAGGCTTTCCTGGTGGTGAGGCTTGCCCAGGCTTCCCTGCTGGAGATACTAGCTCTAGATCTTCTTGTTGATTTATTTGATACAGTGTTAGTAGATCAGGCTCCATAGTGATGACTGTAGCTCTCCCTCCTCTTGCTGTGCTGTTGGTGGTAGCTCCCCTTGTGATGAAAACACCTGGGTTCTTTTTGTTTTATTGCAGCTCTAGCTCCCCTTGTTCGTTTAGTAACTTGGGCTCTCTGGAGGTGATCGTAGTCACGCCCCCTCTTAATGTGTTAGTAGCTATGTCTTTCCTTATGGTGAAAGCAGCTATAACTCCCATGGTGGTGGTGGCGGCAGCTCTGGCTCCACTGATGGATTTAACAGGCTTAGGCTTTCTAATGGTGTTAGGAACTCTAGTTCTCTGGTTGTTTTATTAGCTTTGCTCCTAATATTTTGTCAGTAGTTCTGGCTGCCCTTACAGTGATGGCAGCTCTGGCTGCCCCAACTGTAATGGTAAACATGATACTGCTTGCTTTAAGAATAGCCCTGGCTGTGATGGTAGCTGGCTCCCCTTGATGTGTCAGTAGCTCGGGTCCCTTTGCTGAGTTATTTGCAGTGTTGGTAGCTCTGGCTTCCCATCTTTATTAGTTCTAGCTTTCCTGGCTGTGATCCTAGCTCTGGACACATTGCTATGTAAGCAGCTCTGGGTCCTCATGCTGTGCTAGTAGGGCTGGTTCCCCATAATGTGTCAATAACTGTGGCTGCTCTTGCTGTGTTGGGAGCTCTGGCCTCCAATGTGTTATTAGTAGCTCTGGCTCCTCTGGTGGTGTTGGTAGCTCTGGCGGCTGCCCTTGCTGTTGGTAGCTCTGGCTTCCAAGTTGTTATTAATAGCCCAGGCCCCTCTGATGGTGGTGGTAGACCTGACATCTCTTGCTGTGTTGGTAGCTCTAGCGAACAAGGTGTTATCTGTAGCTCTGGCTCCTCCAACGGTGTTGGTAGATCTGGCTTCCCTTGTTGTGTTGGTAGCTCTGGCCTCCAAATTGTTAATTGAAGCCCTAGCTCCTCTGACATTGTTTGATCTAGCTTCCCTTACTGTGCTGTTATCTCTGGCCCCCACAGTGTTATTAACAGCCCCGGCTCCTCTGATGGCAGTGGTAGACCTGGCTGCTTTTGCTGTGTTGAGAGCTCTGACCTCGAATTAGTTATTAGTAGCTCTGGCCCCTCTGATGGTGGTGGTAGACCTGACTTCTCTTGCTGTATTGGGAGCTCTGGCCTACAAGGTGTTATTGGTAGCGCTGGATCCTCTGATGATGATGATGATGATGATGCTGATGATGATGGTAGACCTGGCTTCTCTTGCTATGTTGATAGCTCTGGCCTCCAAGATGTTGTTTGTAGCCTTGGCACTTCTGATAATGGTGGTTGAGCTGGCTGCCCTTGCTGGGTGAGGGCTCTGGCCTCCAAATTGTTATTAGTAGCCCTAGCTCCACTGATGATGGTGGTAGATCTGGCTGCCCCTGCAGTGTTGGGGGGCATTTGCCTCCAAGGTGTTATTAGTAGCCTTGACTCCTCTGATGCTGTTGGTAGATATGGCTTGCCTTGCTGTCTTGGTAGCTCTGGCCTACAAGGTGTTATTAGTAGCCCTGGTTCCTCTGGCGGTGTTGGTAGGTCTGGCTTCCCTTGCTGTCTTGGTAGCTCTGGCCTACAAGGTGTTATTTATTTATTTTTATTTATTTTATTTATTTACATTTATAAAGCGCTCACACAGCCCGCAGGCATCGAGGCGCTGTTACAGAAATTGTTTGTTTTTCTTAGTTGCGTAATTGTGTTTTTTTGTCTTAGTTACGTATTTATAACGCGCTTAAACACCCGGAGGTTTCTAAGCGCGGACCCGGGGATCGAACCTGTTGCTGCTTCGTGTCGTCTTGCTTCCAAGACGCGCACGCTGCCGCTGAGCTATCCTCCCGGGATATCCTCCCTTATTAGTAGCCCTGGTTCCTCTGACAATGTTGGTAGATCAGGCTTCCTTTACTGTCTTGGTAGGTCTGGCCTACAAGGTGTTATTAGTAGCCCTAGTTCCTATGACGGTGTTGGTAGATTTGGCTTCCCTTTCTGTCTTGATATTGGTAGCTCTGGCCTACAAGGTGTTATTAGTAGCCCTAGTTTCTCTGATGGTGTTGGTAGATCTGGCTTCCCTTGCTGTGTTGGCATATCTGCCTACCTCCACCGTTGTTGAGGATTACTCTGGGGTAGTGTAGTGGTACAGCTCCTTTCTCTGCTGTGCTGCAAGCTGAGCAAACGCTCCCTGATACCCTGCTGCGCCTCCCTTGCTCTCTCTGTTTGATTAACCTTTGTCTCAGTGATTGGAACATGACAGTTGTGAGAGTCTCGTCTTCTTGCGTGCCTCGCAGCGTCCTCTGTTTTGACACTGGGATTCTGCGTTTCATCTCCTCCGCTCGGTCCCTGCATACCAATTCCGAGCATGTTTCCTCCTTCACCCCGCCGATTTTATTTACACTTGTTTTTTTCTCCTTTAATGGGGATAATTAGTGTTTTTTGTGATCTAATTATCCTTTACTTACACACACTGCTTCACGTTCTCCAGATCTTCCGCTCAGTTGCAGCTTTTACATTTCAACCATACTGCACTCAGACTAACTGTCAGAGGCCCGTACATTCTGGCCCAGCTTCCCGGCTCTTCCAGAGCGCTAAAATAAATTATCTTCGTGGAATGGACTTTGTGCATTTTCTCAAGATGTTTGGAAGTTGATCCGAAGCTGGTGCTTTCTGCTTTCTTTCATTTGCTAATAAATCAAGAGAGATTTTGATGCTTGGGAGCGGAAGGCTCCTCTTATGGGTTGATAAGGAAAGGTGTTGTGGCTTCCATCTGGTGCCCCCCTGCTTGTTGCTCGGCAACAGTTTTCGATGAAGCTTTTTGCATTGGTAGCTTCTCCAAAACATCTGCTCCCCATATTGAGCTCCTTCCAATGGTGAAAGAAGGCCATAAGAATAGTCCATGTCTCAGATTGACACAGCCACTATCCGCTCTTCTCTTGTGAGGGAAGCAAAGGGAGCATTGGGCTAGATCTCTCACATGGGTCATCAGCCCAGGAAGCCATCTTTAGCTAGTCAACCAATGCTCATAATCCCGAACCCTTATTGGTTATCGTAGGTTTATCCTGGACTATACCTGATCTGCTGTTTCTCATTCCACCAGCGCTGGTCATTGGGTCGGATTTTCACAGATCCAGGATCCAGCAAAAATGTCTCCCAAAATCTCAGATCCGGGTAATCCATTTGCCCTTCGGGTGTTTTAACGTTTTTGATTTGCTTTTGTTGCCCGAACCTCACATCGTCAGGACGAAAGTCAAGAAACGTACCCACTAGACCGCTTGGACGTCTAGTCAGGATACATGTGAACATGCTTGTTAGGATTGTACTCTGCAGAAAACATTTAAGCAAGCTTTGCAGGTTTAAAAAACGTGCACCTTTTATACTTTTCTTGAAACAGTACACGAAACACTCCTCCTGTCTTTCGGTTATTTTCCAGGTGGTAATTATTGAATCGCTGCATATAATTATTATTTTATAACACAATACCAGAGAGTGGTTTCTAAGCGCGGTATCAGTATTGCAACCTGTGTTGGTCTCTGTTGTCTTGCTTCCAAGACAAACACGTTGCCCCTGAGCTATCCTTCCTCACCAATTTGGAAATGTGTATTTATGGGGTCGGAGGGCTTACAAAAATCTCTGGCGTTTGCCAAAACCGCATCCCCAAAACACCACCCCTATGCTTCCCTTTCACCGTCGCTGATGGGGTCCCCCAGTTATCCATTTCCAGCGCAGCATGCCTCACACCCTCCTGCTGTTGTTATCAGCTTGGTTTAAGGCTAAGATTACAGTTGCATAAAATGTTGCAGTTTGGTGAGGTTTCATTTTGCAGTGATGACGACTGAAACGGGTTGACCATTTGGGAAATTGGGAGCTGTGCCCGAAGGCTAGCAGGTGCATTTCAAAGGCCTGTACCGCGTGTTCATGGCCCCTCAGAATCCTTCTCCCGAGCCGTTTACCCTTTTCGTGCCGCTGCGCGAGCAGTGGTTTCCTCACGTTCCATAGACCGCGCGTCGCCGTTGTCAATATCTTGATCCCAAGTTCATATCGGGCTCCAGGGATCCCCCAGAGATAGTGGCCTGGAGCTCGGCCGGCTGTACCCGAGGCCTAGTCAGAGAGTGCCCTAGGCATCCCAGCCGGCTCCATTTGACTCGGCTGCTTGTTGAGTCGTCGGTACTCTACTGCGCTCCGTACCCTCCAGGGGCCCTTGGAGGCCTGTAGGCGCCTATTTTAAGACAACTGAGCGTCAAGTACAATTGTAAATAGCAGAGCCAAAGCTTGTATTGTGGGACTCCAGCTGCCGAAATCCGCCTTTCCCTTCTTGGTACTGTAACGTGAGTGGGACATCAGGGTGTCTAGTTTTGTGCATATATGGGGTTGCGGATCTCGGCAGTTGCATCGCGCCCTTGTTTATGCTGTCCAATAGCACAGCGAGCAGAACGCTCTCTTTGACCTCTGTGCACAGCCTACTGATGCAGGTTCGAATCCCGCCTCAACCATTCAACCTTCTGAGGACAATAAATGAGCACCACACAATAATAATAATAGGCGTCGCTATATAAATGCTTAATTATTATTATTTATAATGCATTCCAAAACTGAACCCCCCCCTCCCAACCCCTCCCAGACTTGTGTACATCTGCTTTGAACCCATTCTTTCCGAAACCTACTTTCAGTTGAGCGCAGGAAGTTAAGAACGTTTGACAGTTTACAAGATTACAGAGGGCCTGAATTATTTAATTTTTCTAGTCTCTAGTTAAAGTTATGGGAAATGCACAATCTGTTTTCTTAGCAAGGATGAGTACCCTGGGATTGGATGGTGGGGGTGGGGATGATGGAAGCATACTTTTTGCTTTATGTCAATTTGAATTGCAGTTTGGGGGATGGGTTGCGAGTGTGAAGGAAAAGGCACAGCCCCAGTTTAGGGGGCAGATGGGAGTTTGTGCCCATGTGGGCGATCCAAGAGGGAATGAACGGCAAAGTGCTGAGAGGCTTAGTGTGCTTTAAGATAGTAACCACCATACCTTATTTAGAATGAACAAGCAGAGGTAGTTCAAATAGACTCTCTGAAATACCATTCTGCAAACATTTTGGTAGCAGACTCCAAACTCAAAGGCTTAACTCTGCCAGAGGTGCTAGGGTGCACACATTAAAAGATCTAGTTCTCCTCATTGATAAGGACATAGTCAATCAGTATCCAAACAGATGTTTTAATGACAAATTATAGGATTTTATTCTCTTTTCCAATGAATTTTAAACAAATCAGATGGGCAATGCAAAAAATGAAAAAGCAGTCTGTGGTACTTTGTGGATGATCAAACACTTCTGGAAAAGCGCAAGAGGAAGGTGCGCCTGTGAAGCTGCGTGCCGCCTGGGTAATACGGCACTTTGGGCCTGCAAGGTTAGTGGTTTCTTGGTCCGGGCTCAGGGCTTTGCAGTCTTTTTCTCAGACTGGAGCAAACACCTTAGCATGCTTGGTAAACATTCAGGCAATCCACTAATATTAAAGTCCACTTGGGGCATCATCAGTTTGGAAGCCTGAACCCAGGTTCTCTATTCAAAATTAGATCTAACTTTACTCCGGGTTTTACCAACATTATAATTCACGATACGCCTAGAACGCAGGTAATTTGCTATTGAAACAGTTCAGTTTCATTGTTTCCTTGTTCCCGTGAATTTTGAGCATAATTTGTTGGTCTCATTTTTAATGGCTATTGATGCACACTGCACCTCCAAGAGGCGGAAGAGGGGTTTATTTGCAGTCCTTCAATAGTACACTCAGGGATAGCAACATTGCTTCTCAGTGTTCAGCTTTGTGCTGCCGTATACCTTTCATTCTGATCCAAAACCTATATGCATGTGCTACCCTGTCCCCGAGGGGGCAACTAAACCCCAAGGTGGTACCTATGTATTAGCATAATTGACCTAAAAACATTTGACCTAAAATATTTGATCACATTTTTTTAACCTTTTTTTCAGTCAAATTTAATTAAATATTTATATGGTTGTGGGTAAGGGTATAGATTACATTGAGGAGAAGTGAGGAGAGTTGCGGGGGGTCTCCCCCCACATTTTAGACCAAAAAAAGGTGAAATAAATTCCATCAAATGTTTTAGGTCAAATAGACCCAACCCGGTACCTAGGGCAGGATTCTTTCTCTGTGACTCGTTTGGGGTGCCACAGCAGTCCTACACAACATCTCTTCAATTGTGTATTTGAATGACGATATGACAGACCCTTCGAAACAAGGGCCAGGCTCCAGCTTCCACCACATGGGAAAATCAAGTCCGTTTTTTAGAACATCCACCAGAGGCGTTGCTAGGGGAGGGGTTGAGGGGGCTATAGTTCGGGTCTTTTGGTTGTAGCCCCGGATAGAAGCCCAGGAACTACAATCAAAAGGCTAGCCAGCCCCGAGTCCCGACAGTTTCAACATTAGCGAAGCCCCGGACCTATTCCAAACCTAACAACACCCCTGACATCAACAATGAACAAGTGTGAAAATAAAAATTGCATATGATGCCCTCCAGAGATTATTTTCATACAATTGTGCTCTGGTCAGAAACTCAAAAACCCAACTCAGGCCAATCGGAGGCAAATGTACTCCTAATTAGTACAATCTTTGAAATGGCCTAGTTCTCATACAAATTACATTTAAATTGGACACATGTTAAAGCCAGCTCTGTGGCTCCTCAACAATTAAGCCGGATAAGCTCAGGAAACCTTTCTTGACACTGTACTGTGTTACCAGCATGGGACCTGTTTTTCATACAGTCCTCTGTGCCCATCAAAGGGCAGGTCTCTGCACTGAAGACTGGGGGGCAGAAGGTTTTGAATCAATCGCAACCAATCGCATTGCACTGGGCAACTCTTCAGACCATCGTCGTTTGACCTCTTGTTGCCATATCACAAGCATAGTCCCAGCCCAAAAAGAGGCAGTGCATCCAGAACGGGGAGGTCCCACTCCTGCTGCACCTAGACATGTCACAGCCTGACTGGCGTCGCCACTGAGGTTGGGCGTGGGTCTCTGGGCACAGCAAGCTCTGTGGCCGCATATGGGCATACTCGCCCCACACAGGGTGGGCGACTTCTGCAACACTGAAGAGTGAAGGACAGAAGATTTTTTGGGGGATTCGGTTGCTAAAGCAGAAAAACATGTGTTTTGGACAAAAACACTTTACATAGGACAAGGGATGGCTGTTGGGTTCCTGTTTCACTGTTGCCTTCTAATTCGAAAAAGTGATGTGGGTGTGAGGGAGCCAGAACTAACAGAGAATGGTTGTGAACATGTTATGACAAAACAAGACTAACATGGGACAGGGTTAAAGGGGAAATGGTGTCCTCAGACCCGGCAGGTGAGGGCACCATTAACAAGCCATGGTAGGAGGTGGGTGGAGGCACTCAAATCTAGCCAGAAGGAGGGGCATCCAGAAGCAACCAGCGGAGGCAGAAGTTGGGGCTCACAGGTCCAGCCAGAGTATAAAGGGTTGGGGGGGAGGTGAGGAACTTGAAGTGAATGCAACCAGAACCAGCATGGCGGTGAGGAGGCGCCCAGGGATCACAATGTCAGCATTGGCAGACTAACCTACCAAAGGGATGTTCATGGAGGTGGTAACACAGTTGTGTTTTGTCATGGGCCCTGGTGAAGGCACAGGAGTGTGAGACAGGCAAACAGTGTTGCCCTTGTTCATGCACTGTTGCCCAAGCCGCCTGGGCGGATGTTCACGTAGAACTATGAAAGCAGCAGTGGACTGCCCGCATGACTTTACCAGTTCCATTGAGGGCCCAGCACGACCTCTTGGTTGGTGTTCGTAAAGTTCAGGGAAGCAAAGCCTCTCAGCAGTTTGGGGCCTGGCAGGTGGTAATGGCAGCCCTCCCTGTCCTTCCTGTTGGATGGCAGGCAGGAGACAGAGGGGCAAGAAATGGCATTCGTCTACCGGAGCATGGTATCAATGGGACCCAATCCAGCCAACCATGTGACTGCATCTTTGCCAATCCGGAACCATCATGACCTCCGGCATGTAGGGCCTGGTGGATGGCAATAGAAGGCCCTGTGTCCTTTGTCTGAGATAAAAAGCAAGAGTTGGAGAGGCATGAACGGGAGATCCAGGCCTGAAGCCGGGCGGGTCATTTGGACCCCTTGCAGTGAACCACGCCACTGTATCCATGCCTAGTCTGGACCCAACACGGCCTCAGGGTGGGTGGGTGGGTGGGTGGGTGGGTCTAAAGCCCAGGAGAAAAGGGACCGTTCAGCATGTTTGAGGCTGTTCTTTGCCACAAAAAGATACTTCGGTCACCAGAACCCGTTCCAGCCAACTATGTGATGCCATCTGTGCCCAATGTGAGCCCAGCATGACTTCTGGGTGGTGAGCACCTGAGCATATGAGGGCATGCCGAATTTCATTGCCAGACCTCATGCCCTTCACGGGAGATGGCAGCAGGAGATGGAGGGGCAAGAAAAAGCATCAAACATTGGATCCAGTCATAGTCAACCATAACCACTGGCATCGGTCTGGCCAATCAACCAAACAACTGCTTTCGGCCTACTATGCCATTACAAGGGGGAAGGTATTCTAATGAAGGTTGGTCCCGCCCCAAAAGGGGTCTGCAGCTGAGTACGTGGTATGCCAGATGGGTGTTGTGTAGTTGTCCATCTTTAGTTGTTATAATTATAAACAATTATAAAAACAATTATGTGCGTGAACAGTACATTACAATGAACTAGGGTGGACAGGCCTGGTGGGAACCCATTGAGTTTTCTGTTCAAACCAGTGGCTTTAGAAGTCTGGTGGGCCAGGCCAGAATCCTTCCCAGGCTTCCAGAGGAGGCACGCGACAGCCCCATCCCATTCCTTTAGCTCCTCTGTTCTTTGGTTGCAAAGACCTTTTCTGCAAGGCTTCTGATCCGCACAGGAGTGTGCCTCTTCTCACAGCCCATGTAATTAACAGGAATGTTCACACAGAGGAATTGGTCCAAGCATAATAATTCCTCACACTGATGCGAGCGGCAGAAAATAACAAGAACACAATTTGATAATGAAACACCTTTTCACATTTTTTAGTGTTTTATAATTTCAAAGGCGTGCTTTGGTTGTTGTGCGAAAGTTTAACATATTTGAGTTCCTCACCGCCAAACGGGTTGAAGATTGTTAAATGGATTCTTATCTTTCTAGTGGGGCCCAGGGCTGAAGGGGAACCGAGCAGAGCGCACTTTATTATCGCAAATAGAGGTGACGTTTGTGAGTAGCCTGGCTTGGGGCAGATGACCCCTATAGAGTAGCAGCCAATGATTCACTGAGCAGAGAGTCTAATTCCCTCTTCAGGTTCCGAAGTGATTTTTCCAAGAAGAGCCCAGTGAGTGCCCGACTCATGGAGCGATATCCCCTCTCGCTCCTCGGTTCTCCCTCATCAGCGCAAGAACTACAATTGAATGACCGAGCGACTGAGATCCCATCCTCACGTTGAGCTGCTCTACAAAGTGAGGCTGTGAGGCCAGGAGTGGAATTGGATAAGGAGCCAAGACCCCTCTCGTATTTGGGCAATGTTTAGTGCATTGCGCCTTCTATGTCTGCTGGAGGCCCAAAGAAACTGTGCATTTACCCTTGTTTAGTTTAGTTTTTTATTTATTCCGCGCGCCGAACCCTGAGGTAACTGGGCGTCAGAGACTTAGAGCATGTTACAACAGAATATAGACATACAAGATAATAACAGTAAGTGCAGTTGACCGGGTTACATAGTGGTCGAGAGGCAGACATAGGATAATAGTACAATGATAAGTGCGTCAGACTATGGTGTAGTTCTTGTTGGCGAGTCAGGACTTCGTTTTTGCACTGAAGGTCCAAAAGGATGGTTCTGCTCATATAGCATCCCATTGTTTGGCGGCTTGGACCGGGAAGCTGGAGCCGCCTGCTTTTTTTGGGGAGAATTTGGGATGGATAGGCAATGAGAGTACAACGTTCTGTTTGGTCTGGTAGAAGTGTGTTTGTTGAACTTGTCTGCTAAGTACTTGGGGGCATCATTAGAGAGGCATTTGTGGACGATAACAAGAGATCTAAGGGTGATTCTGTCTCGTACAGGGAGCCAATGGGCATGTTGTCTGAAGCTGGAGACGTGTGAGTGCCGCGGGATACCCAGAGCTGCCCTGAGGGCATTATTCTGCAACACCTGCAGTTTGTTCAAATTGCGTTCTGAGGTGCCAAGAAAGAGAGTGTTGCAGATGTGGGTACTTGTGCTCCCACTGACGTTGGAGAGGCTTCCTGCTGCTTTCAGCCCAGCCGGCAGACCAATTTGAATGTTTGCTATAGATCTAATTGGGAATCAGCCACTTGTTTCTACCCTTTCTTAAATCAATATAGTTCAGCCAGCAAAGGAAACGATGAGACTGTTTTCAGTGCACATCCTATCTAAGGGACCTTGACACAACATGGTGTGGAATCTCAGAGATAATGGGAGGTCCAGAATGATAGAAATCACAATGTGAGATGTACAGCGGCTTCAACATAATGGCATGTTCCACTGGTTAGCACTTGGGCACATGCACATGTGGTGTAATGTGATCACAATTGTGTGATCCTTGTGTGTGAGTGCACTGCTGACCGGTTGTAGCTGGTGAGTCTAGTAGGTGGCAGCTTCAAAAAGGAAGCATTCTCCTAATGCAAGCAAGACTTTGCTGCTGCCAGAGGTATCCTGTTGTCTTGTGCTAGATAATGTGTTAGGTGTTTAGTTGGAAAAGCAGTCGCCTACCACTTCCGTTATCTGTGCACAGAAGGAGCAGTCCATATTGGTTTGGATTCCCAGATTCTTTAATATCGAAGCTGGGTTGTGCATTGGCCCCAGACTTGAAGGCGGCCGGCTGGGTTATTTGATGCCACTAAGCATAATTGGCCAGTTTAATCATAGTTTAGTTAACTAGTGAGAGGACAACCAGTCGCTGATATCTTGCAAATACTGTGGAAACGGAACAGTTGGATGAACCCAGATTCTGATCCAAAGAGAGGAGGATTGTGGTCTTATCCGCAAAAGTGTGGCCTTGGATGTCAATACGCTGTATGAGCAAGACTAGAGGTAAATACAGTTCCTAAAGAGCATTGATGACCTGACAAAGCCCCTTAAGACCCCAAAAAGGAGTTGGGTGGGGGGAGAAGGGTCTGGTGAAGTGGGAAAGAGCCTGTATCTGCCCAGTAGTGCGCCCAGACATGCTAGTGTGGTTAAAAATCAAGGCATAAGAACCACTACTGGGGTCACCATTTGGAGGATAAAGACAGACCCTGAAGCTGACTGAACATGATGGCATCCAACATGGAAATGTCCCAATTAGTATGACGATGACACGATATTATAAAGATGGTTGGTCATCAGCTGTGGCAGGAATGTAACAGCAACAAAGGTTGGGAAATCGGTGTGACATGCGCACGTTGTCCAGTCTGGTGGGATTCTGACAAGTTCAAAAATTTGATTGCGATTGGTCAAAGAGATGATCCCAGTTCTTTGATACTTCTTACTTGACAGTTGCTCAAAGCTGAACCGTATGCGATAATACCCTTTAGCGGTGTTGGAAAGTCAGTACATTTTGGAAGTTGAAAAGGCCAGGAAATGGAGCCAGGAGAACAGATGCACACCATTGGCTTAGGAGTTTGAAAACTGGCACAGAAAAGAGGTGCGGATTTTTTTAATGGATAGTTTATACTTTTATGTGAAAACTTCGAGTTTTCTGTTCGGAGAGCTCAAGATGGGAGAACCGTCGGGATAGCATCTCTTTTAATGTCCGAATGTGAATAAGGTCTAACTCTTTTTGCAGTTTTCCTATGTTATCTTAGTTAACTTTTGCCCATCGGAGCCTCCTGAATCCTATAGGGCTCCATCTCTGAACACTATGCGTGCACCGTGGACGCCTTTGCTTTGGAGAAGAGCAGGAGCGGAGCCATCTAGTCTTCCCGTTGCTGGTGGAGAGGTGGCATTTTGGGTTCTTTTCAAGTTCACCATGTTAAGCATGAGCTGCTAGTGAGCGACTCAACATCAATTGATCAGATGTCTATTTCTCTTTGTACCTGTTTGGAGGGCAGGGGTGGAGTAAAGCAGAGGCGGACCTCCACCGAGCAAGACATTCTTGTCAGTGTTCAAGGTGGGGATGCAATTTGCTTTGGATTTCTTTTCTCTGTCCCATTGCCCGAGTCCACACCTTTATTATAGTTAAGTATAGTGTCTGCTTACACCAAACAAATTCCTTCAAGGCTTTGGGCCTGGTGTGTTCCACTTTCCCTCGGACATCATTGCCAAGGTCTGACTTGGGTTGCGGCTGGGTGGTGGGTCCTTTTTGGTGAGTGGTTTAACTGGCATGACTGACTTTGATATCCAGAATCGGTAGTCGCAGTAAAAAAAAAAATTGTTTAAGAAAAGGTTGGTTCACGATATGTGGCCGTGCTCCTCTTATGTTGGGACTCAGTAAAGTCTCAAATATGCTTTCTCTCCACACCATACACACACGTGAGACCCAGCAAGCCTCGGTGTCTATTCTTTGGACAGCTTCTGTTACTTGCTTGTCCCCTAGTGTATAACAGTGTGTACAAGCCCTACTGGTGTCTTGGCTGTGTTCTGGAGGGATTCCTCTTCATGCTGAGCTAGGAAAAACGGTTCCCTCTTAATCCTTCCGGTCACCTTGTGCTTCAATTCTCCTTTACACTTTCTCTTCTCTGCTTTAGACCTTCTTTTTTGTTTCCATCAATTCTTCTACGATTTAGACCACCCATCTTGCTTATGCTACAACTCTTTATTCCAGGGGTCTGGATCCTTACCCCCTTTTGGATTCTTTCGCCTTTCCACCTCGGAGGTTCTTTCTTGGCTTTTATTTTTGTTATGCCCTCCTCTGTCACTGGGCTGGGGGCATGTCTGCCCATCACTCAGAAACTCTTTCCTTTTCTCCATTATGACTGTTCCCATTCCCTAATTTGATCTCACTTGCCTTCACAGGGTTTTTCTCATCTTGATCCCATGTTCTCCCTCCTCTTTGCCTCGGGTTGGACTTCCTTTCCCGCCTCTTTTATCTGTTTAGCCCGCCTAAGCTCCTTCCAGGCTCTTATGGACCTTTCCTTACAAATAGACTTCCGAATTCAAGAAAGAAGAGCAGAGAAAAAGAAGTCTAAATCGGGTTTCCAAAAGACCACCACAGAACATCCGCCTAGATCAGAGACCACGGTTTCTCCTAGCCCGGACTCAGAACCCATGCAACTAGGGGCTTTCCGTGGACCCATTACCCCACAAGAAAGGATGCGACGGATCCACACTGGTCTAGGCATGTATTGTGCCTCCGATAAACACCTTGTGAGAGAATGCCCTATTGCTCCTCCACGGCGTTCGGGAAACGCCAGCTCCCGATCCTAAAAGGGGCACAGTGTCAGGAGAGAGATGTTTGCTCCACATCAATTCCATCCTTGAACTCTCCTGGACAAAATAATCTTGTGGTTCTACAGGCCTTTCTATCGCCTTCCAAGACAGAATCCTACCCCATCCTGGCATTAGCAGATTGCAGAGCTATGGGCGTATTCCTAGATCATGATTGGGTCACTGCTCACAACATTCCACATGAAAGCCAAGTAACAATGCAACCGGTAGAGGCCATTGATGGGAGACCTCTTTCTTCAGAACCCATAACACTTCAGACTAAAGAGATTCTACTCTCTATAAACCACCATCGAGAAAGGATCAAATTCGACATCATAAAATCAGCCCATTATCCGATGGTTCTTGGAATGCCCTGGTTATAAAGGCATAACCCTTACATCAATTGGGCAGCAGGCTCCCTGTTCCTTGGATCTGAATACTGTATGTCTCACTGCTTGTCCCTAGATACCTTACTGAAGCCTTCCGAAGACTCACAAGAGAGCCAACAGAATCCAGTCACCATTTCTGACATCATCCAGATTCCCAGGGCCTACCAAGCCTTTTCTGATGTGTTTTCGACCGCTATAGTTCAAGCTCTCCTACTCACAGGCCAGAGGATTGCGCCATCGATACCGAACCCTCAGCAGTGATTCCTTTCGGCAGGATGTTTATATTATCATAATCTGAAAAAAGGGCCCTCCGGGAATACCTGGACACTAACCTGGAAAATGGCACCATACGACCATCTAAATCCCCAGCGGGTGCTTCATTGTTCTTTGTTCCCAAGAAAGATACCAAAGAGCTCAGACCATTTTTGGACTACCGTGGCCTTAATCAGTGCACTCTCAAGGACCGCTACCCCTTGCCCCTCATCTGGGATATCTTGGAGGCAGTCCGAGGTGCAATAATCTTTACAAAATTAGACCTGAGGGGTGCCTACCATCTCATTCGTATAAAGGAAGATGACAAATGGAAAACAGCTTTTAGAACCCCGTTTGGCCATTTTGAATACCTAGTTATGCCCTTCAGACTTGCTAATGCCCCAGCGGTTTTCCAACGTTTCATGGACAAGTATTCTCTGATATGTTGTTCCTCTTCATCATCGTATATCTAGACAATATACTGATATCCTCAAAGGACCATCTAAAACATGAAGAGCATGTAAAGGCAGTCTTACAACATCTACGTGAACATAAACTCCTGGCCAAGCCCGAGAAGTGCCTTTTCCATGTATCAACTGTTCACTACCTCGGATTCGTTCTCAGTCCAAAAGGAATTGGAATGGATTCCTCGAAAGTAGACTCCATTTTGTCCTGGCCCACTCCAACTACTGTAAAACAGATTAAATCCTTCCTGAGACTTGCTAACTTCTATCGGAAATGTATACCAACCTTTTCAGAGATTGTGCACCCTATCGTCTCACTGTTAAAGAAAGATACCCCCTTGCTGTGGACCTCAACCCAAGATACGGCCTTTCAATGCTTGAAGTCGGAGTTCACACAAGCCCCCATCCTAGCCCAACCTGACATTGATCGACGCTTTCTTGTTGAGACTGATGCTTCCAACTACGCCATTGGGGCTGTTCTAAAACAAGAGTTGGTCGACAAGTTAGAACACCCCATCGCCTATCTTTCTCACACTCTAACTCCCAGTGAAACCCAATACTCCATTTTGGAAAAGGAACTACTAGCCATCCGTCAAGCCTTCACTGACTGGCGTCATCTCCTCCTGGGAGCTAAACACCCAGTACAAGTCCACATGGACCATCAGAATCTTCAGGCTCTACAATCCCTAGAATGCAGGAACAGTCGTCAAGCCCGTTGGGCTTTCTTTTTTGCTCAATACCAGTTCCAAATCCATCACGTCCCCGGAACACATAACATTATTGCCGATGCCTTATCCAGACGTCCAGATTATGAAACCCTTGAGGATCGGACCTTCCCAAAGATGTTTCCCCACACAATCTTTGTTGCCCAAGCACTCACTCTCCTGGAGAGCATTCGGAGCCAAACTCGATCCTCGGAAATCTGGAAGGAGTTTAAGAGAAATAATAGATGGAATCTCACAACGAAGGACAGATATCTATTCAAGGTCAATTGCTTGGTCATTCCCACTCCTGGACTGAGACAAAGGATCACAAGCCTATGGCATGATATCTTTCATTAGGGACATCGTGGGATTACCAACACCCTCCATCTAATACAAAGACAGTTTTGGTGGCCGAAGATGAAGAATGATATCAGGATCCATATCCAGACATGCACAGTTTGCAATCAGAACAAACATGATAATAAGAAGCCGGCAGGACTCCTACTCCAACCGGCAATACCAACAAGACCCTGGGAAATCATCGCCACAGATTTTATTGTGGAACTACCATCCTCCAGGGGCTACACGACTATCATGGTCACTATTGATTTGTTTACTCATATGGCTCATTTTACACCTTTATCCAAACTGCCATCCTCATCTGACCTTGCCAGAATCTTCCTGGAACACATATTTCAGCTTCATGGGCTACCTTCCAAGATCATTTCAGACCGAGGACCCATTACATATCTCAGTTCTGGAAACAATTATGTCGTATACTAGGAATCCAATGTGCCTTGTCTTCAGGCTACCACCCACAAACCAATGGGGCTACTGAATGTGTAAACCAAACTCTTGAACAATACCTTCGTTGCTTCGCTACCAAGGTCCAGGATGATTGGTCACTCTTAATATCTGTGGCCGAATTCGCTTATAACAATTCATATCATTCAGCTATCAAGACCAGTCCCTTCTTCTGTAGTCCAGGATTCCATCCATCAGTTCTACCCTCTGTACTCTCACACCCTATCCCAGTGCCTGCGGTAGATTCTTGGATTGAAAACCTCATTACAGTACACAAAGAAGTTAAGGAATATCTAGAAAGGGCCTGAAGAGATGTCACACATTATGCTGACTCCAAAAGAAGACCTGGACCTTCCTACTCTGTAGGCGATTAAGTCTGGTTATCCTCAAAGCTCCTTCCTCGACATCTACGCCCGAATAAATTGGCTCCCAGGTATTATGGTCCCTTTTCTATACAAGAAATCGTCAACCCAGTGGCCTTTCGGCTTCGATTACCAGAATCCTGGAAAAGGATCCACCCAGTATTCCATACTTCTCTGCTAAAACCATATATTCAGTCATCTCGAACAGCTCCTAGATCTACCCCTGTGATTGTAAATGACCAACTAGAATATGAGGTGTCCAGAATCTGTGACTCTAGATACCGACGTGGTCAACTCCAATATTTGGTTGAATGGAAATGATACCCTCCCAGTGAGCACACCTGGGAACCCATGTCAAACATGAATGCCCCCAGGCTGGTTCGAAGATTCCATCTCATCCATCCGGGCAAGCCCGGAGGACCTGGGTTTCAGAGGAGGCATACTATCATGAACCGTCGTCTGCGTCCCTTCTGGACCTCCGGGTCCCTGATCCATAGGGGATTGAATGCAGTGATCCTTCCAACATGGCCGCTCGGAACGGAACGCTCCTGGCCAGTCTCTGCGTTCCACGCTGCACGCTTTACAAAAGAGACACGCCCCCGCGGCTCTGCGCGTCTCAACGCTACCGCTTGTTGTAGTTGGACGTGTGTAGCGGAGTTTGTTCTGGGCTCCCTTTTGAATCCTTGTTTCCAGTTCCTTGAAACCCCGTCCTTCCTCCCATTCCTCTACCTACCTTCCTGGAATTGTTCCGCGCTCGGGCCATGGCGTTCCGTGTCTCCGAGCGTAACTTCTTTGCATCCTGGTATCCACCCTGGACTTCTGAACGCTCCCGGAAACAGAATAGCGAACCTCACGCTGGACTCCGAGGACCAGCGTTTGGGTTTCTACAAATCCCGGACCGTGAAAAAGAAGACATCCCAGAAGGTCGCAAGCAAACAACAAAAACAGAATCTGTGCTGCATTTTCCTTTCTTGTTTGCGTTCCCTTCTACAATCATAGCTGCAGCTTGTGTTTCCTAGTGGCTCTGTTGGCCGCTTCCTTGGCAGACATGTTCAGATCAGGAAGAGAGGCCCTAGAGGCTGCCTGGCCATCGCTGGGCTGTGGAAGCAGACTTGCAACTTGCCTTTCACCTTTGTAGCAGGCCCTCTCTGTTCTGTGCAACATCCCCCAGCCCTCTTAAGCATTGCTGTTATATGGTGACCCATAGGAAACTCAGGGAGCAACTGATGTAGTACTTAGTGCTTGAGTCGTAGGGGTACCCTCAGATAACACATCCCTTCGGCAGACCAAACACTCTGGTACCCTAGGCAAGAGTCAGGAGTGTGACTTCCACAGCCACCACTTTGTTTATTGATACAAGAGTGTGATTGTCCTTTCAGTGTTGGCTCACCTCCCTCTCACCCATAAACGCCCAAAGCATGTGCCTCAACTTTGTTTGGTTTGGAAGTGTGTCCCGCAGAATACATAAATTAAAGGACATGTATAACTACAACCGCTGTAATTGCAAATTGTTCATTTACTTAACTCATCCTTGCAACCAAAATTGAACAGACGTTCCAAAATATTTAAAAACATACAAAGTAAACAAAATATGTGGAAATAATGAGGGTGAAGGGAAGGGAGATGAATTGTCTGGCCACAAGATTTGAATGAAGGTCCTTCAGCGGGGTGAGGTCGTCCCACTCTTCATTCCTCATATCCTTGACTTTAAGTAGAAAAAATGTAACCAGTTAAGGTGTGATTTCATTTGCCTCATCTTCTTTTAAATATTGTTTCCCTACCTCTCATGTCCTTCTGATGACTTCGGCAAGTGCGCGCGCAAGTACTACAGATTCAGTTGACTGAAAGGAATGCCTGATCTCTTGTAGAATGACCCTAGTTTCCTCATCCCAATTGATCCGTGTGGTGGAGATAGGAGGATAAAGCGCGCCCGAGACTCAATTGGCTGCTGGCTGCTCGGGCATGTCCAAGGAACCTCAATACCCTTTCTATCAAGCAATGTTAGGTGGGAGTGTATTATTTTCAGTCATGAAAAGTAGACTTATGTCTTGAGTGGTTGGGTTTAAGTTAAACATGTTTGCCCATGAAGTTGACCACAGCTTTCCCAGCACCAAGACCAGTTTGAGCATTCTCTATTCATATAGCTTTTGTTTAGCAAATGTCCTTCATTGTCTAGACCAGGGCTGGCTGCTGTGTTCATGTGTTCCTTTAGGCTGAGTTGGTTGTGTTCAGCAGGTAGTCGTCCAGGTGAAGAACGCTAGGGCTTCAAAGATCTCATTGAGCTGGGCAAATGGATTGTTGTCTTTTTCTGAGGGAGAAATGCAAGATGACTGCCTTTGACCCGCCCACTCTCCCTGTATTGGTTATGTCAAGTCCCAGTTAGTCGAAGGAGCTCACTTTTTCAATGCACTCTTCCTGCTTATCAAAGGTGAGGTGGATGGAGGCATTTTTGATTCTGGGCCCTGTGTCCACTCATAAAAAGATTGGGGCTGCAGGCATTGCACTTGGAGGAACGAGTAGATGAGAAGCACCTGCGCTGAACAGTGCAATCAAAAGGTAGAAACGAACATTCCACACCTGGGTATGTTGTGCTTACTTAAATCTGTATTTATGCTTTTGTGTTGCCTTCTCTTTTGTCAAGACGTGGTGTTTAGTGCTGTTCATAGAGCTTTTACAAGACAAGGCATTAAGACACATATATACAGTAAACGTAAAAGCACCAGTATGGTCATTGAAACTGTGGTGGCTAAAAGTGGGGAGGACAAAAAAAGGACTGCAGGAGGGAAAATGAAAGTAGAAGGGGAATGTTCCTCTCCTACACAGACCCCGCCCTAGTGGTGACACTTCGGTAGGAGAACCTGCAAATACAGATACACATCCATACCCCCCCCCCACACACACACACACACCTAAGAGCATGGGGGGCTGAGAGTAAAATGACTTCAGTACATAAGCTCCGGGGCACTCCCACTCCCCAACCCCAGGAAAAGGGTTACATTTCTGTATTTGGGGCTGCCCCTGTCCGGTCCTCTCGCCCAGTGCTCTGTCTGAGCCTGCACACTGGTAGTTTAACTTTCCAGGCTCCCCTACCTCCTATGACATTCTTTGGTGAGGCCAGCAAACCCAGGATGCTGTTCCTGCCATGCCTACCGGAGAAACCATCTGTTCCTAGGAACAGATAGTTCCTATCCCCTCACCTCTATGCTTAGATATATCCACAACTTGTAAACTATGTATATTCACCTATAATTTATACTTTGATGTATTGGTCCAAATGTTTGAGGCTTCCAACACTGTAACCTAGTTGGATTAATTTACTGCGTGCTCTGTAACTTAAGTTGTACACTCCTCTTGTTGCTTGCGCCCTGCTACCCACGGGTTAGGTGCGCTTTACAAATAATAAAAACAAACAAACCTGCTTATGCCGGTGTCTGTCTTCCCATCTGTAAGTGCTTGTTAACACCCCAACTTCGTGCACCCTGGCTTTCTCAGGCTGTCACCTACTACCTATAGTTACACACCTTGTTGGACAGCTTTGCACCTTACCTGGTGGCCCATCTTTCACTGCTCCCATGTGTCTTCTAGAGGCCATCTCCTTCTCACTGCTGTTGAGCACATGTGGATGTAGCACCCTATAATTCACTGTAACTTACCATCAAGGAGCAACCTACCATAGTTTCATTGAGGATTTGATGTTGGTCTGCAATTCATTATTTGCTTTAAATCTCTGGCCTCCTGTGGTAGGTCTGCACCCTTTGGCTCGCCAGATATTTCGGACTACAACTCCATTGGCCGTAACCAGCATAGTCACTGGTGAGGGTTTTCGAAAATCATTGTCCAAAACAACTGGAGAGCTGCAGGTTGCAGAACCCTGATCTGGGCTAGCACTGATAGATGCCAATAGCCCGTCGTTGCTATATTGCCGCAGATTCATATTATTGCCCGAGGGAAGATCGATCAAATTCACATGTATTCGTGAGGAATCGGGCCATTTTGTTGAATTAATTGTCTTGTATTTGTCCCTGAGAAATCTCACAGATGCATGCACCTGGGAATGATTGTCTGGGAACCTGTGTACCTGTTGTTTGAATGGTAGAGTCCAGGCACTTCTGAGCTATGGTTTAATATCTTCAATTGGGAGTTACCATACTTTCCAGTAGGGAGCAGTTACAAAGTCGCAGTAGATACCTACACTTTTAACTTTCAATTTCAAGCACTAGTTGGCATGAAAGCACCGGATGGCATGGAACACTAAAACAATGCATGCCCAGTCTACATGCAACAGATGTAGACCTGTTACTCTGGATGAAAAGGTCCTCATCTTAAAATGGTGCCTATTTGAACTAGACCTGAGGGTCGATGGCCTTTGTCTTATGGCGTATTATCCACTGCTTGAGACGGCTCCTGGTTCCTCAGGGATAACAAGATCATGTTAATTGCATTTTCTTACATGGCGGACATCAAAGACATGAGACATTGTGGTTGGAGCAAGCTTGAGTGGCAGAAATGAGCCAGTACTTGTCCTTGAGTACTTTGATTGCCTTTAGATGTTGAAGACATACCCTTGAATTGAAGTCACCTGCTCCAGCCATCTTTGGATGCCTGAGCTCCTTGAATGTGTCCCTCATTTTGATTTACCTTTCAGCGATGTAATGTCATCCATGGACTCTCATGAATGTGGGTTTTTTAATTTGCTGGGACCTAGCCTTTTGCCTTCCTATGGTCTGGTCAACCGTGTGTAGCAACTGTATTTTCTTCCTCATGTGTAATGCCCCTAAATGTAAGAAGACTTTCATGCAGGAATTGCTCTTGATTCTATCGCCCCCCCATCCCGGACATGTTCCACTGCATTGTCCACTTTTGGTCAAGAGAGTGCTGTTAGAGTTGAGAGATCAACAAACAGCTCAAATCCAAGGTCCACAGTCTCTATGATCTTTATTAAATGACAACAATGCTAAGGGATTAGTAGGAGTGAGGCAATGTTGTGCAAAATCAAAGTAGCAAAGCACTTCTGGCCTTCCAAAGGACCTTAGTCTGCCAGTCCTCCCCTCACATCCCTAACGTCTGGAAGCTGGTGGGCAAATGCCACCCACAGTAATTTTGGGGTTTAAGCCCCCTACCACTTCTTTCCGGTTAAATGTGTTGAAGTTGTCAGGTTATCTTTATTCTCCTGATGTGAAGCCAACATCACCACCCCCGGTGGTATAGTTCTCCACATATGAGCCAAGAATCTCACTCTGTTGGATTTTATCCGAGATTGCGGAGTGCCCTGAGATGATCTGCATTAACCCCCTTGGTGCTGGTGGGACACTCAACCACAGTCTCAACAACACTTAGGCTTCCAAAACTGTACCAGCTTGATGGCTCCTATTTCGGCAAATCGTCCTTCATAGTTAACACCCCCTCCTGATGCCTGATGTTGTTCTCCTTTCCCTCCTTACATGTCTTTTCCCTCCTTTGATCCGCAATGCCTAGCCATGCTGTAGTCCTGTCCTCCTTGCTTCATGGCTTTATGCCTCTCCGATTAATCCTAACCCTCCTTGTTTTCACCACTGGTTCCCCTCATCTCCACCTCTTTAAACTACTTACAACCACCTCCTTCATGTTATCTTTAACATACACTACCTCCTGGTTCTTAGCTGTTGTTCCACTCTTCCTTCTAACTCGTTTCACTCTTCTGAACTTCTTTCTCCTCAGTTGTTCTTTTCTCATCCTACTGATAACTTCTCCTCCTCTCCTTCCCTTCCTCTTACTTTCTGGCACCTTCTTCTCCTTGGTTATTCTCATCTCCTTCTCTTCCCCCTTCCCTGCTCCTGCTCCTCCTCACCACTTCTCATTCTCTCTAACACCTGAGTCTCTTTGGTTTTTTCTTCCCTCCTTTTCCTCCTGATAACTCTTCTTACCCTCCTTCAATCTTCAGTCCACATCCACTATACTTACTCCATATCATCCCTTTCTTCCTGGTTGTCTTTTCCTTTTTCACCTCCTGATAGCTCCTCTCAACCATGATTGCCTCCTCCATTTGCCTCACATGCTCTCCCACATCCTGCATCTAGCCTCCTCGCTGCACTGTCCTGTACTCTACACACCCAACTCGCACAACTCTCCAAAATGACTGGCTCTTTTAATTAGACCACCGCCCCCACCCACTGATGTGTGATTGGGTGGTTAGTCACAGGACTACGAATCCCCAAGCTGCCTTTGTTTCCTCCTTGGGCTGCGACACCGGTCCACGACCCAAGGTGTCAATATGGAAGCCCGCCATCTTGAATTCTTCCAATCCATGATCAGGCCAACTTACTGAGGTTTGCAGTTCTTGTTCCAAGAATTGGGTGTCTGCTTCCTCACAATATACCGTTTTTAGTGAATTTAGTGAGGCAGGCTCAGGTGCGACTGTGCAAGGAGTTGCAGTAAACAAGCATTGTCTTTGTTCATTAAGGAATCTAAAACCACATTGTCTTGCTCGCAGTGACCTATCTCAGCAGTTCATGAGCAGATGAAGTTGGCAAATCATTGTGGTGATCCAAAGGGGTATTGCCTTTTCCAAAGGCAATCCTTTCCTTGTTGTAACATTTAACAGATAGATTCTACTCATATTTTACTTGCATTATAAAGCGCATCTGCGTTCCCTTGAGCCACTACTGTTTTACTGAACCGGTGGAGGGGTATTTAGGACTCTGAAGCTTGGTGTCTTTTTTCCTTTATTTCCTTTCTGGGTCTAGGTTTCCCTTTACTTCTCCCACATTGCCAAAGGAACTGTGTGCAGTGACAGGGGGTCTAAGGACAATTTGGTCTTCTCCTCCCTAGCATGGCTTCTAGGCAGAGAGACCTTGTTACTGCCTCCTTTGTCCTCTCATGTGTGGGTAAATTAGTAACCATACATTCTGGAAGATCTGAAGGCTTCAAAGCCTAATAGACCATGGATTTGTAGGAGTCCTGAGGTCAAGTTTAGAACCGAGGCTGGTGATGTGCCGGTGAGCCTTGTGGAGGAACTCAGGGACCTACATGATGCAATGAGTGGTGGCCCCCAGCCCACAGTGTCACCCAGTCCCATCACCCTGCTTCCAATATGGGACGTTTTCACAGTGCTCTTATATTGTCCTCTTTGGGTTCTCCTGTCCTTGGAGGGTGATGAGTCCCCCGGTCCTTTCATGAATCCGTCACTATTGGTGGGCATAGAGGCACCCTCCCTCTCCCATGTTGTCATTCTGAGATTCCACTGTATGCGAGTGGCTGTGATGGTCCCCAGTAATGGCCTCGGGGGTTTGAGTTTCTTTGCTGACTGAGATTATCCATGGTGCTATCGCTGTGCAATGAAACAAGGTTCTGATTGCAGTTATGAACCGATTTTCATTCTAGGCTCTGTCCTTTTATGTTGGTGGTGGTGATCTACTTCTGCATCGCCCTCTTTGGGTTCATGCTGCTTTGAATGACAGTGGCATACTGTTGTGTCATGCTTTGTTGTGGTTGCCGCACTTTGATTGGTGAAATACACCCAATTTATTTCAGTTGACTACTTAAAAACAGACATATCCACCGGCATTGTCCTTGTTTCGTTCAATGAACAGCTGAGTGCAGATGTGTGCCTGTGTATTTTCTTCATATGGCCCAGTTGTCTTTGCCTAGCGACCAGATACCACTGTGTGCGCCTCTGGATCAGGTCCCAGAGATGTACCCCTCTGTTGTCTTTGTGTGTTTCACTCATCTGTGGATTGTAGAGATGCAGTGCTTTATAGTTGTCTTGTGGTTGTTTATTATTGCATAGTGGTGATGTGCCCCTGTGTTGTCCTTTTGTGGTTCCGTTACTCTGAGATGCAAGTCATGTTGCCCTGTATTGTCCTAATGGTTCAGTTATCCGTGGATGACCTCCATGTGCCCTTTTTGTTCTATGTTTGTCATCTGTCTTTGGATGGTAATATTATTCTCATGTATTTTCTGCGTGTTTTTCTTCCTTTCCAACTGTGCTTTCAGCATCCTCTCTCCATGATGTTGAAAAACTGTGCTCCTTTTGGGCTTTTTCTGTGTGTTTCCTGTGTTTGTCTTGGTTTGAAAGTTCTTATCAACACCTCAAACCGAAGACCCCAACATGTGAAGAAGTTCTCAGCAATGCCCATAAGACTTATAAAGTTGCATTTGTTCTTTGTTTCATTTTACCTGTGTATCTGTTGCTAATTTGGTAGGAACAGGTAGGCCATTCTATTTTTCATCTTCAATTTGCACCACATTATACTCAAGAAAGCACAGTGCTGGACGCGTACAGTTCCTGCCACCACACCTATTGCGCTCACCACCATGCCGTACCTCTCAACTTCAGAACTTGATGTTTAAAGATTAGGCTTCCAGTATCTGTCCCTCGTGTGGGGCGCCCCAAGTTATCCAGTCCACTGGCTTGGGTTTGAGACCATCCACCCAAAGTTTTGCTTTCTAAACCATCACGGCAAGCGCATCAGGTACCAGTGAAATGGTTATGATCCCTGTAACCGTTGAGGAGAAATAGTTGGGGCTTTTGTATGGGTTGCCTAACCAACCTGTCCGGGGACCAGGGTTTTTCAGTGGCCAACATTCTAGTCACGTCAGTGGACTTTCTCGGGTTCCGGGGTATCTGGTTCAAGGCCTGGGGGCACAAACATTGACCTAAGGGGCTAGCCGTTCTGGACATCCATTCTGAGGCATGAGTGTAATGGTAGGGCCCCCATCACCATACTTTGGGTTCTTCCACTTGATTCATTATCGTAGGCCTTCTGTTCAAGCCGGAACATGCCAAAAGCACTCAAAGCCGACAGCAACCAGCAGGCTAGAACATGTAGGGTTATCTATGACTTTATAAGTATGTTCTGGAGGAGCAGGCATGAAAAGCATTGTTCATTGGGAAGCCAGGACGAGATAAAGGTGACCCTGTTGACAATGGCAGCCCTGGAGGCTCTTCGCTGCTAACAAACATACTTAAGCCTTTTCAAGTTAGACTTAACGCCCAGCAATAACAGATTGAGAGAAAGATATATTTATGCACGGTGGCCCAGTAGAAGACAAAAAGAATGTAAATACAGGAGCCTTCACAAAACCCAAGAAAACTCACAATAAAGTATCCGTAGACGAGGGCCATCACCAAAGAGAACCACACAACTGCAGCATGTGTTCCCTGTCATGTCGTGAATGGCTTCCATCAGCTCGACGACAAGGCTGAGAATGCTTGTAGAGTTGGTAGCACCTTCTGTGGCATGAATCTGCTAGCTCCCTTTGGAACTTCAAGATGGGAATAGATAGTGGAAACTCAGTTGCAGGCTGCTTTGCCTTTCATGCTTTCCCCTGGAAGAGACTCCCATTCATCTGGGAAAGGTCCTCCTTCTGTGTAACTCAACTACAGCAGCAAGTAACTAAGGAGAGACAAGGCCTTGCCATATAACCCTCGGGTTGCATATTATACCTTGAATCCGTGAAATGGAAGTAGAGGGCAGTGATAGGGCAGTGGATTCAGCCCTGATTCATAATGAAAAGAGAAGATGGTTTCTGGGCCTAGACAAGATATTCAATAAGTCAATTCTTTGTGTCAGTAGGAGCGGCATGACGTACATGCTTCCCAAGTGTCACACGGGTGGGTGTGAATGCAGGTACACACTGCATGCTCTTCCACACTATTCCAGTCCCTCTGACCGGGGAGAATTGAGGAGTTTAGTCACTCACCTTTCCCCACAGAAAGATGATTCACTGGAAAAGGCCAACGTTGGGATGAAGAAGGGAGAGACTTGTTTCCACCAAAAGTGCCCATGGTGGCACACTGGTCTTCCATTCCAGACAATCTGGTTTTTGTGCCTGGACGTCCAGTGGTGCCCACCAACTAGGCAATGAGGGATGGGTTCCAGTGTTTCCAGTCCAGGTGTGTTGTGTTCCCAGGTTGCCTATCCGGGAGGCTTGCATTCTTGGCTCCCCAGTGCCGGGGATGTCATTATTGTCCATCGAATCCCGAGTGGCCTTCGTGGTCTACACTTAGTCTAGGCTCTGCATTGCTTTCCAATGAAGGGGGCTGGCCTAACATGCTATGTAATCTATTGGCATCTCTGTGACGTTCTCCGATGGACAGCTGTGGTGCTGGGATCCCAATGTTTTCCCTGTGTCTGTATCCCGACTGTGGGCTGAGATTGTAAAAGCATCCGGTGCACAGACCTATATGTCTCTCTTATGTTCACTCTGTTTTTTAGTAGCTACCCAGGGCCATTCTGTGGCCTTATGGTCTTTGAAGTGCACGAGTACTTCCAAGAACACCTCTTCCTAGGCCCAGATGGAAGTACCCGATGCCAGGCCTTGCAGTTTTCTCTGCCATGCTGGGAACGCTGCTTGCCAGGCCCTTCTGGGAAACTCCTATTTCATGCCTACTAGAACCCCTTTTCTACACCATGTAAATATACCTTCTAGATGCCATTGGGCACACTCAATACTAGACCTCCCTGTGAACCCAGTTCGTATTAGAACATCACCTTGTCCCTGCAGAGATCACCCATTTTTGGGCTTATTGAAACACCATTTCTTAACCCAGCTGGAAACACCCATCCCTTTGCTCTGCTGAAAACCTTGAATCATAGAAATATGTATTGCAAGCAGTGGTTTTGGCCAAGAAAAATAGTTAAAGGAAATCGTGTGTTTGTAACCACACCTTGTCGGCCCCCTTTTGGTGTGTGTTGCAGAAGTGCATCTTAATACACCCATTGCCCCCTTATTCCATTGTCGTTCATACCTCTACAAGCAGCATGACTTCACACAACCATTGGAAAGGTTCGGCCATATTGGACATGCTGCTAGATTCCCCAAAGCCTGAAGGCTAATGAGATGGGTGGCTGTACTAATTGTAGCCAATGACTAATCCCCCACACTAGTGTGAGAAGGGGGTTTAGATTCTATTAAACACAAGGAGGAGAGTATTATGCATTACAATCTTTACTCTGAAACCACAGCAGCAAAGAAAAAAACGTTTACAAACAAAAAAGTTGTAAAAACGGAACTAAATAGAGTTCAATGTCGATGTAAGGTGGGTTCCCCAATCCATCAAGGAGGACAGGTCATGCCCAGCAGGAGACCAATGAGCAGGGACCCATCCTTATATAAGTCCTTTACTCCAAACCCAACTCCTCTTTCTGTAGCTGTCTTGAACCAGACGTCCACTGCACAGATCAGATGATGAAGACAAATCCAGCGAAGCTCTCGTATCACGCACTCTCCACATCTTGTAACTGTGAGCCACATTCCTGAGCAGAACCTCAGCTCGTAGCTGTAAGAACAACAAGTAAAGAAGGGTGGGTGGGTGGATGGGAAGAACAGCAAACCAAAGAATGTTCTCTCTTGAAACACCTGTGTATAAACATGCCACAACTGCCATATCATATCAATAATATTCGCCTCCTTGTCTTTAATAGAATCTAAACCCCCTTCTCACGCTAGTGTGGGGGATTAGTCATTCTATGGCAAGACAGGAGGCTCATATTATGCAAGTTTGAAGCCCTTGCATCCCATTAGTACAACATGATCAATACATTACTGACCATACAATAAAAATAATAGGAGAAGAAAGTGTTTTAAATGTTTTTATTTGATCAATCAACTGAACGCAAGCTGCCTTACTGTCTTATAAGGTATAGCCAAATCCACTGCCAGAAACAAACTGGGAAGATGCGCCAATTCCAGCGTTCCTCACAGGCCACCAAAACCAACTGGTTAAAAAGAGGGATGGGGAAACACTAAACAAAGTCTTCCTATAATAATAGGTTAGGAAAACACATAGGAGTAATAAACTCCTCCGTTGTCCAATCAAACATTTAAAACACTTAAATTCATACCATCTTTTTGAAACCTAATAGCAAACAAAAGAAGTTAAACACTTAGCTCTCCTGGAGATAAAGAAAAATACCCCCCAAGGGGTGAAAGCTTTGTAGGTTCCATCCCATGCATTAAAGGAAGATATCGTATTAGAAACAGGACATGTCACATAACTACACTGGAAATGGAGTGGGAAAGGGAATCTTCATAAAAGGTAAAGCAGGACTAAAAGGACATTTTATTAACATGTTATAGGAAGACCAGCTCGAGTGGAGCTGAAAAGCAATAGACCTGCAATAAACCTGGGGCCTTGTGTGCACAGAAATGTCTACTGCAAGCCCTGTCCTTAACACACCATTGTCCCCAGACATATGTGTATACTAAGACAGGTATGTCTTCTGGGGGCAGAAGCAGAATGGAAGAGAGGGACCCACCTGTAAACCAGCAGCTAGCGTTAAATAACATCCGGACTAAGAAAAGACCCACCAGGGGACCCTGATGACAAAGAGATATTCCCGAAAAATCCTTTAAACACCAGGAAGAGTTAAACCTGCCAAACCGCCAAGAAGGAGACCCTCAGACCTCCTGAGCTCTTGAAGAAGGACTCTGCTACATGACAAAAGGAAGATATTTACAAAACCTGACCCTTAAGAGGCCGCACTTGGCAAGGAGAAAAGACGTATCTTACATTTAATCGCTACCATTATAGTGATACCTGAATCAGTGGCGTCGCCAGGAATCAAATTTAGGAGGGGCACAGAGGGGGCCACAGACAAACGTAAGGGGGACACAGACAAATGTAGAGGGAGAACATGGTCACTGCTCGTCTTAGGTAGGGGGGGCACAAGGGGGGCACAGGGTTTCACAGGGGGGCCCCGTCCCCCCAGGCCCCACCCTAGCATCGCCACTGACCTGAATCCCTTTGAAGATGTGCCAGGTGCTTGGACATTATCCCCTCCCGCATGGTTGATAAATCCACTAGAGGATCATAAACTAACCGAAGGAGAACCCACTAAATTCCATAGTCTTAGTAAAGACTCTAAACTGCAAAGAAACAGATCACTAAACAGTTCAAATGCAGTTGTTTACCAGAAGAGGACTAACCTCTATTTTAGCAAATCTGAAGAATCTTGAAACGCCCAGCACCCTGTTCTGGCACCTTATTGCAAACAATCTCCCGTGAAAACCCAAAAGGCCTACCTGCCATGCAGGTGACTAGGAGAACCAAGTCATTAAATATATATCACTCCCCTCTGGCAATCGCACTGACAGACACCTACTGGGACGGTTAATGTAGAGACGTTGGAATGCCCTGTGATAGAGGGGTGCAAAAAACGTGGATGGAAGATGAGGAGCACTCCCAGACCCCTCTATCCCCCCGAGGGATATTGTGCCTTCCCATAGGAGGAGATAAAACCTCCTCCACTTATCTAAGGAAAGCCTTGCAACCCAGAAGAAGGCTACCTTGAGGACCACACTAAAGCCCCGCTTTACACCTTTAAAATAAATACACTCTTGCACTTCTAACCAACCCCCATGCCCGTGGAAGGGGGCTCCGCTTAACTTAGCGAAATACCAAGAAATTGGTGCAAAGGAAAGTAAACTGACGGGAGGGAAATGCCCAGTGCAAGTTTTGCACTGGTCATGAGCTAGCACTCCTGTTAATGGAAAAACGGAAACCATCAGGTGTTACTCCAAAAGGTGTAACATTATGATGCAATCCCCCCGCAAGGGTGGCGGGGAGGGGAATGAGGGGGGAAGGATTTTGGGATAATTATTGTGCCCTGTAATTGAAAGGTTGAGAAGGAATACTGGGACCACTGTCCCTTGAAACACTGAGGCCTGGGCCTCCGTATGCATGTAAGGCTGACTGGCCTCTCCGGCGATCAGGGGAAGGAAAACATTAAGCACATTGCCCATAACCAAATAGCATTTATATAGTGCTACGAATCCTCAGGTATACGAGTGCTGCTCATCATTACTACCAACGGTGTGTGGTGCGAGGTGTTCACTTATCGATCTCAACAGGATGAAAGAATGATTTAGACCCTTCCAAAATTAGGACCCTGCATCAGTAGGCTCTGCACAGATTTGAAAGCAAGCACTATATTTGCTGAACTGTAGGAAAAATATATAATGAAAGACACTACACAACTCTCTTGAGGGTACAGAAACCTGCTTGTACTCCTTGAGCAGAGGAGAAATTGTAACACACCGCTAGACAATTAGCGGAAAAACAGGCCAAGCCCTGGGAAGAAAACCATGGGGCGGGCACCAGAAAGTTATTATTTGGTAACCCCTCCCTCTGATACCAGCAAGTGTTTCCAAACACTCCATCCAAGACAGAACACGGTTGCTCAACATTACCTTGCAACAAAAACTGAACTGTTACCCGTGGACTGACCTTGTCCCCACCAACATCCAAATTGTATAATGAATGTCATATTGAGACAAATTGTAAGGGAAACACTCCACACTCTAAGGAGAGAACTTGGGGCTGCCGAGCAGGTAAACCCCATTTTCACATCAAGTCCTGCAGCCCTCAATAGGGACATAAAGTGTCATTTTCTCCTCCTCATGTCGAGAGAAGATTCTGCAACTTAATCAACACGGGTACTGGGTGGAGCAATTGTTATTGGGGAAAGAAATGCCTAAGGAAACGGACTGAGTTGTCCTGAAACTAACTAATGTAAAGGGTGACAAAATGTAACTAAAAGATGAAGGTTAACACCTGAGTGATGGCCAGAGAGGAAGGTACAACCCCCCCGGATCCCCATGGGTCTGTTTACCCCACCTCCACACACTCTTTTTTTTAACGTACCTAATAAATAAATAAAATAATATAAAATAATATAGTTATGCCCCAACAGGGGTCCGAACCCCGGCCCCTTATGGAAGCTGATGCTTACTGAGCTATCCGGGCTACGGGCAATCCTGAAAATGTAAATGTGCTCCAGGCACCGCTTAAATATATTGTTTAGTGGAAGAGTACACTGAGCAAGTGCACCTCCACTGCTCAACCGAGCAGGGTGTGGAACCAGCACTACATGAGGGGTTCACCTTGAAAAATAACACAGGAAAAAAGCCTGCCACCGAGCAGGTTATGGCGCACATACAGTAAAGGTAATCACCAATGCCATACCATATGCAGCACCTAAACAAAGCTGCCGACTTTAAGGGAGGAATACACTGAGCAAGTGCACCTCAAACTGCTCACCCTAACAGGGTGTGGAACCAGCAGTACACGAGGGGTTTTCCTCACAGAAGAACACAGGCAAAGCCTGCCACCGAGCAGGTTTATGGCACACCTACAGTGAAGGTAATCCTCCATGCCATATGCCGCACTTAAACAAGGCTGCAGACTAGCATCGCATCAGGCAGTTGAGCGGGCGGGTTCCAAACATATATATTACAAAATATTCTTATTTAAATGTAATTAAAATGATATATAATCTTGTTAAAGTGAAAAGTCCGGGCGGGGCTGGCTCAAGTTGTCTCGCATAACTAGGGCGACCAGACGTCCCGGTTTTCATTTTAGAAACCCCGTCCGGGTTTTGCATGGTTGAGCGGTATGGTAAATAAAATTGTAATTATTTTTCACAACACATTCAGAATTTTGAAGTTGGAGGATTGGTTGGAACCCCAAACCCTCCAGGTACAAGTGACAACACTTACTGACTGTGCTACAGAGCCTGGCTTCAAAATATGAAAACAAAACACATATCAGATCTGGCGCGAAACTAACCCAGGCCTTCCAGCATGTAAAACCTGCCGCTCTACCCTGCTTCTGGAATGCAGCAGAAGCTACACTACATAATGCTTGAAAAAAGAAAAGAAAGGAAAACATAGGGGACTGAGCGCGCCCGCAGCACCTGGCATTCCCAGGTGGAATTTAATGGAAAAAGAGACGTAAATTTAACCAAATATACATTTTTTCTAAATACCCATGATGTTCGGGACATTGGATTAGAACTCAGGTCCCCAGCATTCCAACCCCAAGCACTTAGCAGTTGAGCCACTGGAGGTTGTGTTTTCCAAAACAACACTGCAGCCCACAATAGGGCTTTGCACTCGGATCGCCAACACTGCAGGCTGCGAAAAAGCTATTGCACCACCATAGCATTGTTCATGCAGCACCTGGTACTCCCAGGCCTTCTGAACACGCAGGGTGGCAAGCCCCAACAAACAACGAGGACTAAAACAAAAGAGAGGCTCTCGTGCGCCAGCCTTGAAGCTTTAGCAGCTCTGCGCGTGACGGCCGTCAAACCTAAAATTAACATAAATTAACCCAAGAAGAATGCTCACGCGCGTCGGCACGAAGCATTAGCAGCTTCTGTCAGACCTCATAAAACTTAAAAACAGTATACGCTTAAGCATAACGCCCCTAATACCCAGAGGCAAACTAGCGCGAGCGTTGCAAAGTTAAATACACAGTACCTGGGAACACCATGCAAAGCCAGATACATGCCTTATAAAAAATAAAGGGCCAATATATATTAAATGTAAAACAATTTTTCTTCCTTAATGTAACAAATTAAGGTTTATTTCTACTGACAACATGCAAGACACAAAACTGAAAGGAGTGATTTAGCTGTGGTGTCAGCAGCAAAGAAAGAGGAGTTGGGTTTGGAGTAAAGGACTTATATAAGGAAGGGTCCCTGCTCATTGGTCTCCTGCAGGGCATGACCTGTCCTCCATGATGGATTGGGGAACCCCCTTACATTGACATTGAACTCTATTTAGTTCTGTTTTTACAACTTTTTTGTTTGTAATAGTTTTTTTCTTGGCTGCTGTGGTTTCAGAGTAAATATTGTAATGCATAATATGAACCTCCTGTCTTGCCATAGAATTACATTGGTGAGTGAAATGGAAGTGCTTTACTCTTTGTTACTGCACCATAGCTCTGGAGCTCCTTTACCTACTTATTCAGAATGGATAAATCCAGCAGCGTCCTTTAGCGTTTCATCCGACATTCGCACCACCCAGTCGTGAAGGAGTCGCAACATCAGTATGTGTATGGGAAATAGCCAAAGTAGAGCCCGAGCAGCACACTTGAAACCTTGTAACAGGCCGGTCTAAGTTCTACAAGCGCTAGTGCACAGAATCGTTCTCTAGCAGTCTGTTACCCATTGCGCACAAGTGCTCACAAACTCCCACCAAACACAACACAACCAACACCTCAGCCCATCTCACTAATTACATTGATCTCTGTGTGCGCAGGTGCCCGCATGACCTCATCAACCTTTTTTTTGTCAAATCATTTCGCTTCTCTCACATGTTGACTAGCCTGCTTCTGTTAACATGGTGTCTAACTCTGTGCTACTTTCATTACTACTTGATGTCCTCCCCTTAACCCCAACCATTTCCATGCTTTCACGCCATTTTCAGTTCATTTGTCCCCACCCACCTCAAGTTTTCTTTTTCCCTCTCATAGTGTGGCCGAAATGCTGAGAACTTCGACCGGTTTTTCACCCGCCATCCACCTGTCCTCACTCCACCCGACCAGGAAGTCATCAGCAACATTGACCAATCAGAATTTGATGGATTTTCCTTTGTTAATGTTGAGTATTATCCAGTGGAAGTTGCAAGCTAAGATGGGGGCCGGAGCCCTCGCCTCCCGCTGTCTGCCCGGCGCCACATATACAGGGTCCACCGCTCAGAGGGCGGGGAAACGAGGGACTGCGTTCGAAAGATCTATATTTATATGTTTTTTTTTTTTCTCCAAAAGGGGGTCAGTGACCATATTTCAAAGCCATGCATTTCTGAAACGGCTCAGGGAAGAGGCCTCCTCTTTTGGCAGAAGTAGCACCTGAAAGCGGCCATCCAATGAAAACGCCTGGGATAGGTTATCAGAAGAGGGCGGCAGATTCGGCTTTCCATGATGACGTGGCACCGCCTGCTAAATACTCTTGGCCTTAGAGACCATGTTGATGCTTTTTTTTAATCAACCTCACAGGAGCTTTCTGCACTAGCAATAACCCAACATGGTCTATGGGGCTTCCGTCCAAACGTACACAACTGAGCACAGTCACCACCAAACAATTGAACTTGGCTTCCGCTGTGGATTTTGAAACCTGCAAGCGTTAGCTCCAAGGATCGGGGCTAACAGGGCATTAAACCTTTTCTCAAGGCACCAAAAGTTAGAGAAATTAGCCCTTGTCCCAAGCAGCCATCCTGTAACATTTACATCAATTAGTCTTGGCTTATTCCAGGACACCTGCGAAAATAAGACCTGCCTCAAACAAGTGCTGCAACTCTGCCAGGCCAGTACTTTGTGTTTCCTGGGGTGCCCATCAGTACTTTCCATGCCATCCATACAGAAATATACTTGGTTTAACAGAGAAATGATATATCCTAATTCGTCGCTGTCTGAGCTCCTGACTCGTTTGTCTTGCTGAAATCATGCGCCCAGTCACCGCCCTTAGTGTCTTCCCAAATCCGCTGTGAATCACTGAGAGATTTCTGTTGGGAATTTCTGTAGTGTTTGCTGGGAGTGGCCTGCATTGTGGCCGCATGGGCGCACAATTACAGCCACTAGATCTAGTTTATGTGGCACGGTGCAATGCAACCTGAGAGCAGTGGTAGAAGTGCACTGAAAAAAGTAGTGGAACTGTGGTCTCGGCAGGGGAGAGGGTAGGCGGAAGCATAGTGCAACTTGTGGCAAGGTGTTGCGGCCGCGGCATTGCAATAGTCTAAGTGACTAGTAACTTTACACTTGCACAGGGACATGAATGGACAAATCCTCTGTATAGAATGGTGAATATGGTCGTAAAGAGAAGAGGAATGGTAAATAGGCAACAATAAAAGTAGTGGAACACCGCTCGCGACCGCTCCCACTCACTTCGATCACTGCACTAGAGCAGCAAAGGCAGTCCTATGCCACAGACGTGCATTCCCTGCACAAGCCTCCAGATTGGCAGGGTTCTCTGGAAAGTGCTCTAAGCTCTGGCGGCCATTGTTAAGTGTTTAAAAGAGGTGCAGTGAAAGGAGCAGTTGTGATATGATAAGCTATTTGTAACATGCTTAATACCCAGAGCTTTCTCAGCGCGGACCCGGGGATAGAACCTGTGTCGTCTTGCTTTCAAGGCGGGCACCTTGCCCCTGAGCTATCCTCCTGAGACAAAGGAATGGATCCCATACAGATATATTATTTTCCTTCTTAGCCTACATGTATCAGCCAAAAGGCCTCGCTTTAGGGTATCCTAAGAAGCCTATAGTGTATCCCAAAATAATCCCCTGTAGGGTTGCGATGCACTCAGAATCCAGGCTAACAGAGGCCTTTAACAGCTGAAAGGTGTTGTTGAAATCTGCAGTGCCAGATTTTGAGGAAACTCTTTATTATTGAAAAGTATTCTATTTTTAGCTCAGTCGGTGTCGCCCGCTTTATTTCAGATATCTGATGGTATTTTAAGGTGGGCAGTTTTAAACTATTTCTGCAGCAAAAAATCCAAATGACACCTAGTCCTATCATTTAAGCATTAGGTGTTTTAGGAGCAGCAGACTTTGAGCAGATTCACAGCTAATTCTACTGACCGCAAGCCCACAGCAGTCTAGTGTGAGCGCTCCAATTCTGGTGAAGCATGAACCTAAATTGTTACATTCTTTGAAAAAATAGAGAGTCGAATTTCGGGCAAGTGAGCACACCGGAAGTGTGGTCTGTGTGCTTTATGCCAGCAAGGATTGAGCAGCAGGAAGCAGACCAGGTCTTTCCAGCAAAGAATAGTCATGATGGCGTAGAGGCGAGTCAAAGCATCTCACTAGGATGTAAATGTTGCTCAATACGGATGACAGGGACAGCCATTGCATTGTCTTGAGCAATCTCTATGCCGGAATAAAAGCTACCGTCCACCCAGATCAAGAGGAAATAGGTGGCATGGGTTACAAAGACATGTCAAAGGGTAACAGCAGTTTTGCTGGAGTGGTAAACCGAGGAAGAAGGCCATGTTTCAACACCAAAATAGCTTTAAGTGTTTGCATTTGGTTTTCTTTAATTGCACACTTGAACAACAACACTGTTTCAACTGTTCAAAAAACCACAACTATCCAGCTACAGACTTCAAGGGGTTGTATAGCACACCCTGTGCCTCACAAAACACCAACCTCCTCCACCAATTGGGCCATACATGGACCCTGGGCAGGATCTACGCACTGAAGAGTAAAGGATTCAAAATGTTCTAATTAATAATAATCACTGGCAGTTCCTTTGGGCAGTCTTCCATTCCATTGTTTTTGAGTCTGCTATGCCATTACAGAAGCGGGAAAAAACATATGCAAATTATGCTTGATGCCACTGCTAAAGAGGCAGTCAACCTCAAAACTCTAGGTCACATTCCTTCCGCACTGTACTGCAATCCACTCTCGACATGTTTCGCCTCTTTGGGCTGCATCAGGAGAGGTGTATGCATGCCTGGCTCTAGGATGTAGCACTGCCTAAGCCAAGGTTAACCCACTGCACATCTCCACGCAAGGCTGGTGAGCTGAGGATTCACTGGAAGGCCCTCTCTCATCCCCGCTAGGCCAGTACTTTCCCAGCGTGCACTGCCAGAAGGAGGACGCCTCACACAGGTACCTGCTCGGAGAAGCTTTGGCTGTCCGGTCACAGAGTCTCCGGCGAGATTCCGTCATCTGTGTTATTTCCCTTTGTTTTTATTTTTTCTCTTCTTCGAAAATGCCAAAATGATGAATTTGTTTGTTACATACCAGTATGCTTCAAAAATCTGTGTCAAAAATGTTTTATACTCCTCTATAACCAGTCTTAAGTGATATCCTTGTTTCAAGATGAACAGCAGTGAAAACAAAAACAAAAAACTGAATTCAAACATCATGAAAGGAAAAAGGATGAAAGCGAACTTGCACCCACAGAGCCTCTGTCTTGCACAAATCCCCCAACTCTGCCGTTCTGTTGGGGGTCATTCATAGTTTTGATCAAAAATCTAAAATGTGGCGTGGATGCCAATTTGCATTTTTTGGACGATAATGTTTGTGATGACCACTTTCAATTTCTTCCAGGCTTGTTCCAAGGCCTTCGTTGTTACCACTGTACCATTACAATTGTGTTGCTAGCTAGTTGTGACGTGCCAAGGTTTCTTTTTCTTTCTCAGTGCTACTATACAATAAAACCGAAGACAGGCTATTTTAAAAAAAAAAAGACTCCTTTTTTCTCCAAAGCTGTACGATTATTAGCCAAGCTTGGGAGATGCTGGGGCTGGTCTTGTCAGAATAACAAGTGCCTACAGGCGTTTCGTGTACAATGTGTTGAGGGGGGAACAGTGGCGATATGGTGTCCAGTAATTGGACCGTCAATGGCACGGCCACAAGAGGTGCATTCGGGTGGGGGCATGGGGGTTGCGTGTCGAATCAATCATATCGCTCCTTTGGGAACTGTCCACATTTAAGGTATGTCTTATGCCATTTTAAAGCCTGTGCGCGTTAATACAATTAATTCCGTTGTTTAAGAATCACGCATGTTTTGAAACAATCCTTCATATTTCAAAAAAATAGCTCTGTGTATTCTATGCCAGGTAAATATGTTTTTTTTTTTTAAAATGTCGTTTTAGGAGATCCACATTTTAAACAAAGCAATGTAAGCTGTCAGCAAAATGTTACAGCATGTTCTAGGAAAGCTGGCTCACTTTAGGTCAAAAGTCTGTTTGCCATTAAAGTCTCAAAATAATCAGGCCGGCATCTGCTCTGCCCTAAGTAGCTGCATCAACATGTGGAGGCCGGCATCTGCTGTGGCCTGAGTAGCTGGCATCAACATGTGAAGGCCGGCATCTGCTCTGCCCTAAGTAGCTGCATCAACATGTGGAGGCCGGCATCTGCTGTGGCCTGAGTAGCTGGCATCAACATGTGAAGGCCGGCATCTGCTCTGCCCTAAGTAGCTGCATCAACATGTGGAGGCCGGCATCTGCTCTGGCCTGAGTAGCTGCATCAACATGTGGAGGCCGGCATCTGCTTTGCCCTAAGTAGCTGCATCAACATGTGGAGGCCGGTATCTGCTCTGGCCTGAGTAGCTGCATCAACATGTGGAGGCCGGCATCTGCTCTGGCCTGAGTAGCTGGCATCAACATGTGGAAGCCGGCATCTGCTCTGGCCTGAGTAGCTGCATCAACATGTGGAGGCCGGCATCTGCTCTGGCCTGAGTAGCTGGCATCAACATGTGGAAGCCGGCATCTGCTCTGGCCTGAGTAGCTGCATCAACATGTGAAGGCCGGCATCTGCTCTGCCCTGAGTAGCTGCATCAACATGTGGAGGCCAGCATCTGCTCTGGCCTCAGTAGCTGCATCAACATGTGGAGGCCAGCATCTGCTCTGCCCTGTGTAGCTGCATCAACATGTGGAGTCCGGCATCTGCTCTGGCCTGAGTAGCTGGCATCAACATGTGGAAGCCGGCATCTGCCCTGGCCTGAGTAGCTGGATCAACATGTGGAGGCCGGTATCTGCTCTGGCCTGAGTAGCTGGCATCAACATGTGGAGGCCAGCATCAGCTCTGTCCTGATTAGCTGCATCAACATCTGGAGGCCGATATCTGCTGTGGCCTGAGTAGCTGGCATCAACATGTGGAGGCCAGCATCAGCTCTGTCCTGAGTAGCTGCATCAACATCTGGAGGCCGGCATCTGCTGTGGCCTGAGTAGCTGGCATCAACATGTCGATGCACTTCAGCCAAGGCTTGACACTCTGGCGTATCCTTCCGACATGTGCAGGCCTTGGCTCCCACCCTCCTCTTCATGCTTGAATTGTGTGGATTGCACACATCTTTTAGTTGTATGCAAGGATCTACGTGATCTGACTGATTTTGCTGCGGCTGGAACATTCGCATGAGAAAGGTGCGATCCACCAAAGGTTTGCACCTTTCTCGTGCAAACACACCTACATACCCACACCCCCACCCACAACACATCCATGACACACCCCCCACCCACACCATCAACACACCCCCACCCACCCACACCACCAACATAAACAAACCCCACTTACCTTTTTCTTCATGCTGAGTCCCTGCAGCTCCAGTTCCCTTTCACTTCTGTGATCGGGAACCGGCGCCGCAGGGTCCTTTTCTTTTTTTTTCTTTTACAGGGGCTGCAGGGGTTTCCCTCACAACCTCCCGCTCACTATACTGTAAAGTATAATGAGCGGGGTGTTGCGGGGGACACCCCCGCAGCCCCTGTTTTTTTATTGTTTTCACGGGTGTGCTGCAGTGGTGTCCCCCGCAACACCCCGCTCACTATACCACACAGTATAGTGAGCGGGGTGTTGAGGGGGACACGCCTGCAGCCCCCGTTTTTTAAAAAAATTTTTTAACTTACCTGCAGTGCTACCACCAAAGGTTCGAACTTTTGGTGTTCGAACCTTTAGTGGTAGCATTTTTAGAACTTTTTATTCATGTGACCATTTAGATACTGTCTTTTTGTACAATACCGTATGACATAGCCAATGGACCTCCTTGGCATAGAGACCCATAGGTGACATTTGTTGTGACCTATTCTGCAGCAAGGCCCTTGTGTTTGGTCCTAGGGTCTCTAGACAAGCCTCACTCGCAGCTGAGGCCGCTTTGTGATGAAGGTGCAGCGGATCCTCCTGTGAGGTTTGATGAGTGTAAATGTTACTCTGCCATTGCAGTGTCCTGCACCTGGCCACTGGGACCTGAGGTACTACTTGCCAGTCACTTTCCTCTGGGCTGCTAGCCAGGGGCACAGTGGCACACAGAAACAAAAACCCCAATGTGTCTGTATACATCCACTCCTTGTCCCTTTTTTGTTTCTTGTTTTATTGAAGTGTGTTCTGGGTGGATGCGAGTTCTTGGCACAGGGGTAAGGGGAGAGCGCTGAGATCAAATCATGAATCAAGAAAGGTTGCCAATGTTCCTCCATATTGAATGTTTTTCTTCTCCTGCATAGGTGGGTCCTCGGGACAAGGCAAGCAGGTGCAGTGTTAGCTCCTGCACGCTACTCTGACAGTGGGCTTCGAGTGACTTGCAATACTGGCCCATTACTAAGCAAGTATTATTCAGATGTAGAAGCCTCTATGGCCTTCGCCTGCAGATAATGAATGCGCTGATCAGGGGTCAACAAGCATGCTGCATTCCATGCATAATCATAGTCCCTCTCCACTGCACCTGGACCGGGGACCACCATACTCAACTTGATGTCCACCAAACTCTGTACTACACTCCTTGGGCAGGCCTGGAAGCTACAAGCTAACTGTTACCTCGTGTCAAGGGCTGGGCTTTCCAGGCTCCTCTCCATTTTAAGCATACACTTCTAGCACTGCTTAAGCCTGTGATGTGACACTGGAGTAACAGCCAGTCAGTTGCCACTAGGATTAGTGCTATAACCTTCATTTTAAGATCACAAGTCAACCACACCAACATTATCCCTTCGATGTCTTATGTAAGACTCATGAGCACAGGGTACAATTGCCTCTCCTTCTTGTCTGGTAAACCATCCAATGACTACAGTGGTCTTTAGTTTACTCAGGCACGCGCAGTTCTATTACTGACCCTGGATCAACTCCAAAAGTGTAATGGCTTCAATATAAATATTTAGTAAAAGGTGAAACACAGAACTCACAATATCGGCATCCAATAAACACCAGAGTAGTTGACCAACATCAATACTGTAAATGAATACAGTCCTGGCTAATAAATACCTCTTATATAATCCATACTCTCGCTGCTTAAAAACAGCACATGGTGTAACGCCATCATGATATTTTCATGTAGGCCTTAAACTAAATGGATTCCTTGGAACTCCACTTATTTTTTTACACTTGGTAAAAGAAGACAATTTCATAGTTATCCATTGGAAATGTATTCTGTACTTGTCAATAGCGTGAGGCAGTTTCACTTTTCCATAATGAGCTTCATGCAAAATTAGGAAAGTGTTCTTCGTGCTGCAAGGGCACTAATTTGCAGTAGATGATGTTAGCCTCTAAAAGTCGTTAGAAGGAATCTGCCAATTTCTACGTTGATTAGTTGTCTTTGCCTTTACAGCCTGGCAACAGACTTAATCACCACCATTTGTGCAGCACATTCCGAGCAAGGGCCCGATTCTGAGGTGCATGCAAAATAGAAAAGTGTTCTTCCATGAATGATTAACACTTTCGTTAAAAGCACCATTTTCTGTCAAGGTGAAGATATGGCGAATTTGTATCAAATTCTCGATTTTTGCATGTGCTTGATTTACAGCTTGACGACAGCCCCAGCAACCATCAGGAATGCAGGTCAGGCACATCTAGGGGATTCTCTTTCCAAAAGCTCTGGTTTATCACATCACAAAAAGGAGTTAAAATACAGCACCTTTGATGTGGCGTTTAACTCTATTAAACAATTTTTCCTTTTATAAAATTAGCATTTCCTAGACAGCAGCACCACTTTTCTAGTTCACTGAAAGCACAAGAAAACTTTCTTTAATTAGAAAACTGGCAGTCTTAAAAAATGCTTGCAGTCCCACCGGTGCACAGGTTTCTATCAACAGGATAGATTTTAGCAGCTTTTGCTACTGAAAAGCACAATATCTTCCCCTCCAAATCTTCCACCCACCTCAGAGTTGTGGTGCTGGAAACTGGAGTGGAGAATGTCTGCTGCCTTCACTACTTTTATCACGAGCCCAGAATCGAGCCCTAAGTGAATTCTCCTTACAGTGTACCAGTTATGCACAGACAGGAAACAGGCAGAAGTACCGCCCCATGGGTTCTGTAGTACTACACAGGAAAGTGGTGTACTGCTTTTGCATGACTAGTTTGGGCTGCTTGGGCAGTGTGGGTGACAGGATATGAACATGTATTTGCATCGAAGCGTGATGCAGGTTGCTATTCTCTCACACTTGTACCTACTGCTGTGCCCTTATGTTTCCACTTGAATGAGGGTGAGGGACCTGCCACTGTGATGTGCAATAAAATTGGACTGGCCTGTAGGGCATAGAACAATGCCCGAACCAAAAATGCAAAATGTTAGTATGGCCCATTTTTTTGATCAAAGTGGGCCACTATTTGGGTCCATGTGGGCCACTTTGAAAAGTTACTTCACAATGCAGCTAGTAGTTTTGACCAGTGTTACTGAATGAATTTTCTTTAAAAGGCACAACTTGCATCACATTTTATCAAAAACCTCCCCCTTGGGTACTACTCAAGTAGTCTGTCACAAAAGGAATGAATTGCCATTGGCCACTGTGCGCCACTTTTTCATTGGTGCCCGAGACAACATAAAGCCCCAGTCCAACCTTGGATACTTGAGGGGTTGGCACTTCTCTGCACGGAGCAGCACCCTCACGCAGCTCTCAGTGTTCTTTCAAGTGACGTGTGCAGCTTTGCTTAACACCCAAACACAGTGACACATTTGAAAGATAATGTGCCCCCTTTCCCTGCAGCAGCAACAGTTTTTCTACCCCTTTTCAGCACGACGGCTCACCTCTATTTCTCCTACTCACCTCAGAATGCTGATGCCGTATTTTGGCGGGGAGCTGGCCGGCTTCCCAAGCCAAATTTCGGCCACCTTCGGAACCAGCACCGTAGATGTAAAGGTGATTTCACCTGTTTTTACACCATTGTTTTCCACTACCTGATGATTTCATCTCATAGAGGGAACCTTTTGCCCGGAAGTGAAAACATGAGCGCTACCCGCCTTGCAATTTACTCCTACAATAAAAATGGCCGCAAAGTGTGTTGTCATTGACTGGAGCTAGAATTCTTTCTGTACATCTGCGGCATCCAACCGGCTGGCTATGGACATCTAACAAAGCCGATGATCGAAATGCTTTAGAAAACCTACTTTGAAATCAATAACTGCGTCTCAGGATCTATCGCTGCTACAGAAGATAATGTTCGGCCTCGGCCGCAGGAAGATGAGTCCTCATCTGTCAAAGACTTTATTGAGACACACGTTCTGCAATTATTTTTCAGTTAGTTGATTGAAATGAATGCCAATGGCAAGTTAACCAGCAAAAAGAAGAGATTGCCTGCACCCGAGTGTATTTCTGAGTGCAGGCAATGGCAAAAGATGCTGATGAGAATTGCACAGGTGGGGTGATCTCAAAGAACTACCAATTAATGACCTTGGATTCACCTCTAGATGTTGCACTACTCTGCTGCTTTAGGGAATCTCCCTCATTTGGTCCATCTAGAGGTCTGTTATTGATTGATTTCTCATTGATCAGGGCCTACGGCTCCATAGGGTTTGAAGTACCGCCCCCAAAAGCCATAGCTGGCATTGTCTGTGGTGAGGGGTGTTTAATTTCTAATCCTGGAACCGCTGGCATTTCAAATCCAACACCAGCTGATTATATCTGGATTTGTGATGGATTTTGGATCTTTTTCATTCCTAGACTCCCATTGAAGTCATCCCTGATTGGCCAGCAGACAGGATTTCCTAGTATTGAGCATCTGCAAGTCCACGAAACAAAGTTGCGAGCAGTCTTGTCTCTGGATTTGAGCCACTCCCATTCACAACAGTGGAAGGTGTATATTTATTTAAGTGTAATTCCCAGATAAGACAGTTTATAATGTACTCTATTCCTTCGCCCCATGAAGTCTACACTGAAAATTCTCTTTTTTTCACGATGGGAATGAACTGTCCAGTGAGTTTTTCTTTGCAACTCGTCTTACTCCGCACCATCTGATGAAGAGGTCTGTGGGACTTCGAAAGCTAATGCATTCTTCCATCCTTGCAGAACATTTCTAGTTAGTCTAATAACATTTATGAAAACCTGCATTTTGTGTAATTGTGATTTACCAAACAACTGTGACACATGGTGTTAAGCAATACTAAACTTCACAGGTGGCGATCGACCAGCTGCACCTATACAATAGGGTGGATGAGCTCTGTCAGCCTACAGTGAGTGACAGGTTAAGAGTAACTTCTGATGAGTGGAGTGGTTACAGCATAAGCATAGTCACTATATCCATATGCATTATTAACAGCACACTGAGGAGGGTGCACAAGACTGAAATTCATGTGGAAAGCACGCTGGGTCTGTGTGAAAGAGGACAGTTTGAGAACCAGCCAGGCTCTGCGCTGAGCGACGATTTGTCAGGTCTGTCTCCATGTGCCGCTGTTGGACATGCACCCTTTCCAAGCATGGCTGAAAGATGCTCTCATCATGGCCGCCTTCAAAAGGCATCCGGTTGACTAGATCTGATTGCCGGTTGGAAAGGCCCTTGAATTCCTTTTAAGAATACCCTGCACCTCGCTTCTGTGGTGCAAGGAAGTCACATTGTGACCCCAAATGATGCCGATGTCTAAAAAGCTGCCCTGATGACGTGGAACGTGTCCATTGTCAACATAGAAACGAGGGCCTTCTACAACAATGGCCCGAGGTTGGCAAAGCGGTTCACTCTCCATTCATTGTGAATTGGTAATTCAAGCAGAAGTTTAATATAGATCTGCCCGCTCCACACGGGCTGTCTTCTCTTTGCTTGTCATTGTAGACGGAGGGGGGTTTCAAAGAGCACAGCATATTACTTCCAAAACGACACGTCTCTTTGTGTCTGTCCATTCTGGTGTATTTTCAGTGTCTGGTAGTATTGTTCTCTGTGCAGCTTATGGGGTGAAGAGTCAACCCCTTCTTAATCGGCAAAACAGTAACCGATGCATGAATACAGAACCCCCAAATACCGACGTTGCTGATGGGCTGCCGCTGTGATAGGGCGTGCCGCGTTTCATGTTAAGGTGGCTGCCGGAACCGGAAGAAGCCTGTGCCTACCTTCCACGTCACGGAGGTGCTATCACCACTGAATGCCTGCCCGAAATGTCAAACGTAGCAGAACAATACGAAGCAAGACCACACAAATACATGGAACATGAGAATTATGAAAAATTAACATTGCAAAGAATCTTCAAGCCTCTCGGCGTCTCCGTCACGTGACATGGACCAAAACAAGGAGTATTATGGGAGCGAGGTCCAGACTCAAAGCCCTAAAACAAAACAAGATTATGGAACAAAAGGATGGAAATCCCTACCAAGCAGACAAAGGAACACCGGCTATAAAGGACAGAGAGTTTGCACTTAATAGAGTTGCCTATTGGAGGCAGATGCAGGTCACCTTCGAACGTGCCTGGTTTAAGGGATTTGCACGCCACCACAATGATTTCTTCAAGGTTACTATAGTACCTATTGTGATGCTGCCCCTTTAAGGGTTGCATGCACGCGGCGGAGTGACGTTGCACTCTGCCGCGTGCAGTACACATAAAGGGGGCATTCCCGGCCACGCGTAGCGACCGGGGAGCCGGAACTGACAAGACGTGTCCGTGTGAAGTCTGTGACAGGGGTGGGGCTCATGGTCACCCACGATGGCGCAGGGAACACACAACACCTATGAAATGTTCCTATCTACAAACTTTGAGAATATCAATGTCATGTTTTAATGTATTCAAAGACAAAGCACGATGTAAAACAACCATTTCTGTAACCTTAACATGCCCTTTTATTTGAGTTGTTAAATGTTAATGGTTTTTATGGTTTTATGTTTGCTTGTTTGCATTTCACAGGTGAATGTTAGTTGTTTTGAGTGTGAAAGGTGCAATGAAACTGGTGGTAAGAGTATAGGTTGTGGGTTAGCAAGTGTAGAGTGTATGGGTGTGTTTTGAGATGATTTAATTTAAAGTATATATGATTGCTATTTATTTCAATGGTAATGTTTGCTTTTTGAATGCATTGTGTGCTTGTTATGTATGTTGGTTGGTTTGTGGTGTTTGTGATGAAATTACTAATACTCTGGGAGGATTATTGGCTAATCTGCCTGCTCAGTACCACACTACTTACTATTAATCCAGTAGTAATCCCAATCATAAAGGTGAACCTGACAGAGCCTGAACGGTATACTTCCTTCGCCTTGTGCGGTAGCATAGTACACAGGCAATCCATATCTTCAGGAGCGGTGTGAGCTGATTGCAGTTGCAACCCAAAAGGCAAAAGCACAAGAGTCCAAAATAAAAGAATGTCCAGTCATGGTTCAACAATACAGATCTAAATAAATAAAAAGACAAGAAAAAGCCAACCCCTGTAAAGAAAGGCAGAACATGTAAGCTGTTGTAGTGTAGTGCTCTGGGTGAATGAGGAAGGTTGCCCAGGACTCAATTGGCACAATGCCAATGTTCAAGAAGGTGTGTTGTAAGAAAATGCCAGAGAAGGGGGCTTAAAAGCCACTCTGGTCACAAAAGTGGACAGTGTAAAGGGTCTCTTCACAGTACTGTATTTATTGATTTTGGGTGCTGAAGATCATCAAGACTAATTTGTATGCACTTTCCTATGGTGAAGTCAGTGTCGAGACATGTCGCATTGCATTAATCCAGTGGTGTGTCGGCATCGAGATGGGGCTCTGGTGAATCGAGTATGTGCTCGAGATGATTCAGTTCAATGGGTTTCAACAAGTTTGTGTCGGCAGTTGAGTTGGCTCGATATGATGCTTCTACTGGGTCGATTCAGCGAGTAACTCCATGGCTTCCAGCTGTTCAAGCCGTTGGTCGGGTGCACTCTGGGTTTTGTTGGATCGATGTGATGATCGAAGTGTGGCAAGTTGGATTACTCCACAGATGTGAGCCAGTGGTGATCTTTACTGGTGCAAGACGGCTTTGAGAAGGCTTGAAGAAGCAAGTAAGCAGCTCAAAGTTTGTGGATTGCCAAAAGCAGCCATGCAAATTCTATGTCAGTTTGAAGGGCATCAAACACGGTTGAAGCGGCTTGAGGATGGGTTGAAGCATGAAACAGAATTCCAGTTTCTCTTGGACTTTCGGGTTGCTTTTAGTCCCACTACAGGGGCACCAGGAAGAGGTGAGTTCCCCTTGCTCTGCACTCCCAGTCCATGGAGATTTGGCTGGCACCCACTGGGATTTCTTCACCTCCAGTGAGGAGCCTGGTCCCAGTGCAGCAGGCAGAGTGGCAGGCCTTGGTCCACAGCAGTGCACTCCCACTGCTCCCAGGGGATGTTATGAGGCAGAACTGTCCTCTGCTTTGCATGCCTTCTGCTTCACCTCTATGGGAAAGGACTCTGGAGTGGACTGCACCTCAAACAGAGGTCTAAGAGTGTATTCTTCCTCCTGGTGTCCAAAGATGATTCAAAGAATGACTGGGTGCCCTTCTCCTTTTATAGGCAAAATGCAACATGGTATTGGTTCAAAGCAAACCTGCTGTAAGGGCCCAATCCTCATTATTGCAGCTTTGAATTATGACATTGCACCCAGAGGGCCTTGCTTGCAGAAAATAGAGGCGACAGAAGAGGTAAGAGAACCTTTACAAAAAGCAGCATGATGGGACCCTTGTGCTACCTTTCCCTTCTGGCTACTTTAAACCGCCCACTTTCCATGCCTACTAGCTTCAGAGGCATTCCAATCATCATCATCCTGGTCTGAGGCTGGCATTATGTCATGTCAGTGCTGCCTCTGAATCCATGATCCCAGGAGACCTCCTGGGTGATGTTTTTATTCCCTGGGGAAGGTGCGTCCCTTTTTCCTGGAGAATCAAATGAGGCAGCATCCTGGCCATTGTTCCACAAGGAATCAGTGAAGCCACTCTGCCAAGACATCAATACACAGCAGTCGAGTCACATCTGGAATATGCTAATAGAGGTGACACTGGTGCGATACCAGTTAATTGTGACTGTCATAATGTTGTGCTCTTATCAGTCACAGCCATGGCTTGGCTAATATTTAGAGATTAACTTGCAACCATAATGACTAAGGCAAACAATTATTATAACTTAGATCAGAAGTTAAAATTGCTACTTCTGCCTGCAATGACCTGCTGTCGGAGCAGCTGTTTTGGATGCCCAGGGGTCTTTTGAACCTGCTCTGTGCCAGTAGACTGGTGACAACAAAGCACCAATGTGAACTATACATTTGGTGCAGAACATTTTAAAAGGGGATCTGATTGGCAACCCCTCTTTTAGAAACAGAATTATTTGCATCTTTTAATTTGAATAAATATCAGAAAAACTAGGGTGTTCACACTCTGGCAGATAGCAATCCAACACTCTGATTTTTTTTAAAGATGTACATTTATTTATTTATTTTGTCATTTCTATAGCGCACAAAACCCAGAGGCCCCTAGGTGCTTTTAACTTAAAGTAGGTTAAAGTGGTTGCTTACAGAGGTAGAAGGTTACAGTCATTGTATGATTAGCTCGCAAGGGTAATAGCTTGCAGAGTTAGCTTACATTGGTTACAGGACACTCGCACCGAAGAACTTCACCTACCTCTTGGTGCGGGGTGCTACATCAAAACATGCACTACAGGCAGGTAAAAAGTGACACAAGTTTAACAAATTAAATATGTGTTAATCCTTTTTTCTTGCTGGTTGTGAAGGCGGGATAAGGTTGCGAAAATGTTGGTTTTTATCTCATTAGCATTTAATAATGCATCAAACGTTAATGTTGGCATTCTCAACATTTGTAGATTTACTTTTAAAGGAGCACTGAATACACCGTATGTGAATTATCTTGACAGATTTGTATATCCTCCCAATGTTTTAATAAACTGCATTTTATTACTGAAATGTTTTTGTGTTTTGTTGGTGTGTGTGTATATATATTTTGCAAATGGTCCTTGTTTATGCGGTATATACATAATACAGCCAAAGGGGTTGGACGTTTGGCGTTGTAGTGACAGTATTGGGTAACAAAAGCAATGATGATAACTGATGTATTGCATTTTGATGATTTGTGTTTAGATGACTGGTGGATGAATCTATTCCTTTATGTACATGAAAGGGAGCGTTATGTAATGGACCTGCCTATCAGGCTCCAAGTGAACACTATGCACCTGCAAGTTTGCTTTGCCTTGGATTGGTAGGGCATTACCATTCACACCATTTTGAAGGGACACGAGGGGATTGAGTGTGTGGACTTTAGAGCACATGGTTGATGTGTTCTTTTGGTGTGTGCTGTAAGTTGTTACTTTAATGTAGGTGCTTATTTTGTTATGGTTTGTTGGTAAGTTATGTTTGTTAAACTAAACCTGTATTTGTGTAAATTGTGATTGTTCTTGTTTGTGCCTAGTGTCTCCCCTATTATGGTCCTGAGTTTCCAATTGGGCTGAGCAAGATCTTCCAGAGGTCTGCTCTATCCAATTACTTTCTGGGTCGATGGAAGGGTGGGCAGAAGGTTGACTTTCCATTTAGCAAAAAGGAATTATTTGCTCCCTGGGTGTTGCCAGGCTTTACAGCACAGGGATGGTCCTGGGCTTCTCTGGCACGCAGATTTCGCCTTCATCTAGGTGGCAAGCGTGTCGACTTCTGGATCTTCATCAGTGGCAAGGAAAAGTCTTCCTCCTCCGTCCGATTCAGAGGAAGAGGCAGTTTAACAGGAGGCCGAGGGAAAGGTAGGCATACTGCACTGACTTGTGAATGCCCTCGTTTGTGAGCTTTACTTACCCATGCAGAGCCCTGCCTTCCACCTGGGTAAAGGCACACAAGGAGGTAGGTATTACCCATGGGCCAGTGCTCTGTCAAGATGCATGGGAGCTGGGCTTTACCCTACAGGCTCAGGGTCTGTGTTCCCACTCCAGAGACCCACTCCAGTATTGCTCTCAGGAGGATAGCTCAGGGGCAACGTGCTCGCCTTGGAAGCAAGACGACACGAGCACCACAGGTTCCATCCCCGGTTTCGCGCTTAGAAACCTCTGGGTATTAAGCGCGTTATAAATAACCTATCTTATCTTATGTGTAGGGTGAGATGCCTTGAAACCTGTTTCACATTCTCAAGTCACTTAAATCTTGTTATCTAAGGGATTAGGGTTGACAGGAACCAATGGTGATGGGGTAAGAATATGTTTAGGCAAACAGTCTCCCCATATCTCCCTGGGTTCAAGACTGCATCCCTCAGTGAGTTAAAGTAACCAATAGTGTTCTGGCACGCACCTAAAACTCCAGGTTTTCAATAGTTAAATGAAATCAACATCTCTGTTGGTTATCTTGCCACAAAGGATATTAAAAAATAAATTAATGTATAGTCTCCTACATATAAGGATAAAGCTGCCCCTGCACACCATAATATAAAAAATCAGACAAATTGTTCATATTTACAATAAACAGAAGAAAGAAATGTGTACATTCTTATTAAAATAATTTTACAAAATTGATTAGAGAACTCCCAGAAATCGATTTCAAGAATACATGTTATATTCTTATTTAAACATCATTCAGTATGCAGACCAATTTATAACATTTTTAAATGCATAATTCGGTAAATACGGAAGTTAGTAGGCCCAATGTGTTTCTGGAGATGATGTTCCCTTCTTCAGGAGCATAATGTACTTTTTGCTAAATAATATATACACACCTTTTCGTTGATTCAACTATATAGCATAGTAGCTTTCAAGAAAGTCACTCATCAACATAAAGATGTTATGAATCCTCAGCAGAGATTTATGAACAGCGAATCACAACTCCAGCCCCCTTGTTCACACCGTTAAAAGGCCCCAGAATAAATCTGGGTTTACCCTATCATGCCTTATTAGGCCATGTTATGTCTTGCTATGTGGGGTTTGATTATTTGCATCCCTCATTAACCTGCTAACCATTTCCCCCCTTATACTGTACTGCTCCCAGGTTCCCCTCTGTGATTCTACCCTCTGGTATTTGCTTCCATATGTCGCACTGTAGTTTTGCCCCTCCAACCATGTTTTGCTGTCCAATGTCCAATTTAATTAATGTCACTGGATTCTAGGTATCGAACCTTGAACTCACAGCATGTTAAGTAATTCTTAGAGACCCCACCCGGACTTTCTGAAATTTCTACTCTGAACTCCCCATCGGGAACTATTCTCACCCACAGTCTCCTTGGTATCCATTGATGCATGCTCCCGGTGGCTTCCACGTCCCCCATCTTTCCCCAGTCCTATAAAGAACCAGTCACTGCACACTGTCCATTACCAGAGTCACCAGCCTTAGGACTTCTCCTCAAAAGTACCTCACATGAATGGCACAATAACCGAGATGTCTCTATGGCAACATTAGATGGATAATCAAACTTGTCCACGGTGTCCTTCACTAACCTCCCTCACTAACCTTCTCAAACATAGGAGGTGCATGCAAAGGGATATAGAATCACCCTCCCAACAGATATCGATGTTACATCCAGCCAGTACACCCTGACACCATTGGTATGCAATGATACCTTTTGGACACAATGCCTCTGTGCTCTCATTGGGGTACACCTAGCAACAGACCTGCATGCTGAGCTCAGTATACTTCCAGTCTGCATGCATAAACACAACAGCAAATCTATCTTCCATTTTCCCTCTGTGCCCACTAACCTAACACACACCCACACTCTTCCACACATTCTGAAAGTGTGTACATCCTTTCCTGCCTTCAAGAAGGGTTTGAAGACAGCACTTTTCTGCAGAGCCCCTATGAACGAGAAATCTCCTAGCCACCAATTCCTGCTTCTCTCCTTCTTGTTATATGTATGTATGTCTTGTTCAGAGCCCCTATGCCCATGGGCTTTGTCTGTGTGCTATATAAATAAATTCAATTAAAAAAAACAAAAAACGGTGCTAGCTCAGAGTACATAAACTTGCACCATTGAAGCCACGTGTCCACCACCAACACACAGTTTTATTCAATATTCATCCTTGTGACCCAAGCATTTTAATGACTAATCTAATAACCGGCCAGCACGTGCCAAAAGTGTAGGAAGTTACATATTCTTTTATTGATCACCAGTTCAAAGTCAATGGTTACCGTTTGCTCTAAATGGTCACGTGGAGTTTGAATATTCGCAAGAATAAGTTCAATGACTCTTGCTCGCTAAGACACAATCAATGGTCCTCTCTTAACGTGTCTCTAAAAAGGAAATAAAATCATAATTCCTAATATAAGTTCCATTGAGGACTCTAGTTAGCCCTTCAGCAAATACCAAATGATATTGTGCAAAGAAACCTTACCTAGTTACTTTGCACCAAAACATAAATTCGAAAATTCTGTCTATTTTAATAGGAATGCTGCACAATCAATTCTTTAGGGCATAATCCCAGCTCAATAGTTCCTAAAAACAATATACACTTGACTACCTGCCATCCTGCCTATCCCGACCCAGTCGGCTCCCGCCTCACCTCAAACTACTCTATAACTACCACCTAGTCAACCTCGGCCAACTACACCCGGGTCTTACTCTGACCACCCATGGCAAACTTCTACTTAGCCACGCTCACCTTAACGGCTACACTCGCCCTGCTCCACCACAACAACACCACCCACCACAAACCCCGTCCGCAATCACTCCCAACCCAACATACTATGGGTTTTTTGGAGACCCAACATATTGACAAGCCTGACACCCTCAGTCCTATAGAATGGATCCGCCGATTTGCTGCTCCGCCCACTCCTTGGAACCCATGCACATTGAAAGACAGAAACCTGAGACTCGGCTCTCGGTTCATAACCCCCAAGACACTCGCCAAAAAACACTCCTTTCATCCCACACACATTCAAGCAAACTCCGCTCAAACTTTGAACATCACCCAATCAGCCCCCTTGAGCACATCTGAACAGCCACTAATCAAGGGCGCCCTCGTCAATGCCCGCTCCTTGGTCGCCCATGCGCTAGATATCGCAGACTTCATCTCTATCAACAATCTACACTTCTTGGCTATCACGGAAACCTGGCTGCACCAAGCAGCAGGCCCAGCCTTATCCCTCGCCATCCCAGAAGGTTATTCAATACTAAGGAAAGACCGGGACCTAGGTAAAGGAGGAGGAGTAGCCTTCATCGCTAAAACATCCCTTGGACTTAGATTAATCCCTCCGCCCAGCTTCCGATCTGCAGAACTTCTGTCAGCAAAGCTCCAACTCTCTGCCACACAAACCATACTATTACACCTCCTTTACAGACCCCCAGGCCCCATCACCACATTTGAGGAAGAGATATCTGACCTCTTGACCACCAACACCAAAACAGGATCTCAAATTATCCTTCTTGGTGACCTCAACCTCGGTCTCGGCGACCCAAACGATACCAATGCACTCTCCCTGGAAAGCACCATCTCCCAACTAGGGTTCAAGCTCAGAATCACAGACCCTACCCACAACAAAGGCAGGACCTTGGACTGGCTAGCGGATCTCAACTGCTCTACGACCATCACAAAAAACGAGCAAACTGCTTGGTCTGACCACCACGCCATCTCCTTCTCCATCCAAGGGAAATCACAACCAAACTCTCCAACCCCTACCATCCCCCAAACCCTCACCAGAAACAACCGCAACATTACCTTACAAAACCTCTGCCCACTTATAGACAATATCCGTACCCCTACAAACTACGCCAACCTAGATGCGGAGAAACTCGCTGACCTCTACAACAAAACGTTAGAATCAGCAGTAGACACCATCGCCCCACTCAAACTCACCAAAGCCAAACCGGCAGCCCATATGAACAAATGGTTCACACCAGAGCTAAAAATCCTCCGAAACTCCAAACGAGCCGCAGAAGCCACCTGGAGAAAAATGCCCAACCTCTCCAACAAAACTCAACTCTCGATAGCAGCCACCACCTACAAAACTGCTATCCTTAAGGCCAAAAAAGAGACATATGATAACAGAATTGAGAGCGCCAAATCCAAAACAAAAGAGCTTTTCAATATCCTCAGGGAACTCGAATCCCCCCCCACTCTGGCTGAAACCTGCGTGAAAGATGCAGACTGGTGTGAGAGGATTCAAAAAGCCCTAGCAGACAAAATCACCATGTTACAATCCAAAATCGAACAGAAAAAGCTCAGCCTTTCCAAAAAAACAAACCATCCTCCGTCCACCACCCCAAAAACACCTACTTGCCCCCCCTTCTCCTTCTCACCAGTTTCCACTAAAGAAGTAGAAAGCATCATTAAGGGCCTCAAGCCCTCTAGATGCCAAGGGGACTCATGCCCAGCTCCCATCATCCAAGAAGGCGCCAACACTCTGGCCCCCTTCATAACAGCCCTCATCAATGCATCCTTCAAATCAAGCTCAGTGCCCAGCAGCCTCAAGGAGGCCTGGGTCATGCCACTTCTAAAAAAACCTAATCTAGACCCCAATAACCCAACTAATTACAGGCCAATCACCACCGTTCCCTACATCCTAAAGATCCTAGACAGAGTGGCCTACCTGCAAATACAGAAGCACCTGGAAGACAACAACCTCCTGGGTCTCAGACAATCCGGCTTCAGGCCAAGGCATGGAACAGAGTCAGCCCTACTGGACCTAAAAATCCAGATGGACGAGGCAAAGGACAAGGGTAATCTAGCCATTCTCCTTCTGCTAGATCTATCAGCTGCCTTCGACCTCGTCGACCATCAGATCCTCACAGAACATCTGATGACCTCAGCGGCCTTCTCTAACCAGGCGACTGCCTGGATCCAGTCCTTCCTAACCAACCGAACCACCCGGGTCTTCTCCCCAGGGGCATCAGCACTCCCTGTCCCCATCACCTGCGGCGTTCCTCAAGGCTCGTGCGTCTCGCCGACCCTATACAATATCTTCACAAAGCTATTGTTTGACCGCCTAGATAACCTAGGTGTCACATACACAAACTATGCTGACGATACCCAGGTTCTCATCACCCTATCAGGGTGCTACGACGAGGACTCCACCAGAATCAACAACCTTTATTTAGAGATCCAAGCTTGGATGGCAGAGCACGGCCTATGCCTCAACGACGAGAAAACTGAGCTCCTCATTGTCGGCTCCCAACATCGACTAAACAAACTAGACCCCCGTTACGCGTCCATCAACATAGACGGTAACCTAATCACAGTAGCCAAAGAAATTAAAACCCTTGGGGTTTATCTAGACTCTACTCTCTCGCTCAAAAGACAGGTGAACGCAACTGCCTCTTCAACAGCTTACACCAATAAGCTCATCAACGCCTGCAAACCTTTCCTATCACCTTCCAGCTGCATTACACTAGCCAGAGCGTTAGTGCTCTCAAAAATTGATTACTGCAATACCCTCTTTCTTGGCTCATCAGAACACAACCTGAACAAACTACAGGTACTTCAAAATAATGCCATCAGAGCCGCCCTCAGTATCCCACGAAACGCCCACATCTCCAGCTTCAGACAAGATGCTCACTGGCTCCCAGTACGAGACAGAATCACCCTCAGATCCCTCGACATCGTCCATAAATGCCGCTCTAATGACGCACCCAAATACCTGGCAGACAAGTTCCACAACCACACCTCAACTAGACCAACTAGAACACCATACGCACATTGCCTTTCCGTTCCCAAATTCTCCCTAAAAAAAGCAGGTGGCGCCAGCTTCCCGGTCCTAGCTGCCAAACTATGGAACGCTATGCCACCATACCTTAGAGCAGAACCCTCATTTTGGACTTTTAGAGCCAAAACAAAAACATGGCTTTCCAACAAAAACGCTGCTTAATGCACTTCCTCTCTGCATGCCTCTGTTGACCACCTGTAACCCGGTCTGCTACACCGTTGTTGTTTTATCACAGTCTGTATTGTATATTTTTGCCATGCTGTAACTGTTTCTAAGTCTCCGGCGCCCAGCTACCCCAGGGTTCGGTGCGCGGTACAAATAAATAAACTAAACTAAACTAAACATAACACATAACCCTCTTACTATCCAATTCCTTGATAATACTATTTAACAAGTCACATACTAAAGTGACTACGTGAGCCTCACCGACTTTACAACTAGTTGAAATTGCTTACTTACATAAAGGCAGGTTTGTTACACCCATCCACCTCCTAGGGACAAAATCGAGGCGTTGCGCGTGGTACACGGAAGCCATTTCGATTCAGTATACATTTGTAGTCTTGATGACGTCAGATGCTCGGCGCCTGATATCATAGTCTATTAGCATAAATCAACAAGGTGCACTGTAATGCAGAGCGTCCTTGTTCATTGATATCAATGACAATAGTATTAGTGCACAGCAGTTAGTTATTCTAATTCCTTATATACTAATTGTCCCAATCTCCAAGTATAATAATTGGTAACCTGTCAGAATAACTATGTGGACAGCCTGTCTTCAACAGCAATATGGGGATTGACAAGGCACTTCCATTCATCAAAACGGACAAAACCGTCCACACCTCTTCCCCCAAGGGAACCTTGAATTATTCAACTAAAACACGAGATGATTCGCAAAATATTTCATCATAACCTGTTTCGCGATCGATATTCATGTTTGTTAAGGTATCTAATTTCAAGGAAGCAATTAGCCTGCTTCTTTCTTGTTGGTGGGCAATAGCTAGAACAGTGCTTACATCTTACTTGTCCCTATATTGACCTTAATCTGCACATTATGTTGAGGTCCATGAAATCTTTCAGAATATTGATAATATATCACAATGCACATTACTGTACAATTCTAATCTACATTGTATATATACCATCATATTGCATTACCCATGTTCATACCTTATAAAATGACATAGTAAGTCCAAATGAAAAAAAGTTTTTGAACGCTTGTGACTGCACATTTCACAATTATAACAGTTATTACTAGATCACATGTCTTGCCAGGCATTTCACTGAGGATTTCCATATTGACAATATTAAAAATGCTCATTGTGTTGCTTAATCCAAATTGTAACAATGTGTCATTCATGTGGTAATCCTTGCATATCTACATATTGCCCAAAATTAATTCTCAAAGGATTCCAAAAGAAGTAAAATCCCGGGAAAATCTCAAAATATATAAGTGTATATAGTTTATATAGGTGTTAATACTCCAAACTTAAATATATCACATTAGTCTAATACCTATGCACCTGTGCCTTATTAGACTTATTAGACGTATTCAATTCATATAGGGGTCTTCCCTACAATAGTCACCTTTTAAATCTTTGTTAGAGAATGAATTGATGGTGTGAGGAATTCGACCATCCGCACTGTGGTTGTGCAATCGCCTGGGCTTTTGTAACATTTTAAATGAAATGGGATGATGCTAGATCAACCTCTGGAAAATGTGTGGGGTTAGTCTGCACACATTTTCCTATGCTCACTGCACGACAAACGTATAGACCCATGTACTTAGACCTGTGTACTCTTAGTTGACACAGCCTACAGGTGCAGTGCCCCCTGTCATATTTAGTTGGTATATGACAGCCAGGAGTACTCCATGTCATCTCAGCAATGGAGAGGGCAATTCTTCCCCCTGCATGGCCAGCCTGATTAACTAGCAAAGGTTCCATGGATCTGCCCTGCCCTTTTGTTCAGCCCTGCAGCTGGTGGCAGTGATTGACATACAGATACGATGAACTTCAAACAGGCCCACATGGGGCCTGGCTGTAGAGGCTAACAAAGGAGACAGGAAACTCCAAAACCTTTCATATGCAACTGTGTCAACTGGGAGCCAGCTCCCGCCCTCAGTATCGATTCACAGTGAAATGCCATGTCTGGAACTGCATGTTTACAATAATCATCCCCGGGGGGGGGGGGAATTCAGAAGGTATGAGTATGTGGTGTGACGGAGACAGAATGTCTGGTCTTCACGCAGCTTCAAGGGAGACCTGCCGCTTTAACCAGGAACCACAGAGAGCTCAATTAACCAGAGGGACCCTTTGATCCACAACAGACAGAGAGATGGGTTGGACTAAGTATTGCATGTTTTCCACCCTTTACGTTTTCTGTTGGAAAGCACTCTGGTTATGACCTCACACATACAGCAGATTGTTTGTGGGGAGCCAGGAATGGTTCATTAAGGGCTTAGCCTAGACTAATCCCAGTGGCCCATTTGGCTTTCAAAGAGGGGTGAGCACCGCTTTTGGCAGATCATCTGAAGGCTTCACCAGAAGCAAAAAGAAGAACGCATCATTGGACCCTGGCTGAAGGTACAGTCTGCCTTACATCTTCCGCCAGTGAAGGAAGCCAGGATCTCCAAGAGGAAAGCAAGATCCCTCCCCTAAACATCTCCCAGGGAACAGAGGGAGATACCAAATCCAGTCGACCCTCCAGCTGCTCCAGAACCGGTACCCAGCCAGCACTCAGCTCTGCAGCAAGCTTCCTAGGTGGGAAATGCCAGAGAGTCTCAGAACAAAACCAAGGACAAGGCAGCACTCTCCTGACACAAGCCCTATTAAGAAACTAGAACGAGTGCATTGACAAGCATCTATCGAGGTCTGCCTTAACGGACATTTTTGAGCCAGTCGAGCCTGTCGAGCTGCAAACAACTGCACCGCTGATTGCTACACCACAGTCGCTAAAGCCATCCGACACGCCTCAACCCGTGCTTCTGAACCGCCGTCCAGTACCGAGATAATGATTTCTGACCCTGAGCTTCCGTGTAGGCCAGCCTGCAGCCGTCCGTCCAGCTTTGCTCACCGAACTGCCCGCCGCCTGATACTTGCAGCTGTCTCTCATCTGGAACTCTGTAGCACAAGCTTCAAAGTGCCCTGAAAACGACTCGACTCTGTTGAGCATCAAGAACTCCTACATCACAAGGTACATTGTGATTCTTTCCCCCTGCTCCTTCTCCAAAGGCTCTTGGTGACATATTATGACCTATTGTTCCCTTGGTGCTGAAGCCAAGTATCCATGAACTGTCATTATCCAGAGTGCATGCCCTTTCCTTCTTGAAACTGTCTTTCCTCTGCATTCCTTTACAGGGTGGATTGTATGTTGTCGTATGCTAGAACTGTCGGTTGATAATAATATTTTTATACAACCTTGACTGGACAGTCCCTTTTATCATTGGGTAATATTTGTATTTTCGCTGTGTTGCAAATAACCGACAATCCATGACCTTTCGGGGATAAGCCTGCCATTCCATCCACAATAACAAAATTGGACATGGAGGTTTATAATTTGCTTGTGTTTCCAATCTGTTTGGATCCTTTTGGCTGTACTAGGGGCTTGGGGTTGATTGATGGTTTAGAAACTGATATTCACCCCTGTACCACTGGTGCCCCGGAAGTTGATACATCGCATTGGTGGTAGGCAGTGGGATTGTTGGACTCTTGCGCACAGCTTAGTCACCCAACGATAAAAGGAATGTTGGAGGCATAATTTAGACACTGCTAGGTAATAGTAATAATCTTGGATCTTGACATAGAGACTGTGAAAGATAGGAGCAAGGATGTCCTGCATGTCCTATGTCAAGAGAGTGGACTTCCCCAAGGCACTATAGTTAATAAACCTGAGTTGCTGACCAGCCTCCAAGCTTGGGTTAAAACAAGGGCGGGTGGGGAGAAGACCCCAGGGGATGGGTTATATCCTGTGTACCCGAATGAAGATCTGCCAGAAGGGGTAGTGGAAGATGATGAAGAAGACAGCATGAGCCAACCATCCCGCCAGGGGGGCAAGTGTGGTTTCTCAACACTCTAAAGTGTCAGTGAGGTGAAGGGCTAATGCAGCATTCTGCAGGTCCGAGGCCTCAGCACGGCCTTTTAGTGACCCTGTAATTGTTCCAGCTGTTAATGAGGTAGCGGTTAGAAAGCTCCTGCCAGAGGAGAGGGCACTGGCGCAAGAGGGACATAAGCAGCCAGACAAGATCACCATGGAGCTGTGCCAGACGACACTCAAAGAGAAGGAGGAGGCCAACAGATCCACCTCTAGCGAAAGCAGTGATAGTGGCTCAAACCAGTGTGCCCGGGATAAGCTCTGATGGTACATTCCCAAAGACTTAGTGCAAGCTTAAGAAGTAGGGAAGGATATTTTTGACTGGTTTGAAGTACTTGAGCTTGCTTGTCAGCTACAGGAGGTGGATGAGGTACTTTGGGTGGAGCCCTGATGAGTTCCTTACCAACACCAGGGACGGTTGTAATTGTTCAGTTAACTCCTAAGGAAAGGTCCCTTTATAAGAGCATGAAGGCAGCCCTCATCAGAAAGTTCTGCAAAACCCCAGTACAGTATCTCAAGAGCTTCTGAGAGCTCGATTAGAAAAGTGGGCAGACATTTGAAGGATTCACACACTTGTTCTTGATATATCTGTGCGGGTGGGTGGCTGGTAACAAAGCTGACACATTTAATGGGATGTATAATTTGATTGCGTGTGAGCATGTGTTGAAGAATTGTGAGGTTGACCTACACCAGCATCTTGTGGACAAGACTATCACAGACCCTAGGGAGCTGGCAAAGGCTGCTCACAGATTTGTGAGTACTCTAGTCCAGAAAAAGGCTCAGGCAAGCACACCCAAATTGGAAGAGAAATCTTCAGACAAAAAAGGATAGGAAGGAAAAAGGTCCAACCCAATACTCTTCGAAGTCAGGTCCCCAAAAGAATGAAGGAAAATCCCATAACTGTAGTTCAGCCGTACAAACCGAAAAGAAGAGTGCAGGTACCACTAACACTGGGACACCTGTGTTCTCACCACCAATAGGTTGTTTTGTGTGTAAGGAGCTGGGCTATAGGAAAGGGGATCCTGCTTTTAAGGGCTTACCTAGCAAGCCTTAGTGAATGTTGGACTTGTGGAAGAGGCCATCATTAGTGTGGGCCTCCTAGAGGAGGACTTCCGACTAGGCCAAGGAGTGGCTGAATGTGTATTGTTTAGACTGAGTGGGAATGGTACTGGGTCTCCAGAAGAGATCCCATTTCCCAATAATACTGAAATCTACCTAGAACATGTGTATATCAATGGACACAGAATTCCTGCAGCCCGAGACACCGACGCTAGTCTCACTGCTGTCACCCGCCAGAGGGTACAGCCAGGCAAGTATGTCAATGGGCCTGATTGTGGAGTCAGTGGGTTTGACAGAAAGAGTTAGTGCCCCTTGGAGTTCAGCTGGTGAGAAGAAATGATCTGGCACTGTGTAGAGGTGAAAGACTCCATCCCTGTCCCATGTCTGTTGGGTAATGATCTTCCTGAACCCAAGATAGTCACAGCAGCTAAGCGATTGAGGTCCAAATAGGCCACCAGATTGAAGACTCTCAGAGTATTAGGGCCTGAAGTGCATCCAGAGGGCTTGTTTGAGGGACCGCATGGCCAGTAGCCCCTGGTCCAGTTCCACAGACTGCTGAATCGTCTACTCCTATGGGTGAGGGGCCAGTAGCCACTGAGGATGCTAATTTGGTAGCAAGGGACTCAGTGACTTCAGAGTTGCCTGGCACAGCACAGGAACCGGTGGTGGAGGACCAGGTGAGCACAGATATGAAAGGGTCTGCCCAAGCTGGATGAGCTGGGGGCCAGATCAGACTGACTTCTTTAACGCCCATAAATAGTATCCCACTCTGCAAGGCCTGTGAAAGCAGACAGAGGAGCAGGCTAAGGGCCTTTGCTGTTCAAAGTGTACTGGGAGGATGAACTCCTATACTGTGAGCCAAATATCTGTGAGGGCGAGGGCACCAGAAGGTTGTTTTTCCAATGCCACTGAAAGATCCTTTTGGATTTGGTTCACCAAATTCCTTTAGCGGGTCACTTGGGAGTGACTAAGACATCAGACCAGTTATCTGTGCACTTATTGGCCGCTGATTGGTGTAAAAGTTAAGGCATTTGTCTGGTCCTGCTCAACTTGTTAGGATTCTGTCAAGTCAGGTGGTGCCACCAAGGCCCCCTTAATTTCATATCTGTGGTTGAACAGCCTTTCAGAGAATAGGTACAAGTATTGTGGGTCCTTCGGATGCCCAAATCAGCTCAGGGAACAGATGCATGTTGGTGGTGGAAGACCACGCCACATGGTACCCTGAGGCTGTCCCCCTGAGATGCATCAAAGCCCCTGTGGTTGCAAAGGCCATGATTGTGATATTCTCCCGTATTGGATTCCCCAAGGAAGTCGATTCTGACAGGAGATCAAACTTCATACCCGCTTGGCTTGGAAGAACAACTGAGGAGAAAATGGGATATTTGCCTGCCATACCTTCTATTCGCCTACAAGGAAGTGCTGCAGAACAGAGAAGGGTTTATCCTCTTTGAGTTATTGTTTGGACACTGTGTACGAAGTCCACTCAACCCAGTGAAAGAGAAATGTGAGGGAATCCCCTCATCCCCTACGCAAAATGTGGTGGACTAAGTACTCAGTCTTCAGTCTAGAATGGCAAAGTTCATGGAACAGTCAACAAAAATCCTAAAGGCCAGTCAGGAACTGATGAAGCACTGGCATGACCATAAAGCCACAGTGACAGTCTATTCCTCAGGCTCGTGGGTTTGGATTATGGAGCCTGTCAAACCCAGTGCCCTTCAGGACAAGCGGACTGGGCTTTTCTGTGTGCTAGAAAAAGTCAGTGAGGTGAATTGACGTGACGGAACTTAAACAGATGTCAGGGTCTTTCACGTTAACCAGGTAAAACCACATTATAGCCGGGATGACTTGGTCATGGCATTAGTGACTGATGGAGAGACTGATGAGGAGAACGATGCCCTTCCAGACCTCCTGCACAGACCTCCTGCACACTGAAGCCACAGATAGGTTAGTTCAAGATGTCAACCTTGCAATAGACCTGTCAGAACATCAACTGACAGATTGTCACCAGTTACTGGGACAGTTTGCCAGTCTGTTTTCACTGACTCCAGGTCATGCAGTTTGGTTCCCACATGATGTGGACACTGAAGATGGTAAGCTGGTGAAGAGGAAGATTTCACTGTATGTCCGAGAAGGTCAGAGATACCATCAAGGAGGACACCACCAAGATGCTCTTTCCCATAGGAGTTTTAGAGCCACCCCACAGCCCCTGGGATAGCCCAGTGGTACTGGTCCCTAAAAAGTCCAGCGGTGGGAAGACTCAAGTCTGCTTTTGTGTTGGATATAGGGGACTGAATTCTGTCATGAAGACAGATGCTCACCCCGTTCCTCAGGCAGATGAGCTCATTGACAAGCTTGGCGCTGCCAAGTACATGAGTACCTTCGACCTCACGGACGGATATGGGCAGGTTGGCTTGACAGATGGAGCAAGAGTTTAGGATTCTCAACCCCAGAAGGACCTTATCAGTTCACTGTGATGCCCTTTGTATTGAAGACTGCCCCTGCCACCTTTCAGTGGATGGTTAACCAGGTTTTGTCTGGTCTGGAAAACCTCAGTGCCACCTAGTTAGATGGCATTGCTGTGTTCAGCCACATCTGAGAGGATTACTTATCCCATCTGAAATAAGTGCGTCAGATGCTGCAGAATGCAGGTCTGACTATTAAGGCCACAAAGTGCTAGATAGCGCAGGGCACAGTGACTTACCTAGGCCACCTGGTTGGTGGAAGTAAGAGACAACCACTCGAAGCGAAGATACAGGCTGTGAAGGATTGAGACATTCTCACCATACAGATGCATTTGAGAGCTTTTCCAGCTCCCACTGGGTTCTACCGGTCATTCATCAAGGGTTTTGGGACCATTCCCATGCCCCTGAATGATGTAACTTGCAAGAAAATGCTGAGGAAGGTAACTTGGACTCCTGCCTGTCAAACCTCCTGTCAGGATTTGAAAGATGGATTGTGCAGAGCCCAAGTTCTGAAAGTGCCAGACTATGGTCAGGAATTCATTATCCAGACAGACACATGTGATTTTGGTATTGAATCAGTGTTAGTGCAGCTGAACTATCAAGGTGTAGAGCAACCTGTTGCCTACATTAGTAGGTGATTGACAAAAAGGGAAGGGAACTGGGCCGTTGTTGAAATAGATGCTTACGGGGTAGTGTTGGCAGTAAAGACGCTGAAACACTACGGGCCTCATTACACAGAAGGCAGTAACCATGGCGCTTTTAGCGCCATGGTTGCCGCCGGTAATTTACCGAACCCGCCATGGTGATTGGCGAAATTGCCTCCCCATTCCAAGGTTGGCGGGGCCGTAATTCCCATTCACCATTGGCCCTTCCCCATTCCCATTTGACACCCCATAGGGCTCAATGGGAATGGGGAAGGCGGCAATTACGGTACCGTAAATTGTGGTGCCGTAATTGCCTCCAAGGTCCCTTTGCAGGTCCCGTCCTTAACGGCTGGTAAAACCAGCTGTTAAGGTAGGGATCAGCAAAGGGACCTCGTAGTAGGGCGGTAAGGGATTACCGGTGCCCTTACCGGTGCCGGTAATCCCTTACCACCATCAGTGTAATACGGCCCTACAACTTTGGATCAAAATTTACTATCGAAACAGACAACCAACCTCTTTGATGGTTAATTTCCATGCAAGGGGAGAACCATAAGCTTTTGCGTTGGGCCATATCCCTACAGGGATTAGATATGGACATCCAGCTCATGCCAGGCACCCAGCACAGAAATGCAGATGGCCTCGCCTTGATGATGAACCAGACCCTCAGTAGGGTGTTGGATTACATGTGGTGGCTGGGAGGCCTTTGAGGAATTCGACAATCCGCACAGTGGGTGTGTGCTTGTAGAGCAGCAGGTGTACACGTCCTCTCTAGCTCCTGCAACCTCACCTCCGTCATACTGGAAAAGTAGTAATAGACAATTATCAGTGACACCGGGTATTGTTCTAATATCACACCCAAGATGCGAACGACGTTATGCACTCAGACAACCAAATCAAATGTACCCTTGCACTGACGTGGTAGAAAGATGTCTGAATACACCATTGGATAACGAGGAGCTGTTATTGATATCAGACGAGGGAAGGGTGACGTCATAAAGAAAAGACACAAGGACGCACTGAAACAATATGCAAATACTTAAAGAATAAAGATGTAACTGAAGCAATAAGAGAAACATGTAATTGAACATGAAGAAATCATGTGCACTAAAGAAATAAGTGAGAAGAGGCAAAGCGAATGTACATACGCAGAAAAGCAAGGTAGATGTCACATATGGAAGTTTGATTAAAAAAATGTATGACATGACTAGAGCAGCAATGATTAAAAGATGGACATCGGACTCATATTAAGAATGACCAAGCTACCTCAGAAACAGACCAGGGCTGCAGAGCTAAGAGGTGCTGCAAACAGGTTTGTGTGAGAAACAAAGAATATCTTTTTGCCTGGGATGAAGGATGCCACATAAAGAAATCATTGCAAGGCACAAAGGGAGTCAAGAGGATAAGCCATGTATGTAAGACATATTTATCTTAGATTAAGCAACGAAGAAAACATCTGCAAGTGCCACGTGTTGGACAATGAAGGATGCACAAAGCATGTGTGAGGTAGAGCAATGAAGTCTCCAGAGGCCAAGAGGAGTAATGACACCCAGCTTAATTGAATTAAATAGCACTCAATAAGAGGTTGAAATGGACAAAATCATGGTCTCCTCACAGGTTATTCAGAACTGGAAAACAAGGCCTATTTATTAAGCTCCACACAAAGATAGTGGTGTACCTACAGTCCCTTAAAAGGCCCAGAGAAGAGAACAGCCCACAAGTCCAAGGTTGGGAGATAATGCCCACCAATAATAAGCGTATATTTATCTGTGTGTTATACATTGTTGCAGAACCCAATCTGCTGCTGTTATTCTGCTATTAATCTGCGCAAGTGGAAGCATGTAGCAGAGGAACTAGACTGAGACTAATTGGTAAGACAATCAACAAACTGACATCAGATTATAACATCTCTCAACACTTGTACAATGACCAACTAACAAAGAGTGCAATTGATTACCTTCCACTTCTAGTAGCTTACCACCGCAAAAAAGAAAAAACGGTCTGCCTCTCAACGAAAAACAACACACATTTAATTTATTAGTAGTCAAAAAAAGAAGAGAAATGAGGAGAGTAAAGCGCTGGGCAAAAAAATACAATATCCAATATCTTAAGGAAAAAGCAACTTTATTAACAAAAACATTTAAAAGATGGCTGACTAGCCACTGCCACATATGGTATCAAGCGGATGCGGACAAAATGCTCCGAGTGGTGTGTGCTACAAAATCCAAAGAATTTTGGGCCCTGCTGAAAACCACCTCCGACTTAACTAATGACTCGCTACAAAACAATGTAGGCGAGAAAAACTGGATTAATGATTTCTCAACTCTTTTTCATAAACCATCATAAGTGCAAGGGATTCCCCAAAAGTAACACCTTGGAAAATTCCCTATGACGTGGAAACCATACTGGGCAAAATGATCAAACTCAACACCTCAAGGGCTCCTGGCCCAGACGGCATCACCAACACCACCTCAAGCAATACCCCAATGAATGGGTGTATTTATCCACAAGGTCCTAAAAAAGGAGCACAAGATCAATTCCAGAATCGTGGAGACGTGCCATCGTAGTTCCAATCTTTAAAAATGGGAAGAAAGACAACCCTGAGAATTACAGGCCAATTGCCTTAATAGACATAATTGGTAAAATCTTTCGATCAATGGTCTTGGATGCTTTTCAGGCATGGGTAAAAATGGCTGGATGTGCCGACCCCTTTCAGACAGGCTTCGTGAAGGATGTGGGTACCACAGCAAACATTGCACTTCTTAGTGTTCTGAAGGGGAAGGCGATGGAGGGAAAGCCAAAGATCTACCTCGCTTTTATTGACTTTGTTCAGGCTTTTGACCAGGTGAACAGAGAAACCCTATGGCAAAAGCTGTCAGCCCTAAAGTGCCCTTTAGAGATCCTCAAACCAATCCAAACTCTATACAAAAAAACTTCAATGAGAGTACGTCTTAACCGATCAGGTCTACTGTTGGACAAATTCAAATATCTAGAGGAGTAAAGCAGGGCTGTCCACTCACCCCAGCCCTTTTCAATACTTACCTGGGTGATTACCAGCATCACTAGAGAGGACTCTGCTTGTTTCCTCCAGCAATAGGAGGTTTTAAAATTACAAGACTCATGTAAGGGAACGATCTGATTTTGGTGGATCAGACCACAATTGGTCTGCAACAGGAACTCGAAAGCCTGACAAACTATATCAAAGACAACAACTTGGAAATTAATAAGGACAAATCAAAGATCACGTTTATAGCAAAATCTACAAAGAAACCAGAGAAATCACAATGGCACCTAGAAGTTGCTCCTATAGAACATGTGAAGCATTTCAAGTATCTCGGTGTGACTCTAAGCAGCAGCTTAGTGGAATCTCCTATGCAAAACACTCTGTTTGAAAAGATAAAAATATTGGCATCGCAAAATAGAGCAGTATATAAAAAGTACAGCCACTTTTCAATCCTCCCAGCAGTAGACTTTTACAAGGCCAAAGCAATTCTTTACTTAACTTATGGAGTTGAAGCTATGCCATTTATGCCGGATAACATCTGGGCAAAGTTAGAAGGGTATTTCTGGCGGCGAGTCATGAATCTTCCATCAACGACTCCACTAGCATTAATCTAAAGAGAATTGAGTTTGTCCTCATTGCAAGCAGTGTCTGTACGGAACACCCTGATGTTGTATAGAAAGATTCTGCTACCTACTAGACCAATCATTTTTAACGTCATCAATGCAGAACTCGATAGTGGCAACAACAAATTGGTGAAGAAGTGGCAAACAACAACAAAACGACACTCGAACACGTCGGTTGTCCTGAAGAGGACCATGTAATGAACCCTAACAAAGTGAGGAAAAAGCTGTACGAGAGCGACTGGATTACCACTAACGACTTGGCTTCCTGATAAAAGTCTATATCTAGTTGGCCAATAAACCAAAAAAAAACGAAACGAGCTGCCAGGGTATATGAAGAAACTTCCCAGGAGGTCCTACAGAACCACCTTTTTAAGAACAAGCCTCAGCCTACTTCCAACAAATAAACTGTTGGCAACTAGAGGGAATTCAGCCTCAAATAAATGTCGACATTGCGATAATTCAGACCAAATGGAAACATTGGGACACATTTTACTATCATGTCCAGGTTTCAGTGGAAAGAGAACTACTTATTTGGGATACACTTTCTCAGATCGGAGAGTCACTGATAAAGAAATTTGGTGGAACTGCGTGATGACCGGAGAAAATTCTTCTTTTGTAATAGCGGTGGCAAGCATTTTCCAAAACATTTCTCTAGGTTAAGAATGAAGAAGATAACCCCCTTTCTTTCTCATTTTATCTCTCCTCCCTTCAAAACTAATGGAGTAAATCCAAGGAGTTAAGCCAAAGACACAAGAAGTGAAAGAGAGAAAGAGGAGATTTGATCAGAAGCAGAAAGACAGAGACGATGAACATTAACTAGATCTTATCTCATGACTTTTTTTTCTTTTATTGGAGGATCCTAAGGTAGGCTTCACCCATTTTGTTTTAACTTGTAAAAATTGTAAACCAATTGAATCAAGTAAATACATTAAAAAAAAAACATAATCTGTGTTATACGTATTTAGAGGTAGTTTAAGACATGGCTACCAGATAATGAGCATTCAATAATGATACTAACACTTAGACAAGCTATAGGTACATATGTTCCCTTAACCAATCCCTCCCGTCAATAGGTTTTTTAAAGTTTGCCACATAGAATTATGTCATAGCTGACGTATATTGAGGTATAAAGCCTTTGTATAATCAAACTGTTATCGTGAGTGTGTGGACTATGATTCGTTGTTCATGTGCTTTCCCTGCTTTATTGAGTTGATAATAAAGTAGTATTTTGCCATATACTTTGAGTCTGTCCGGTTATTTGGGTCTGAGATCTTTATTGGTAATTCCATTTGGCACTTGAAACACTCCGGGTTCTACTGCACATTTTGGTAGCAGTCAGATGGTTCTGATCAAGTTGCCCGGGCACAGATCCAGACTCTCAATCTATCGACAGCTTCCACCATTAGCCAGAAGATCGCAGAGTTTCCTGCGGAGAGCGGACTAACAACACGTGTGACAGCGAGATGGTTGGCAGTGGCCCCTTTGATGAAATTCCTGTCCAGTCCCTGCAGGCACCCCATGGTCAGAAGGCACAGTGGTTGATTGGGGAAGGGTCGATACTGAGGGACTTGAGCTGAGCAGTGGATGTAAGTAGAGCATCGAAAGTGACGAATGAAGGGGGAGGACTGTATTATAACTGTATATATAGAGAGTGTAATAGGATTCTTTGGTTTAAAAAGAGAAGGAGCGATACCTCAATTCTTGGATCCAAGATGGGGGGAAGTATATGCACTAAAATCCAAAAATGGGATACATTTTTTAAGGATTCCTGAGGCAAGGCCAAGATGAAGAGTATGTATCACTCCAAAATGGGGTAAATAGTTGGATGAGAAACATTTACTAGAGATAATAAATAAATGTGTTCACAAAAAATGTAAAGTGCACCTGTGTATGGGGTTATAAATATGTCAGCGTAAAACTTCTATTGTGTTTAGACTAAGAGATATAAAACCATAGTAATAATGTAGGTGATCATCAGATTTTAAAATCAAGAGATTGACGTCAATCAGAGAAGTATAAAAAAATAAAGGAAAATAATAAATAAATAAAGAAGAGATTCTTAGAGTGTTGATAATAAAAATGACGGGACAGCAAGAATGAATAGAAAGTGTAAATGAAGGAATAAAGAGAACATTACAGCATAGAATTTTAAAATAGACAAAACATTTGGAGGCCGATTCATGGAATAATTAGCGCGGCGCAAGTGGGCAAAAATGTGCGAATCGCAGTGGAATAGCGAAAATCGCAGTGAACGTGCGAAAATCGCACGAAAAGCAGCGCACGTCGATTCATGGAAGGCCGTGCGCGAGAAAACCAGCGGATGTGCGAAAAAAAAGTGCGCGGCGCACGTTGGCGCACGTTGGCGCACGGGCCATCTAACAGCGTGCGCCAGGTCACAGCGAAAATCGCACAGGCCACAGCGAAATTCGCACATAGCGCGGCGCACGCAATAAAAGTAGGCGGAACACGGGCGTAACACTCGGAATGGGGAACAACTTGCCAAAACGTGGGCGTCACGGGGGAAGTACAGGGCACAAGTGCGCGGAACGCCCACACGCTCGCCTACAACACGTATTCATGGAATAGAATAGGGGAAAAAAGCGCACGCTCAAACCAGCGCACAGGCACAAACACGACCGCCACAAGAAAGGAGGCGGTAGCGTCTCTGCGGCTGTAAGAAATGTGCGCCAAAAGGTGTGCCAACAAATAGCACCTATATACTGCCATGATGAATGTCCCATACTGTGGCCCTCCAGGAAAAATGACGTGCAAAGGGGTACCCACAAACACGGACACCCGCTGACAAAAAATACGTGTGCATGTATACCGGGGTGCGCAGGAAGTGTCACACGCGATTTGCAGGGTACGTGCATCACAGGGGTTCGCGTGAAGTTATTCACGCGATCGGGCCTGGGGGAGCGGGCTACGTGTATTACAGGGGTTCGCGTGAAGTTCCTCACGCGATCGGGCCTGGGGGAGCGGGCTACGTGTATTACAGGGGTTCGCGTGAAGTTCCTCACGCGATCGGGCCTGGGGGAGCGGGCTACGTGTATAACAGGGGTTCGCGTGAAGTTCCTCACGCGATCGGGCCTGGGGGAGCGGGCTACGTGTATTACAGGGGTTCGCGTGAAGTTCCTCACGCGATCGGGCCTGGGGGAGCGGGCTACGTGTATTACAGGGGTTCGCGTGAAGTTCCACACGCGATCGGGCCTGGGGGAGCGGGCTACGTGTATTTCAGGGGTTCGCGTGAAGTTCCACACGCGATCGGGCCTGGGGGAGCGGGCTACGTGTATTACAGGGGTTCGCGTGAAGTTCCTCACGCGATCGGGCATGGGGGAGCGTGCTACGTATATTTCAGGGGTTCGCGTGAAGTTTCACACGCGAATAGCCTGGGCGCGTGAATTTGAGGGGTGCGCGGGAAGTTCCTCACGCGATCGGGCCTGGGGGAGCGGGCTACGTGTATTACAGGGGTTCGCGGGAAGTTCCACACGCGAATAGCCTGGGCGCGTGTATTTCAGGGGTGCGCGGGAAGTTCCACACGCGAATAGCCTGGGCGCGTGTATTTCAGGGGTGCGCGGGAAGTTCCACACGCGAATAGCCTGGGCGCGTGTATCACAGGGGTTCGCGGGAAGTTCCACACGCGAATAGCCTGGGCGCGTGTATCTCAGGGGTGCGCGGGAAGTTCCACACGCGAATAGCCTGGGCGCGTGTATTTCAGGGGTGCGCGGGAAGTTCCACACGCGAATAGCCTGGGCGCGTGTATTTCAGGGGTGCGCGGGAAGTTCCACACGCGAATAGCCTGGGCGCGTGTATTTCAGGGGTGCGCGGGAAGTTCCACACGCGAATAGCCTGGGCGCGTGAATTTCAGGGGTGCGCGGGAAGTTCCACACGCGAATAGCCTGGGCGCGTGTATTTCAGGGGTTCGCGGGAAGTTCCACACGCGAATAGCCTGGGCGCGTGTATTTCAGGGGTGCGCGGGAAGTTCCACACGCGAATAGCCTGGGCGCGTGAATTTGAGGGGTGCGCGGGAAGTTCCACACGCGAATAGCCTGGGCGCGTGTATTTCAGGGGTTCGCGGGAAGTTCCACACGCGAATAGCCTGGGCGCGTGTATTTCAGGGGTGCGCGGGAAGTTCCACATGTGATTTGACAGTGTGGCTCCTCCCAGGTGTACCCTGTACACCCTCCACGGCCCCTGCAGGCAGCCCACACCACAGGGGACTACCCTGCATCCCTGGTCATGTCCCGCAGGCAGCCCACCCAACATGGGCATGCCCCCCAGCAAAGGCACATGTCTCCTTGAACTAATGAACACCAACACATGTCCCCTTGCACCCCCACCCCCCAGCACTGTGGGGCACCTGCCAGCAGGCCCCCACCCATGTCCAACTCATGTCTCCCACCACCCCCAAACCCCAGCCACCAGGGTCACCCTCCACCAGGGCCCCACTCATGTCTCCCACCACCCCCACCCCCCAGCACTGTGGGGCACCTGCCAGCAGGCCCCCACCCATGTCCAACTCATGTCTCCCACCACCCCCACCCCCCAGCACTGTGGGGCACCTGCCAGCAGGCCCCCACCCATGTCCAACTCATGTCTCCCACCACCCCCACCCCCCAGCACTGTGGGGCACCCTCCACCAGGGCCCCACTCATGTCTCCCACCACCCCCACCCCCCAGCACTGTGGGGCACCTGCCAGTAGGCCCCCACCCATGTCCAACTCATGTCTCCCACCACCCCCACCCCCCAGCCACCAGGGTCACCCTCCACCAGGGCCCCACTCATGTCTCCCACCACCCCCACCCCCCAGCACTGTGGGGCACCTGCCAGCAGGCCCCCACCCATGTCCAACTCATGTCTCCCACCACCCCCAAACCCCAGCCACCAGGGGCACCCTCCACCAGGGCCCCACTCATGTCTCCCACCACCCCCACCCCCCAGCACTGTGGGGCACCTGCCAGCAGGCCCCCACCCATGTCCAACTCATGTCTCCCACCACCCCCAAACCCCAGCCACCAGGGGCACCCTCCACCAGGCCCCCACTCATGTCACCCACCACCCCCACACCCCAGCAGTGCAGGGTCACCCTCCACCAGGACCCCACTCATGTCTCCCACCACCCCCACACCCCAGCAGTGCAGGGTCACCCTCCACCAGGCCCCCACTCATGTCTACCACCACCCCCACCCCCCAGCCACCAGGGTCACCCTCCACCAGGCCCCCACTCATGTCACCCACCACCCCCACACCCCAGCAGTGCAGGGTCACCCTCCACCAGTGCCCCACTCATGTCTCCCACCACCCCCACCCCCCAGCACTGTGGGGCACCTGCCAGCAGGCCCCCACCCATGTCCAACTCATGTCTCCCACCACCCCCACCCCCCAGCACTGTGGGGCACCTGCCAGCAGGCCCCCACCCATGTCCAATCCATGCCCCCCTGCACCTGGGTCCCAACATTCCCCAATCATGTCCGTAATGCCCATCCTCCCCTGCCAAAAGGCACAACCAACTATCACACCCACCCACATATCAAAGGCAATTACATGTTACACCCCCAATGTAAATAATGCAATTTAACACATGTCTGTCACACACAATGTCTGCAAGTGAATGACAAAACACCCAACATGACATGCCTGAAAGCAATGAGATGATACGACACATTGAAGATTAAAAAAATAATATGTATTGAACAGCAAATAAGAAAAAACACAAAGCAAATCAAACAAAACAAGATGAATGTCCAAGAAAAAATTATGAAAAATTAAAATAAGCCAATCAAGAAGATCATCCTGGGTCCATGAGCCCTACCAAATTAAACCTAACTGACTACTAACTAAAAAGGGAACTATATACAAAAAAGTGGTGCATTGTCCAATCGCAACCAAAAAAAAATTCAAAAAAACAAAGGAAACCTAACCCTAACTATACAACTATATACAAAGGCAGCGGGCTATTCGGACGGCTCACTGGTTGTTGTCATGGGCCAGGGCATCCTCGAACTCCTGGTCAATGGCTTGGAGGCGGGCATGTTCCCTGGCCCCGAGGTCCCGCAGGGATAACGCAGTGTCAAGCTCAAACTCCCTGCGAAGACCCTCGAGGCACTCAGCCCGCCTCAGCGCCCTCCGCATGGAGTCCTCCGCCCTGACCATCGTGAGCCGTTCCTCCTCTGCCCGCTGCCGCTCCGCACCTATCCGCTGGCACAACCTCTCCCACACGGAAGCCACTCCCATTCCAGGGTTCTCCTGCCCTCCGGCCGATGCCTGCACCCCTGATGTTGATTGCCCCGAGCCATGATGCCTCCCACGTTGAGCCTGCTGCTGCCTCCGACGCAACTGCCTGTGCCAGCACGACGGCATCCAGGCTGATGGAAACCACCGACGCCGTCGTGCACGTGCCCTGCCCGATGATGCCGTCACATCCTCTATCTGCTGGGGTCCAGTTGCTCTGGTGTCCACCCCTGCTGGATCTCTGACTCCCGACTGTGGCAGGGATGGGATCCCCACCGAGCTGGCTGCATTGGTCGGGGCAGGTCCACAGGGGGCCCTGGTGGCATCTGGGCTGGAAGACGGCAAGGAGAACGATAGCCTGCACAGAGGAGGAGAGGGCCGCCACATTGGCCAACACATGCAGGAAACCCCCGAACATGGCCGATCCCAATTGGGCCACGTCGGCACGGTGCACTTCGTGATGACGTGCGTGCTCCTCCCGGGAAGCACGCACGGCATCACGAATCACAGCCGTGCGCAACGCGACCCCAATCAGGACCTTCTCCGCACGGCCAGGGGTTCCCACGTCCGCAGGTGGAGGGGAGTCAGGTGACATGGACATCCCCTCTACCTGCGGACAGGCCTGGGACGGGGCATCCCTGCTGGTGCATGGTGGTGCACTCACAGGGTCAGGGACAGCGACATGCACAGGCCCCTCCACGGTGACCTGTGCTGCCTCCTGCCCCTGGCCCTGGACTGCACCACTTGCACCAGCAGGGATGCCCCCACCAGGCCCCATGTGTGCCCCAGTGGCGGCCTCCTCCTCCTCTGTGCAAACCACCAACCTGGATGGCTCCTCACCGTCTCCCACCGTAGCAGGCCCCTGTGGGGGCTCACCCACCCCTTCCGCTGCAGCCGTGGGGGCATCCCCGCCGCCTTGCTCCACAGCGCCGTCTCCGCCCTCTTCTTCACTAGCCGCTGCGTAGAGGGAGACAAAGAACACAAGCATCAGGGCACTGTACAATGGTCCCCTAGACAGGAAGCAATAGCAGATGAGCACCACTGTCAAAGTACACTTCCATCATGTCCCTCCACAACACATGGGCCAGTCCAGGCAAAACACACACAGTAACAGGCATGGTGCATGCCATGGACATTTCCATGCATGTCCAATGGACTCTTGAAACATTCAATGATATGTAACTCACATGCATCATGCCTCATGCCCATCACATGCACACACTTCACCTCAGTCACATCCATCTGGCCCCAAACACACCAAACACAGCGGATACAAGGGTAATTTTGCTGCTTTACTGAATCTCTGCATTGTCACACACATGTGTCATGCATCCATGGCATGCACAAGTCACAGACACGCAGGTCAGGCACACAGACATGGCTACCAAATATGTACCTGGCATCAGCACCCATCCCTCACCCCCACCCATGTTCAGGTACAGAGACTGGCATGCTCTCATGTTCATAATCTGATTAGGGCTCCCCATGCGGCATTTCAACACATGCAACAACCATGTGCATCACACATCACTGGTCGCACATGCATTACCATGATGTCCCTGCACACATACATGCATACATGGGCTATGGCACACATACAGGCAAGTATCATAGAACCAGCACACCGCAACATGCCCTGTCTCACACAGTAATGCATGGACACTTACCGCTCAACTCCAGACGGGCCTCCCTCTCAAGGATCTGGGCGTGGAGCGCTGGGCGTACGCGTTCCAGGACCCTCATCTGGATGGTACTCATGCGGCCCCGGCCCCCCTCCACGAGGCGCCGGGCCTTCACAAGGGTCCTGGACCTCAAGTCCTCCCAGCGCTTCTTGATCTTCAGGACGTCGCGGGTTGCCACCCCCTCCGCGTTGATGGCAACCACACAGTCGGCCCAGATCCTCTGCCGTCCTTCCTTGCTGGCGCGGGACGATCCAAAGAGGGCATCATACTGCCCCAGGACATGCTCCACCAGGACACCAACTTCGGTGACAGTGAAGCTGGTGCCCCTCTGCCCCTCTGGCCTGGGGTTGCCACTGGTGCCAGATGTGGAAGTGCCCGACATGGCAACCCCAGAGGCAGGTGTGGGTGGGCAACTGGGTCCTGGGGCTGGGCTGTGGAGCGATGTAATACCAGTCGGGAGTCTTCAGTTCCAGCAGGGGTGGACACAGCAACTGGACCCCTGCAGATGGCTGATGTGCAGGCACCAAATGGCAGGGCACGGTGGCAGCAGGCAGGCAGGCAGGCAGGCAGCAGCAGATGGCACGTGGGAGGCTGCTCGGGGCACTGGGGGGCAGTAACTCGGCCTTCTGGGCAGGAGCGTGGGCTTCCGTGTGTTTTCGCGTGGCCAGCTTGATACGGAGTGATTTGGCACGTGAAAATCCTGCACGTCAGCGTGAAATCCGAGGAAAGGCCCTTAGCGCGTAAGCGCGTCAGCACGCATACGCGATTCTATTGGACCAGAGTCCCTCAGCGCGTAAGCGCGTCTGTGACGTGACCCGCACGGGTGTTCCCCACTCAGGACGTGATGACGGGGCACACGTGGAGATACTGCACGTCAGAGTGTCATCGCGTGTAATTGGACAAAAGTGCGCGTACACGCGATTGGCCTATGTACGTGTATTTAATGGGTGCGCGGCCACTTACACACGCAAGTACGTCAGCGAACCTGTATCCCGTGGTGCGTGTGAATTTCCACACGCTATTGGACTGGGAACAGGATTCCAGGGCTGCGCGGGTCACACGCTGTATCCCGTGGTGCGTGTGAATTTCCACACGCTATTGGACTGGCAACAGGATTCCAGGGCTGCGCGGGTCACACGCTCGCCTAGAACACGCGCTAAGCATAAATTGCGGACTTTAACAATAACAAGCTCAGACGCCAGGATGAACATACCGTTCCTAGCAGCAGTGGCAGTGGGCTACCAAAGGAGGAGGAGGAGGATAGTCAGGGCCAGAATATTCACACCCAGAACCAGCCTTTTCGGGATGCCTGATGACCAGGTGTATGGGAGGTACAGGTTTCCACCACACATCATACTGGACCTGGTGAGTGAGTGGGAGGATGACCTCACATCACCCGCCCTGTGCTCCCAAGCACTCAGCCCCCTGGAGAAGGTCCTCAATGTACTGCACTTCTTAGCCACTGGATCATTTCAGCGGACAAGTGCCATAGTGGGTGGGGTGTCACAGGCCACCCAGTCACGCTGCCTACACCAGGTCTTGAACATCATGACTGCACGCCCATCAGTCCGCAGGCACATATACCTGCCCAGAACACCTGCAGAAAGGCATGCTGCCGCCCTGGATTTTTACGCAGTGGCACGATTCCCCAAAGTGCTAGGTGCCATCGACTGCACCCATGTGGCTCTACGTCCCCCCAGGGCATCTGAGCACATCTATAGGAACCGCAAGCACTGGCATTCCATCAACGTGCAGGTAGCATGTAATGCCAAGGGAATCATCACCTCAGTATATGCCAAATATCCCGGCTCCACCCACGACAGCTTCATTTACCGAATGTCCACCCTAAGCCGGGACCTAGAAGCTGGGCGGCATGGCGATACATGGCTGCTTGGTGAGTATGTATGCCACTGCACATGCATGCATGTTGGATACTGAGCAAGGTCACAACCTCACCAATGATACCAATCCCCACCTCCACAGGGGACAGTGCCTACCCTCTCAGCCCCCACATGATGACGCCAATTCGGAACCCCACCACGCCACCCCAGGTAAGATTTAACACAGCCCACATTACAACCAGGGGCATAGTGGAGCGCACATTCGGAGTGCTGAAGTCACGCTTTCGCTCCCTTGACCGTTCTGGCGGGCAGCTGTTATACGCTCCCCCAGTAGTGTGCAGGATCATAGTGGCAGCATGTGTCCTGCACAACGTTGCAACACGCCGGGGCCTGGCCGTGGACATGGTGGTGGCCCCACATCCCCAACCACATGCACAGCCGCTGCGCATGGGAGGGGAAAGGGCACGGGGGGAGGCAGCCCGTACACAGCTAGTGGCTAATTACTTCACATAGAAATCACACCCCTGTGGAGTGCACACTGCCCTGGCACATTCCATCTGACAATCAATGATGACTCAACCTGACACTGATCCTGAATGTGTGGAGAATGAACCGGGAATTCCATGTCAGCCTGAGATTGTTCACCTGGAAGTGTCACAATGTGTGCATCCCTACCCACACAGACACCACCAATGCAGTTTTGTGAAGTTACACATTGAAGCAGCTAAAATGAATACCCACTTGCAAAATGCAACAAGAGGACAGTGCCATGTCAGCCAACCCAACCCCAGCACTGCCACACGACACACCGTGCCATGTCATGCTAATTGCAGGTAAACAAAGTAATCCCCACAACATGACATCACTCTCACTATGTACAGTGGCACTATTAGAAACCTGCAACACCTGAAATGCTCACAGCAATGCCGGACCAACAACATACTTGAGCACGTAGTACCATTAACATGACATCAAAAATGTTACATATTAGTAGTCTCACCACCTGGAAATGCCTGCACTCCCACCACTACCAACTGTGCAGTGTTGGCGCCATTTAGAGTTGTAGGTGCACTGCTGCCAACATGGTCCCCATCGCCAGACTAGAGGTCCTTGTGTGGACTTGAGGAAGGGACCTGCAAATTGGGAGGTAGACACAGAAGAAGAGTTACACATCAATGCAACATGCAGTGTACAACACAACAGCAATATGCACTATGAATGTATACACAGTATTGACTACAGACTGGCCACACAGCTCATGGGAGTCCAACGTCACTGTGTAATTCACTGTCACTTGGGCACACCCTTTGCAAGCCCATGGAAACGGGAAGCAGGAGGGGTGTGTGTGACTCAAACCCAAGCATCTGAACCAAATACATTACAAGCCTGCATGTGCCCAGCCACAATGCAGCGTATGCCGACAGGAACCACGGAAGCCAACAGATCGGAGCCAACAGATCGGAGCCAACAGATCGGAGCCAACAGATCGGAGCCAACAGATCGGAGCCAACAGATCCTCCCAAAAAAATTGGGAATAAAAGAAATCAAAATAAAAATAAAAATAAGAAACAATCAAAAATGGCCATTGATGGGCCCGGGGGGGTTGGGGAGGCCACCCAGGAGGTCCGAGGACAGGATGCACACCAGAACCCACCTGCGTGGATCCTGGGAAAATAAAACACCTCCATGGGCTCATGGCCCACACGGCTACCCTATTGTGGGAGTGTCACTGCTGTCGCTATTATCACCCTGTGCAGCTGCATCCGGAGGTGGTTGCACTATGGGAGGCAGCCCACGCAAGGCCCTAGTCTGCTCCTCCATGGCTGCAAGCATGCGGGTGTGGTAGGTCTGGTTCTGGAGGATGAGTGTGCGGAGGTCCCCATGCAACAACTCACGGGATGCCCGGACCTCCGCCCTCGTTGCCTGCATCTCAGCTGAGAGCGTACGGGTGAGACGCTCCAGCTGCTGTTCTGTCCTTTGGTGTGTTGAAGCCTCAAGCTCAACAAGAGTCGTCCTGAGGTGTAGGAGCTCCTGCCTCAGGGCTTCCCTGTGGCCCTGGGACTCAATGGAGATGGCCTCCTGCAGAGTCGCCAGTGCCGCCCGCCTGTCCCTGTTGGACCCCAACATGTCCTCCCTGTGTGACTGGCAGATGGAGTCAGTTGCCTGCTCTAGTCGCTCCATCAGCCTTTCTGGGGGGACAATGGAAGTGGCCACCCTATCCATGGCCTGAGCCATCATCTCGGATGATGCAGCCTGTTGGGTAGCCATACCGTAAATGGATTGCTCCCATGCGGTATTGCCAGGTGGCGTACGGCCACCACGTCGGCGGGCACCACACCTGTCTGGGGCAAGGCGAACTGCGCCTTGCTGTGCCGGCACTGCCTGAGGCTGCAGGACTGCATTCCCCCTCTGATCTGCTGGCCCAGGAACAGGATCAGATGTCGCGGAGTGTGACCCTGCATCCGTAACCACCGAAGGCGTAGCTGCCAACACTGACATCCCCATGGAGGGTACTGACCCTGGTGCAGGTGGGTGAGACAGAACAGAATCCCTCCCTGGAACACTCACCAGCGACGGCACGTAGGTCTCATCCGAATCAACACCTGAGTACAGCTCGGGGGAGGTGCAGCCAGAGACCCCCCTTGAGAGCACGACCTGCAGCACTTGTGGGTTCTCCCCCACCACCACACCACGTCCCTCACTGGTGGTTGGTCGGCCCTGGGACACCTCCTGGGTCTGCACCATCTCCACAACCCCAGCAGTATCAGGTGCGTCTTCCCCTGCAAAGACATGAAAACAAAGTAATGGAAACAGGCATTAGCACCATGGCACACATTGAGGGCTGAGAAGCAAGAGAACCAGTACTTGATTGACATGTCCCACATGACTAAAACCCTCCCATGCATGCACCCTCACTGCGTATGAAGTGCAGGCAAACGGCACACACTGATGACACCAAGATGGAAGATGAACACATTTTCTGCATGCTGCCTGGCAGTGGCATCACACATTGGCCTGTGATTGGCAGGTGAAACACACATGCCATCACACAGATGGCATGTACCATTGCTATTGAGTGAAGATGGAGAGGAGGGCAGCACCTATTCATTCAGTCCAGTTCCCGCATGTAATAGCTTTTCTGATTCTAACAGGTCAGATTTTTCACCTGGAGCTGCCAGTCTGTAATGGTCAAATTGCACAGGGACATGTGTGTACAAATGATATCCAGGTAACAAAGTCACTCCCCTTTACCATACCCATGTCAGACATGTGACTAGTGGACAGCGACATGCCTAGTGAAAGTGGTGGAATGCAAACAAACTGACTGAATGAACAGTGAAAAATAAGCAAATCTGTTGTGTCAAGGTGACACTTCAAGGGCAACTGGCGTGCAGTTGTGCTAGATGTCTACTGTTGGCAGAAGGGATACTGCTATGGCCAAATGCAGCTGCGCAGGAAGTATTGCATGAAGCACATGGCTGACCCATACGACTGAGGCGCACACACTCTCACCTGGCACCCAAACAGAAGCCCTCACACACACACCATGCACATGTATGACACACACATGCATGTGCACTCACCGGACAATGCCTCGTAATCAGCCAGATCTCCCACGCCTTGGATCTGTTCCTCCGTGACGTAGGTCCCAGCGACTGACTCATGTGGAGTGAGTTCCATGTCTACTACTGGAGACCCACCTCCAGTCACTAGAGTTGCGGCATGACTTGAGGCCAGCTTACTCTTTGCCCTGCGCTTTAGGTCATTCCAGCGCTTATAGAAATCATTGGCTGTGCGCCTCACGATTCCAAGGGCACTTACGATGTCCGCAACGGTCTGCCAGTGTGCCTGGCGTTGTGCAGGTGTGGTCTTGGATCCTGCAACAATGACCATCTCGTTGTCATGTCCGGACACATACTCGACAAGTGCATTCAGTTCGTCATCCGTGAAGCTGGGCTTCCTGGACGGGCCGGACTGTGTAGCCGTGTCTGGGGCATCAGCCTGTGCCGGACGAGCACTCTTCCTCTTCCGCTTGGAAGGTGGTGGTGATCCTGAGTGTCCTGCGCCGCTCTGGACACTAGGGGCAGGAGCCCTGGTGGACTCTGTATCAGAAGTGTGGGATTGCACACTCAGCATGGGAGTTGGTGCAGGCATTGGCTCTAGTGTGATGGTGTCAGGGGGAATGTCAGCAGCATGGACTAGGACCGACACTGTCCTGGCTGGGTGTGTGAGGGCTGGGGTGGATGGAGCCGCAGCTGCCCCTGCAGCCACTCTGCCCTGCCTCCTTGGTGCAGCAGATGACCTTGCTGCCCCAGATCCACGTGGCATGATGGCATCAACGTGCACCAGCGCACGTGTCGTAGCCCTGCTGACCTGGAAGTCAGCCATGGAGTCAGCCAGGTCTGGTGCCACAATGGGCTGGTCCAACAAGGGCTGAGCATGGATGGTGTCAGCCACTTCAGCCTCAACGGGAGGGGGGGGGGGGGATGATGGGTGCCCTTGACTGGTCCTCCACACATGGGGGGACAGGCTCACCCTGCAAGTTACGACCACGTCCCCTACCGGATCCACCACGGCCACCACTTGTGGCTCTTCCACCTTTGCCACCCTTACGGAATCCTCGCCTCCCAGCCATGGCACTGATATTAATGTGCGTATGGGAGTGGCTGTAGACAATTGTCCTGGGCAATTGGGGGTCAAAGGGGTTGGGTACCAGATGGTAATTGTACCCTAGTGCTCTAGCACGGCTGATTGTAACCCCTGGGGAAAGATGACGGGTCACGCAACGCACAGGAGGCCCAAAAAAGGGAGATGACGTGCACACAACCCCTCCTAGACCACGTGTGCAGAAAGAAAAACCTGCACTACGCTGTGGCACCCAGTAACACAAGAATGAACGTATGCGTGTCACACGCAGCCTAGAATGACCTCTGAAGGGGTAGGCTACACACGGGGCAAGCACAGAAGTTGGATACGTGCGTGACTCACCGTCTGCCAGGTAAAAGAGCGTGAAGAATGAGCGCGTTTGGCTGGCTAAACCCCCGCCAAAAGAAGATGTGTACGCTGTCTGAGAAGACAGGACAACAGTAGAAGGGGACACTGTTTGAGGGAACAGGCCCAGGTAAACCAGTAAAAGAGAAAAAAGAGAAAAAGCTGTCAGAGGTAACAGGGAATACGAACTGGAAACGCCGTGAAGTAAATCGCGTGTGAAACGACAAGAAGTACAGATTTCACCCACTCGCTCTCCACGAAAAGCACGTACAAGGAAATGGTGTTCTACATGTACCTTATATACAGGCCCACACGTACAGCGTCACTTACGCGGCGTGTACGTTCACCAATCACACGCTTTGTCACTCCTGCGTGTAGATCCATTTTCACCAATCACACGCTTTGTCACTTCTGCGTGTAGATCCATTTTCACCATTCACATGCTTTGTCACTTCTGCGTGTAGATCCATTTTCACCAATCACACGCTTTGTCACTTCTACGTGTACATCCATTTTCACCAATCACACGCTTTGACACTGGGACGTGTCACGCAACAATTTCCTGCACGTGCAGGTGACTATAGGCGCGCATATGCTGTTGACGGGTTTACGCGCTAAGGGCCTTTGCTGACGTGTGGGATTTCACTACCTATCAGGCTGTCCACGCGTTCACACACGAGAGACCACGCTCCTGGCCAGCAGGCGAAATTACTGCCCCCCAGAGCCCTGAGCACGCTCCCACCTGCCATCTGCTGCTGCCTGCTGGCCACGTGCCCCACAGTGCTGGTGGGTGGGGGTGTTGGGAGACATGGGTGGGGGCCTGGTGGAGGGTGCCCCTGCACTGGTGGGGGTGGTGGGAGACATGGGTGGGGGCTTGGTGGAGAGTGCCCCTGGTGGCGGGGGGTGGGGGTGGTGGGAGACATGGGTGGGGGCCTGGTGGAGGCTGCCCCTGGTGGCGGGAGGGTGGGGGTGGTGGGAGACATGAGTGGGGGCCTGGTGGAGGCTGCCCCTGCACTGCTGGGGGGGTGGGGGTGCAGGGGGACATGAGCAGGTGTGCAGGGTAGTCCCCTGTTTTGTAGGCTGCCTGCAGGGGCCGTGGAGGGTGTACAGGGAACACCTGTGAGGACCCACCCAGCCTAATCGCGTGTGATGATTCCCACGCACCCCTGTAATACACGTACCCTGGCCAATCGCGTGTTAAACTTCCCGCGTACCCCTGTAATACACGTACCCTGGCTAATCGTGTGTTAAACTTCCCGCGTACCCCTGTAATACACTTACCCTGGCTAATCGCGTGTTAAACTTCCCGCGTACCCCTGTAATACACTTACCCTGGCTAATCGCGTGTTAAACTTCCCGCGTACCCCTGTAATACACGTACCCTGGCCAATCGCGTGTTGAACTTCCCGCGTACCCCTGTAATACACGTACCCTGGCCAATCGCGTGTTAAACTTCCCGCGTACCCCTGTAATACACGTACCCTGGCTAATCGCGTGTATAACTTCACGCGTACCCCTGTAATACACGTACCCTGGCTAATCGCGTGTTAAACTTCACGTGTACCCCTGTAATACACTTACACTGGCTAATCGCGTGTTAAACTTCCCGCGTACCCCTGTAATACACGTACCCTGGCCAATCGCGTGTTAAACTTCCCGCGTACCCCTGTAATACACGTACCCTGGCTAATCGCGTGTATGACTTCACGTGTACCCCTGTAATACACTTACCCTGGCTAATCGCGTGTTAAACTTCCCGCGTACCCCTGTAATACACGTACCCTGGCCAATCGCGTGTTAAACTTCCCGCGTACCCCTGTAATACACGTACCCTGGCTAATCGCATGTATGACTTCACGTGTACCCCTGTAATACACTTACCCTGGCTAATCGCGTGTTAAACTTCCCGCGTACCCCTGTAATACACGTACCCTGGCCAATCGCGTGTTAAACTTCCCACGTACCCCTGTAATACACGTACCCTGGCTAATCGCGTGTATGACTTCACGTGTACCCCTGTAATACACTTACCCTGGCTAATCGCGTGTTAAACTTCCCGCGTACCCCTGTAATACACGTACCCTGGCCAATCGCGTGTTAAACTTCCCGCGTACCCCTGTAATACACGTACCCTGGCTAATCGCGTGTATGACTTCACGTGTACCCCTGATATGCACGTTACCCGCTTTGCGTTCCTTGTTTGGCTGCCCTGTAAACTGGTCCAGGGTTAGCGCAGCCCTTTGCGATGATTTAGCGATTTTGCTGGCTTTTCCTTGCGCGAGGGCGTTCTTGGGGGCGTTACTGGCGCTGCTGCAGGGTCGCTGCGATACTCTGCGCCACGGCTGGTTTGGGAGCATGAAATCCATGAATACGCTGTGCGCGGAAATCGGTTTTAGCGCACGTGCCTGGCGCAGTCAATCGCACGCGGACACTCTGCGCCAGCCGCTTGCGACACTTTTCTGCGAAATTCTATGAATTACCCTGTTGGTTTTTCTGGTAACGGGCGGTTATTGATGGTGCTTGCCCGAATTGATTATTGTGGTATATTTTATTAAATCAGTGGAAGGACAAAAGATCTGGTAAATATTGACAGTCAACAATGACTTGTCATCATGCGGGACACTCCCCTTTAACATCTAGGCAGGACACTACCAAGGTATACACCTAAGATTAGAAAGTATCATTCAGTGGATAAAAGGTGCGACTAATAAAACACTCATGTCGTGGCCTCAAGAAGGCTATTTATCAAAAATGATATTGTGACACATTACAACATACTTGCATGCTACATATAAAGGGAAGAAGCTGCGGAAAAGGTTAGCTGTTTTAGAACTATGGAAGGTGTATCAGAGTGAGAAGAAGACCTGCCTGAGAAGGAGTGGATGCTTAATCAGCAAAAAGGGGAGGATTTAACGCTTTCGGCTCCTCTTTCCCCTCCAGAAAACAAGAGCAGACACTGAGAAACAGGGATTTTATCCTTTAAAGGATTTAAAAGCAGCAGTGGGGTATGTTAATCTGATGTACGAGCCCCCCACTTATAACAGTGAGGACAACATGGAAGTGAGTAAAAATAGAGAACGCAAATATATGTCAACACATGATGAAAATAAACAGTGTGATGAGAGAAAGGACAGAAACAGAGATAGATGAGGAAGCAAAGGGAAGTGAAGGATAGGGCCAAGAAAGTGACAATAGTACAGATTGAGTGGATGGGAGGACAGATATTACTTAAACTAGATGACAAGACCATTGATGGGGTTAGAGAGAGATAAGAAAGAGAATAATGAGAAAAGAAGGAAGAGAGAACAAGAGAAGGCATACAAGGAAGAGAAGAAAAAAGATATGAATCAAAAGGAAGACGGTATGAGGAGCAAAAAAAGAGAAAGAGAATAAGTGAGATGAGATAGAAACACAGAGATTGAAAGAACATAGGTTGCAAAAAAGACAAGAGGAAGAAGGGAAAAGAGAGAGGAGGAGAAAGGAAGAAGAAATGAATAGGTGTAGGGGACAAAGGGAAGACGAAATAGATTATTTATTTAATAGTTCATGTGAGAAGCCAGAGGGTGTCTCAACATCTAGTACCTGGGATCTCTTGCTGTGGTGGCCAGGGCACGGCCATCGCCTTTGGATTCCTCCTTTTTCCAGACCCTTTTTTCTTTGGTGCTGAGCCAGCCCCAGCCTCTGAAATACTCAATGGTGAGACGTGGTAGCCCTCCCTGTTTAACACCTTTACCCCATCCTATTTCATAGGATATTCCAATTTTCCAACTCCTCCCCCTTCCTGCACAAACACTGAGCCAAGGAAGAGGAGGTCTGAGCGAAGAAACACTAACACTCAAACATTACACCAGACATGCACCATTAGTACGGTCAGGCAGAGTCAGACAATTGATCACAATTGCATACATCTGATACCTATTAACTTTCCCGACATGGATAAAAGGTGGAGAAATGGGGCACACTCTGGGCAAGGCAAAGCATGAGAAGGAGCAGTTCTTCCGGGGCAGTGGCAAAGCAGGTGGAGCAAGACAGCAGACCGCGAAGCAGAATCAAGGAGTGGAGAGACCTTGGGCATCCCGGGGAACGATTGTTACCTCCAAAGAGTCTTCAAGGCTGCACAAGTGACCCTGACAAAAAAGAACTGTGAATCCGCCATTGTGTGCGAAAGATACCAGCCACCCTCCTGGGTGAGCAACCCAGTTAGGGGGGTGAAGCAGCAGCTGTGGTATCAACCTAAGCTCCAAGATCAAAGACAAAAGCACAGACACCAGCACAGCTAATAAAGAAAGCCGTGAAAGTCTGGTCTGTGTTGAAGATAACATTTACAAGCAACAACAGTGTATCAGGAGAATGAAGGTTGCGCATATACTGAGAAGACGCTAGTGAAAGTAAAATTTGATTAAGCCACCAAAGTATTGCTGAACTGTGAATCAAACAAGTGAAACATGGAGAGATAAAAGAACTGTCCGGCATAGCCAATGTGCTAAATTGAAGGTCTCTGTTTAAATGTGCATAGTGGTGCAAGCGCAAAAGCCGAAAAACCCATAAACGACAAATGCATCTGACATCAGTGGGAAAATGAATATGAAAAGTGAACTGTAATCAAAGTGGTCATGCTGAGGTATTCGTAAAATCCCTTGCACATTCGAAAGTCTTTGATGAGAAAGACGAACTGTGAATAATTGTGATTTGGAAGGTCCAAGCCCGACAGAGGGACCTATAGGGAACTGTGAGAAAGTGTGATTGAAAGGTCCATGCCCGACAGAGGGAGACCTATATGAACTATAAAGCCTGAAGTTTGTGAACTATGAATCCAGGAGGAAACAAGCTTTTATTTTGTTGAATGAACCTAAGGTATCATGCGAATAAGAAAATGTGTGCAAACAAAAGACTTTGTGCGACCAGGAGATTTTTTTTATCTTGGAAGGCCCTGGTCTGCATCCTGAGCTGCATACTTTTGTCTAAAGCCACAGTGTGTTCTAAGACTCAAGTGTGCCACCTTATCCTGTGCGAAAAATGTGGGGAAGGGAGTTTTACTCAGTTAACTTGACATATTGTTTTGAACACTGCTTTTTCCTTTACATATACTCCTTTCCCTATACACATTTATTGTAGTAGAATAAGGGCAGGCAACAGGTCTTTTAGTATAGGCCATTTTTGACAAATGACTAGGACATCTTACTTTGATGGTTGAGAGTACTCCTATCTTTAGCTATAGGGCAAGCTAGGAGTTTTTCAAAGACCCTTTCAAGTTATAATAAAGGTTTTTGAACTTGCCAATCTTGTGTCTCTGTCTAATTATGATACCATGCCTCCCTTACTGTGCATAGTGCCAATCGACGCAGAAGAGTGATGGGAAGAAGAGAGAGGATCACAACAGCCCCAAAGGGAGCTGCAAGGGATGCCAGGGATGCAAACATGGGCTGATGAGCATGAGGCAGAATGCATAGGGAAAAGGATTGGGGATTTATATAGGCAAATGAGAGATACAGATGGTTACAAAACCAAAGGGAATACTGAAGGATTTCCATTAAAGGAAACAGGAGGTAGATTAGATGATGTAATGATGGACGAACATAGAACACTGTCTTTAGATAGGCCAAATCTTGATGATGCAGAAAGGGACAATAGTCATACAAGCTGAGGGTGCTTGTGGTTTTGCAAATGGGTTGAGCAAAGAAAGAGGGGTAAAATGGTCAGACTTAGATGACTCCAAATAAAAAGCACCAGAACTGACACCATATAATGAGCGACCACTAGCACGATTATGCAGTGCAGGGGATATATCCCTGCATGATGTAGCAGATTAAGGTCACTAGCAGGATGGAGATAAATCGGCGAGACCATCCCCACCTGGAAGAGAAGAAGTGTAGGTGGGTATGATTGTGGACCAGGATTTACACAATTCCCATTATTAGAGAAAGGAGGAGGATGACCACAATATATATCATGGCCAAAAATGGATAAGGATAATTTGAAATATAAATTACACAGTTTGACTTCAGGTGCGGAAAAATGGATTTATGAGTTAGAAAGAATGTCATTAGCAATAGGTGACATAAAAGGCCTGTTAGCAGACATTCTACGGGAGAGGGCTGATGGCATTTGGAGACAGGCAGGGTATGCGAGTGTGACAGCACAAAACACGACACACAGTGGAGCGCCATTTAATCATTGCACAGCAGATGTATGGTGGGTGCCTGGAGTACAATATCTCGATACATCAGACATGGGTGCAATTAAGACAAGGAAAATGGGTGAGGATGAAGATCCTGGTGCCTTTATTCAAGATATCTAAGAACGCTGACATCTTGAGATGAGAGAACCATGGGATAAAACACTGGCATTATTTTGTCATATTTTATGTCAGGGACTGCCCGAGCCAGTGCAGCGATAGATGAAGAAGCAGGTAGGGATGGAGGCGAAGCCATGGCCAGAGATACAATTGACTATCATGCATCATTGTCGATTGTTACAGGAGAAGAATAAGAAGAGAGCGGAGAGTAGAAAGAGGAAGGAAGTGAAGTTAGTTCAGAAAAAGTTGTCTAAATTAGCGATAGAGGGAGCGGTATTAACAAGTGGTGAAGGTGTGATGACACAAGAGGCACGGCCAGCACAATCAAGCAATGTAGTGTATCATATAGACCAACGGGGATACACTTTCTGCCCAAAAGGTAGAGGGAATGGACCTATGGAAGGACGAGGTGGATTTAAAACACCCTCAGGGAGGAGGATTTAATGGCCTACTGCTGCGGCAATGCAGGAATTGTGGAAGGATGGAATATATAGACCAAACATGTAAAATTAGAGAAGGCATGCAGCATAACTGACAAGCTCCAAGATGGGGTTGGGCTATCCTGCACAGTACAGTACAGAACCACAAGAGTATTATGCCCAAGATTACATTCAGAATCAGGCATGTGCACCGCATATAGAGCAAACACAGCAAGCTCCATTGCAATCACAAATGCCACAAGGGGAACCACAGCAAGTGCCTATGCAAACACAACAAGTACAAACTCAGTAAACACAACACAACAATCTATGTTGCCACAATGGAGCATGAATGTGGAGTTCCCACAAGTACCCACACCTAGAAAAGGGAGTGTGACCATGGCACAAGGGAATCCTTTCACAGGTACAGGAATGAATTCATATCCACAATAGGAAAGCCCACAGAGCGCCCTGATGTGTTCAGTACTATCAGTGACACCAGACCCCCCAAGAGGAACCAAGGGTCAAGGTAACGATAGGAGGCAAGACATTTTTCTTTCTTGTAGACACTGCAGCAACTTGTTCCTGTGTTTGAGTGAGAAAATACCTAATGTCTGGCATTTTCATGACTGTACAGGGATTCTCTGTGGCTATGAGCTTAGTTCCTTTCCTGATGAATTACCAACCTCTATAGGAGAACATGACGTGTCTATGCCATTATTGTATTCCCGGCAGACACCAGTTAATATATTAGGGCGTGACTTGATGACAAACCCTAAAATCATTGTATCTTTTACTGACAAAGGAATAGTGTGTTCCACTCCAGGGATACATTATATGAATGTAAGAGAGTTTATATTAGCATTTGCAGGTCAAAAAGCATTATGAGGAGTTCCTTTAGACCCAGAAGCATTTTTGTTTGGAGTGACTGATTTATTAACTTGGTCACCTAGACTGGTAGGTAAAATATTTAGAATACCTGAAGAATGTTTGTTCAGACCAGAAACACATATGGGTGATGAAGAAGGCAGGTTATACCCCTAGAGCTAGAAGCAGCAGTGGTCAGAGAGGAAAGGGTGGTTGTCCATGGGACAGATGATGAGGGGAGAGGATGGAGAACAGTGATAGCCCTTGGTGAAGGATATAGATTGACCCGCTTGATAGGCAAATAACTTTTTAGGGGGGGCGATAGGGAAATACTAACTCAGATGATGAGTTAGTATTTTTCATAAGTCTTACTTATTGCATACAAGTAGACAATAGAGAGATACCACAGAGAATGTAATGGTAAAAAAGAAACCGTCATATTTCCAGGAAGATTCAGAAAAGGTGCCAAGCATCTTTTTGACCAGCAATTTTAACAAGCAGTTAAAATTGAGCTTACACCTGGAGCAATTTTGCCATGAGCAAAGCAAAACCCCATGTCCAGAGAAGTGGATGAAGGTATATTTCAAACCATTTACGCTTTAGTACAGCAGGGAATATTAGGGCCATCAGAATTTCCCATGTAACACGGCTGTGTACCCAGTGAAGAAATCAACAGGAGGTTAATGGAGATTTATTCAGGATCTCCGTCCCTTAAATTATATAGTCCAGGCAGAATTCCCTTTAGTTCCAAATCCAGCTACGATATTACATAATATTCCAGCCACAGCTGATATTCTACAGTAATAGATTTGAAAAACAATTTTTTTCAATACCTCTTCATGAGGACTCACAGGATTGTACCTCGTTTTTGATTAGCAACCAGTGCTGTAAACATACAAGACTTCCTCAGGAGTACTGGGAGTCCCCCTTGATCTTAAACAGGGTCCTTCAGATGGACCTAGGTAACGTACAACTCGAGAGTTCCTCAATCCAGTATGTAGATGACATATTAGTGTGCAGTGACGCAACAGAAAAGTGAAGAAAAGTCTCAGTTCAGTTAATGACCATACTAGCAGAGAAAGGATACAAAGTAGACAAAGAAAAGCTACAATATTTTCAGGAAGAGGTCCTGTATATAGGACAGTTAATCTCTCAAGAAGGGAGAAAGGTGGCATCTGAGAGAGCAGAAGCAATCATGAAGACTTCAGAACCTAAAACAGTAAGGGAAATGCAACAATTTCTAGGCCTTTGTAACTATTGCAGAGCCTGAGTTTTGGATTACCGCAGATATATTCGACCACTTTTAAAAGGACTCAAGGAAGCACGAGTAGGCAAAAGTAAGATAACATGGACAGATGAAATGACTGAAGAATTTGAAGAATTAAAAAAGGCGATCAGTACAGCCGCTGTGTTAGGAATTCCAGATTATAATGAAGAGTTTTATCTATTTTCACATTCAAATGTAGAGCGCTCTGAGGCCTGCTGGCGAGTTGGTGCTTTATAAAAATCCCATAGAATAGAGAATAGAGTAGTAATGACAGCAGTCCTCATACAAAAAGCGACATTAGGGCATGGAGATAAACCGTTAGCCTATCATAGTGGGATTTTAGATCCAGTAATGAAAGGACATTACCCTTTGGAACAAGCATTATCTACTGTGTTCGCTATTGAAAAAGCTGCAAGCAATACAATGTGGTGTTCAGTACAATTATTTGTCGAACACGCATTATTTACCATTCTAGAGAAATCCAAAAGTACATTGACTACAAAAAGAGCGTCAGGATATGAGGTGATTATTTTGAATCCAGCGATCAAGAATGTTAGTTGTAGTATCCACAATAGGAAATCCAGAAACATCTATATCAGAACCAGTAGGGAAGGATCAATACGTACATGACTCGACAACTTATACTGAGTTCTATGGTGATATTCCCTGCATTCGAGAAAATGCTCTTGGAGCGAGGGAAATTCAGTTCATTGATGATGCTTCAAAAATTGACCAAACAACGGGAGAAAGACATACGGGATCAGCAGTAGTGAAGCTGAACCATGATGGTGAATTCGAAGTAGTGACAAGTGCTAGACTACCTTCACATTGTTCAGCACAGGCTGCAGAATTAGTGGTGCTTATCACCACACTCCAAAGATATGAGGATAAGGAAGTGACAGTGTACTCTGACTCTGTGACATGAAATGTACACACAGGATTGCCATGCTGGAAAAGGAGTGGTTTCATCCATGCAGACAGTACACCAGTGCAACATGCATCCTTATTGGATAAACGTATTGAGGCATTGAGACTCCCATTGGCTATCACTGTGGTGAAATGCGCAGCCCATACCAAGAGGACCGACATGATTTCTCGCTGTAACAAAACCGCAGACGTAGAAGCTAAAAGGGCAGCATATTTTATGTACGTCCCTTTTCCAGATGGATCGAGGCATCCCCATGTACGCACCCCAATGCCACATGTGCTGCCAAGTTTCTCGTATGTAAGGTATTTCCAAGATGGGGTGTGTGTAAAGTCCTGCGGTCTGATGACGGACCACATTTTGTAAATGAACTATTTGAGCAGGTTACTCTTTTATTAGGCATAAAGTATGCATTTTCTCATGCCTATCACCCATGGGTGAATGGTATCTGTGAGCATTTAAATGGACTTCATAAAGAGAGGATAGCTAAGATTAAAATTACTTTAAACTAGGGGTGGTTACACTGCTTACCCCTTTGCATTATTTGCACTGGGAAATCAGCCTGTCTCAGATCACTACTTGACTCCTCATAAGTCGGTGACTGGATACCGTATGGGAATACCCCTTGCTCTATCTACCAGGGTAGAAACTGATGCCCACACTGTAGACATTAGGTGAAGAGATGCATGATTATTTGACAAATGTGACCGCTAGTGTCTATTTTATTTCTCAACAGATTTAAAACCGGAGGGAGGGGTCAAAGCAGATTGAAGAAGACAGCCAACCAGTCAATCCTAATGATCTATTGAAGCAACCTAGTTTGTATCCAGGGGACCAGGTGCTGGTATGAAAGTTTGTTCGCACCTGGAATACACACCGATTTGAAGGACCATACTGAGTATAGGAGGCTATCCCCACAGCTGTCAGATTACAATTAAGACAAGCCTGGCTGCACCTGCAAGACATAAAGCCATGCAAAGAAGAAACCTTGACCCCTTCTGCATCTGCTGACAGTGAAGCAAGAGAAGAAGCTCCACAGATGATGACAAGATTAGCTGCCAAGAAAGAAGACAAAGATTCATCAATATAACGACAATGAATCCTTAAGGAACTGTTCAAGGCAAAAAAGAAGAAGGATGAATAACCTGTGAAACAGCTCCAGAACCTTTTTAGATAGGAGAAAGAGACAATGCATTGATGTACTGGATCTAAAGGAAAAGAGCACATCATGTCTTTTATGCTGACAATAATAATAATAACAATGCTACATACATTCTTGTATGCTGTTTTTACTTGCATATTGCTGTTTTACCCAGCTCTAGTAAGACGACACGTGGACAATGTTACATTTCTCGGCAATCCTAACTACAGTCATATTATTATCACAATCATCATTGCAATTATTCTGCAAAAGTGTAATTAACACAAATTACATGTTGAATTAAAAATAATGGGGATGTTCCAAACTATAAGAGAATCATTACCAACAGGAAAACCGATATGTTTCTTTGGAATATTAATTGTAACTTCATTTTGCACAATGATTTGTCTTTTTCCCTTATTATTATGGAATTAAGACACATAATGATAAAAATGAAGATACAGTGGTTGACAATGAAACATCTCTCATTATCCCTAACAAAAGCATGAGTAGAATTTCCCCTGATTTTGCTAAACAAATCGTTCGACTTAAAAGAGTTGCTGGTGAAGATCATTAAGATATAAATACATATCTTGATAATTTGGCCCAATTAAAGAATAACATGTGGTATCAACACATGAAGGAGGTGGGGAGGAGACATCAGATGAAAGCTGCTATGTGTGTTGTCTCATTCCCTATGCTATGAGCACAGTCAGAACATTTATCGCAAGAGAAATACCTGAACACGAGGCAAGATGTCTCACTAATTTAGCAGCAGGCACAACAAGAGGACAATTTGAAGGAAAATGTGCAACTTTAAGATGGGGATCAATAAAGACATTTCCAATATGATGATGGATATATGTAAACACAGCAAATGGAAAAAGAACCAGGTTGGATGAGTTGAGGATAGTTGATTGTTGAGCAAAAGAGACTAGGACATGCAGATGCATGGGAAACACCGGGAGAACCCTCAGTTGTTGAAATATGGACAAGTAGAAACCATCACAGGATGGGAAGATGGAATGCTGGCCTGTAGTGCACATTTATTGATGAAGGCACCAGTGCAAATAGTGCCAATAGTGAATGACGAATGCCTGAAAACTTGGGCCAAGTATGCAAAACTAATAACATGGGTCAAGAATGAAGCAGGACCTGTATGGTATGATATGATGAGTCATTTATAATGCGCCTTTACACTAGTGTGTCTAGGCACGACAGTACAAGGAAGGAAGACAGAGGGAGGACAAAACAAATGTCTTTACTAGGCCTTGTGTCATTCAGATCGTGCAAGTGCAAATGGAAAGTGCAGTGGGGGAGGGAGATGGGGAAGTGCCAGGGATGAGGGAAGGGGGAGATGCAATCAGGGCGGCTTTGCTCTGAATACGTGTAGTCAAGGCAGCGTGGCTCTGGTTAAGTGCAGGGAGGCTGGGGACTATAGGGTTACAGTTACAGCCCCTAAGTGCATGGGAGACCCAGAGGCAGTGCAGGAGCGACTGGTCATGGAGGAGCCTGGTACCCAGTGAGAGTCTGTGGGTAGCCAGGCAACCAGTCAGCACAGCAGACAGGTAGGTCATCAGGGGAGTTGGAGACAGAGATAAAGCAGAGGCAAAAAGGAAGGTCTTGAGCTGCTTCCGGAACGTCAGGTAGTCCAGCTCAAGTTTGAGGGGGGCAGGGAGGCCATTCCAGAGGGAGTCATCTGCAGAGGAGTGAGTCTACCCCACACTCTCTACCTAGAGAAGCACCTGACCCTTGGAGCATTGGAGGTGACTGAGCAAAGGGCTCGAGAAGGAAGGTATCTATATTAGGCATAGAAAGTCAGCCTTCCCACCCACTTTCAAAAGACATAAAAAGAACCACTGAAACCCAGGTAGGGACATTCACTTTCCACTTCAAACTGATTTCTTACGAAGCACTTTGCCAGACCAGACAATATCCAGAAGACTCCAGAACCAGAACTTAGAATCCAGACTTCAGAACTTGCAGCAGAGATGCCTAGTCCAAAAGCTGAATCCTTCTCAGCAAGCCTCAGAATCCAGCCACCTAACCAAACTATTCAACAGCCGGGCGAGCTGTTTGATTCTGGCTAGAACTCTGTGCCAGAACCCAGAAAGCAGTGCTGTATCCAGAGAGACCCAGACCAGACCGCTGTGCAGTGCCAAGAACTTTTGCCAGAACCAGAGACCAGACCGCTGTGCAGTGCCGATAGCAGACCCAGACCAGATTGCTGTGAGATCGCTGTGAGCAGAACCAGTACCAGAGACCGTCTGTGGCGAGTGAAGCCCAAAAACCTGACCAGACCTTGACGGCCTACTTCAAATTTATAGTGTGAGTACTCAGCCAGAACTGTGCAAAACCAATCTCTTATTCTAAAATAATCTAATTCAAACCATTTCCACATATTTAGAACTGCATCATAGAAATCGTGTGTTCATTCTGTGATTTCAAACCTGTGAAAGTGTCATTTGCCATTCTGAATCATTATTTCATTTCTGAAAATCTACCTCCACAAAATCGTCCGTATCTTTTGAACCACGTGTGCTAGGAACGAGATTTAACTTTCATTTTAAAGCTAGTATCCTCAGCTTTCCAACAAGCCGACTTTCTACTCCTTATAGGTTTTCCATAATCGCGCTCGGCGCACTCAGAAAAAGTGCCGCAAATTGCAATTTGAATCAAATTTCTCCACCTGTCAAAATAGCTGTCTCTTGTTTGCAACTGCTGAAATCCCTTTTTTAAACCTGATAATCCCTCATGAATCACTGATAGTGTTGACCTGAACCAATCTTAAGTAGCTATCACCTACCCTGATTCTCCTATAGGGAATTAAAATCATTTTTAGCATATTTTCACTTCTTTGCAAATCACACTTAAAGTATTTTTGCCTGTGTTTTAAAATCATCCCTGTTGCTCTAAGCTTGCTAGGGGGGAACTGAATTGGTATTGCATTTGATTGTATACCTGAAAATTGTGTGCTCCCCTTCCGTCTCCTTATATTGCATAGGGGGGGAGTGAATTGTCAAAAGAAAATGTGATCATATTATCTCTTGTGGAAACCATCTCAGTTATTTCTGTGCTGCATTCTTTTCCATCATTGCATTTCCTTGAACCCATAAAAGCATTCTCAGCTACTTTATCCTCTCTATACCAACTCCTAAGTAATTAAAAAAGTGTGCTAGTGTAATATTATCCATTGTTGATCAACATTATCTTCATAAGTGTGCTATCAAATATTAATTTATTTATAAAAGTGTTTTATATATATATTGTTTAAATTGTAAAATAAATCTTTTAATTTGCAAAACAAACCTACTTCTTGGCTCAGTGAAGTCAGGGGGATTCAAAGAGAGGGGCGCTATACAAGGGTTTATCATCCAGATTCATGAACTTGTCATAGAAATATATAATCAAGGGCTTCCCTTGGGCATCCCAGACTAGGCACTGACTTAGTTGGAGGACTGAATTGAAGTCGCTTAACAGTACTCCATATTGAAGAGTTTCCAAAAATTAATGCACGCCAGAGAAAGAAGACGTCGCTCAACCTCCTTCGGCTGAAAAGAGCAAACTATTTATCAGCAAAATCAATAGCCGCTCATGATGATACTCTAGCTGTGCATAAATTATTCAGCAAGACGGCAGTGATATTTACAGCCATATTCATGACAGAAATACAGACCGCAGTGAACGCCAAGTGGTTGCAGATAACCAGGTGGGAGCTGTTACAGACAAAAAACACGACAATCAAAGGGCTCAATGTGATCAGAGAAGAATTGAGGGGCATTAGGCTCATGACCATCCAGAACAGGTATGTTTTGGACTTAATTACTGCATTGGAATGCGGCGTGTGCACCAAGATCCGGCCTTCCTATTGCACATACATTCTTGCACATGATGGAGAAAATGTAACCCTGACAGAGGCAATAACTATGTTGTCAAACCGACATACGAATATGGAGGAAGAAGTGGATGAGACAGAGAAAGATGATTGGGTTTCATCTATGATTTCATGGATTCCGACCTTGTTAGTATATGCCTTTAAATTGCTTGGAGCAATACTAGTGTTGGTGTTGCGGTGATCATACATCACAGACTGAAGACACCACCCATGAAGAAGAGTTTGCTTGCACACCCAGGGATGACGTTTTACTACCCAAATGATCATAAGAACTATGTAGGACATTGGTTATTCTGTCAACTGAATGGAGAATGTTGTCACATCACCTAGAGTGTGAATGAGCATATAAAGAATGCAGGCGGCCTAAGGAGGGGTGACACAAATATGGATCCTGAAGAAACCAATGAATGGAGAACAGTTGAAGAAGATTGAAGGAAGAGGAGAGACCACAGGAGGGAATGTAGAGGAGCAGATGTACACATCATCTCAGTTTCCAGCACCCTCCCTGCTGTCATACTGGAACAGTAGTAAAAGAGCATTACGCGTTACACCAGGTATCGTTCCAATACTGCACCGAAGATACGAGAGACGTTATGCACTCAGACAACCATATCGAATGTGCCTTTACACTGACGTGGTGGAAAGATGTCTGCATACACCATTGGACATCGAGAAGGTGTAATTGAAATCAGGCGAAAGCAGGGTGACATCATAAAGAGAAGACACAAGGACGCACTAAAAGGAAATGTGAATACTTAAAGAATAAAGATGTAGCTGAAGTAATAAGAGAAACATGTAATTGAATATGAAGAAATCATGTGCACTAAATAAATGAGATAAAGAGACATAATGAATGTACATACGCATAAATGCAAGATAGATGAGACATATAGAAGCTTGCTGCAGAAGAAAATATAACTAGACTAGAGCAGCCATGATTAAAAGTTGGCCGTCTGACACGTATTAAGAATACCCAAGCTACCTCAGAAACAGACCAGGGCTGTAGAGCTAAGAGGTGCTAGAAAAATAGATTTGTGTGAGGAACAAATTGGCCTGGCATCAAGGATGCCATATCAAGGAATAATTGCAAGGAATAAAGGGAGTCAAGAGCATAAGCCATGTATGTAAGGCATATTTCTCTTAGATTAAGCAAAGAAGAAAACATCTGCAAGTGCCAAGTGTTGGACAATCCAGGATGCAAAAAGCATGTGTGAGGTAGAGCAACCAAGTCTCCAGCAACCAAGAGGGCTAATGACACCCAGCGTAATTGAATGAAATAGCAAAGAGGTCAAAATGGACAAAATCATGGTCTCCTCACATGTGATTCAGAACTCCAAAACATGGCCTATTCATTAAGCTCCAGATGATGATAGTGGTGTACCTACTCTACCTTAAGAGTACCAGAGAAGAGAACAGCCCACAAGGTCAACTACAAAGAAGATGCCTCGACTTAGGGCCTGAGCAATGAGAGATGATATACTAATTGGGCGAGTGGGCAGTAGTCTGATGTTGTTTTCTGCACCTGAGTTTCATTTTGCTTATGTGCTGCTAACTGGCCGAAAGTCTGAGGTTAGGAGAGAATGCCAACCAATCATAAGTGTCTATGTAGCAGTGTGTTATACATTGTTGCAGAAGCCAATCTCCTGATGTTAATCTACTATTAATCAGTATTATAAGTATTTAGAGGTTTTTCAATGCATGCCTACCAGATAAGGCTAATCTAATAATGATACTAACACTTATACGAGCTATAGGTACATATATTCCTTTAACCAATCCCTCGCGCCAAAAGGTTTTTAAGTTTGCCATGTATGACATCATAGCTGACGTATATTGTGGCATTAACACCCAATCTTGCGGGCCGGTTCTAGTGTTAAGGCCATTAGCACCCCGGGTTACCAAAGCAGCAACCCAGGGTGCTAAAAAAGAAAGGTCTTTCATTCATAAAACATGATGGCGCAGAGTCCCATTGTAGGAAGAAAATACCTTTACCAACATGGCTGCCATGGAAAGAGAAGGTGGGGCTCTTTCTTTTCCATAGCGGCTGTTCTGAACAGAGAGCAAGGTGTGGCTGCGGTGGCTTGTGCCGCTGCTGCTGCAATAAGGTAAGTTTGGGGGTGGGGGGTTACAAATATATAAAAGGGGAATGAAAGGTGGAGGGGGGAAGATGGCAGTAGAAGGAGCTGGCTGTCAGGCATTTGGAACGTGGGCTTACACCGGCGGTTGAAGCCCACGTTCCTAGCCACCTGATTGGCCAGCTCCCCCGCTGCCGGGTGCTAATGAGGTATAAAACCCTTGTATAATCAAATTATTATCGTGAGTGTGTGATCTACGATTTGTTGTTCTGCAGGTGTTTCTACTTTATTGAGCTGATAATAAAGTAGTACTTTGCCATATTCTTTGAGTCTGTCAGGTTATTTGGATCTGAGATCGTTATTGGTAATTCCACTTGGCACTTTAAACGCTCTAGGTGCTACTGCAAATGCTCGCCTGGGCATTTTGGAAATTTTAAATGAAATTGAATGATGGTAGATCAACCTCCAGAAAATGTGTGGGGCTAATCTGCACACATTTTCCTATTCTCACTGCATGACATACGCATAGACCAGTGTACTTTGGGTGCACACAGCCTACAGGCGCAGCCCCCCTGTCAGATTTAATTGGGATATGACAGCCAGGAGTACACCATATCATCTCAGTAAGGGGGAGGGGCAATATTCCCCCTGCCATGGCCACCATGATTAACTAACAAAGGATCCAAGGATCAGCCCTGCTCTTTTGTTCAGCCTTACAACTGGTAGCAGCGATTAACATATGCGAATAGAATGTACTTCAAACAGACCCATCAGGAACCACAGAGAACTCCATTAACCAGAGGGATCCTTTGATCCACAACAGACAGGAAGATGGGTGGGACTTGGTATTATATGTTTTCCCCCCTTTACCTTTTATGTTGCAAAACAGTCTGGTTATGACCTCACACAGATTATTGTTGGTGGACACCCAGGATTGGTTCATTAAGGTAGGCTTAGCCTACACCAATCCTTGTGGTCCATTTGGCTTTAAAAGAGGGGTGAACCCCTTTTTTGGCAGATCATCTGAAGGCTTCACCAGAAGCAGAAGGAAGAACTCATCATTGGGCACTGGCTGAAGGCACAGTTTGCCTTACATCTTCTGCCAGTGTAGGAAGGCCAGGACCTCATAGAGGGAAGAAAGATCCTCTCCTAAACATCTCCCATGGAACAGAGGGAGATACCAAGTTTCTGACAGCGGCTCCAGAACTGGTACTAAGCCAGCACACTGTGTGCCCTGCTAGGTTCTGCAGCAAGCTTCCTAGGTGGGAAGTGCCAGAGAGTCGCTGAACCAAAACAAGGACAAGGCAGCTGCCTGCAACACTCTTCTCAGCGTTGGGCTGTCCACCTTAAAGGATGACACAAGCGAAGTGAAAAAACTAGGAGGAGTGCATCGATAAGCATCTACTGACGTCCGCCTTAAAGGACATTTACGAGCCAGTCGAGCTGCAAACAACTGCACCACTGACTGTTGTTACGCTGCAGTAAGCAAAGCCATCTGAGACGCTGCGATCAGTGCTTCAGAACTGCCGACCATCACTGAGGCAACGATTCCTGACCTTGAGCCCCTGGGAAGGCCATCCTGCAGCCGTCAATCTAGCTTTGCTTGCCGAACTGTCTGCCGTGTGATACCCACAGCTGTCTATCATCTTGAACTCTGTTGCAGAAGCTGGAAAGCACCCTGAAACTGACTCGACCATGTCGAGCACCAAGAACTCCTACAGCACAAGGTACATTGTGGTTTTGTCCCGCTGGTCTTTCTCTGAAGGCCTCTAGTGACATATTACAGCCCATTGCTCCCTTGGTGCTGAAACCGAGTATCCTTGAATAATGATTTACTTTATCGACTACCCTTCTGTCCGAATCCAGAGTGCATATCTTTTCCTTCTTTGAAACTGTCTGTCCTCTGCATTCCTTTACAGGTTGGGTTGTATTTCATAGTGTGCTATACCTGTCTGTTGTGATAATAATGAAGTAGATGTGTTCATACAACCTTGACTGGACAGTCCATTTTATCATAGGATAATGTTTGTATTTTTGCTGTGTTGCAACTAACCAACAATCCACAACCTTTCAGATAGAAGCCAACTGTTCGTCCACATTACCAAAGTTGGACAAGGAGGTTTATAATTTGCTAGTGTCTCCAATCTGTTCATATCCCTTCTGGTATATTAGAGGTGGGGGGCTGACTGAGGACCGATATTCACCGCTGTGTCACTGGTTCCCCGGAAGTTGATTTATCACAGATGATGAGTAACACGATTGGGTAGGGCCTTCTGAAGCTCTCCCTACATCTCTGTGGGGCTATAGCTAAATAAATAGTTCTCGTCTCTATGCCTTAGATTGCGCCATAGGCTCTCGACCTTCCATGCTATAGGTTCTTGAGGGTGTGACAGGGTTCTCAGCCTGGCCCATGTTGTCCAGAGGGCTGCCACCCACAACATGATGCTGGACCCGGGGCTGGTATGGGGAGGATTCCCTGGCTACCCATTTTCTCCCACAGGCGGGAGGCTGGTAAGCACCACATGTATGACAAGACAACATATGCCCTTTTAGGAGTTTGTTGTGACTGAAGGCAAGGACCAGAGGATTACTCAAGACAAATATGCTAGCCTGTTGTTACCTGTTCCACGATTTTAAACTTTCCCTATGACCAAACTAGCAGTTCCCAAATAAGGGGTACACATAAGGTGTGGGCCCCTATCCCCTGGTATAGTGCAGTAGTGTAGGACACTTTACCCCAATTGAACAAGTACAACAAATTTAAATTTTAATCGCAATAAATAGTATAAACAGCATTTGTTAGTCTGTCTGTCTGTCTGGATAATAATGTAATCAATTTTTCCAATAAATAGTGATGAAAAATAACCAATGCATCAATAAATATTGCAATAAATACCTGGTCAGATTACCTCAATTGCATATAAATAACTATTATAAACAATATTTGTTTTAGTCGTTTTCCTTCAGATCCTTATTTACCGCCCCGCTTGGTAAAGTCGTGGGCAGTCTTTACATTTTCAGAGGGCAGTGCTCTTGGTTTAAATTTAAATGTTTTCTAAGCGGAAAGAAGAAAAATCGTAATACTAAATTCACAAGTAAACTATTGGCAAATGCAGTCTGCCGAAAAGAAATGCATTAGGAACCCCAAAAATAAAATAAAAGCCAGACTGCTAACTGCAAGGCTATCTCTGCCTCTTGCTGGGTTGCCGGCTGCCATCTTGTTTGAAACGGCCTGCTGGTGCTGGAGCTGGAGAAACAGTGAGACCTGTGAGTATAGCGCAGTTGCTGTTTCTCTGCTGAACCCTATCTTTGAGGATGGGGGAGCAGTGGTGATGTGCAGGCACTCGAGGCTTAGGGGCAAACAGTGGTGCCTTTTTCTGTCAGATGCCGGAGTGGACAGAGGGGCTGCAGCAGCTTCTTCCCTGTGACGCAGGGCAGGGCTTTCCGATCCACGACCGCTTCTGACCGCAGGGTGTGGCGGAGGGGGTCATATGGTTGTTTCCCAAATCCTACTGTCCCCACTGTTAGATGAGGGTGGTATTTTATTTTGTCACTTTACTACCATTTGTTTCACGTGGTATGAGCATCTACTATTCCCAGCACGTGCGTGGGCAGTGGTTAACGCCGACAGTCGACTTTTTTCGCAATCAGAGCTAGTGCAGGAGAAAGGATGTGCGCCATGTGGTGTGTCACCCCTTCCTGGGAGCATGGTATCTCCCAGGGCTCGTGCTATGGTCACATGGTGGTGACCATGTGACTAATATAATAAAAGGGAAGAGCCAGTTCCGGCTCGTCACTTGATACCACGGAGCCCTGTCTGATGTGTCTGTGATTGCAGCAGCGCGATGCTGGTGCTGCGTAGCAGGCGGAGGGCCTGCTGCTGCAGGACCCTCCACGTGGACAGTGCCCCTGCTGGGAAACTCTGTCCCTGATGTGCTGGCCCCATATTAGTAGAACCTCTGCTGGGCTACTCTACTTGGTGTTGCTGCAGAGCCCCTGTCGGGCAACCCTGTATGCAGGCTCTGGTGCCACTGCTGGGCAACGCCGGCCCTGTCTTTGGTGTTGGCCTGGGTGCTCCCGGGCCATGGAAGAGCCTGTGTGCTCACGGGCTGGCAGGGTGCCCTCTATGATTTGATATATGATATGGCATTTATAATGCGCCTATACACAAGTGTTTCAAGGCACGACGAGGAAAGGGAGGGGAACAAGGGGGACAAACAACAATCCTACTAGGCCAGGTGTCATTCAGATCGCACAAGTGCGTGGGAAGGGAGGAAGAAAAGTGCAGTACATGGGAATAGATAATAACAATCAGTAAAATAGCGGCCAGCATGTGGCAAGTGCATGAGTAAGTGCGGACATCAGCTATCAAGGTCTGGTGGGGGACTGTAGGGATACAGTACAGTCTCCAAGTGCGGGGGTTGCCAGGTGAGCAGTGCAGGTGGCGGGAGAGGGACCTGGGCCCGGGATCAGAGGGTGTCCAGGTAGCCAGTGCAGTGCCAGTATCAGCCAGGAGGTCAGCAGAGGAGAGGAGGAGAGAAAGCAGAAGCAAAGAGAAAGGTTTTGAGGTGTTTCCGGAACTGGAGATGGTTCTCCTCAAGTTTAAGGGAGGCAGGGAGGCTGTTCCAGAGGGAGGCACCAGCCGAGGAGAGAGATCTACCACCAACTTCTTGCTTGGAGAAGCGACTGACCCTGAGGGAGTTGGAGGCAGATGAGCGAAGAGCTCGAGAAGGAAGATATTTAGGAATAGCGAGTTGAAGGTATTGAGGCCCCAGACCCCAGAAGGCCTTGTGGACGATGCAGAGTGTTTTGAACTTAATCCTTGCAGCCACTCGAAGCCAGGGGCAGAGATTTCAGTCCTGGAGAGATACGATACATGGGCTTGAGTCCAAGAACAAGTCTTGCAGTCCTTTTCTGGATGAGTTGCAGAGGGCGGAGAGCAGAAGCAGGCAGATTTAGAAAGAGGCTGTTGCAATAGTGGAGGAGGTGCAGCTGGTAGTGTGACTTCTTGGAGACGTCAGAGATATGAGGAGAGAGGGAGAGTGTGGAGTCGAAGATGACCCCAAGGTTTTTGGCTTTGCAGGTGGGAATGGGAAGAGGACCAATCGAGGCCGGCCAGAGAGCAACAGGAAAGGAGGGAGCGGGTGTGCCGATGAGGAGAATCTCAGTCTTACTGGCATTAAGACAGAGGTCATTGGTGGCACACCACTCCTGGATAGCAGACAGACAGTCAGAGATGAGGGAAGGAGAGGAGGCAGAGGATAGCCTGAAAATGAGCTGGGTGTCATCCTTATAGCACTGAAAGTTGGGTCAGAGAGCGGCGATGCGGTGGGCAAGGAGTGCCAGGTATTGATTGAACAGCCAGGGAGAGAGGTTAGACCCCTGGGGGACACCACAGGTAGAGAAAAAGGTAGCAGAGAGGAAGGACCCAAGTTGGACCTGGGAGGGTCGGTCAGAGTGGAAGGAGGTCAGCCACGCCAGAGCCTGACCAATGATACCCAGGTTATCACGGAGATGGTTGAGCAGGATGGCATGGTTGACAGTGTCAGAGGCAGATGAGAGACCAAGCAGGATGAGGACACAAGGGGTGTTAGAGTCAAGGTTGGAGAGCAGATCTTCACGGATGTTCAGGAGAGCAGTTTCCGTGCTTCTGGCAGCTCTAAAGCCAGACTGATGGTCATGAAGACAACCAACAGATTCAGTATGGAGATTAACTGCCAACTGTCAACTGATGTCAGATGGGTGCCCCCAGCATGTCGGCTGGTTGCCCCCAGGTCCTTGTCCGGGTCTTGGTGGTCACGGTCCATCGAGTAATCCCTGCAGCCAGGCACGGTGGATGCCCCACCACTCCACACGCTGGCTAATGTGCCCAGGAGCCAGCCCGCAACAATGATGTCAAGAGGTGTGCTGGGTGCACACAGTTATTGAGCGCAGGTTCAGTCACAACACGCCCCTGCTTCAGTCTCCTGAGGTGTTTTATTTCTTACTGGCACCAGAGCACCGTGGAAGGTTCTGGGCAGGCGGAGCTCCAGTTTCACTGCAGTGCAGGAGCTCTTCTCCTGCTCCAGGCAGAGACGTCTCTATGGGGGGGCAAACGAGCAAGTGCCCCGGGCCCCCCATCCTGGTGCAGACCCAGCCAAATGGAGTATGTTTCCTTTATCCATGATTTGTTGTAATGTTCCCAGGTCCCTCGGTCATACAAGAGCACAGCAGGACTACGGCCAGACCTTTTACACTTTTACAAGTGCTGGAGCACTGAAGAGGGACTCTCATTCACGCACAATTCTCCTTACTTGATGGGACCCATGGGGAACAATGGTGACGCCATCTCCTTCCTTCTCACCCGGGTGGGTCAGAGGCACCCAAAGACGTCAGCCTACACCTGCACATTTCTTTTGCTTTCTCCTCACACTAGAACCTGAATGTGGCAGCAGGGGAAACTGGGCAACATTGTGACGCCTGATGTTCCTTGCTCTTCTGCTGCAGGCACTGGAGAAGCACGCCAGATCCCCTAAGCACTGTGAGGGGCAATGTTAGATAATCGCCCTCAGACAGGCCCGACGGCGACTGCTTGGTGTAGCCGTTTTCCTTTTCCAGGTCCACTCAGCTCTCTTCATAAATTTGATGTGCAATGTCTTTGCTTTGGGGCTGCACCATATTCCGCGCCACCTGGGGGGGGGACCTTTTATTAGTCATGTTTATCTCAGGGAAAACCAGTGTCATGTCACAGATGGCCTCAGAAATACACACATACAGATGATACAGATGATAGATTTAAGGTGTTTTATTACCATTTTAAATAAATAGTTTGGAAAGATGGACAGTTGAAACAAAGGGGGTCCCTTCAGTTCTCTCGAATTCCGCATGGGCACCTTCCACTCTACCCTATGCATCCCTAACATAATGTAACACAAGGTAACGACTACTGTGTAGGTCTTTTCTAACCTGGGAGGCGAACCTAAATGCTGTGGCCTTCTCAAGCTTCCTCAGGGAATTTCTAAATGATCGTCTCCATTTTGTTTGCTACTGATTACCCATGGGAGTCTCCACTTGTCTCCCCCCCCCCTCACACTCTCTCTGTCTCTATCTCTCCCTTTATCTCCTCTCTTCTCCTTCTGCGATGTTCGTCTCCCCCGCACTCAATCTGTACCCCTCTCCCACCACTTTCCTCCAATCTACTTCCCTCTCTTTCTCCTCTCACATCTCTTCCACGACACTCTTACTTCCTGCATATCTCACTTCTCTCCCTCAATGATGCCTGTCCACTCGTCTGTCTACTGATCCTAGCACACTCATTACCTTCCTCCTTCTTTTCAACACCCTCCCACTATTACTCCTACTACCACCTTTCACTCTCTCACCAATCTCCTGTCCAACACTCTCCGTCAATTACACTCACTATCATACCCATTCTAAATCACCCTAAACATCTTCCACTCTTTTTCTGTATCCCTCCGTCTCTCCTCTTCTCACCTTTTACATCCCTACCACACTAAATTCAACTTATACCACTCTCTCTCTCACACATAATGCCTTACCTGCACCCTCTCAAAACACTGCCAGTGTCCTCAGCACTCCACTCTACAGTCCGCCCTCCGCCTGGCCTCTTGGTCCACCACCACTCCACCTGACCTCAGCCGAACACCTTTCAATCTCCCATCTCCTAGCTGCCCTTTTATAGCCCATCCCACCCTCTTCCAAGACTCTGCCGAGCTCCCAATTGGTCTCCATGGTCACATGCTCACCTGGGCTGAGCTGTCCCTCTGGGTTTGGGACTTCCACTGGAAGTCTTCAAGAAGGCTTTTAGCCCCGGGCCCTTTGCAATATCCTTTCGCAAGATGAAACGATGTGCTCAGTCTGGTTGTTTCCCTTCTGGCGTTCGGCATGTGCTGATTAATTTTCTTTCCAGTTGAGTTTTGAGAGGATTTCTCCCCTGCTTTCCTGCAGCCCCTTCTCACTCTGTTTTTGGTTTTCCCACCATTCCCCGGGGGTCCGTCTGAGGTTTGTGGCACTGATGTTAGGTGTTTCACCTATAGCTGGTGGAAAAAAAATCCCAGTCCTGGTCTCTATATTCCAATCCACTGGTTCCAGTTTGGGTTTTCTTGGTTGGGCCAAAATGCATTCTGGGAGTTGTGGTTCTAAACAAGACAAAAGATAACTCTGGCCAGATGTGAGGCCAGCAGGCAAGCTATCTGGAAGGGACAATGGTACCAACACTCCTATACAATGCACAATCGGGAGGTGGGGAGGCAGGGACTGGACACCTTCTCCCTAACTACCTACCCCGCCTCTGGGGAGCACTGGCTCTACCATATGCCCTGGTAGGCCACCTACCTCATGTCGGGAGGGATTCCTGTTCCCCTCGACAGTGTCATGCCCCTGGCTAGGTCACAGTTGTCCAGCTTAGATAATGGCAAAAGCATATATTTCATAGCAAATGGGAAATCCAGGAAATGCTCATATTTTTTAAAATGTTGACCATGCATGTTTCATTACAGCCTGTGTTTACATTTACAAAAAAGGTAAGTGAACAGTAAAGCATTCTGTCTTGCATATTTTTTACATATGTTTATATCTATATTGAACTAAACCCAGTGAAGCACACAGACTACATTTTACATAATGCATTTTACAGTTGCATTTTGACACTAGCTTTACATTTCACTTTTACATTTTGTAATAAATATTTTTTTCCAAGCCTTTATTTGTGTGTTTCTGTATGAAAAAAATGGGACCCCAGATTTGTATGAGTTTATATTTGATTGTTTTTCAGAATGGGTGGAGGGGTCACATTCCCTCATTTAACTTAATACACGTGATGTTATTTAAGGGGTATCATGCATCACTAGTGTGATGTTTTGAATCACAGCATTAACCTGTGATGAATGGGTGTTTTTGGGTCTTTTGTGTTATGTTTAGAAAGCTGACACTCACTAATCGCACATATTGCAAATCAAATTCGGTTGCTGTTTGGGTGGAGTGTGAATGCTGCGGGAGTAGCTAAGCAGATTCCCTGTTAGTAGGTAACACGTCGTGTGATGTTAAAGTTTGTATTTTGATGTCCTTTTCAATTGTGATGTATGTGTGTTTAGAGTGTTTTTCATGAGAGGTAATATTGTATAGATTTTTTTGGTCTATGTATTGTGCAAGTTGTTTTTCTCAGGTTATCTATTTGTGAGGGGGTACCTGCATGATGTTGTAGGCCTGCGTGTTTTGAAGGTGTGTATGCTCAAGTGCAGTTTGAGCAGTTTTCTGCGCAAGTACTTTTTTTGCATGTGGTTTGTTTTTGATGATTTATGTGCATGATATTTTGACAAGGGAGGTGTAGATGTGTGTGTTTACTTATGCTCATGTGAGTTAGGGAGGTGTGGATGAACCTCTGATCTCCGTAACCAAAATAAGGTCCACCTTTTAAGAGACGAGTGCACGATTGTCTGTAAAGCAATTTTCTTGTAGAAATGGTCAGGAGGTGCTAGATGACACCATAGAGTCAAACTAACCTGATTGTCTTCAAACCACACACACATTTCACCTTCTATATATTGTGCAACAGTTAACAAACTCCCACATACTTCATTACAAAGTAATACCCCATAAACCTATACACAGAAATCTAATCCTCTTTAGTTCCTATGCTCTCATTCAACATATCCTTTCAATATACATTGACATCATTTCATATTTACAGCACACCCCTTTTCGGGATCTTTCTGCATTAGTTCATTAGGTTGTTCCATAGTTACACATTCACACTACAAACATAATTCATTACAGATTCCATCTGGTCAAGACCCTCTAACCCCGATCTTGATGCGCATGGCATTTGCAAGGACACTTCAACAATATGAGGGAGAGAAACAAACAAGTTCCTGATGAACTGGTCATACATATCTTATCCACCCAGACTTGCTTGTGTTCTGATTTCACACCGATCCATACGACTACCATTTCAGCATGCATGGCTTCTGGCCACACCCTTGTCATTCCCAAGAACCTGATTGAAACCCATAAACCATATGTTGGCTCCACCCTTAAGCACTCTCTTGCTCCAGGTTTATTACCTGGTCCCAAACTACCAGATGTCCAGACTTCCCTGTACAATGAATAACAGGCGCCCATGGACTTAAAAAGGTTACATCTCCTATTCACAATAATACCAAGTCGTAAAAACCCAAGCCTCACCATAGCACCCTTTTGATGTTATGGCAGCTGCTTGCTGCCTTCCCTCAGCCTCAACCTTGCTCAACCAGCTTTCCCAGTCACATAGAGTTTACCTCGCCACCCCAGGTTTCTGGACTTGCACAATCCCTAGCTATGAGCGGACTTGCAACACTCAGATGTGTGTATTCACCATGTACTCCTTGTACTCCAACTGTCCCAGACACATGTCCCTAATGACCCCTATGTATGTATTTCTGTGCATGCATGTTCAAGACTACCTCATACCCTCACAATGTTTTCTTCACCCCGCAAATCTCCTTTATCATGTGAGCATATGAAGCTCCTTGCTGCCCAATCTTTAGGTGCTACGTGGCACACCACACACCTACATTGTTTTCTTATTGCATTGGCAGATTCAACATTATGTTGCTACATGTGTGTAAATCTAAAATATCAACTAAACACAAAGTAACACTAATAGTAACACCTATCCCATTCTTATTAAGTACACTAGATACATGCTAAATCACCACATTGTGCCAACATCTCCGTTACGACCACCCCAACAGTCCCCCCTTTAGTTAATACATTAATTAAGAAAACCATTCCTTGTTTTTTTAAACCATCTTCTGGGGGAAATAAGGCCCTATAAACATCCCTCATACTTGTCCCATTATGGGCACACTCCTTCGCTGCACAACCCCAACTCGTCCCCTCACCAGTTCTGCAATCTACCCGATGCTCCACAAAGTCATCTAGATGTGGTGGAGGACACAAGACAGCTTTAGTCTAAGTACCCATGTGATAAGAAATGGTAGTGGTTCTAGCCTTGGACAGGGTCACAGTCATCATGGCAGCTGCTTTCAGTATCTTAGTAGAACAGCATCGCAAGAGCATCTGACAGAAATAAAAGATAATAAGGAAAAAGACAAATTGACATTAATATCGTAACAGCTAAACTCATCCAAGATGGTACGCAATAAAAAGAGAGTCCAGCTAAGCATTATTTGTGATTCCAGCTTTGTTCTACATGAACACCTTTCAGCTTGTGCAATGGGACAATTGTCATACTCAAAGTTCCTTTTTCCGAATCATTAGGAGGTGCAAAAGTGCAGCATGAACTCCCCAGTTTTTGACACACCCCTCCCTCCATGTCTGTTAGGAGGTTGAGAATGTACCTATTTTGCAGGGTTTTGAGCCTCAAGGCCTGCAGTTCTTCTTTTATCGCAGTAAAAGCTAACTGAGAGGAATTCACAAGCAATAATATTTGGTATGCGAGGGAGTTGTGAGAGTTGCTTTGCAGTCACTGCAGTCCAGCTCTTGCTGTTATCCTTGCAACATTGTATTCTCGTTGTGTGGATCGAGAACAGACTTTCTGCTGGTGGGCTACTGATGCTGTCTGGATCTGAGTTTTGTCTGCTTTGGCCTGCAATACATCAAAATGGCCACAAGAGTGCGTCAGCGTGTGGGTCTGTGGTGAGGGAGTTGCGAGAGAGTTGCCTTGTAGTTACCGCAGTCTATGCGAAAAGACCGGAAGATATCTTTTTGTCTTTGTTTTTACTACATATTAAAAGAGAACATTTAAAAAAATGAAAAGTTAAAAAGTGGCAATAACAGGAGCAAAAAAAAGACAAGGAAAAGACTTGCTAAGCCTCTTTTGCTCAGGTCCATTACATTGCACAGCCAGGTGGAGAGACAAACTGATACGTTAAGATCAGGGAAATCACTAATGTGAGGCACAACAAAAATAAACATGCTGCCTAAAGCAGGTATTCTCAGCTCGTCGCCATGTATCCAGGCTGAGTTTTTACTCCAAAAAACACTCCCTAATGAAGTTGGTCAAAGTAAAAAAAACAGACAGTACAAACATTACTGGTTTATTTTCAGTACTGTCAAATAAAGTAACAGACCAGAAAATACAAAGTGCAAACAAGACAATGCTGGTGGTATCCCCATCCACTTCAATTGCAATTGACAATGACCATTCTCTCCTCAACGTATGCTTAAATGTGCAGGGGGGCACGTCAGAGCCATTGTCACTAACAAGGATACCGCCACATATAAACGGCCCAATGTTGATACCTAGCAAAAACTTGTCAGACTCTCCAAACTTAAACAGACTTGCTTCCATCTCGTAGGATGATTCTGATCTAGATTCTTGTGCCACTACCCCATAGGAAAATAAATCAAGATCATATACATATCATATCAAAATGGCACATCTACCAAAACCAGCATAGATGGTATTGCTTCCACAGTGGAAGCTATATTTGCTCTTTGTTCCTCACTTGCACAAGATCGGTGGGACACCAAAAATATACTGGCAAAAGTGGTGGTTCATACCATTTGTGACAGAAATGCAGGATTAAAAAATGTTGATTTCTTTGTAATTGTAATTGTTTATTTGTACAGTGCTTATACACAAGTGAAGTGCTTCAAAGCGGGAAGGGAGTAAGAGAAAAACAGTAGTCATTCTTAGGCCTTAACATTTCCAAATCATCTAACAAAAAACTAACTAGCGCACTAGGCCTGACGGCATTTTACCTAGTGCAAGTGCGTGAAGTGTATCAGGCGCAACCAGATTAGGGAAGGGAGACAAAGGGGGGACAAATCAGAACTTACTAGGCCTAGTAAATTCAGGTAATGCAAGTATACAGACGGAAGTCCAAGGAGGACAGGGGGAGGGGGATACAAGTGCACCCAGTCAGTACGATCCTTGGTTATGTGCAGAGTGGTTTCCTCTCTCATGAAACATATGATGAAGTGCAGTAGGGGTTACTCCTCTCATGGAACAAATGCTGAAAGTGCAGTAGTGCTGAGCATAGCGCAGAGGCCCGTAGGCAAGGGCAAGACTGGAGGGGGATCCTGGGACCTCTGAGGCTCTGGAGGTGAGTCAGGTGACCAGTCAGCAAAAACTGAACAGTTAGGGGAGAAAGAGATAGGAGGTTAGAAAGGGAGAGGGAGAGAGAAAGAGGAAGAGATGAGGAAGGTTTGGAGGAGTTTCCGGAACTTAAGGAGTTCTGGCTCAAGGCAGAGAGAGGCAGGGAGGCTGTTCCAGAGGGAGGCACCTGCAAAGGACAAAGATCTACCCCTAAATCTCTGCTTGGAAAGACATCTCATACGCAGAGCGTTGTAGGAGGCAGAGCGGAGGGCTGCAGAGGGACAGTATTTAGGAAGAGAGAATTGTAGATAGTGCAGGCTCAGCCCCAGAAAGCCTTATGGATTATGCAGATGGTCTTGAACTTAATCCTAGCAGCCACAGGGAGCCACTAGAGGGATTTCAGCACCAGAGAAATGCGGTCCTTGGGCTTGAGGCCAAGGATAAGTCTTGCGGTTCTGTTCTGGATGAGTTGTAGCGGGCGGGGAGTAGAGGTAAGAAGATTGAGAAAGCGGCTGTTGCAGTAGTCCAGCCTAGAGAGAACCAGGGCTCTGGAGACAGTGAACCTTTGGGGGAAGGTGAGAAAAAGGTAGAATACCTCTGAGTAGGTGCAGCTGGTAGTGGGACTTTTTTTAGAGATGTCCGAGATGTGAGAAGAGAAGGAGAGAATGGAGTCAAAAATTACACCCAGGTTTTTTGCCTCAATAGCAGGTGAGGGCAAAGGGCCAAGGATTATAATACACCCCTAACAATTCCGCCCATTAGTCTGGAAAAATAATTGGGTCAGAATTGGAACCTTATAGGGATGAAGAATCCGGCTCAAACATGGAAGAAATCAAATCTGGGAAGACCACAAAATTAAAACCAAAGAAATAAATGGTAAATGGCAAAAAACGCCATAACAGGCGCAAAAGAAAGAACATGGGGAGCCAGACAAATGAGGGTGTACAGAGGAACATTGAATTTGGCAGTGTCTAATCAAGCAGACGTTTCTGTGAAACGTGAAGTATGTTATGAATAGAAATACCAAAAGGAATCAAACTTACAGAATCATATAGTAGTTCAATAGCCCACACAAATGTTTAATTTAGATGTGGTACATCTGACCCCCGCGTTTGCTTGGAAACCAGTGTCAAATAGAATTGATGTAGCCGACCGAATGCAAGATAGCAATCAATCAGGAACTGCAGCAAGCACTGGTGTTGATGGTTGGTATCAAAATGCACAAAGCCAGCCTGTTTCTGTACTAGCAAATGAATGTATGGGAAATCTGCCCCCTGGAAACACCTTTCGAATATGGAAAAAGTACACCTCTTGTGATAGCAAATACATTAACCGATCACAACTTTGATGGTTACTACATTTAGTAATGGATTTGAATATAATCTCCATGAGAGATTTGCTTTAGGTGGAACTGCCGGAATTGGGCGGTAGTAGCAATTGGGTAGATGCTACATTTGTTTCTCCGGTCGTAGTGGACCGTTTTTTGTGCATCAGTCAACTAGCTACAAAAATTGACTTTGAAATAAAGCATAAAACAAAGGTAAACTCTACACAAGTAGTGTTTGATTATATATTTGTCAAGAGAGGAGGGGATAATCAATCACAGTGGTATGTCCAATAGCATATTGTGCCTGAATCGTACCAAACTGATGGAACAGCCAAGAATTTGTATACTCCACAAGATAGAGCAACGAATTGGACGGTACAACCAAATCTAAGGGTGGCGAAATTGAATATTTCAGAAGAAAGATGCCCTAAAAATACTATCATGGAATACTAGGGGATATCATTCTTTTATTTCCCGGAAAGAAGGAAAAATGTTATTGAACTCCTCATATTTGTTTCTACTGCAAGAAACTAAATGGAAAGTTGGCTGTTGATGGATGTACTATATTCACACAGGAAGCAAGCAAAGGAAAAGAGGGGCATCCTAGCGGTGCTCTTTGCATTGGGGCTAAATTCAATTTGAATGTGATTAAATATCCCCTGGACAATTTAAACAGGAACCTGTTATGCGCTATAATTATGGATTTTACTAGATTTAAATAAAAAAACTCTTGTATCATCAATTGCAGCGGCTAATGTTGCCAGATATTGAAAAGTAGTCTCGGAAAATTCCTAGAAGCATGGCAGCAGGAGGTCCCTGGTGGGGAAGTCATTATAGCTGGAGACTTCAATGCTCACTTAGTTGCCATCGAAGATCATGAGTTAGACGAAAGCTATTGAGAGCCGGGAAAAGGAAAAAGGAAATATTACAGTTCACATGACAATAAGCTTTTGAAAAAGAGAAAGATCTGTCCAAGTCTACTTTAGGACTTTTAGTTGCTTCCATTGATACCTACAGATTGCACATCACTGCTGAATTTAAAGACCTGGCGGGGCAGGGACAGTTCCATGTGTTTGGATGCTGTCTTTACCTCTCACCATGTACGTGAGTGCATCTGGTCCTATAAGGTCACCTTTCACAATCTGAGTAACCATTCAACAGTGATAGTTACTCTGTCTTCACAACTAAAGGCTTTTGAAGGCAGTTACTCTGCTTTGGGCGTCAGTAATATACAGGGTAACAAAATCAGATGGTCAGTTGCAGATATAAGTGGAATAAAGCACATATTGTCTTGGTATGCCATGCAAGTGGGTCAGGTCAAGATACCCTAATGCATATCTAGACAGATGTGAGAAGTATTATTGCCTCCTTAAATGGGGATAGACCCTCACAAGAAATAGAGGGAAAGCATCAGATTCCATTTGAGATAGTCTTACCGAAGGCTAAACTGTATTTCCACCACACAACTCTCAAAGGAAAAACATTTTGATAAGAAAAAGAGAGAACAAAACAAATGTAAAGCCAAGTATAAACAATGGCTAAGATCCCACAAATTAACCAAAACTTAACAAATTGGAAACTGATGTATCGTTTATTAAGAGCACATGATGCAAACAAAGTTTGGCACCTATATAGGCCTATAAGATGGTGCAAATACATATATAGCCTGTATTAGAACATATCAAATACAAAATATAATTTATAGATGCAGGAAGGCATTAAACTGAGAAACCTATCTTTTGATAATCAGATAATTATAGGGCTCAAGTCATCCAGGGTTCCCGGCCCCGATAATCCTCCAAACATAGAAATGAAACAGAGTCCTGGTCAAAGATATTGTATGCTGTATTTAGACAGATTGTAGAGAGTGGGCATGTACCAGATAGCTGATGTCGCTCCATCCTGATTCCCGTGCACAAAAAAGGCCTATATTCTGACCCTAGCAATTTCAGAATATTTACAATGCCAAATGTTCGCAGTAAAATATTTGCCAAAATATTGCTAATAGAGTTCAACAAATGGGTTGCAGAAAAATAGCATTTAAGTCCCCAACAAACGGGTTTCAAATCTGGGTGTGACATGACGCATAGTATACACGCACTGTGATTGCTAGTGGCAGAAACAAGTGGTAGAAGGAACAGCTGCCTATATCTATGCTTCGTGGATTATTCCTACACCTTCGATGGTGTAAATCGAGGGCAGTGGTGGGAAACATTAATAAAATTGGGTATTGATCCAGATCTGGTATTTTTTATTCAGGCCTTGTACACAGATTCTAGTGTGTCAGTTAGAATGTCACAGAAAGGAGGGTTAACAGGACAAATGTGGGACTGAAACAAGGCTGCATCCTTGTGGCTGCTCTCTACAATCTGTATGTGTGTGATATGGGTAAGGAGATTGAGAATTGCTTAAACTTCCCCCTAAAATGGCTGGTAAGAGCATAGGTTGGTTGTGCTATGCAGGCGATACAGTCCTGATAGACCTTACTCCAGTGGGTCTCCAAACATCAATAACGAGATTGTTTGAATATGTGCTATGGGTAAATCGAAAGAAGATGAAGGTTATGGCCTTAACATCACAGTCTTCTCTTTGCTTGGCATATCGATGGAGACAAACTGGAGGTTGTCAATCTGTATCTCTATCTAGGATGTCCGATCCGCACCTATCCTGTAGCGTCCTTGTCTAAAGACAAGATGTTCACAAAGGTCATTGGGCATTGGCAGGTGATGAAAAATTCTGTCAAATCAAAATGTGTGGGTTCTGTGGAAGCCCTAATAGCGGTATATACAAAAACACAGTTCCCTGCATATTGTATGCTCTTGAAACTGCTTGAGAGAAGAAAATCAACTGGCTTAAGGCATTGGCGGGGAAATTGCTCTGATCAGTGTTGGGTTTGCCTAAATCAGTCCCAGTGGAAGCAATTTGCCTAGAACTGGGCCTAACTTCATTGCATACGTTTTGGAAGATTGCTTGTAGCAAGCTACAAATCAAGCTTAAGCATGGGCGGGAGCATGGTGATACCCTAATGTCCATCATGTCAGATTATGGGCCTCATTATGACCCCGGCGTCCCTGGTATGAACGGTGCCGGCAAGGTACCGGCACCGTTCATACCGGGCCGCCACAATACGAGTTTGCTCGCGGGTGGTGGTATACACGTCTGGTCTGGCCAGACGTGCATATCAGCACCCGCGAGCAGACCAGGATGCTAACAACAGACCCGTCATTAACAGGTCCGTTGTTAGCATCTTCCCCATTCCCATTGAGCCCTATGGGTGCTCAAATGGGAAAGGGGACATACCGGGTCTGGGTCCCGAAAATGGGAATTACCGGGCCCGCAAAAGACGGAATTGCCCAGTAATTCCCTTTTTTCAGGACTCGGACCTGGACACGAGTTTGGAGGTAGCCATGCTGGTAATGACGGCATGGCTACCTCCAAACTCGTAATGAGGCCCTATGTGTATTATCTGGACGACAGCAGTAGAGAAAGGGGAAAAATCGAGCATATGAAGAATGTAACCCCTTCACTGCCAGGCTATTATGGAAGTCTAAGCATACTCGTCCTTGGCACTTAAGGGTTGCCGCTCAGCATTCAATTGAATTGGGAATTGCTATCCTGGAAACAAATGAACTTGGTATTTTTTTAAAATTACTTAAGAAGAAATCTGTGGACTGGGATAGAATTAACAACATTGATGCTCTGACCAAAAAAAGACATTGGGCCTCATTACACGGACGGCGGTAAGGGTTAACGGTCACCGTTAATGGCAACGGTGACCGTTAACACTTACCGCCGTACTACGAGGTCCCTTTGCGGGTTGGAGGATTTAACGCCTGCTTCTTGCAGGCGTTAAAATCCAACCCGCTAAGGGACCTCGGATTAAATTACGGCACCGCAAAATTGCGGTGGCGTAATTAGCGCCTTCCCCATTTCCATAGAGCCCTATGGGGAAGAAATGGGAATGGGGAAGGGCAATGGCGGAAAGGGGATTTACCGCCCCTCCAACCTTGGAATGGGGCGGTAAATCCCCTTTCCGCCAAGGCGGTGCCGGTATTTTACCGGCATGAGCCATGGCGCTAATAGCGCCATGGCTCACCGCCTACCGTGTAATGAGGCCCATTGTATGAAATTGGAACTAGAAAAACGAAAAATGTTGTAAGTTAGAGGTGGAGACATCAAGACACATTTTGATAATCTGTGAGTTGAAGGAACATTATTGGAGGGGGCATGGAGACATTTATACAATTGGCAATGGCCTGGGAACTGATAAATTATGGTCAGCAATATATACTGCAGAGTCAATCATTACGACAGCAGCATATCATTAATGGTTAATTGCTCAAAAATGCTTTGCCTTATTGGCTTAATATGGACAGACTATTGGTGTAGTAATTGATTGTCTGTTTTAAATATTGTATAATAGGTACATATGTTTTTAATTGTAATCCCTTTTTATGTATTATTTTTGTATTGTTGTGTGAGGTGCAAAAAACTGTTTGGCTAAAAGCACTAAGTAAAATTTAAAACACATTTTAAAAAATAATATAAGTTTGAAGCGGGTGATCTAGAGCCACTTTGCATTTGCGATAGCTTGAACACCAGCGGACAAGAGAGAAGAAAAAAACATCTCAATTCGAATGAACAGTCGGTACTTCTTCACAATCAGCCATTGATTTGTCCATATACGATGACACAGCTGATACAAGAGGCACGGGACAAAGGGGGCACAGATGTGACTTTGGCCATCATGCGGGCAAGTACCAGATGTTCCTGAGGGATAAAAAACAGGCAAATGCAGTATAGTGAGACTGCACACACTTCGCCAGGCTGGAGGTAATTGTCGATAGGAAAACTGTCCAAAAGACCAAAACACATCAAGACGTGCAGATGGACCTCTAGCGAGATCAGTAATGCAAAGTGTGCGGCTGCCTTTCCCATTTGTACCAACAGCCACGTGCCATCGCCCTTAAAACACAGAGAAAAATGTGTAAGTAACTGGATCTTAACAAGTTCCTCTGGCTACCTGAGCCATGTCAGATATTTTAGGTACCTATTGCATACATTTTTGCACTCTTGGTACATTTGTGTCACTCCTTCTTCCGAAAATCCACTCTTTCCTCCAGGTCTGCAACTCATCACCCCTTGCTCCCATCAATTAATCACAATAATAGCCCCTTTTAAATTCAACTGGACTATTTGCATACAACATATATTCTTCTGCTCTCTATGATCTGTGGCTGGACATTTCTCATAAAGAGGTAGGATAGATGCTGTGACTGATTGCCCTCAGAACAGCCCGCTGACCCTGCACAAGGTTAGATGCACCAGACACAGTGCCTCTGCTACCTCTATCTCATCAGGAATAAACAGTCCAAAGACACCAGAATCACGGGGGATAAGAGAGCAGATATAGCAGGATCCTACAGATCTCTCTGCCCCCACCCTCCTCATGTTTATACCAAACATTATCTGCGGCAAAGCCATGTGCATCTACTATCAGATCTGAATTTACATCGTCATCATTGCCGATGAGGTTGGAATTTACACTTCTTTGTGACCTGAATAATATTTTATCAAATTCTACAATACAAAACAAGTCAAACATAATCACATCCATATTGTCCACCATACCTGAACACAATAACGACAGAAATGAGGAAAACAGAAAATCAAACATTCTAAGCCCAAATGTTCCAATATTTTTTACAGTAATCGTCTCTGGTTTTCGTTCGCTCCCCATTTTCTACTGGAACGAACTGTGATCCTCAGGGCATACTTAACTTTGAGCCTGCTCTTGCTCGTGTGCCAGAGGAGGGGTGCTGATATCCCTTCGTATGTTACTGATATGAACCCAGCGTGTGTTGCCCTCCACCTTCACAGCAGATGGAGTCAGGAAAATCACTAGCTGTTTCCCATGGAAACGCTGCTCGCTCCAGTGTATGACGAAAGAGCAGATGAAAACCATGTGCCAGCGGAACAACTGCGGCTGCTCTAAATCTTTGGACTCTTTCCCGTTTTCTCTCATTGACTGTTGATCAGAGAACACAACCTGCGGATATACAAAAGTGCCAAGGTATTCGCTAAATCTCAAGAATCTCTGTGGACTTTTGTGCATCTGATGCTGTGTGTGCAGGTGAGAGTGGGGTGTGTAACCTACGCCCAGTTAGAATCTCGTGTGAACTAGATGCTGGTTTTCCCCTGGCTGATTTCTCAAATAAAACAGGACGAGTGGTAAACAGTGAAACCAGTATGTAAATCACTACACATTTTGGACAAACGGTCCTTAAGAACTCTGTTCAAGTGCTCCACGATCTATCTCTTTGGCCTGAGGGTGGTCCACTGAACACAACCTGTACTTAATCCCCAAGAGCGAAGTGATTTCTATAAACGAGGCATTAAAGAAGTGAGCCCCATTATCAGTGTTCGAAGTGGGCGGGAGCTGTTGGGAGTGGTGCTCCTCTACTTTTATAATTAAGCTTGACTGTTCCTATACTTTTATTTTAAAAAGAAACCATTCCAGAATGGTTTTGTTTTAAAATAAAAGTGTAGGAAGAAATTGAAACTTGCACTTTCAGTGCACTGCACTGAACGTTCCCTTAAACAGCAGGCGCATGTGTTTGGGGGTTTGTATTGTGTAGGGGAGGGTGTGCGGTGATGGGGTTTGTGAGGAGCAGATGCGGGCCAGTACGGAACATAGTTCTGCTACTTCTTTTTGCACACTTCGACCACTGTCATTATCAAACTTCAGGACCTCACAAATTATCCACTGTAGAAATACCTCCCTCGCTAAATGTTTTGCTGAAGACTTGGCATCAGGGTGTACGCAGGGACCAACCTCAAGCCATCAGGATAATGAGCAAACTACACCAATGAGGTATCGATATTTGTTACATCTTTGAATCATATCTACAAAATCGATATGGAGGTCCCAAAAAGGCCCTGAACGCTGAGGCAAGACTCCTTGTTTCCAGGATTAGATTCTCTACAAACGATACAGTTCACTACAAATCTCCTTACCTGTTCTTGGAGGTTTGGTACGAACCATTCCTCCTGGAGCTCTGCTGCAATTTGTCACAGAGGAGTATGCGACGGGTAGTGTAGTTGCTCTAGAGCCACAAGAAGCAAGTATACAAGCCTTACTAGCTTCCCCCTACGCTCTTGTCTCCACAGCAAATGTGTTGCTTCTTTCGCTGCATCATTTCCAAGCGCTATTGGGCCAGTACAGTCACTTAACTATTCCTACCTCTGTGGGCAGTGTTAGCGCTTCATTTACTCTGGATAATAGCTCAGCATGCTGGACAGGGGTCCTGTCAGATCTCGTAAAGCCACTTCTCTGCCATTTTGACAAGCCCAAAGGTACATTGTAGGTTACAAATGCAGAGTCCAAATAAATAGGGACTGCCTCCCCCTTACTCATTTCCAGCTCCTCTATGAGTGCCACTAGTTCAGCCGCTTGTGCAGATTAATGTGAAGGCAGTCATTTCTTTATCCTGACCTGGTATTCCCCATCCACAAGGCCCACAACAGCCGCACCCGTATGCCTCTCACCAGTGTCCTGATTAATTGTCAAAGAACCATCAACAAAGAGTACATCACCTCCTTCCAAGGCATCCTCCTTAACATTTGTCCTCTCTTCCTCTTCTCCCTCATAAGTCACACAGTTTTGGACAATGTCATCAGGTTTCACTGGTTCGGCTACAAATATTGCTGGACTGATTAGGTGACATATGTATGGAAGCATTTCATAGGATTACCTCATACCCCGAGACTCTCTGGGTCACCAAAGTCGATTTGGACTTTTCAAGTTTGCAAAGACTGCCTGCTCCACATACAACGTCACCAGGCATCCTATGGTAATGGTTGAAGACTTTTGTATTGAAAAACTGCTGCCACTAGAGCTTGTTGACTTGGGAACTGACCTTGCATAACTGGGTATAGGAGTCCTCTGTAATAGGCCAAGGGATTATGGTTTAATGATGTTTTCTGGGCTCAAACCGCTGTCATCACTTGCTCATCTGAATGAGAAAATAAATAAAATATCTTCTTGTAATTCAGGGTCGCCAAGACCGGAGCATTATTGATCACAGCCTTGAGTTTCTGAAAGCAGGTGATCATCTCTTCAGACCATTCCATCGGACCCTTCACCTTCTACGCTCCCTTGAGCCCTTGCAGTAAGCACCTTGTGTAACAAGAGTAGTTAAAAATACAAGATCTACAATAGATAAAGAGTCCCAAAAACTGATGCATTTCTTTCACTGTGACTGTCTGGGGTGTATTCGGAACTGCAGTGGCTCTCAGTGGCTCTCTCAGGCATTACTTTTCTTCCTGTGGAGGCAATATCACTTGTCCCAAATATACTTACTCTGTCTGGCAGTACTGCAATTTTTCTTTATCCTCTTTGTACCCTTTCTCCACAACCAGGGTGAAGAGTGTTTTTGAATCTCCTTGACACTGCTCTTCTGAAGTGTTACAGACTAGTAAATCATCCATGTACTGGATTACTGTACTGTACTGGACACATGTAAATTCCCCAAATCCATCTGAACCACCCTGTTGAAAAGACTCAGAGATTCACAGTACCTCTTGGGCAACCTCTCTGACCATAATTCGTAAATGCTGAGAGGTACTAAGAATCAGAGGTTTAAGGGGACCGAGAAAAGTGCAATTTTTAAATCCATCACAGTGAAGTGGGTCAACCCAGTAGGGGTATTACAGAGAATTGTAGCAGGACTCAGTACCAGCGGTAACTCTGACTAAACAATGCTATTCAGAGGGCACACATCCAGGACTGTCCTCCAACTGACCCCCATTCGCTTTCTTTACAGGGCAGATGACCATGTTGCATGGGGACACAGAAGGTTTTACTATGCCTTGCTTCAACAACACCATTATGGTCTCATAAATCCCTCAGTCAGCCTCTCTAGACATGGGGCACTGCCTCACACATGGCAATATCGCACCAGGTTTCAATTGTATCCGTACTGTTCCAACACTCTTTACCATCCCCACATCATGAGGATTGCTGGTCCAAAAGACTATCAATATCTGACAGGGCACCCCAATCCCCAAAACCATCTCTCCGGTGTCTTTGACATCCTCGAACAATTGTTCTTAGTGGTAAGGTCGGATCAATGCTGACTGTGCGCCACTCTCTACCTTCCTCATCAGTGCCTGAGAGACCCACCTTGTTCTTCTTGATAACTACTGCTTCTAAGAGAACTGTGACAATGGTGGCTGGTCAGCAGGGCAAAACAAAAATTGAATCAGTATCCGCCATGTACAATCTCTGATTCCCAGGACCCAACTCAACACAACCATTACTCCATAAAGAAACAAAGCTGAATGTACAGGAACACCCCCTTGTCATGCTGTCATTATAGCATGCAAGCAAAAGCACTGCTTCTCTCACCGCATACAAAGCGGGAGTCGAACATACTATACCTTCCTCTGTGAAGGCGATCGACATGTTCAGTTTGGCGAGGAGATCTCTGCCCAAGGAATTTGCTGAACTAGCTGCGCAATACAAAAAGGGAGCAGATACATTTTGTGTAACTACCTTAATACGTAGATCCTCGATGTAAGGAACAGACAGGATAGCTGAAGAGAATTCCTGTGTGTCCATCATTTTGCCTGACAAGGGGATATCACCTTCCTTAATGCAGGATTTTGTAGCCGCTGTATCACCCATAAATGAAAACGTTTGCTCACCTACCTTTACACCTATCTGGGGTTCCTCTTCCAGATCACTAGTAACAGACCGGACTGGACACATCAGAGATCCCTGTGGGCTGTCCTAATCTGGATACTTGTTAGCACCGGGCAGCGGGAAAGGATTTCTCCCATGCCTGTACCGGTGCCTGTGCTGGCACGGTCAGCTGAAATGCATAGGTCTGTGTAGCCCCAGGTGCCGGGTTCTGTTCAACCTGTACCTGCTGTGATTGCACAGAACCTGGGGCATATGGCATGGTCAGGGTTTGTATTTGCTAGTCTCCTACATTGAAATATTGTGGCCTGCTCTGACCATCTTGTGCCACGTGTCCCATTCTCCCACACAACCAACACTGGCTCTCATACAATCCTCCATTATTACCTTACATCGGCCCGTTAAACTGGGGCCCCATTCCTCCGAACCCGCCAAATGACCCATCCCCTCGTGAAAATCCTCCCCTGCCCCTCGGAAACCCTCTCACTTGCCTTTGAACCAGGAACATACCCATCGACCCAACCTTGTGCCATACCCGATTCATATATCCCTGTTCTCCCGATTGTCCCTGATGTCCCTCTGTGTATCACTGCTCCTTCCAAACAAATCTTTGCTCGTTTTTTCTGAACAAGCTTGCCCTCTGCCTTTTGTGGCTGATCCGTGCTCTCTTTTTCCTTTTCTGGCCTTCTTTTACAAAAATGCACAATGTGTGCCTGAATTTCTGGCAAAACCTTGACCCCCATCCCTACTATTTTATCCAGATCATGCTGGCCTTCTTTGAGAAGTCTCATTTTTAGCATATATTAAAAATAGCCAAATATTTATCCCACGCTTCACCCGTTTCTGCCCTCCACATTTCCTTAATTAACTGAATATGTGCTGCATGATCATCGTCCAATTTCATCGTCTTGCCAGAATTTAATTTATATCCAACATATCGGGATACATAACATGCAGGGTGTTCCGTACCTCTGTGCCCTGTAGTTATTGAATGCTGCTCCATCATGGGAGTTCATAGTCAACTGAACTTCTGGATACCATGCTTGCCTCCAAAGATCATCTGACCGTTCCCCCATTAGAGCTGTGAATAAGCTTTTCTTGTCCCCTATTGCCAACATGACACCAGTAGTGACCATCTCTAATGCATAAATCCACTTCCCTGCCCCTCCAGTGAGTGAATGGAGTGTCTTCATCAAGTTACTCCAGTCCCTGTGTGACTACAGGACATAATACGCCCTTTCCTTACCTTTGGAGAAACAAAAATTGAGTCACACTCGCCTTTAATGGGTCTCTGCCTCTCTTTTGCTTGCTACTCAATATGGCCATACAAGTGCACCAGCATGTCTTTGACCCCATGGTGTGATCTCTGATAGAGCGGGAGGTGGGGCTACTACATCCTGTTCTCCCTGCTCAACATCTGATTTCCATTCATCCTAATCTCCTTCCCCTGCTATCCTATCCTCTGGCCTTTCTATAGGCACAGAATCATATCAGCACTGCCTTAGTGTGCTAGTTCCCATTCTCCTTGCTCAAGTCCTGTACCAATTGCAGCACTTTCATCCTCATGGTCCACATTGACCCCCTTGATTACTGACCTATCCAATTAGTCTATGCTTTCACCTTCCTTATTCTATATCCTTTACCTAACCATTCACTTCTTCCCGCTCTTCACATCTCTCTTCCTCTCCCAGCCTCAACACTTCTTCCAATTTGTTCTGCTCCTGCATTTTCCCTGCATGCGTTTGCAGCCTGTCATCTATCCCAGTTTAAAAGGCACAGTCTCCCCTTTTTTGCCCATTTTCAGCCCTTCATCTAGTCTTGCTGGTCTCCCTTTCTCTTGCTCCTCCACCCTTAATCTCTCTGCTAGCCTAGCAGTCGGGGGGGGGGGCTTTCCCTTTTTGCCTTCTGTTCTCAATCTTTCTGCAGCCCTGACCATTGAAGGAGTTACCCTTCCATTTTCCTCGATATACCATCTTTCAGAAATCATAACTGACAGAGGCGTTACAGCGGGCCTCATCATGAGTTGGGTGGTAGCCCTTAAATCTGGTGGTTACAATGTTACTGCCGCATTTAAGGGCTGGCCCTATCACGCGTCTGGTAGCATTACCCCCAGCTCTCAGCTGGATGTAAATACACCAAAATAATTCACATATTTTGTGTAATTACCACCGGAGTATTAGCGCGCAGTAATTGCACGGGAAAATTCACCATTGGGTCCAATGGGCCCAATGGGGGATGGGGAGTTACCTGTGATCCAGCAGTATTATCACCGGACCGGTTGGCGGTAGCATTATCACCCAACTCGTGATGAGGCCCTGTGTCTGTCTCATAACCATTGGAGTGGCCGCTGAAGAGAATTGAGGTTCAAACTCAGGGTTGGTGCACCCTTGTGCGGGTGATAAAAGATAGCACCCATATGGGGACAGTGCGCAAGGAATTCCCATACCCTACTTTCTCTGAACTTCTGTAATTTTAACATTATGGGCCTTCCCATCCTTCTCGTACATCCTCCGCAGGAAGTACCTGACACAAGTGATTCAGTGGTGGCTCCATATTCCAAAAAGGTAACGACCTAAAACACAAAAGCCAAACCCGTGGCACAAAATTTCAACCCAAGGAACCCCTTTTGTCCCCGATCCAATTTTTTAATCTTCCCCACAATCACTCCCCTTGTTCGCTTCCACTACGATCACCTTGCTTAGCTATTCACTTTTATTTTATTTTATTTTTATTTAATATTTATATTGCGCCGGTAGCTCGCGAGCCTCGGGGCGCAGAAACAAGGACACGAGAACGGACGGAACAGATAGTGATTAGACAGAGCAGACGGGACAGTCACATAGAATTAAGCTAACTGAGGCATATGCCGTGATGGCCGTTTATTTGAAGATATGGGTTTTTACCTGTTTGCGAAAACGCGAGTAGTTGGTTTCCAGTCTAAGGTGGTCTGGTAGGTTGTTCCAAAGGTTGGCTGCAAGGGTTGGAAAGGCTCTACCTAAGCCACTTTTGAGTTGGTGAGGTGACGTAGCAATTTTAACAAGTTGGGATGATCTCAGTGTTCTATTAGGAACGTATGGTTTGATCCTAGTTTTTAAGTAGGTTGGTGCCTTTCCGTAGATGCATCTGTGAACGATGGTTAAGGTTTTGAAATGCACCCTATCTTCGATTTTCAGCCAATGAAGCTCTCTTCTGGAGTTGCTGATATGTTCTGTTTTAGTTTTGAGCTTGACAATTCTTACCGCGTTGTTCTGTACAATTTGGTAGCTTTGTAGGCATTGCTTGGAGGCACCCAGGACTAGAGCGTTGCCATAGTCAAGGCGCGATAAGATGGTGGCTCTTGCTATGGTCGCACAATTTTCCTCGGATATGAAAGGTCTGATGGCTTTTATTAGACGGAGGTGGTAGGCACAGTTTTTTTTGATGAACTGTACTTGGGCGTCCGCACCCAACGATGCTTCTAGCAGCATACCTAGGGTTTTAACCTTGCTTAGGACCGGAATGGGGGTATCTTTAATGTGGAAGGATGTGTAGGATGAGGGTAGCTTAGCACGAGCAGAGGATGAGCCGAAAATCATGAGTTCCGTTTTTTTTCCGTTTAGGCACATCCAATTGGAGTCCATCCATTGCTCCACGTGGTTGTATATCGTGGTAAGTTGCTCGCTATCTTTCTGATAATTGCCACTTAGTTCGAATACAAGCTGTGTGTCGTCAGCATAGTTAGTGAAATAGGTGTTTATGTGGTCTAGAACAAGGCATAGGTATTTTAAGTAAAGATTGAACAGTAGGGGTGACATACTGGCCCCTTGGGGAACTCCACAGAGGATTTATTTTTCAAGGGAGAACTTGTCCCCCCAGTGCACTCTGGATATTCTGTTTTTTAGAAAGGACATTATCCATCTGATGGCTTCATCAGAGCAGTTGGTGGTCTTTTTTAGCGCATTCTGGAGTAGGTTATGGTCGAGGAGATCAAATGCGGCGCTGAGGTCGAGTAGAACGAGGAGGCCTGTCTTACCCTTGTCAATAATACCGAGCATTTTGGTCTGCAGATCTAACATGGCCGTCTCGGTACTGTGTGCGGGGCGAAAACCAGACTGCTGTGGGTGGAGGGAATTAGATTCCTCTACGTGTGCCTGGAGCTGCATGGTGGCGATCTTATCCATGATTTTGAGGATGAAGTTGCAGTATGTTATGTTATGTCACTTATAATTATACTTCTCACTCTTACACAAAAGACAGAATATTAGCAAAAACACAGTGTTGGCCCAAATCCCATGTACGTCTTCATCATCTCTTCATCTATTTCACAACATTCTCGACTACAATATTGTCTTTCCACCTTACATACATTTTATACATTTTGCATAAGTTAACACACTCCCACATACTTCATTACAAAGTTATCCCCCATACATGATTGATCAAACCCATACAAATAAATCTATTCCTCTTCAGTTCTAAAGCTCTCATTGGACATTGTTCCATAGTTACACATTCACATATAAAACATAATTAATTACAGATTCCATTCTGTCAAGGACCTCTGACCCTGATCATGGTGCACATGGTCTTTGCAAGGACACTTCAACAATATGAGGAGGGAGCAAAACAAACAAGTTCCCTTTGAACTGGTGATAAATATCTTTGTCTTGATTGCCTATGATTAGGTATGACCACAAGTCTCTTATCTCCACCTCGTTTGAGGCTGTGGAAACAGACCGCTGGTCATCAGTCACTCATGTCAAAGCATACCCTATGGTGTGTCTCAGCTCTAAATGATAGGTATGATAGGTATGTCTAGGTTCATGTGCTCATCAACATGATTAGACGTATACAGTCAGGAATTGTAAAGTTCTGTGACTCAAAGATATACCATTCTGACATGTTGCCCTGAATTATACATTTGACGCAGGAGTTATCATGTTAGCACATTTAATATTACCGCTAACTTCTGAGGGTTCTATTCTCATTAAACAAGCTAAAGCAAAAGCAAATATAACATAACATCACACCTATGAACAAGAGCATGTTTGAATGTGTAAATAATAGAACAAGTTGTGGTTTTAGTTTAAACGCATGGATAACCTATATCTCTCATTAAGCTATGCTACACTATTCACCATCAGTCTCCATGCACCCAGCAAGCATCCACCCATCACTCATGTTTAGAGCGGGGTGTGCTTCAGATGAAACAGGTCCTTCTGGGGATGACGAGTTCTGCTTAGCTGGGACTGGCTGTTGCGCTCATATACTGCTGCTGCTGATCTGCACTCCTGCCCATCCCCTCCGGCTTGAAATGGAATGGCAATTGTGCTGGGCTCCCTTCTTTCTTTCCCTCCTTATGCTGGGCTATATATCTATCAAGTAAATGGCGGCCCTGCACGTGTGTGTTCGCCATATCCGCTGTTTGGAACAGTGAAAGCGCTAGAGCTAGCATGTCACTTTGTTCATTCAAGGTAGAACTTCTATGTGAAACTACGTTAGATGGTTTTTTGCATCTCAAAGTGGGATGTCTGGACTTGTTATTAAATGCCTTCACTGTACTCTATGGCATCTGTGAAGTTCTACACCATCACAGCATTGTATGCTTCTGCAGGCTATCTTAGCCGGCTGTCTGTAAGGGATATCTTTCTTACTTGTTATCTATTTTTTCCATTGTACCATATGGGCTTTGACTTTGTGAATGTGATAGATGCGTCTGTTCACGCTGTCAATTTCCTGTTCTTGAATCATTCTCATATAACACTTAACCTTGTGAGATTAAAAGGCTGCTAGCTGGCATCTTTGCGGTCGGCCAATCTGCCCGGACAGGAAACACACCATTTCCTGAGCATTGGCTGATCTGCAAGCCCTCGCAACACTCGTACACACTTCATATGCATCATTACATTTTATGTTAAAGTGTCGTGTCTATGCAAAGAGCATCTTTCATGACCACAGGCCGTATGAGATATGAAAAGCTGTCTCAAATTAGTTTGAATTCATGCCATCTTATCCACCCAGACTTGCTGGAGTCCTTATTTCAGACTAATCTATAAGACTACCATTTCAGCATGGATGGCCTCTGGCCACACCCTTGTAATTCCTGGGAACCTGATTGAAACCCATAAAACATATGTCCGCTCTGCCCTTAAGCACTTCCTTTGCACCGGGTTTATTACCCAGCCCCAAACTGACCCTACCAAGTGGCTGCACTTCCCTGTACAATGAATAACAGGCCGCCATGTACTTTAAAAGGTTACATATTCTCTTCACAATAATACCAAGTCGTTAAAACCCAAGCCTGACCGGAGCTTGCCATTTGATGTTACTGCAGCTGCCTGCTGCCTTCCCTCAGCCTTCAACCTTGCTGAGCCAGCTTTCTTGGTCACACAGATTTTATCTCGCCACCCCAGGTTTCTGGGCCTGCACAATCCCTAGCTATGAGAGAACTCATGGCATACGGATGTGTGTATTCGCCGTGGATCTTGTGAACCCCAACTATCCCAGACTCATGTCCCTAAAGACCCCCATGCATGGATGTCTCTGCATGCATGTTCAAGACTACCGCGTCCCCTCACAATGGTTTCTTCATCAGCAAATCTCCTTTCTTGCATGCGCATATGAAGCTTCTCGTTGCCCAACCTTTATGCGCCTGATGGCATGCCACACGCCCACATTGTTTTCCTATTGCATTAGCAGATTTGACATTATGTTGCTACACGTGTGCGAATTGAAAACATATCAACTAAACACAAGGTAACACTAATATTAAGACTTATGTCATTCTTATTTACTACACTCAGTGCTCCAGATAGGATTTTGAAGTGAGAGTATTTACTCCTTATTTTGAGTTGGAGATTAGAGATTGAGAGTAAATCCAAATTCAGGAGAGTAAAAACGAGTATTCACCTTTGCAAGAGAGTAGGTGTTGGACATCCATCCAATATGTGCATAAAGTTAAACATTTGGAAAATACTAGAAACATAGTCGTACTGCATGTTGTCTGGCTTCAAATAATGTATTACTAGATACAACTTGTCGGTTTGTGCTAACCAGCTGAATCTTCATGACATTAGGACACAGGACCTCTTAAGAAGTTACTCTAGATACAGAATCATATACCAACTAGTTGGATATTCATAAATAAAGTCCCTTTATCAGCTTCATTGCTATGCCTTTCCCCTCTGACTGTTGCAGCCTATTTACCTATGTTTCATGGCTTCTTCCTCATGTTTTTGCTATACCCTTCCTGTTGCTACGTTGTTTCCCTATCTCCCAAGTTGTTGCTTTACCTCTGACTATTGAGTGTTTCCATGCTTGTTGTTGTGGTCTCTTTCTCTGTATCGCTCTGCATATCCTTCCTTGGAATACTATTATTGCTGTTTGTCTCTTCTGTCTTGCTGTCTCCATTGCTGTAACTCCAGTGCCTCTCACTTGTGTTACTTCCTCAGTTTTCTTTCATATTGTATTACTCTGGTTCTCCCTCCTTTCCTTTATGTTCTCTGCTCTGTCTGCCCATACTTCAGCCCTTTGTTGTCCCGTGTCTCTTAGGTTCATAATTGCTCTTCCTCTCTTCTTTTTATTTTCCACCTATAAATATAGCTCAGTTTGAAAATGAGGGGGTGATTCCTTTTAAATATATGCAAACTTGCTTTTGGAAGCTAGGCTGTACATTGTAGATTTAGAGTTTCCTATCAGCAGATGCTGAACTTGTTTCCATGCAAATGCTTTACCTGCACTGAATGCCAAGTATGGCAGCACTGATGAGATGAGCGAGTTCTGAACCATCAAACATCTACCATCTGGAAAGCTAAGTCATTTCTGGTACAATTCAAACCTTTTATCTCCATCTTAAACACATATCACTGCATGCAGATGCATGAGCTCACAGAACTAATGGCAGGTGTGGAACTTGCAGGTGCAACATTGATCTGTGTGGCAGGTTTATCAACACACTGAACTAAGTTTCCTAATGGGCTTAGTCAGGGAACTATCTTGTCTGAAAGGCTTGTAGGGTTGGGGTATCAGCAGTCCCATGCATGGCTTACCTGACATAACTGGCTCGTCCCAAGCTCCATGCCTCTTTCAATGAACTATACTACACATAAAGCAGGAGATTTACAGGAGGTACTAGAGATTTGGCTGTGTCACACAATAGTCAGACATGGGAGAATCAAAAGTTAGGAAAAGCGCAATACTGAGAGCGGGAGGGACTGAAGCCTACCACAGCAATGCAATTTCTCTCACACTGTCCACCACCACCACACCACCAGTGTGCACACTACCACCTCAGGAGAATGGAGGGGAGAGCTTAGAGACTGTTTCTCCTCAGCGCTTTAGCTGCATACTGAAACTGCAAACACATGTTGTTACTGTGCCATTACAATGCCACTGTTGCATACTGCAGGTACAAAAACATAGCAGTCCTGCTAAGAAATCTGGTTATGATGCCACTAAATGTACTTTGGCCCTGCTGTGAATAGTTAATTGTCCCAAATGTGCTAGGCTACTGAGCTTAAATATATAGCAGAGCTGTAGGGAAGGACTAGTACAGGCAACCCTACTAAAAATATATACAGCAATGTTGGGATATGTTGACCTGATCTAATTTAAAAGATAATACCTAATGCCGATGGGGGAAGGACTGCTAATGTCGCATTTAAATTATATAAAAGTCCATCAAAGAATTGCTGGTAGATTTTCACCCTCCCTGTATGAATTATACCTGCTGAGTGTAGTGGACTGTGGGGTTGTAAAAGTAACATTCAGACCACACGTCCAGCCGTTCTTTGCTCGCTCTGCTGTGACTAACAAGTGAATGTGCCTTTTCATGCATGCACTCGAACACAGACGCACACATGCAAATGCTTGCAATATTTTAAAACTATACCTAAAATATCTAATTTAACATCAAAAGCCTTTCCTAAGGAGAAATGCCAAACAGCTGCTTGCTCAGAGGTTCTCATAAAACTAAAACGCATCAAAAACCTCAAGCCATTAAATGCCATTAATGTGCTTGTGAGATTAAGAGAAAACATAGCATGAAATGCCCATGCAAATCACTAGTAAACTTGAAAAGAAATTATGCTTCAGTAGAGCAGCCTCGATTAAAACCTATGAAAACAACAGCGATAAACACAAAAATGCAGCCTTTGCTAGAACACACTTTTACACTGTGCTACACCAATCTCCAAAATCCGGCTCAATAAGAATGCAATTCTAATGAAACTTCACATTAGTGATGCAAAGTTCTTAAATATCATTGTAACAGAAAAATCTAAGCATTAGAACACATTGAAAAACACACACTAACATATTTCCAAATGTTACACTTTACAGACTCTAAAAGTATTTGCTATTTTTAATAGCCAACACACAAAAGTGTTAAATAAACATATCCGGACTCAAACCTGTTGCACGTCAGCAGTGAACTCCATGATTTATGGGGGTGCTGCCAAGAAAACCCTTGCAATGGATACAAACAGGAAAAAGAATGGTGCCATAGTTACAAGAATTAAGTGTGTTAAAGGGCCAGACATGCACGTTATCTGCAGGGCTGTGTACACTAGATACATGCTAAACCGCAACATTGCACCAACATCGCCGTTTCCAAGGTCTCAATGGGAAACAGGGGTTTGCATTGTGCGCACCATATTGGTGCATTCACCAATGTGGCGAGCGCAAAGCGTACCTCTGCTTTCCATTGAGACCTTTATCGACCATCCCAACAGAGGTGGTTCCTTTCACGTTTTTGCATAATTTTAAGCATATGCTCTGATTTACCAGCCTTATTGTTGCTGTCAGAGTATGGGTACCATCTGGTAGTCATCCTGTGAAATAAAGAGTGCATTGTAATGTTAGGGCTTTGAATGTACGAAAGAGAGAGAGTGTGTGGGTGTGTGCCTATGTGTGTGTTTTTTGATGAGGTCACATGTGGGAGACAATGAGATGAGATTGGGGAACTCTGGGTTAGAGAACTCTGCTGACTCATTGATGCTGCCCCTGGAGGTAGTATGCAGCAGACCCACCAGTTTCCCCATTCCATCCATAACCTTGAATGTCAACTTTCTGCCCAACCCCAAAACAACATTTTGGCTCAAGAAGTGTAAATGAGGCTCTGGAAAACTACGTCTGGTGAGTTTAGTGTGGATTCTCTATGGGCCCATGATTGCAGAGCCACAGAATATTTGTTACTGAAGTGAGTGTCAGGTGGTAATGGGGAACAGGGTTACAAGTTCAGCTCGAGAGAACTTCCATAAAGGCAGCCAGCCTCAGACCACAGAAAGCCACAGTCAGATTAGGAGAAGCCAAAGCTAGTTGGGCAACAGACTGCTACAAAGATCATTGGGTGTCAGGAAGGAGATGCTGTCTGATTCCAAGATGGTGCCGGATTGCAATATAGTCTCATTATGCAGAGGCGTGGGACATCTAACACACCAGGCAGCTGATCTGGGGAAATTGTAGTCCTCTCAAGTTTGCACCATGTGAGTCTGCTCATAAACCTAGAACAGCAGCTGTGCATCTCCCAGTTCTCACACCAATTCCAAACACACAAAGGTGTGAAAGAAGAGCAAGTCCACAGCGAATGTGGCAGTTAGAAGATGGTTTGCAAGTGAGCAGTGGAAGAGACAGAGAAGCATGGAGAGAAAAGAATTCATGCAGGAGGAAGAGAAAATAAAGAGGGAGGAGGGAGTAAACGAGGAAGAACGTTATAGAGAGGAAGAAAAGAGCGAAGGAGGAAGAACATGTGAAGACAGTGAAAGGAGTGGAAGAGTAGCACCAGAGGAGAGAAGAAGGGAAGATGTATGAGAGTCACGATAAACCTCCGGAGCAGGTCAGTAAGTAGCTTGGCAGGCCCTAAGTGATATAAACCAGATTTTTCTTTTCCACGTCCATATGGAGTTCGTTTGAGTGCCTGAAAACTGTATTTCTTCCTTCAGGAGTGACAAGTCCTCTTTGGGGATCCCAAGATTCGCCTCTACACGCCCCCTCAAATAGCATTCATAGGTTGTGTGAGGTTGCTTCCTAACCTCTTAGAAAGTGCTCACTGGGGCATCGGCATTCTACCCTCCTTTACTTGCTTTATCGCATTAAGGTTTGGGGAGAACCTTGCCGGCATAAGGCTGGTGATGGGTTGGGGCGCGTCATCCAGTCACCTCCTCTGGCACCTGCATTATGGACTAGGTGGTGGCTCCCTGTCACCCCAGTTCCATAACCTAGCCTACACAAGGACTCACTATTGGTCTCGAGTCATCTGTTGGGCCCTCAGCGTTATGTATACGTGTAGAAGGGTTTTGATGGTGTGAAGCCAGTGCTTACCTTTGGTAGTCTCTGTCGTCGACCAGAAGGAGGTAGCTCTGAAGGAATACTTTGAGCCATCATAAACTTGGAAGTTGCATGAGTCAGGATGTGGCTGTTGCTACATACCTTGGCATGGGAATGCAGGCTCGAGCTCATTGTGTCAGGGAAAAGGTTGTTCCACAGTATCGATGCACTGCTAATATGAGAATGTTGATGAAAACACAAAAATTATATAAGTACTGTTCCAAATAGAAAACTGAAGGAGACGGTATTAGTCTTAATAAAATGTGTATTATGTTCATGTTGGTTGAGTTAAGACTAATCTGCCGACACGTATTTCGACCTCTGCCAGGTCTTTCTCAAGGCAAGACTGTACATTTTGCAAACACAGAAAAAAAAAACAGGATTGCGCATAGCATGACATTTTTCAAACAATGTATATCGACAAACCAATTACAAGAGAAAAACAACAACAACGAAAAACAGCAATTCAAGATTGGAGTGTAGATTATTGACAGGGGAGGGTGGGCAAGGGTACAGAGGCGAGGGGTAAAAACAAACACAATTTTGAGCCCCAGATGAGTGAACAAAACCAGTACATTACCATAGTGGGGGAGAAATGCGATTCATGCGACCAGGAACAAGTCATCGTAAAACAGAAAAATCAAGAAACAGAACAGGAGAAAGAAAAAGGGGAGTGTGCCCCATTAGGAATTCACAAGGCAATTTAAACAAAATTGCACATTTTTGCATCAATGTTACCATGGACCTTTGAAAGTGAAGACGATTCCTGTATAGCACCCAAAAATCATCACCCAACTAAAGAGAGAAAACACTTGCTTCCAATGACAAAGTTCCAGGCCATAACTGGAAAAAACCAACATTCTTTATGTGTGTTTGCATTGCATGAGAAAATATAACTTGAAAGTGCAATGAGTAATTCCCCATGCAAGTACATGATGTCCATTCACAATTTCCTGTCCAAAAAGAAGGTGGAAAAACAACGTGCAAATAGAAATCAAAGACTCGTTATGGGCCTGGATGGACCAGGTACCAGGTGGGAAGACAGGAGCAGGAAGCCTAAATAAAGATGTTCACCCCATTAGAATGAGGGAGAGAAACAATTCAACAAATTACCAGGCGTATAGTATTGCTGTCTGAAAACCAAACTGTCAAATACCAGCGCTTGATGCGGTAGGTGCGCAAGTGCGTAAATGTTCCTGCAAGACATGAGTATGGGTGTAAAGCCAATGGGTGATAAGAGAGTTCCTGCATCTGGATATGCTGCCTGGAGACGGGCAAAGGAATTACCTGATAATTGTCCTTAAGAAGGTCTACTTGGGCTTAGGTTTGTCGGGCTGCGTGGAATAACAAATGCATCTGAGTCACATCCGTATTAGGCGGCCTGTGAGAAAAAGGTAAAAGTGTGATATAAATCGGTAAGCCTGCAAAGAAATATCTAATTACAGAACGGTGTGTAACCAAACTGCTCGCATGTTTGTGAAATGCGTGCAATGAAAAATATATTGCGTACCTAAATCCAGGGTTCGAATCCCGGCGTCCATAACAACTTCATCATTTTGCGCGCAGATATGGTGACTTCATTATATGGGATGAGTAAAACTTCCTGTTCTTGCGTAACGTGTCTGGTCACGTGTGGATTCCTCATCACGTGATGTGTGTGAGGGAGACCGGAACAAATAGTAATGAATCGGCCATTAAAGGCATGGTCTAGTAAAAAATTTTATTTAAAAAATAGATAGGCAACATAAAAAAAAAAAAATATTAGCATTCTCTTTTTTAAAACTTCCTATGTAAAATTTTGAGCTCTTCAAGCTCAAAATTCGCAAAAGCAAGCACATCAGCGTATCCATTTTGTGAAATGGATGCCCGCCTGTGCTGGCTTTTGCTTTTGCAGCACTAATGAAGGAAAAGCCAGCCAGCTGTAGTAAACAAAAGCTACCGCTGGGTGGCTTTTCCTTCATTGGTGCTGTACGTGGAGGACGGGGACCGGAGACCAGTGCAGGAAAGCTGCAGCTGAATCTCGGTAAGTGCTATGTATTTAAAAAAAAAAATAAGCACTAGCTGCTTTTGAAGCGACCGCAAACATAAATACAACGTTATTGTGTTGGAAAACGCTGCGGTTTTTCTTTCCAAGTTTCTCAGGCTCCTCCGGCTCGGAGGAGCCTGAGAAACTCGGAAAGAAAAACCGCAGCGTTTTCCAACACAACCGCGTTGTGTTTCTGCCTGCTGTGGCTATCACCAGGGGAGCACCGGAGACCCAAAGTGAAAGCCAAGGCAGGCAGAAACACAACACGGTTGTGTTTACATGCCGCTGTGTTTCTGCCTACAGCTGATTTCCCATTTGGGGCTCTCGGGCTCCGCACGGGGGGCCCGAGAGCCCCAAATGGGAAATGCTAAATGCTGCGTTGTTTCTGCCTGAATCTGCTTTCCCATTTGGGGCTCTCGGGCTCCCTGGGGAGCCCGAGAGCCCCAAATGGGAAAGCAGATTCAGGCAGAAACAACGCGGTTGTTTTGGAAAACGCTGCAGTTTTTCTTTCCGAGTTTCTCAGGCTCCTCCGAGCCAGAGGAGCCTGAGAAACTTGGAAAGAAAAACCGCAGCGTTTTCCAACACAATAACGTTGTATTTATGTTTGCGGTCGCTTCAAAAATACAATGTTTTTAAAGCTGCGGTTTTATTTCTAAGTTTTCCGGGCTCCTCCAGCCCGGAAAACTTAGAAAAAAAAACGCAGCTAGTGCTTATTTTTTTTTAAAATAAATAGCACTTACCGAGATTCAGCTGCAGCTTTCCTGCTCTGGTCTCCGGTCCCCGTCCTCCGCGTACACCCCCACCCCAGGCCACTCATGATAGGTCTGACCTGTGGTAGTGTGGAAAAATACATGGTCGGAATAACCGGAAATGGTCGTAGTAGAAAATGTCTTTCTTCATCGGTGCTCATTGTGATTGTGTGTTGCACTGCTGATGTTGCTTTGTGAAACATGTTGCATGCAGTAATGTTTTCTCGGCTAGAGTGCTGCTCTGCGTAATAGGATCGGTTACGATTCTTTGCATTCTTTTTTTTTCCCGAATGACAAAATCCCCAGATTTGTGTTGGGCGATTTTATCACACAAAGCAGGGTGGACACCCCACACTCCCTTCCACTCCTGATCCCCCATTCCTATATACCTCAGGTTGCGTGGTAAAAAAGCGACAATAAATGCGACAAAACAAATTCTGCAAAATGTGAATTCGGCAAAAGTGGGTAACACTGCTTAATTGCATATGTTCTGCAAACAGTTTTTTTTATTTTGTATGTGGTAGCACGGATCCATTAACATTTGTGGTCATGATCGATGTGTGTGGGTGTGCACGGTTTTATGGTTTTTAGTTTCTTCCTATTACTTTTTGTTCTCCTCCCTGTTTGTACAGCATGCCTGATATTTTTATAATATTGTTTTGCAGGTGGTAGATATGCTGCGCAAATTTTGGATGTTGGGTCCTACTCGTTTTACTGGCTCCATTGCTTTGTGTTAAACATGGGTCTTCGAATTGGGGCAACATCTTGGCAGTAAAGTTTCTAACAGTTTTTTGCTGAACAAATTCATCAAAACATTTATTTTTTTATTTTTGGGGGGGTTCACCTCAGGCCCCCCTTCCCCATTATTTACTTGCTATTCCCCACCATCCCCTATCTGTTATATCCCTTTACCCCTTGACCCCCCATAATTTTAGATTATTTTTTTCGGGAAAAGATGGTCGGGAAAAAACTCACCAAATATTAATGGTTGTAGTAACAACGTCTTACCATCTTGGATATACTAAGTGCAATGACCTTCTGTGCACTCCCTCTTGGATATACTAAGTGCAATGACCTTCTGTGCACTTTGAGGGCTGACCAGAGTGTTTGTTTCAGAGGTTATCATCTTTCACTGCCTGTGGATCATGGGGGAGGGGCACATCAGTGCATCTCAAGTCTGACAAAGCAAAGCTGGAGCACATGTCAATACAATAAATGCATGTGTACCCCCATGCATGATCACAGGATGTCTCACGTCTGGCACTTTAGTATCGCAGCAATGGCACTTAGATTTTCCTGAGAGATGGAGCTCATTAAAGTGCCCATGGAAACTCTGTTTCCTACTGGCATGCTGGATCCTAAAGTGATGGTCTGGCAGCAAGGCATGCAGTGAGAGGTGACCGGGCAAGTTAATCTGCTGGACATTGTTTCAGGTTTTTATCATTATTGGGTTGTTTACACTGCCCCAGCTCACCACTGCAGTGGGCTCAAAGTGCATGAACCTTGTCTGAGTTAGGGTGCATTGATTCCTGCCCAGGGACAGCCGGACCTTAGTCTGTTTAGGATGAAATGACCGAAAAATAGCATGATGTAAATGAAGAAAATAATTTATTTAAGCAAAATATGGCGTGGAGTATGAAAAAGTGTGCGAGCAGAAGATAGAAGAGTGGCGATTCCTATATTGCAAAATAAGTAAAGTCTAGTTGCGCAAGAGGCTCGAGATGTGCTTGGCTACCCTGACTATGATGTGGGCATGGTTGTCCAGGTACATCCCAATGATTGAACTGTGACTTTTAAATGTCAAAATGAAGAATTCCATTGTGTCACATGAGCCTTCCAAGTCAACAATTTGTTAACAATGCCAGTATAAGTATTCTTTGAAGCTATACAAAGGGTGTCTATATTCGTCTTGAATTGCCATAAGGAATCATTGTGAGCTCCGCCCACTCCAGCAGTTAAATACATCTTAGTTTCTATTCTATTGACTGGGCACCAATCCAAGGCCAGGAGCTGCTGCCAGTGATACCACCTTCAATATCGATTGGCTGTCTTGCTGATCAAATAGAAATTTAATTTGTATTTTCAGGGTGGGGCTGCTGGCAAGGTCATTGCTACACCTCAATTCAATTTGTCAGGAGACAGGTGCAGGATGAACAGAGATTGGAGAACCCACTGCCAGGCAGCAGCCGAAGTGAGCAGGAACAGTCGGGAGTGGAGTTCCACTACTTTTATGTTTTACTGTTAACAGCTCCATTACTTTTTGCCATCATTTTCACCATTCTGGAACTGTTCTTTGTGAAGTTAAAGCACACTTCTCGAATTTACCACCAGATTACAGCTAAACTGAAATCTGTTTCCACCTAATTGGCTGTCAACCAGCATCACTGTAACCCTTGAAAAATGTGCTGCACGTTGCTCCCTTCATTCCTCTCTATCCCGCACTGGAGACACAGTTCCACTACCTTTTTGGGATCACTTCTATGAGTGCTGCCAGGTCCAGGACTCAGAGAGGGCATGCGTGAAGTGCCACTGCTACGATGCACCAATACCGTGAGTAAGCGACTGCAGCAAAATTACATCAGTAGCACGTAGCAATTTGTGGGAAATAATGAGGGACCTTCATTGCAAAATTTCACCAGCCGCCACTGGGCAAGTGTGGCGCACATTCAGCCAGCAGTTCGGAGTGTGGTTGAGAGCAAAGTTTGGGCGCATATTGCTCACCTCTTTGACCCCCCCTGTGACCTTCATCAATTTAGAAGGCGGCTCAGTGGGCTTCAATGTGCTGCTTTTCAAAGGTTTTGCAGTGTGGAGCCCACAGGACAAGCAAAAAGTCAACAAACAACATGGCCGCCATTTAGAAAAAGGTCTAGGCTGCAAGCCTATCAGAAGGACTGTTCTTCAATTAATCACTCTGGTTGCCCGATGCTATAATTTGTGGACCTGGATAGTACCTACCTGCTTCAATTTACAGTAGCAGCCCCAGAATCCTCTCCCTTGGAGGTACGCCTTGTATCGGCAAGCTTCAATATAGTCGGATCATCATTGAATTCATCACTCCCTAAGTGTAGCACTATGTCGAATTAACTTCTTATTATGATTAATATATATTTTCATGCATATTATTGCAAATTACTGCATGATTATCTGCCGGAAATGATCATTAACCATGTCATCGTGCGATATCCGTTGGATCAGTGCTCAGACATCACACTACTCAGCAGATTTAATTAAATAATTCATTCATTACATTTAAATCCCCAGCACTGCAAGCAGGGATTTCTGAGCAGTAAATTCAGGGGCAGCACACGAGACATCCCTAGAAGGTGATAATCCAGTGCATATCGCGTTATTCCGCGCGGGCGGGGACAATGAATTATCAATAAGCACCCGGTCTTGTGCGTGGCTGTGAAACGACTTTTCAGATCCCATCACTGAAGTACACAAAAAGCGCGCGCCGCGACAGCAGGCAACTGTGCATGAGATTTATTTGCTGCATAAATGTTGGAAAAACAACAAAACATCAGAAAATTGAGCCAGGGAACAGCAAATCAAGGGTATAACTCAGTTTCTGCTAAGAAACCAGTAAATAACCCTGCAATCTTGACTCCGGGAGATTGACACATTACAAGATCATCAGGTATTGGCCTTGATTTACTCCATGGCTTATCCCTCTGGTTCCACTCCTGGGGTGTTATTTATCTTCCTCAGCAGTCCATCTGCTCTGGTCCTGTAAGAACATAATCAACGCTAGAGTCGAGGCAAACACTTCAGTAATAGCCTTCCTTCCATAGTCCAATGTCAGGATGCCGAAGGTAGCGGGGATTTTTCAAATGACTTTTTTTGTTCTTTTATTTATCCAGCAAGAGACATTATATTTCATCAAACTATTAGAAAATAGCTCTTTGGGGAGAAACAGAAATATTGCTTTGGAAACCGAAAACTTGCGGTGGTTCAAAAATATTTTCCCATTCTCTTCATTGTTTTTCAATTTTTTTTGTCGCCTACTCTCTGCTCCTTGGTGGTGAGCGACGCATGCATTTATGGATCCCCTTAATGATCCTTCTCTGCCGCGCGGGGAGGAAGGAAACCGCGCTTGCGCAGATGCCTTTTCGAAGGCAGGCGGGTTCGTGGTCAAGATGCACTTTTTTTCGCCATTGTAGGCATATCAATATTGCACTATCTTTGTTAAAAATACAACTAATAACTGTAAAGTCATGATTATCAAACCAGTTAAAAACAGACCTAAGTACAGTATTTAAATTCATAGTTTACCGGCAATACACAACAGGGACACTGCTTATTAAATAATGAATTAATTTCTACCCTGCATATAATACATTGCTTTGAGTAAAATATATTTGTTGAGTGATGCCAAAACCTAATTGCATTGATTGAGAAAATATAGGCCATCAAAAAAACAAGGCTCGTTATATTAGTGGGATATTGTCTGTGCTCTGGTGCTCTAGCGGATCTGAAGGAGAGGTAGATGGGTGAGGTTCATGGGGAGGGAGGAAAAATGCAAGGTAGTTTTGTTGTTGAGTTGATGCATGCAGACCGGAAGTGAGCTAAGCTCACATGAGAATCTGTTTCTCTGTGTTCTGTGTCAAGACCATAATGGCCAATTTGTCCTCAGAGGGGAGCCTTGAGCGACCGCGGTGCTAGGAGGCATTTGCGGGGACTGTAGTATGTAACTTGGTTGTAGACAAATAGTTTCTGATGTTTGATGTCTTTTGGGAGTGGTGTATATTTGTCATGCGTGGGTGGCTTAGTTGGTATGCGTATTGAAGGCATGAATTAAGAATTAGAGCCTGTAAGTGCAGGAAACAGTCAGTAGAAACCGCGATGGACAGGTTGGCAAAGGCGGCAGACAATCTTGAAAGCAAGTAAATCAAATTACAGCATGGCGTAGCAAGTACAAACAAGGCATTAGAGAATTAGAAGTTATAGCAAGGTAGGAAAAAGGCCTAACAAGGCAACACACCCTGGTTTCCTACTGCACTCCTAACACCAACGTGCAGACATCTCCCATTTTACTTTCCAACTTTGCCACTGTCAAACTCTCTCCCTCTCTCTCGTGCTCTCCCCTCCCCGCAGATACATTGCCCCCATGTGCAACAAGGATCTGAGATTGGCAGATTAATGAATGGGGCAGTCTGGAGATACTGCTTACAACTTTTGAACCTGCCATTACTGCAGCTGTGTCTTCTGGGCATCAAATGCCAGTACATTGAGAGGCCGGCCACACGCAGTGGCAGAGCTGCCAGTATTTCCAGAAACTCTATTCCCTATCTTCCATTCCATTTCCTTCTACACCTCACTCTGAAGCTCTTGCTGCTCGCATGACTCCTCCCAATGCCTGCTTTACTGTGGCCGTCCTGGGTTCCTTCCTCCTACTCCTGACCGTCTTCCCCGGTGCTTCCATTGAATCCCTCAGCCAGCTCTCTGTGTCTTTCTGTCACACTTTGGCCATCAGAGACTTTACCATCTGGCCTGACTGCCCCACTCTTTCTCTCACTTCAGCCTTTCTGGACAACTTCTCAGTTCTCAGTCTTTCTAAGCTTGTTGCTGGACTCTCTCCCTCCAAAGGCAATGCTTTTGATCTTATCTTCTTGTCTTTGCCCTTTATCTGTGCTTAATCTGCCCTTTCTCTAATATCATCAAACCACTATCTGGTCCCATTCTCTGTGTGTCATTCTCATCCCCCTATAGGTAAAGCACAGCTATGGGAATAAAACTCTCCCCAGAAACTCTCCCCAGAAACCGTCTGCGCTGATATCGTTAGGTCGGCACCTTCCTTCCATCTTTTTAATCCTATTACTGTTTCTTCTCTTTGTGGTGATTGGATCAACTCTACACATTCAAAATATCTATAAAATCTCTCCCCCTTCTCCTGAAAATCTAGGCATAATCTTTGGTCCACCCCATGTATGTGACTTGAAATATCACTCACCGATTTACCACTCAATTTAAAACCTATAAAGAAGCGATGAAAACTGCCCACTTCTCGAAGCATCTTGAAATAGTACCCAATAAACAGCAGAAAATCCTCTTCATTATTAAAGCACTTTCTTCCTCTCCTATGTAGTCTTTTACGCTTCCTGCTTCTTTTGCACTCTCTGACTCTTCTCTTTCTTTTTTGATAAAAGCATGGCTATTCAAGCTGATATCTCTTCGTCTAGGTTTCCCGTCTCCATTCTGTTTCCCCTTGTTTCATATCCTTGCTGGTCTGTAATTTCTCTTCCTTCACTACCAAATGTCCACTTGACCATATCTCTGAACTATGTATTATAGCCTCCTCAACAAATATCCCATTAAGCTTTCCAATTTTCACTACTATTGCGCCTCGCTTCTTTCTTCTTTTTCATCTGGCCTTGTCCCCTCTTTTTAAACTGCCATTGTCTCCGCTCTTCTAAAAAACGAAAACCTTATATCCTTCTGTTTCAGCAAACTGTCGCCTTATATCCCTTCCCGGACTAAATTCTAGAAGACCATGTTACCTTTTAGCTCCAATCCTTCCTTGGCTCACACTCGAACCTTCGACCTTTGCTAGCATATTTCCATCCCAGGCATAACGCAGCCCCTGTCCGCACTGCTGCTCTTATCGACCTTCAAACCTCTGTTGGTCAATCAAAGGTCGTAGCCATGGTCCTTTTAGACCTGTCCATGGTTTTCGACACCGTTGGCCACTCTAATCAGATCTCTTGTATCCACTCTGTTGGTGTTCATAACCCTGCATTCCATTGGCTGTCCTCACTGCTGTTTGAACGTTCCCAAGCTGTTTCTCTCTTTCTCCCTTCCTCTCTTCACCTCCATTCCTCACCCACTCTCATACAGTACCTCCCAAGGTTCTTCTCTCACTCACCTGCCCTCTTTAATATCTGTCAATTTCTTACTACTCTGATCCACTCTCACTGCCTTTCCTTTTTTTTCGTACGCCGATGACGCTCAGCTCCACGTCGAACGTAATGGTGATTTTGCTGACATTTTCCTGTGTTTCCACAGCTGTAAGTTATCTATTGTGGACTCGATGAGTTCTAACTTGCTGAAGTTACACACAGACAAAGCTGAGGACTCCTTGTTGGTCCCTCACTCTTTGAGATCCTCCTGTGTTCCCTCTTCTCCCTCCAAACCCCCTCTCGTGTCGTCGTTGTAAAAATTGAATCCCCTTCCACTACTCTGTAAATTAACCGGGTGACCACCTCTTGCTTCCACCAACTGCACATGCGTCATGAAATTCTTTATTTTCTCTCATCCTTTGTCCCTTTTCCAGCTGTCACCACCCTAGTGCAGCTCCACCAAGAGGACTGCCACTCACTTTATCCTGGAGTCCCCACCTGCCATCGTTTTCAGATCATTAAAAATGAGCCTGTCCATCTTATCACCAACTCTCCCTTATTTCCCCATGCCACTCCTTTTCTTTTCTCCCTTCACTGACTTCCTGTTCTGTAGTTTAGTATTCTGTTTAAATCACCTTTTCCCATCGGAGGTACCCAGATCAAGCCCCACTTTTCTGAGCAAACGTCTCTATATTAACTCCCACTTGTCTGCTGAGATCTTCCCAGCCTCTTCTACTGCACATCCCAAGAGTCTGCCATTCCCATCTATATAGACTTTCCTTCTCCCACCTCGCTGTTCGAGAATGGAATACAGTCCCTCTCCACCGAAACACATTAATATGGCTCTCGCGCCCTGGCTGGGGCGCAGGGGAAAGGAAGACATGGCCGGCAACGGCCCGCCAGCCCGAGCCATGGTAGTCCCGAGCAAAGTGGTGGCCTTGGCGAATCGGGATCGGAAGAAGCGCCTGGACGGAACTCAAAGCTCTGGTGTCACAGGTAAGTTGGGAGGGCGGGAGGGAGTAGGGAAGGTGGTTGGTTGGTTTGTCTCCCTGTTTCCTCCCCACATTAAAAAAAATGGTGCCACCCAGGGAGGGGCTTCAGGTGGCTGGCACAGCGGCCATAGAATGTATAGCCCTGACTATCCCTGTTCCCCAGAGTTTCCCAGCTTTCTTCTACAGGTGAACAAGAGGTGGCTTTGTCATGCAGCACACTAGGTATATCAAAATGGGATGTACCAGGAGTGAACAAACTGGAAGTGTATACTGGAGTTGTCAGCAATTTGCCTCATGGACTTCTTTCGTGGCTAGTTGCAGTGCAAGTGTAATGGCCAGGTTTGCACTCGTTTTAGCACTGTCACAATGAAACGATTTTCACAAATGTTCCAGCTAGTGAGAAGAGAGTAATTGAATGGGTGTTGGGGTTGATGCAATTGACACATTCAGTGTGATGTTAGCACGGTAGGTAACACTAGACCGTCTCATAGGATCAGTGCTTCTACATGAGCTAATCCTGGTGTTGCGCTACTGCAAAAACCAGCCAATTATATCTGTCTATTTCTCTGCCACTACCACCAGCTCAAGAATGGTCCCCACTCCAGCCCAATGTTGTTCTGGCACTAGGACAAATAATAAACGTTTGCCAAAAATAATGTCCCAGAAGGAAGTTCCATCACCAGCCCCACTGAAACCTGCTTGTTATTGCCTGGCATGCTGGGCCTGGCACTGCACAACACACCAGCAATTCTGCAAGCCAATAGCAGACACGATTTACTGTGGTGTTCACCTCCAGCTGTAGCTTTGCTGCCCGTCCAGGGCCTAGGACGGCATGGCCAGTATTCTCCTTTCAGCTTTCTGGCACAAGCCTCTGAAGGTGAAACCGTCAGAAAGAGCGCAAACAAGGCCTGGCAATGAAGGGTTAACTTAACTTAATGGAAAGTGTCCTTGCTGTGTTCATTGATGCCTAACAGAAACTGGCAATTGTGTGTCAAATGAGGGCAACGTAGATTACCAATGATGCGCCAGGTGGGGTGTACTGAAACCCTGGCCTTAATATGAAGATTGGGACTAGTGGAAATGTTCCTTAGTGCAATTGTGCATAATGATACTGGGCATGATGTAAACTAGCCATGATGCACTTACATGCCTGCAATGAAAACTGGCAATGCTGTTCTAACGATGCACAATGTACAATGTTAATGATGTGCCAGAAAAAGGGGGGTCTGGGAATCTCTCCACCAGCCCAATGACCTGTTCTTGGGTGAATAACCCCTGGGAGAGACTCTGCCAAGTCTTTAGCTCACTGTCCCTTTCACAGAGAAGAAATGTCCCCGCATATCAGTCTTTGTCCTGCCCAAGGGCAGTCCAGCACCGAAATGCTAGGCAATTCTCCTCTGAACAAGAGTACCACAGCAACCCCATACACGTGTTTCAGCCTTGTTGGGCATCATCAGTGAGGTGAAGCTGTGCCTCTCTATGAACAGTGAGCAAGGGATCCACGTCTGGATTGCCCTGTTAACTTAGGGTGAGACCCAAAGTTAATTTATGCAAAACAAAGGGGGGTCTGGGAATCTCTCTACCAGCACTGTGCCAGATAGGTACACATAACATGCAATAATTTATAGAGAATTATATTCAATATTATCAGTACGTGTCACGTTAAATCGGATTCGCCACTTTCACTATATATGAAAGACCTCAAATTGCATTATCATGATTAATCGCCAGGAGTGTTTAAAGCGTCAGGCAGGTGACGCATGATCGGTTTCCTTTTGTTAGGGATCAGGGTGGGGAATGAGTTGGCAGTGTGTGCCATTTTTGATCTGAGCGTGGACTGCGCTCACCTAGGATAGAAGAGGTGGAGCCCTGTCATGGGAAGGGTCCTCTGCCCCACACAGGATACCAGCTCAGGAAAAAAGCATGTGAGGGGCTCTGCTGAACCAGTAAGGAGATAAGCTGATAAGGGACTGTGGGGAAAGTCTATGGAACTCAGAATGCAGGTGATTGGTCTGTGGTTCTACCCAGGCCTAAAGTGCAGATAGGTTGCCTCCTGATGAGTGGAAGTGGCGGAGTAGGGAACCTACCTATGCACGTGTGATTAGATTCAAAGCAATGATCCCTGGCACTGCGTTCTGCTTGGGTCACTCTCACCAGGGGTTGCCATCTGACGGGCAGGTTGGGATCTATAATAGGCAGTACCCCACAGTATGACCTCCTAGATATCCATGAGGTTTAGGTAGTACGTGTATCTAAGCACCCCGAGAAACAGGCCACAACCCCCATGAGGAGAGAATGTTAGAGTATGGCCTCAGGGGTCATCTCTGATTTCCCCATTGTGATACCCCAGAGCCAGGGTGTGGTGATTGTGTTCACCAAGCAGACGTAGAGGAAAGTTGAGCCGCGGCACCACACGGTTTATCCAGAAGCCCAACTGACTCCAAACAAACACCAACGTCCTAGGAACCCAACGGTGCACGCACACACGCGCACCATAACAACACTACCACACAGGGAGTGGGTGGATAATGAAGGGTATGTTAATTTAGATTATAGGGCTTCCTGGATTACTGGATCCAGCTGTTATGCTTGCTGCCCCTATATGTTCTTAATACCCTTTTTCCTAAAAGACCACATTATCCTGAACCTAAGTGTGGACAGTGTTCCATTATGCTATTATTTGTTGGGACACGGGAGCTCCAGACCTGCTCCGGTTCGAAGTTTCATGGATCAGATATGAGGCTGCAGGAGTAAATATGAAATGCTCAGGGCATCTTCTGATTGGCCCCAGTACATATATTTGATAATCTGATCCGTAGAGTTTTTAAAAATTCTCCTTCCGATGTAGTCATAAACTGTAAGCAATGGACCTATGTATTTTTGCTCACCCCCTATTGCGCCTACAAAGGCATATAGGAAGTTTGTACCTCAGCTGAACAGGACTACATTCAACTATTGCTGCTTCTTTGGACTGCACAATACATCTCAAAAATGAATTAGTAAAATAAATGTTTTTATTGACTTTGCCAATGGCACTGCAATCATTTCTGAATTTCAAGCGTTAAATAATTTATCTGTGACAATATTAATTACACTTCGCCAGGCAGTGCATAAAAGGCACCGCCAAAAGCAATGAGGGGTGCTAGCAATAATCAAATCATTTATAAACATGGCAATGTACAAGAGGGAGTTTCTTTTTCTTCAAAAGCTGATCAATTACAAAGATAACGATCCTCCAGACAGCAAAACAGATTTGTTTTGCTATTATCGCTCTAAACAGAGATTATTAATTACTTCTTGGGCCGGGTACGTCTTGTGCGCAGGATATAATGACAAGCCCAATCTCCCCCTACCTTTTGCTTCTCTTAAATAAGCGTGGCTCTTGCGTAACCTCTTCCCTACCCCCGGGATCAAACCCCCTCCTTACTCTTTCGATACTCAGATCTATCCCAAGGTCAGAGACGGCAGAACCTATTTTAACTTACGTTGCAAAACATGGAAACCTGGAGGATTGGATAACTATAAAAGCAGGGAAAGACCCCGCAAAACCCCACACACCGAATCCCCCGGATTTATCACGACTGATTCATCACTGTGGGATGAGGTCCCATGCTAGGGTCGTAACCAAGGTCAACACCCCTAGATAAGACTGTCCTGGATAGGTCTCCCACATATCTCACAAGAACTGCATTCAGCCATCCTAGACACCCGTGTGAACATCAAACCCAACTACTGCACAGCCTTGTACACAGGCATTGCCAAATGCTATCTCAATTCCTTAGTATGGTCTGAAATTAGGCAAGCAGCGGGACTAAGGGGTAGACCCTCACAGAAGAAATGTGTTTATATGGTTCTTCATGCCACACTCCTCCCACTTTTTTAAGCAGCAATGTAAGGATCACTCGTATTCTCACCTACTTTATTGGTACTTAATTGATCAAACTGTCAAGGATTAAGGGCTGAGACCACATTGCGGAGATTCGAACTGCTGTCCTGCTAAGCTCGCTAAGTTATCTTGGCTTATAAACCCTACCATAAGAACCCTCCATTGGATCCCTCTCAGAACAAGAATGCATCTCAAGATCCTATACCATGCAGACACGCGTTCTTCACCAACACCACACCCTCCCACTGCAGCTACAGAAAAACTCCTGCTACTCATCACCTAACCAGTTCATCGAGGCAGCCCCACCTCTGAAACGTAATACGCCTACATTAAAAAATGTTGGAAGGGAAAAGTGATAATTGTTAACCCAGTCAACTGCAATCTCAGCAACCTCTATTATGCTGCACCCTCTCTTGGCTCCTTCAGGGACGTTCTTAAAGATGTGCTTACCAGACCTTCTTAGACTGTCAACTTTGTAGAAAAGATCCTGGATCCAGGAAGAGTCCCAGGAGACGTATGGATCCAGGAAGAGTCCCAGGAAAAGTATGTATGCAGGAAGAGCGTCTGGAGAAGAATGGATCCAGGAGGTGCCCATGGAGAAGTGTGGATCCAGGAAATGTCCCAAGAGGTGTATGGATCCAGGAAGAGTGCCTGGAGAAGTATGGATCCAGGAGGGGGCCCTGGAGAAGTGTGGCTCCAGGAAATGTCCCAGGAGGAGTATGGATCCAGGAAGTGTGCCTGAAGAAGTATTGATCCAGGAAGAGTCCCTGGAGAAGTATGAATCCAGGAAGAGTGCTGGGAGAAGTATGAATCCAGGAAGATTCCTTGGGGAAGTATGGATCCGGGAAGAGTTCCTGGAAATGTATGGATCCAGGATGAGTGCCGGGAGAAGTACGAATCCAGGAACAGTCCTTGGGCAAGTATGGCTCGAGGAAGAGTCTCTGAAGGAGTCTGGATCCAGGAAGATTACCTAGAGAAGTGTGGTTCCAGGAAGAGCCCCTGGAGGAGTATAGATACAGTAAGAATGCCTGGAGAAGTGTGGATCCAGGATAGGTCCCTGGAGAAGAGGAGTAAGCCTGTCAAGGGAAGGGTCCTCTGCCCCACACAGGGAGCGGATACCTGCTCAGGAAAAAAGCAGGTGATGGTCACTGCTGAACCAGTAAGAAGATAAGCTGATAAGGGACTTTGGGAAAGTCGTTGGAACTCAGAATGCTGGTGATCCAGTAAGAGTTCCAGGAGAAGTATGAATCCAGGAAGGGTCCTTGGGAAAGCATGGATCCAGGAAGTGTCCCTGGACATGTATGGATCCAGGAAGAGTGCTGGAGACGTATGAATCCAGGAAAAGTCCTTGGGGAAGTATGGATCTGGGAAGAGTAGTGTCGGGAGAAGTATGAATCCAGGAAGAGTCCTTGGGCAAGAATGGATCCGGGAACAGCCCTGAAGAAGTGTGGATCCAGGAAGAGTCCCTGTAGACATATGGATGCAGAAAGAGTAACTGGAGAAGTGTGGATCCAGGAAGAGTCACTGGAGAAATCTGGATCCAGGAACATTGCATGGAGAAGTATGGACCCAGAAAGAGTGCCAGAAGAAGTATGGATCAAAGAAGGGTCCCTGGTGAAGTATGGATCCAGGAAGAGTCCCTGGATAAGTATGGATCCAAGATGATTACATGGAGTTGTATGGATTAAGGAAGAGTACCTGGAGAAGTATGGATCCAAGAAGAGTATCTGGAGAAGTATGGATCTAGGAAGAGTTCCTGGAGAAGTAGGATAGTATTTGGTTGCGCTTTCCAGATCAGCCATTTTAAGCTTTGTGTTAGAAGATTGTCCCTACCAGGCATTCGCCCGCATTCTTGCACTGGGAATATGCTTCGCCTTTTTGCTTTCTCACCCCAATGCTATATTCTGTTTTCCACCCTACACCACTGTTGGGTAATCAGCAAAACTCCTTTGCAGTCCTGGTTTTCCTATCTGTGTGCTTGAATTTGTTGTGGGAACTGATAACTTTCTGATAAAATCGTTCGTATTGTTGTTGAATCTTGCAATACAACCATTTCTTTTTTAAACGGAAGTTCTTAAAACCCTCTTTTGCCCAACCTCCCAGTAACCTCAGAAGGCAACCTGCAACAAACTGACTGCTAAGAGACTTGCTTAGCGATTGTTCAGTTAGACCAGCACATGCTACAAATTGATGACGCTAAAATGCAATTCAAAATTCACCTGACTTGTGTTCTTCTTGGCCTATTTTGGCAGAAATGTTCCTGCATTGTATATTATCTAGGAGCAGGCAAGCCATTTTCTTTGAGATCTGATCTTCTGAACTGCAGCAGTGATCATTGCCATTAGCGCATATCATGTTTTAACTCTCTGTGCACCTACACGACTGCACATAGGGGGTCCACCTTTACCAGGGTGCTTCTGCATACACGCATGCCGAGCAGAGGGAACTGGAGGGGCGGTCCCGCATCTCTCAAAGGAGATTCATCAAACGAGGCGCAGAAGCACATATTCATCACTCATAATATGCTAATAAACTTCCAGCGGGCACACTACCCCCGAAATATGTTCTGCTCTGATCACAGTGGTCTATAAAAAAAAGAATCACGGAACAAAGATATTCATTGCATAGATCAGTAAGCTGAAATTAAGCTAGGGAATGGAAAAGAGATTGCAGTCGTTGGCAACTGTGAATCAGCTAAAACACACTGGTCAAGGCAATGGTGATAGCAGTGGAACTCAGATGTGAAGCCTGCTCGGTCTAGTCACAAAACAGTGTCATGTAAACACAGGAGAATGAGAACATGGTTATCCGCGCTTTGGATATCGATATCAAGTTATTCATTTGTGTGTGGAGCTGTCAAGGCGGGTTCTATGTGATCATTCTGAATATTGAAGGCTGCGTACAAAGAATACCAATTGTTTTTGGACGATTTGGTGAGGTCTTGAATATTTGAAATGATCACGTTTTCGGGGCGAGGGGAGGTTATCCCCCTCGGCCCCCCTTAAAGCTGTTCCCTTACCTGCACAATCCCGTGCTGGTGGGGATTTTCTTTTAATTGGTGGGTTTGAAAGACTGAATCCCCCATCCCTCACCCACCCCCTCCATTTCCCAGCAACTACAGTCTCCCTCAGCCCCCTGAGTCATACACACGTACATTTACCGGCTCCCTCTTCCCTGCCAATCCCCGCCATACGCACTCCTTTCGCCCCCACAGAGACACAAACACACTGACACCCATCTCCCCCACTCCAAACATGCTTACAGAACAGACACACACAGACACCCAAACACTTACCTGCGACCGCCACAACGTCCGTCTCCCGGCACAGCCACATCTGTCAGCCCCTGGCCTGAACGCCCTTGTGTGTGTCGAGGGGCAAGACAGGTCGATTTAGAAACACTGCTCAGAGCGGTCTCCAACCGTCTTTCTAAATCAATCTTTTTGTTTTCATTTTTTAGTTAAAAAAAACTTCACTCTAGTATGCCTTACCTCATCTATTCGCCTTTTTCCATTTTTGAAAACGAAGACTAGCAATAATGATATTAGTTAGTTTGTTTCTTACTATTGTGACCAATGAATAACAGCTAGTTGGGGCCGAATTGACTCATGCTAGTACTTTTAAAAAGAATTCATAACAAGGAACAATATCATTGTAGCAGTGAATCCTTCTCCCACTGTCTCTACCTCCCTTAATAAGAAACATGGCAGTGGGACACTACATGCCGTATTCGCGTGGGCAAGTTGCACTGATAATGCTGCGTTCTCGGTCTATCCTAGCAGGAAAAATGTAGTCTAGTCCCAAAAAAGTAAGCAAAGTTTTTGTTGACTCAGTATTTTTTATTTATTTACTGTGAAGTTCCTAAGAGCTTTTATTGGTATACCAAAGATGACCATTAATTTAATCTACTCCAACAAAAGTTTGACCAGGCTATTTTCACCAGGATTTAAGAGATTTAAACAGGGTAAGCTCTTTGTGTTTTTTAATAAAAATCTCATCAAATAAGCACAAATAGTTGTATCTAGATCACCCAGAATGTTATTCTTCTTCGAACCATATTATTCAACACAATTTACTAATTCTTTACTATAATGCAAAACATATACACACATATAAATTGAGTGGATTGCAATACAAGATGTTTTACTAATGAATATGATTTTTCTTTTTATCTTTTTATTTTGATATTTGTCTAATCTTGTTTTGTATCATACTTTTGTAACTAATATTTCCAACTTTTTATGATTTATCACTATTTACGGGTTTGTGGTTGTACAGGTGCTTATATTTATTTGCTGACTATTGCAACTCACCATTACTAACAACACTATGTAGAATGTTTGTCCTGAGGAAGAGTGTGTGTAACTTGAAACATGTGCTGAAGTTATCTACTTTCGTAGGACTATCATACTGGATGCATTTCCCATTGGAAAACGCTTTGTGAATCAGGTCCAATTGACTATATTTCTTGCTAAACATATTAATCAGTCCCTTCGTTGAGTGCAGTTGAAGAAAAAGCAATAATAAACAGCACACAATCAGAAAACAATGTAGTTTACCTGATCTCAGTCGGTTGACAAAGAAATCAGTGAAAGCATTCAATTAGCGACAAAGTGGTAGAAAGCACCGCCAAAAGGCATTGGGGGTCATTCCGAGGTTGGAGGTAAGGAATTACCGGCACCGGTAAGGGTGCCTATGCCGGTAATCCCTTACCTCCGTATTCCGAGGTCCCTTTGCGGGTTCTTCCTTACCTCCTGCTTTTCGCAGGAGTTAAGTACGGGACCCGCAAAGGTACTTCGGAGGTAATTACGGTACCGTAATTTACGGTGCCGTAATTACCTCCTTCCCCATTCCCATTGAGCCCTATGGGGCAGAAATGGGAATGTGGAAGGGCAAAAGGTGAATGGGGAATTACCGGTCCCTCCAACCCTGGAATGGACCGGTAATTACTCCATTCACCATGCCGGATTTGGGACGGTTTCGGAGGCAACCATGGAGCTAATTACTCCATGGTTAGCTCCAAACCCGGAATGAGGCCCATTGGCTTTTATAAAAAAAAGAGCAAATCACCTACTGGAAAAGTTTCTGAATATTGGTCACAACTGCTAAACACGGTATTTGTCGTTTACGAGAGGGCAGTATCTAATTGCTAATGCACTTTACTAAATACAAGTCAGCCCTCCGAAGAGGAGGCGCCTTTGAAAAGAGAAACCGTAAAATTACTTTTCGGTTTAACTGCTTAGCATTTTATTCTATCTGGCGTGGCTCAGTTGTGTTTTCCATTTCCCAAACAATGAATAATGGGTGTATTGATTTGCCGAGGTCAAATGGAGGATATGACGAGTAAATGGAACACACGGCTTATAAAATCTTTAAAGGCTGTTCAGATGAGCACTTTGCGGTGCTGGTACTTTTTTGGACCAGCTACTACTAACACAAAACCTTTTCGGACTCCTAATTTAACATAAGTGCTGCACGGAGCTTAACAATCTACACTGAATACAAGAATAGATGAGACTGCGGCCTAATTGGGCGTCTAGATGATGGGAAGAAAATTGCAGTCCTCAATTACTGGAAGGGGGGGGGGCTTTCTTATTGCTACGTGCTGGGTGATTGCACCTCTTTCCCTTCCGTAGCACCTTAGCTCTCCTCCCCTGTCACCTTCTCTCCGGGGCTGACTCTGAGCTTGTGATAAAAGTCATGTGGAAATACGACATTCTCCCCTCCAGTTTCCAGCACCACCATTCTAAAGTGGGTGGAAGTATTGGAGGGGAGATGTACTTTCCAGCAGAAATAGCTGCTAAAATCTCCTGTTGTGGAGGAAACATGTGTTCCAGTGGCATTGGGAGTATTTCTTTAAAGACTGTGGGCCTCATTACGACTCAGGCGGTAAGGGTTTTACGCCGGCGTAAACAGCGCCGACCCTTACCGCCTGAGTACGAGGTCCCTTAGCGCCATGGCGGATTTAACACCTGCTTTTAGCAGGTGTTAAAATCCATGGCGCTAAGGGACCATGGAGTTAATTACGCCACCGTAATTTACGGTGGCGTAATTAACGCCTTCCCCACTCCCATTATGCCCTATGGGGCAAAAATGGGAATGGGGAAGGGTAAATGGGGATTGGGGACTTACCGCCCCGCCAAGGTCGGAATGGGGCGGTAAGTCCGCCAACCACCATGGCGTAAACGTAGTTTACGCCATGGTGGTAAAGTCACGGCCCAGGCGGTAACTTACCGCCTGGGTCGTAATGAGGCCCTGTCATTTCTGTAATTTAAGAACGCTTTCTTAAACTTTCATTAAACTAGAAAAGTGTTGCTGCAGTCTAAGAAATGCATTGTTTATAAAAGGCAAAAGTGTGCAGTGGAGTTTAATGGCACCTCCGAGGTGTCGTATTTTAACTCCTTTTATTGACGTGCTAAACCTGTGCTGCTGGGAGGAGAATCCCCTCCATGTGGCTGGCCTGCATTCCTCATGGTTGCTAGGGCTGTTGTTAAGCCGTAAATCAGGCCCATGCAAAAGCGGAGGCTTTCATGTCCCTGCACCACATTCTTTCCCTGTAAGAATGTGGTGCAGCTAAGAAACGTGTTGTTGGCTAGGTACAACACATTTCTATTTTTACACGGGCCTCTGAATCACGCCGTCTGTGTATTTGCGGTTCTTCCATCTAGAGTGGCCAATCTCTTTCTGTTGACTCACGCCACCTCGTCTTAGCTGCTTTCACTCTATTCTCCATCTGGTACCCATTTCACTATCCGTGTCTCAATGCATTTCGATCCTTTCTGTGTCCTCTAATACACCAGCTTGCTTTTTTTTGACTCCCAGTCTAAGCAGTGCTATCTTTTCACCCTCTCTTCACCACATGCTGTTAGTTCCTCCCCATTTGAATTGCCCACTCGTTTTCTCTAGGAGCTGCACCGTTCTCTAATACGCCCCTGCTGTTTCACTGTTCTCTTCATCTCCCCTCAGTCTCCCGTCCCATCCACCCCTACATCTGCCACTCCCCATCCACACCTTGTATTGCACTTTTCTGCATATTTTATTTTGCGCTTCCGCTCCCCTCTATGGTTGTTTTGCCTCCACTGAATCCTGTCGGTTGGAGAACTGAACTGCGCAGCAGCTGCACTTTCAATGATGAAGCACTTTCAGGCTGGGACTGGCTCATAGGGCAATGCCCGAATTGCACCCCCAACATGCTAGTGTGAGACAGTTTTTGGGGATGAAAGTGGGCCGATTGTTGGGCCAAGTGGGCCTGTTTGGTGTGTTACTTTACTGTACATTAAGTTGTTGCAAAGAAATAGGGCCTCATTACACGGATGGCGGTGGACCAAGGTGCTATTAGCACCTTGGTCCATGCCGGTAAAATACCGGCACTGCCTTGGTGGAAAGGGGAATTACCGCCCTATTCCAAGGTTGGTGGGGCGGTAATTCCCCCTTCCCCCATTGCCCTTCCCCATTCCCATTTTTGCCCCATAGGGCATAATGGGAATGGGGAAGGTGCTAATTACGGCACCGCAAATTGCGGCACTGTAATTAGCTCCCTGGTCCCTTTGCGGGTTGGTTTTTAACGCCTGCAAAAAGCAGGCATTAAATTCCCCAACCTGCAAAGGGACCTCGTAGTAAGGCGGTAAGGGTTTACCGGTACCGGTAAAATACCGCTACCGGTAAACCCTTACCGCCTACCGTGTAATGAGGCCCATAGTCTTTAAAATGTGCAAATTGCAACACATTTTTCCAGAAACTCCCCCATGAGTGCTATTGTGTTTGTGACGGTGGGCCACGTTTTCATTGATGCCCAAGCCAATTTTATGCAGCTGTCCGACCCTGAGCACTGTGAAGCCATAGGTCTGACAGCTGTGTTTTATTCAAAATAGCCATGACACCAAACTATTGCTCTCTTAAATTTGCAGGGAGATATTGCATGAAATGGCTCAAAATATTTTTTTCAAACTCAGTCTGTCACTTATCACACTCATTTGCACCAATGAATGCAGCCAGAAATAAACGTATTGTAATGACTACTAACAAAACCAATTGTTCTGTCTTTTGTATTGTGAGACACTTTTCTGTGTTGGTGGAAGGGATGCAGAGGGAATGAACCGAGCTAGTGGGTAAAACACAGATGGGTTGGGAGCATGGAATGAGGGAGAAGGGAAGTAACATGCGAGGACACAGGAGATGGGCAAGTGTACAAAGGGGAGCAACAGGCAGCCCCCAAAGGAGAGGGGATTGAGGTGTGGCTGAGAGGCTTCATTACAACTGTGACTGATGCCCCAATAGTGACACTACACATAGGCGTAAATAACTATGTACCACCAATTCTTCGCATAATGTTCAGTGTGTTGTGAACACAGGGAGGGCCAGTATGTTCAGTGCTTGTTAACATATTAGTTCCTGCACCGCTGCAGGATGGTTTTCAGTCTCACAAAACAGTCTAATTGAATTGGATGATACATCATAGAGCTCCTTCTACAAATCAACAGATTCACCGTTTAAAGTGCATTCTTTCCAAATGCAAAATTTTTGTGAAGACTTACATGCAATCTGAAAAGTCTAACTTTTTTATTGACTGCTGTTCTTTTTTTGCCATTGATGCGGAGTAGAAAGCTTCAAAGCACTAGCAAGAGAGGGAGGTTGGAAAGCAGGAAACACATTGTGGAAAAGCTGAACGAGGTAGGCTTCTACCTAAGTGGAAAAACATGTTTTGCATTCCAGTCACCCAACCACAAAACAAAGGCTGATCCAGAATGCACACATAATGTGAAAAGTAGATCAGGATCTCTGGCTTCTCACCATACATGGCTAATTGAAGTGGCTTGTAATCATTCATTGAGGAGAGTTACTGTGGCAGAGAGAGCCCAACCATCAGAAGCTCAAGCAGGTGGTATGGAATGTAGTTTGGTTTTTGGGATTTTGGTAAAATCTGATTTAATCTGATCTGTGCCCCCTGAAAATAATGTTCTCTTAGGAGATTATCCGAAAATGTTTGAAAAAGTCCAGTAGATGCCAGCACTGACCTTGCTACTCGTGGATGCCTATATTAATTAATATTGTGAAAATGAAAAGCAAGGCAAGCTGTGCCACAGAGTGGAAGTGTTCAGTCATTTTCATACCAAATATTAAACTGAAATAAGCCACATGATATGCTCACTTTAATAATTATGTATTGTCTGGCCAATGTGTTTTTAAAAAGTAATAATTTACAGTTAATTATTGCATTCCTGAAGCTACAGGGCTGAAAAACGCCATTTGTAAATTGTAATTGGTTATTTATAATGCACTTAATACCCAGAGGTTTCAAAGTGTGGACCTGGGGATCGAACCTGTGTTGCTCCGCGTCGTCTCGCTTCCAGGGCGAGCACTTTGACCCTGAGCTATCCTCCCCACCCTAAGTTAGTAATTTACTGCAGAAGATTCCAACAAACTACTTGATCAATAGGCCTCCATCAAACACTATGCTGTTCAAGTTATTTTTGGTAAATGGGCCAAGAAATTGTAACTTCTATTTCCATAAGGCAACGTTTTCAGCAAAATGTTATTGTACAGTTTAGTGAAAGAAAAACAGAGTTATGTCTGTGATTTGGACTCCTTAATTACCAGTGACATAAACACTCAGCCCTTTTCTCACAGTTCCAGAATCAATTTAACCATCGACTTAGTAAATATGCAAACTTTATATTTTGACAAATGGCTTTAATGAAATCTGTGTGACCAAAAGATTAGTCCCCTACAAATGTTTTTTTAAAGGTTTGTCAATTGTTTGTCCTGCATGCAGTTTTGAAAATGAATATACAGATACACCTATATCTGTCTCTCAAGCAGCTTCCCCTTCCTCCCTTGTACACTTTGATTTATCTTAACTTTGGGTAGTGCATGACTTAGGTTTTATTTGCAAAATTGATTTAATCTCTTTCCTTGCCCCATGTCAGAAAACTGGAGCCCATCTAGTCCTTATTTGCATTTTTATATGAGTAGTTTTCCTTTTCCATTATGAATTTATGCCTACAAGTCAGAGAATGCAAAGCAATAACAAGGGCTGTATTCAAAATAATAACGCATAATATAACACATGTTTTTGTCTAAAGTGAAAAACACATTTGTCCGTGATTTGTTTGAAGGAAAGAATGAGTAAATACTGATAACACCACACATTTTGAAAACAATTAAATCCCTGTAAAAACAACACTGGAACCAGAAAAATATACACCTCTGAAAAGAGGCAACCCTTATTTATTTATTTATTTATTTATTTATTACATTTATATGGCGCGCAGGCAGCCCAGGGGCATTGTGGCGCTGTTACTTGTAGGGGAACTTAGTTACAGGTACAGGTACAGGTTGTCCCATGGGTTACCAACCCTATTTGAAGTTAAATGCCAATGCTTGTCTCCTTAAGCAAGGCCTGTAATGTGAATGCTTGCTGAAGCAAGGAGGTCTTTGCATACATTTTGCAATAGCAAACGTGGCTCCTGTGTAAAACATCAGACAAAGCATTCCACATATTGGAAATAATGTGAGCAATCATTTTTCAGCCTTGTGGACTTTTCTGGGACTGGAGATCTGGAGACGTTAAGCTGCAGGTGAACTGAAGTTCCTGGCAGAGGTTTAGTGTTGGGCCAGAGTTGTATTGATTGATACCCTGATAGGGCATGACCATGAAGGGGATAAGGTTAAAGTCCAGCCTCTGTTTTACTGATAGCCATTCTAGGGATTTAAGAGTTGGTGTGAAATTACTGTAAGCTTGTAGGCCTCTATTCATACAGGCTGCACGATGATGGATACGCTGTAGCCATTTCATAGATTTCTTTGCCCTACCTGCATAAAGGCTAGTGCAGTAATTCAGTTGGGAAAGAACCAATACTCTCATTTCCACTCCTTGGTGACCAGAGATGAGGAGGGGTAGTGTTCCCTTTAGAAAGTGGATCTGAAAGTGGTCCGGTTTGCTCACTGAAGATATCTGGGAGATGTGGTTGGGTAGTTGTTGAAAATGAATCCTAGTTTTCTTGTCTTTAGTGTGAGTGTGTGTGGGCAGCCCAATAAGGTTGCCCACAAAAAGGAGATAGTCTGTGGATTCAATGAGATGTAATGCATGATTTCAGTTTTGCCCCCCGGTAGCACATGCTGTTGCTTGTCACCCCGTCTTGGATCATCCATGTTGGGCTACTGTAGGATGTTGTTGTTCTTGCTATCAAGACCCAATCATGTTCAAAAAATATAAAGTTGAAATGTTTATTTCTAGTTTGTTCACTGCAAAAATTAATTGCTTCTTAAAAAACAGTAAATTTACAGCTCAAGAAACATTTGTTATAACTTTGCTCCTACTATATAATAATAGGGGTTGGATGATGAAGGTGAAAGGTGTCTAGAGGGGGAGCAGGCATGAGAGGAAGACTGAGAGATAAGTAAGCGAGGGAGACGAGAATTGGGTAATTTAGAAAAGAGGAAAGAATAGATCCCTGCTGAATTTGAAGGCCGAGTCTTTCTTATTCCTCTATCGTCAGGGTTCTATATGGACCACCTCACTTTACACTACAGGATGAACCTCATGTTAAAGGACCAGTCTCATGGATCAGCTGTTCTACTTCCCCTTTTGGCTTTGCTGATGCCAGCCCTCACCTGTTTTCAGCCTTACAGTTCAACACTGCCAGCAACATCACTTTTGGGTAGGCGAAACATGCACAAGTTGGAGCTTTGTTTACCACATTGTAGCTATAATGTTGAAGTGCCAAGATGGTCACCACCAAACTGGCTCACAACTAAGCATAGATAAAAACTTTAATGGGGATACAGCCACATTCGGTGAAGGAGGCTGCTCGACTTCCAGATCACCCAAAAAAGGACCACCATAGGATTTTACCTCACCAGGCTGCACCTATGCCCTCTCATTTGCCAAACAAGGGTCATGTTACCTGGAACTCTCTGCTACGGAACACACCAGGGCAGGGACGGCATTAGAGCCTTTCAGACTTTTACTTTGAATTGGGCCCGAGCCTGGGGGGCCTTCCGAGCAGCTGCCCTGTGTTGACAGTCTTTTGACGCAGCAAGATAATCCTTTCATTTAGGACATTAAATGTACACTTTACAGCGCACTAATTGTAGGCTGTCGCCTCCCTGGGCTTTTCAATATCTGGAAAGGTTCTTGTCACCTCGTTGCCTTTTTACTCCAGATTCCTCTACTCAACGTTGCAGGTTGCCTTCGCTTGCGCATTAAGGCCATCACCTGTTTTGATCTTTTCATTATCCAGAAGTGTGCTTCTTCCCTCATTGCCTTTTGCTCCAGTTTCATGTATACTAGCCCCTGGCTGACAATGAGCATTAGAGTTTCAGCTCACAGCTGTCTGCCCGCCCCTTGACATTCTACACCCCTGCTCCATTGAATCCACAAACACCTAGAAGTTTACGCCTGGCACAGAGCAGTGTTCCTTCTTTTATGGATGCATCTACACATTTGCAAAGCAATCTTACTCAAGCTCCTGCTTCTACTAATAAAACATAGCACATTTTCCTGCAGGTTCCAACCATACTCTCAGCCTTTCCGGCCTACAATTATATTAAGTGCTCTCCCTCTCAATCCTATTTGTTTCTATTTGCTCTTCCACCTTCAGCTCAATAAGTATGCAGTCTGTCTGTGTACAGTGACATCTCTAGAAATCAATACTGGGGATACAAACCAGGGTGCATTAGTAGAACAGGGGGCAGGAGTGCGGGTGGTGGCAAGTCAAATCATGCCCAAAATGCCAAAATGGTTTAAGTAAACGTATTTTACCAAGCTGGTTAAAGAAAGATGACAATATACAAGTTCATAGTAGGTTTAAGATAATAGTTTTGAATCAAGTAACTATGCACCCTTAAAAGTTAACTTCATGTTCAACAGTTGCAAAAGGTCCCTCCAAAACCTTCCATAGGCATGTAGTTTAACAGGTGTTTTATTATGCGTTTTTTCACTGAACGCATATTAGCATCATCTAGCTTTAAACAATTAATGAAAAAAGACATAACAAATGAAATTAACAGTCTGCAATCTCACTGCCCCAAGCTCTTCCCTTCAAGGCCCAACCCACAGTACCCTGATTGGCATCCCAGCCAAACCTCTATGTTACAATGTCAACATGGCAGTTCAACTGTTTTCCTTAAGGTACCCCCCTCACCTGTTTGAAACCAAATCAATAACAATATTCCTTTCAACAATGGTCCATTATTTCAAGTTTAACAATAATAATATCACAGTTGTATCTAGTGCTTAATTTCGATTACCTCTCGCCTCCAAGTGCTGTACTAAGTGTTATTATTATCCATATGAATGGACATGTAGTATAACGTAACATAGTCTTACATAGTGCATCTGTGAAATTTATGGTGGCCTTGTGGTGTGTGGGATTGAGTAAGTGTTTTATCTAAAATGGAAAACTCAAGATTTACTAGACGTCAGCACTGACACTCTTGAATAGCCCTATGCAGAGCACAGCATGTGACAGAGCTAAAGATGTAGCAGACTGTGTGATAGATTCTGAGTTGCTCCCCAAGGTTCCTGTGGTTGGAATGGTGCTAGCAGGCATACATCTGCTGTGTGTGTTATAGTCCTGTGTAGTTTAAAGGTACCAGTAGATGCAAAGGATGGGGAGGGGCACAGTGATTTGGGGCTTCTGTGGAGTCATATTGGAATGTTAGGGATAGACTGGGCTGAATTGGTAGAGTTCAAATTGTGTTGTTATCCATTTTTTTAATAAACCATTTTAATAAAGTTTTCAAACAAAAAGGTACACACCAGAAAGCAAAGGCATACAGCAAATGGGATTTGCAAAGTAAATATGTCACCCCAGAACCTGTTCAACACCCCTGATACAATGCACCCAAACTCTCCTGCCCTACCCATCCACCACCCACTAAAACCCCCTCACAGTGCCCGTAGCCACACCCCAGCACCATAAACGAACCCTGTACCCCTCCATCAACCCAACCCTCAGCCTGCCTCTTACCTCTTACATTTTGTAATGTTTCTGGGGACAGCTCCTTTCTCAATATATCCTAAGTTCGAGTTCACAACAGTGATTTTTGTTATCCATTTGATGTGGTCTTCTTACTTGCGAAGGGTCAGAAATTTGAGGTGGACCAAGTTATGAAGTTTTCTCAACAAATGCCATTTTATTATAATATAAGGTTCAATGAACGTCTCACTATCCTTAACCTGACAAGGATCTCCTTGCCTAAAATAAACTACAGAAAGCGCTCTAACAAAGCATATCTGTCCCTCACACTTATACATATAACAAATAACCAAGGAAGGGAATGGCAGTTCAAAACAATACTGTTTGAATTCACAAAGTGACCACAGTCACTCTTCATAACATGGGCAAACCCCCCTTTCCCCATGTTTAAATGTGATTCTGCTTCACAGTTAAAAAAAAAAAAAACAAGAAAATCTTCTTTGTAACATAGTTCCAATACAGTTCGATTCAATTTCAACTTGTCAACAGAAAGTTCCAACTCATAACATACACGTCTCTTCTCCTCCTTTTAACAGGTTCTCAGTTCCTCAATGGCAACAATGATTGTCTTATTCAGGATGATTTGCCACTCTTACAACTCAAAGAAGTACAACTTCTCTGCTTCTCTGTAACAGCCTTGCACGGCTCTTCATCCACACTACTAATAACATTACAGGTTTTTGTCTAGACAACATTGTAGCACTCCTTCAACTTCCACCTGGCCTGCTTTCATGCCAGGACTACAATTGCCAAAGGTTGCCATCTGGGTATACTCACCTGCCTGAACAGCTTTTCGCAAAAACAAGTGCTTTTTTGGTCAATGTTAACTGACAAGACATTTACAACAGCTTCACAGCATTCAAAAAATTGCAGCTTCAAAACTTTCAACAACTTTTCAGGGAAAGCAAGGTTCACATTGTGCTAATATTAGATCACATATAACAATCTGTAATTCAAAAATCACTGAGACTATTCAAGCTGTGACCAACCTGGATCACTCTTGTTCTCTTGGTGTATAGTAAGAGCCCCCTATGAGCATTGGGTCCTCCCCACGATGAGCCGTGGAGGAGTGCCCAGTCCTCACAGGGAAACCCTCTGGGAAATAAAACCCTGCTCCTTCATCTTCACCGGAAGGAGTTGAAACAGGCTGCTCTAGAACTCTTCGTCTGCCTGCAGTTCAAGTGTTCACTGGGTATTCAAGTTCTTGTCTGTTACCCCTGAAGAGGGGAGAACGACCTTTAAGAAAGTAGAACTCAATATAAAGAGAAAGATAACTAGGAAATAAAATGAAGGAATATACCCTTTGAGGTCTTGGAGGTATTCATACAGTGAAGTCCTTGACGAATGAAAGAAGAAAATGCAGTTCTTTGTGAATGAAGGCTCCCGTCGTGGAAGAAGTTCTTCAGAATCTGGTGCCAGCGTAACGTTGATTTACCGCTGTAACTGGGGTTCTCACAATGTGTTCTGTCAAGACACTCTTCTGTATTGCACGATGGGTTGAATTATGGAAACGGATTGGATCGTTGCCGGGTAACAGGATAGCATTCCCGGAAGGCGGCAGCTGCAGACTTGTCTCACGTTGTAGCTAAGGCGGATGGGAACCAGAGCTGAAGTGTCGGGAAAGAGTAGAAGTGACGCGAGGCTCCCAGGGCTTCCATGTCAGATATCGAAATCCTCTCCCTGCACGGGGCAGAGCTAAACATGGAAGGCATTCAAAAGCTAGTACTGTATTGGCAATCCAGGGCGCCATCTTGCAGGGAAGAATAGTAGAAATGCCAATACGACCACAGCGCCGCCAGTGCTGCCAAACGGACCAGGAAACCCTAGGATTCCTGACAGTATGACCCCCCAGCTTTCCATGATGAAGTCTATGAAACTGACAAACCAGACATGCAGCATGAACATCACCAGCAGACTCCCAAGAACGATCTGCCGGGTAATACCCCTTCCAATCCACAAAGTACTGAAGTGAATGATGAAAATAACAAGAATCACATATCCCAGAAATTTCATATTCAGGCCCATCCACCATGAGCACCGGAGGGGGTCTGCCCCTCGAAGGACAGCCAAAATGGTCCGGAACGTCAGGCTTGAGTTGGGAAATGTGAAAGACCGCATGCATCCGTCTCCAAGAGGGTGAGAGCTGCAGCCGAACTGCAGCAGAACCCACAAGACTCAAAATCACAAAAGGACCAAAGTATTTCAGAGCCAACTTAGAAGGGACCAAATAACGGGGCAGAAAGCGGGAGGCCAACAAGACTTTGCCACCAGGAGCCCAAACAGGGTCAGGAGTATGATGACGATCCGCAAAATGCTTAGCACGCTCCTGGGCTAGTAAGAAAGAGTCAAGAGCCTGTGCATGACCCATCCAGGTTTTCTAGATCAGAGCATCCACTGTGGGAAATTTTGAAGAGGAACAGGCAATGGAAGGAAACGTGGCCGGGTGAAAACCATAAGAACAATAGAAAGGGCTGGATTTCAACGCCGTATGGAAAGAGTTATTATAAGCAAATTCAGCCAAATGAAGTAAATCAGCCCAATTGTCATGAGCAGAGGATACAAAACAACGAAGATAGCCCTGCAGAGTCTGATTAAGGTGCTCTGTCTGGCCATTCATTTGAGAGTGAAAACCAGAACTCAGAGCCCTCTTTATGTCCAGAACAGCACAGACCTGTTGCCAATAACGAGAAGTGTACTGAGATCCCCTATCGGACACTATAACATCAGGCAATCCTTGGCGAGAAAAAACATGTACCAGAGAAATCTGTAGGAAGTCCATGTAATGGAATGAAATGAGCCATTTTGGTGAAATAGTCAATAACCACCATGATAGCCGTAAAGTCAGTAGAGGGGGGTAAATCAACGATGAAGTCTGTAGAAATGATCTGCCATGGAAGATCCGGGTCATTTTCACCAGACTCCCTTGAAGAGGCCTTCGTGGCAACCTGCACTGTAAACAGGTTTCACATGAAGCGGCATAGTCACGAACATCCCCACCCATTGAGGGCACCAAAAATGTAGCTGAATGAGTTCTATTGTAGAGTTCTGCAGGGCACACTCTTGATGCTCTGATCTCTTCTGACCTTCCCCTCTCCGTCCCTCTATCCACTCCTCTCTCCTGGAGTGATCACTTTCTCCTATCCTCCCACCTCACCCTCCCTACCCCACAGGCAAAGCCACCCTCATCACTGCCACCCACCTTCTCGGTCATCCGACCCATGAAGCGCGTGTCAGTTGAGGCTTTCGCTGCCACCTTCTCGCGCCCCTCCCCCTTCGGCTGACTCCCACCCTGACACATCCCTCTCCATGCTCCACTCTGCTATATCTGATACTCTTGATATCCTTGCCCCTGTCATGAGAATCCACCTGAAGCCCAAAGCCAAATGTAACTCCTGGTATGACTCGGATCTCGTCACCCTAAAACGCAAGTGCAGGGTGGCAGAGAGGAAATGGCGTGCTTCATGTTCATCCTCTGACAAACTGGCCTGCCGCCTGCTCCAAAGGCAATACCGTCTCTCCGTTCTCACCAAGAAGAGAGCCCTTATCCAAGCCCGCATCTCTGCGGCATCTAACAACTCGGCTGAACTCTTTAAAATCTGCAAGGAGCTTGCCAACCCTGCTGCAGTCTCTACCTCTCCTGTCCCCTCCCAGGCCCTCTGCACTACACTGGCCTCTCACTTCATCTCTAAAACTCAGGACATCCTGTCCTCACTCTCCTCCTATCACCTCCCTCCCTCTCTTCCCGGCTCTTCCTCTGGCCCTTCTGCAGCCACCCCGCCTCCCTCCTTCTCTGCCTTTCCCCTTTTTTCTGCTGACGAGGTTTCCAGAAAAGTCCGATCTATGAAAGTGTTGTCTAAACAGGTTCACCCCTGTTCCTCCAAAACTATCAGGGACCACATTGACTCCCTGGCTCCTGCCCTGGCTGACTTTTGCAACCACTCCTTCGCCTCTGGAGTCTTCCCATCCCCCCTCAAGCACTCCCTTGTGCACCCTCTTCTCAAGAAACCCTCTTCCGACCCTTCCTGCCCGGCTAACTATCGCCCAATCTCCATCACTCCCTTCCTGGGCAAGCTCCTGGAGAAACTGACCATCTCCCAGCTTAACCTCCATGCTGAATCTGTTGGCAGTCTTCATGACCATCAATCTGGCTTCAGAGCAGCCAGAAGCACGGAAACTGCTCTCCTGAACATCCGTGAGGACCTGCTCTTGAACCTCGACTCCAACACTCCGTGTGTTCTCATTCTGCTCGATCTCTCTTCTGCCTTTGACACTGTCAACCATGCCATCCTGCTCAACCGTCTCCGTGATAACCTGGGTATCACTGGTCAGGCTCTGGCGTGGCTGACCTCTTTCCTTTCCAATCGACCCTCCCAGGTCAAACTTGGGTCCTTCCTCTCTGACATCTTTTTCTCCACCTGTGGTGCTCCCCAGGGATCTAATCTCTCTCCCTGGCTGTTCAACCAGTATCTGGCACTCCTTGCCCACCGCATCGCCGCCCTCTGCCCCAACTTTCAGTGCTATGCGGACGATACCCAGCTCATTTTCAGGCTACCCTCGGCCTCCTCCTCTCCTTCCCTCATCTCTGACTATCTGTCTGCTATCCAGGAATGGTGTGCCGCCAATGACCTCTGCCTTAATGCCAGTAAGACTGAGATTCTACTCATCGGCACACCCACTCCCACCTTCCCTGCAGCTCTCTGGCCAGCCTCTCTTGGCCCTCTTCCTGCTCCTACCTGCAAGGCAAAAAACCTCGGGGTCATCTTCGACTCCACACTCTCCTTCTCTCCTCATATATCTGACGTCTCTAAGAAGTCACACTGCCAGCTGCACCTCCTCAGAGGTATTCTTCCCTTCCTCTCCTTCCCCCAGAAGCTCACTGTCTCCCGAGCCCTGGTTCTCTCGAAGCTGGACTACTGTAACAGCCTCTATCTTAATCTGCCTGCCTCCACTCTCCGCCCTCTGCAACTCATCCAGAACAGAACTGCGAGACTCGTCCTTGGCCTCAAGCCCAGGGACCGTATCTCTCCAGGACTGAAATCTCTACACTGGCTCCCAGTGGCTGCGAGGATTAAGTTCAAAACCCTCTGCATTGTCCACAAGGCCTTCTGGGACCTGGGGCCTAAATACCTTCAACTCACTCTTCCAAAATATCTTCCTTCCCGAGCCCTTCGCTCGTCTGTCTCCAACTCCCTCAGGGTCAGCCGCTTCTCGAAGCAACGAGCTGGGGGTAGATCTCTCTCTGCGGCAGGGGCCTCCCTCTGGAACAGCCTTCCTGCCTCCCTGAAACTTGAGGAGAACCATCTCTGGTTCCAGAAGCACCTCAAAACCTTCCTCTTTGCTTCTGCTTTCTCTCTCCCTCTCCCCTGCTAAATTCTTCACTGAAACTGCACTGAACTGGGCCACCCTCACCAACCTCGGTCCTGGGCCCAGCCACTCTCCACTTGCACTGCCTCCCTGGCAACCCCTGCACTGCGGGACTGTCTCTGTATCCCTACAGCCCCCCCTTCCCAGCACTTGTCTGCACTTACCTTGCACTTGCCACCAGCTGGCCCTATTTATTTATTTTTTATTCTACTTACTTTGTACTGCACTTCCCCCCTCCCCTTCCCCTTGCACTTTTTCCCTTCCCCCTACCCCTGCACTTGCGCGGTCTGAATGACACCTGGCCTAGTAGGATCGTTGTCTGTCTTCCCCTTGTTCCCCCCTCCCTGCCTTGTCGCGCCTTGAAACACTTGTGTATAGACGCGTTACAAATGCCATATCATATCATATCATATCATATTGTGATGCAAACCCCTCGATGACCAGCAGTGGGAGCGTCATGACACATACGTAGAATCTCTTTCCTGAGCTCGACAGAAGGTACAAAAACCTGCTCACCATGGAAATATAAGTCCTTATCTTGGATCAAGGAATACTTTGTCAGATCATCCCGAAACTCTTCTTCCAAAGACCTTGTAGCAGAGGCCACCTTTGTAAGAAACTTACCAGATTGATAAAGCGGCTTTTGGAAACAATTGCTCTGGACAAAACTGTGAGGGTCCAATGGGATCCTTACGCGAAAGGGCATCCGCCCAGAGGTTATTTTTACCAGAAATAAAGCTACAAATAATGTCATATGGAGAGAAAAAATTTGCCCACCTTGCTTGATGACTGTTTCTGGTCTCAGCATACTGTAATGTTCTTAAAGTGTGATGATCTGTGCGCATCTCCAAAGGAAAGGTGGCTCCCAGCAACAAATGCCTCCACTTCTCAAATGCCTTTTTGATAGCCAAAAGTTCTTTCTCCAGAACCAACTCATTTAGCTCTGAAATTGTCAATATCTTCGAAAGGGAAGCTACTGGGCCCTCCACCCCAATATCAGATTCCTGAAGTAAAATGGCTCCCAATGCTTAATGGGAGGCATCCATCTCCACAATACACCTTTTTCCCTGATCTGGAGTTCTCATAATGGGCGAAGGGGTAAACTGAAATTTGAGAGCCTCAAAGGCTCCTTGAGTGCATGTAGACCATAGAAAGGGTGCACTTTTTTCAAAAATTCTGTAATAGGACGAATCAGGTTAGAGAAGCTAGGAATAAACTTTCTATAAAAGTTGGCATATCCTAAAAATCATTGTATTTCTTTAACATTAGTAGGACTAGGCCAATCTAAGATTCCCTCGACCTTGGACAGATCCATGGCCACCCCTTGTGGGGGCCAATACATAACCAAGTTAATGCACTTGTGATTGGTGAAACTGATACTTTTCCAATTTGCAATACAAGTGTTCATGCTGTAGACATCTGAGCACCTCCTGCACATGATGGATATGGTCTGATTCCGATGCTGAAAAGATGATTATATCATCAAGATATACAATCATATAATGAAGAAGTATATCCGAGAATACATGATCCATATAACGTTGCGACACAGCCGGGGCATAAAATAATCCAAAGGGCATAACCCTATACTCATAATGCCCAGAGGGTGTATGAAAGGCCGTTTTCCATTTGTCTGTGGAAATTGTAAATCCAGATTTGTGTAAAGAGTAGTTCCTTTGACCGCTTCTAGAATATTGGGAATAAGCGGCATCGGATACCGACCAGGAATGGTTATTTTATTCAATCCCCGAAACTCAATGCAGGGACAAAGCTCGTCTGTATTTCTTTTTGCAATGATAAATAGAGAGGCACCCGCTGGAGAAGTTGATTCCGCAATGAGACCATTCTGTGAATTTGTTTGCAAATAATCTTTCAGGACCCCATTTTCTTTGGCGGACAGAATGTACATGTGCCCACATGGAAGAGGTTGATCTGGTAACAGGTTAATGGAACAGTCATAGCTGCGATGGGGCGAAAGTTCTGAGAATTGAGGTTTTGCGAATATTTCTTGATAAGGCAAATATGGGATTGGGATTTCAGTAACTTGATTCAGAATTGCCATTTCGCTAGAGGTGATGGTAGATGTTATGGAGAGAGTCACAAACCCAATGGATCCATGTGATAGACTATTTTGCAGACAATGTTCGGAACCTAAAAAGAATGTTACAGCTATCCAGTTGATGAAAAGGTTGTGTAACCTGAGCTTTGGAAGTCCCAAAATTACAGGACAGTGGGCTGTTCAAATGATATCAAACGTGATCATTTCAGAGTGAAATGCAATCTTCATACAAGTGGGCCGAGTTTGTTCTCTGATGGGACCTGATGTAAGTGGACTCCCATCCACACTTTCCACAGGGATGGAAATGGCCTTGAAAGTGCGGCGAAGACCATGTTGGAGTGCCCACTCGTCATCCACAAAATTTCCTGTGCCACCACTATCCAGCAAAGCAGGAATTTGTTCTTCTTTATTAGGGTTAAGAACTAAGGAGATAAGTACTACTATGGCTGATTGTAAACATCCTCCTTCCCCTCAGAGAACTCAATACTCGGGGAAACTACACTCTCATCCCTGATCGTGGTTCCCCCTACGATCGGGTGCTGGCGTTTTCCGACTTGCAAGGAGGGTCGACCAGACATACATTCCCCAAATGGTATTTTGACCCACAATACATGCAGAGGCCTTGTGTTCTTCTGTGTAGACGTTCCCCTCAACTCAAGGGTCCTCGGGCGACACCCAACTGCATGGGTTCTTCAGTTGACACAGTCTTCAGACTAGTAGAGGAAATATCAGGGTGAAAGCGTGGACCTCAGTGTTTCCTTCTCTCATGATGGCGTTCTTGGAACCTGTAGTCTAATTGCATAGCAAAGGCTATAATTTCTGCAAGATGTGTGGCTCTAGAGACTCTCGAGATTTCATCTTTATAGATCTTCAGACAGTCCTCGCCTAAATAATGTGATAAGAGCATCATCCGGCCATGCAGTCTCATCCGCCATTTGCTTAAGGGGCCGATTCATGGAACAAATGTGTGCCAAAATCTGTGGTCCAAGCGTGAAAAAGCAAGCGCACGTGCACGTGTGCAAATCATGGAAGGCCCTGCGCGTGTTTTCCCTGGGATGTGCGCCAAATCTGCGCATAGTGCACACGGGCGCACACGTCACTGCAACATCCCGAACGCTGTGCGCGACGTGCACAGCGAACGCGCCCAACGTTAGGGCACACACCACAAAGGGGGTGGAACACGGGGTGGAACACGCAGAATGGGGAACAACACGTGAAAATAAGGGCATAACTGGGGAAGTACTGCTGGGAAATACATGGAACGCCCACACGCACGCGAACTACATGTATTCATGGAATCGCATAGGGGAAACATGCGCACACCAAAAGACACACACAGGCCTAAACACGTCCACCACACAAAGGCAGGCGGAAGCATCCCCGCACAGTATAAAAGGGCGCCGCACAAACAACAAACACGTACATACAGCTACGAAGAATGTCCCATTATGTGGCCCCTTAGGAGAAATGACGTGTCACGCAACGCTCAGGCATCGTAAAAAAGCAAGAGAAAGAGATACGCGACCCCTGTAGCCCACTCATGTGTAAAAAAACACACGCAGTACGCTGTGGCAGCTAGGAACACAAAAAATGCATACGTGATCAACAGGCAGGCTAGTATGCACGAAAAAAGGGGTACGCAACTAACAGTGACACCAGCAGTGTAAATATAGTGAAAAATAGCATGTGCGACTCACCGTCTGCCTTGCGTGTAGAAGAAGAACGCATAGCCAACACCCACACCAAAAGAAGAAGTATGCACTGTAGCCGCTGTGAAGCAATCGCGTGCGAACCCCAACGTCTGGAAAACACACGGCCAGCTTTCCAAGAAAAGCACCTACAGAGCGATGGAAACCCACGTGGGACCTTCAACCCATGCAGAGGGAAACGCACATGTTATTTCATCTACGCGCTTACGTGCTAAGGGCCTTTCCTCGGAATTCACGCAAACGTGCTGTTTTTCACGTTCCAAATCACTCCGTATCAAGCTGGCCACGCAACAACACATGGAAGACCACGCTCCTGCCCAGAAGGCCGAATTACTGCCCCCCAGAGCCCTGAGCAGCCTCCCATGAACCATCTGCTGCTGCCTGCCTGCTGCCACCGTGCCCTGCCATTTGGTGCCTGCACATCTGCCATCTGCAGGGGTCCAGTTGCTGTGACCACCCCTGCTGGAACAGAAGACTTCCGACTGGTGTTCCATCACTCCACAACCCAGCCCCAGGACCCAGTTGCCCACCCACACCTGCCTCGGGGGTTGCCATGTCCGACACTACACCATCCCGCACCAGTGTCAACCCCCCAGCAGAGAGGCAGAGGGCTACCAGCTTCAGTGTAAAGGAAGTTGGTATCCTGGTGGAGCAAGTTCTGGGGCATTATGATGCCCTCTTCACACCATCGCATGCTGACAAGGAAGGACGGAAGAGGAACTGGAAGGACATAGTGGGTGCCATCAACGCGGAGGGGGTGGCACCCCGCGACATCAAACACGTCCAGAAGCGCTGGGAGGACTATCAGTCCAGGACCCTCAAGAATGACCGGTGCCTCTTGGACGCAGCGGATGCAGTGGGGTGCCGGGTCCAGCTTACCACCCAGCAGATGAGGGTCCTGGAGCGCATTCGCCCAGTGCTTAACCACCAGATCCTCAGGATGCAGGCCCGTCTGGAGTCGAGCGGTAAGTAGCCATGCATTCAAGTTTAAAACAGTGCATGTTGCAGTGTGCTGGTAGTTAGTTACTTGGCTGCATGTGTGACATGGGTCATGTTTGGATGTGTGTGTGCAGGGACATGATGGTGCTGCATGTCCAGTCAGGCGTGACCCACATGCATGGTGTATGTGTTACAATGCCTCATGCAGAGCAGCATGCGGAATGCACACATGTTTGCATGACTGTGTCTGTACTTTGACATGTTTGGTTTGTGAGAGATGTGTGCTGCTGTCATGAACATGCATGATGTACATGTTCGTGTTTCTGAGTAGTGTGTATGCCATGGATGCATGACACATGTCCGTGACGATGTGTTGATTCACTGATACAGCCTAGTCATCCTTGTATCCACTGTGTCTGTGGGTATACGGGGCCAGATGCATGACCCTCTGGTGATGCGTGTGCATGTGATCAGCATGTCCCATGATGCATGTGAGTTTCAGCCCACCATTGGATGGGCCTCATCACGAGTTTGGCGGTAACCGTTAAATCTGGCGGTAGTGCTAATACCGCCAGATTTAAGGGTCCGCCAAATCAGGGCTTCGGTGGATTGCACCCCAGCTCTCAGCTGGGGGAAATTCTGCTGAAAATTCACGCTCATACCGCCGGCGGGAAATCTGCCGGCGGTATGAGCGCGAAAATTCACAATTGAGCCCAATGGGGAATGGGGCATTCCCGAATGGGCTCAGTGGGGAATGGGGAATTCCATTACCGCCAAACCCGTGATTCGGCGCTAATAGCGCCAGGAGTTTGGCGGTAGGGCAGAAAGCACCAGCGCTATTAGCGCCGCCGTTACCGCCCAACTCATGATGAGGCCTGATGTGTCTACGGTGCCGTGGACATGGATACAAATGTTTGTTGGATGTGCCATGCCGATTCCTGCATGTGTGTTGCCTGCATTGACCCATGTGTTGTTGGGAGACATGATGGAAGTGACGTTTGACAGTGCCACTCATGTGCCATTGCTTTCTGTCTAGGGGACTATTGTACAGTACCCTAATGCTTGTGTTCAATGTCTCCCTTTACACAGCGGCGAGTGAAGAAGAGGGTGGAGAGGGCACTGTGGAGGAAAACGGCAGGGATGCCTCCACCGGCCGGCGACGCAAGGCCCAGTCACCCTCCCAGGAAATGCCATCATCCTGGAGCGAGGGGACTGGTGCCGGCCGCGTCCGCCACTACGGCTGCAGCGGAAGGGGTGGGTGAGCCCCCATAGGGTCTTGCGACAGCGGAAGATGGTGCAGAGCCATCCAGGTTGGTGGTGTGTACAGAGGAGGAGGAGGCCGCTAGAGAGCCACACATGGGACCACTGGTACAAGTGGTGCAGTCCAGGGGCAGGAGGCAGCACAGGTCGCCGCAGAGGGGCCTCTGCATGTCACTGTCCCTGACACTATCACTGCATCACCATTCACCAGCAGGGATGCCCCGTCCCAGACCCGTCCGCAGGTAGGGGGGAGGTCCACGTCATCTGGCACTCCCCTACCTGCGGACGAGGGGACCCGTGACCGGATTGAGTCTGTCCTGATTGGTGTCGCGTTGCGCACACGTGACAGTCGTGATGATGTGCATGCTTCCTGGGGGGACCACACATGTCATCACGAAAAGCTGTGCGCCAACGTGGCCCAGTTGGCAGGGACCGTGGTCGGGGGTTTCCTCCATGTGTCGGCCACTCTAGCGGCCCTCTCCTCCTCTGTGCACACTATACGCCAGTCGTTCTCAGTGCTGTCTTTGGCCCAGATGCCACCAGGGCCCCCTGTGGAACTGCCCCAACCAACGCAGCCAGCCTGGTGGAAATCACATCCCTGCCACAGTCGGGAGTCGGAGGTCCAGCAGGGGTGGCCACCCCACCAACTGAACCCCAGTGGATGGAGAATGTGCCGGCATCATCAGGAAGGGCAGGTGCATGACGGCGCCGGTGGATTCCATCAGCCCGGATGCCGTCGTGGTGGCAGAGGCAGTTGCGTCAGAGGCAGCAGCAGGCTCAGCGTGGGAGGCATCGTGGCTCGGGGCCACCAACACCCCGGGGGGAGGCATCAGCCGAGGGGCAGGCGGACCCCAGACTGGGAGTATCTTCCGTGTGGCAGCGGTTGGGCCGGCAAATAGATGCTGGAGGCGATGGGCGGAGAGAGCACAGCTCACGATGGTCAGGGTAGAGAACTCCATGCACTGAGCTTTGAGGCAGGCGGAGGGCCTCAAGGAAACTTGCAGGGAGCTGAGGGATTCCATGGCTGTATCCCTGTGAGACCTCAAGGCCAGGGAACAGGCCCCCCTCCAGGACGTCGATGTGGAGTTCGATGATGCCCTGGCCCGGAACATCACAAAATGAGCCTTTTGTATAGAATGCATTTTTATTTTTTAATTCATTTGTGTGGTCTTCTCTCATTGGTTTCTTGCATGTCACAATGTGGGTTTTCTCAGTCATGTGTCGCCATTGTGTGGGTCTGACGGACATGTATCCATGGCCATATTGCTTGTTGGGATCTGTCATGACATGGGGATTTCGATGTGGAATGGATGGAATGCTTGGTTGGGTGTTTGGACTGGGTTGGTGTGGGGTGGGATTTGGGTGGCCATAAGGGCCATATGTCTGGATTGTGATGACGTGTTGGGTGGTGAGGCAAAAACAAAGAGGTGATGGCTGGAAGGTTTAGACTGAATCTTAACCACTGGCATTGCTCGGGGCAACCCTCCAGACCATCGTTCTTCGCCTGCCAAGCCATTACAGAAGGGGAAAAACCATATGCAAATCAGGCTTGGCCCCACCCCAAAAGGGGAAGTCCAGCCCGAACTGCTTGGTCACATCCCTTCTGCACGAGACCACAAGCATCCCCAAACATGTTTCACCCTTGTTGGGGCTCATCAGTGAGGAGTAGCTTGGGTCTCTAGGCCCAGCAGGCACGGGACCCACGTCTAGGCATACACGTCCCACTCGGTGTGACAAAGCAAAAACAAAGAGGTGATGGCTGGAAGGTTTAGACTGAATCTTAACCACTGGCATTGCTCGGGGCAACCATCCAGACCATCGTTCTTCGCCTGCCAAGCCATTACAGAAGGGGAAAAACCATATGCAAATCAGGCTTGGCCCCACCCCAAAAGGGGAAGTCCAGCCCGAACTGCTTGGTCACATCCCTTCTGCACGAGACCACAAGCATCCCCAAACATGTTTCACCCTTGTTGGGGCTCATCAGTGAGGAGTAGCTTGGGTCTCTAGGCCCAGCAGGCACGGGACCCACGTCTGGGCATACCCGTCCCACTCGGGGTGACAAAGCAAAAACAAAGAGGTGATGGCTGGAAGGTTTAGACTGAATCTTAACCACTGGCATTGCTCGGGGCAACCCTCCAGACCATCGTTCTTCGCCTGCCAAGCCATTACAGAAGGGGAAAAACCATATGCAAATCAGGCTTGGCCCCACCGTGTTGGGTGGTGGACATGAGTCGAGGCCTGCTGGCAGGTGCCCGTCAGTGGGGGTGTGGTGGGGGACATGTGTCGAGGCCTGCTGGCAGGTGCCTGTCACTGGGGGTGGGGTCGGGGACGGGACATGAGTCGGGGCCTGCTGACAGGTGCCCGTCACTGGGGGTGGGGTGGGGGACATGTGTCGGGGCTCCCAAGTGCACGATGCCATTTGGCCTGCCTGCGGGTCATGGTCCGGGGTGATGGGCTGCCTGCGGGGCATGCCCAGGGGTGTAGGGTGGTCCCATGTGGTGTGGGTTGCCTGCAGGGCATGGGGAGGGGTAAACCCAGGAGGGCCCACACTGCCAAATCGCGTGTAAAACTCCACGCGCACCCCCGGAATACTCGTACCCCACTCACGCCAGCGTAATAGCGTGTAAAACTACACGCAGACCCAAGGAATACACGTACCCCACTTGCGCCAGCGAAATTGCATGTAAAACTCCATGCGCACCCCCAGAATACATGCATGCAACCCATCTACCCGCCCCATGGCATGCCCCGCAGGCAACCCACACCACAGGGGTACTTTCTCCACATGATTTCACTGGTGTGAGCGGGGTCCGTGTATTCCGGGGCTGCACGAGAGTTTTAAACACGATTTCGCTGGCACGAGCGGGGTACATGTATTCCGGGGGTGCGCAGGGAGTTTTATACGCGATTTCGCTGGTGCGAGCGGGGTACGTGTATTCCGAGGGTGCGCGTGGAGTTTTATGCGCATTTTCGCTAGTGCGAGCGGGGTATGTGTATTCCGGGGGTGCGCAGGGAGTTTTTACACGCGATTTCCCTGGCGCGAGCAGGGTACATGTATTCCAGGGGTGCGCAGGGAATTTTACACGCGATTTGGCTGGCGCGAGCGGGATACGTGTATTCTGGCGCGAGCGGGGTACGTGTATTCCGGGGGTGCATGTGGATTTTTATACGCGATTTCGCTGGTGCGAGCGGGGTACGTGTATTCCGAGGGTACGTGTATTTCGGGGCTGCGCTTGGAGTTTTATGCGCAATATCGCTGGCGCGAGTGCGGTACGTGTATTCCGGGGGTGCGCAGGGAGTTTTTACACGCGATTTTGCTGGCACGAGCAGCGTATTCCCGGGGTGCACTTGGAGTTTTACACGCAATTTCCCTGGCGCGAGCACGGTACATGTATTCCAGGGGTGCGCAGGGAGTTCTACACGCGATTTCGCTGGCGCGAGCGGGGTACGTGTATTCTGGCGCGAGTGGGGTACGTGTATTCCGGGGGTGCGCAGGGAGTTTTCCATGCGTTTTCGTGGTTGGCGGCTGTATGCTGGTCCTCTGGCCTTTGAGCCATGTATGTGTTGGGGGCGTAACTGGTGCTGCTACAGGGTCGCTGTGCCACTCTGCGCCACGGCTTGTTATGGATGTATGTATCCATGAATATGCTGTGCGCTGAAATGGGTTTTGGCACACGCGGCTGGCACAGACTGCTGCACGCGCACTCTGTGCACCACCCGCATTCGCCACTCATGTGCTAAATTCTATGAATTACCCCCTAAATTGGGTGATGTACGTAAGCAAATCTTGATTACCCTGACGGAAGTCTAACAATTGTTCTTGGGAAGACACTTTGATTTCTTGCCTTCTGAACATGGATTTTAAACTACGAATAAATGCAGGGAATGAATCCAAGAAAGCATTATTAGTGGTTACTAACAGAGTGGCCCAAGCTAATGCGGCTCCAGTCAAATGAGAAATTAAATACCCCACTCTATCGCAGTCTGTTGGAAAAAATTCGCGTTTAAAGGCAAATGGTACTTTACATGACTCTCAAAACTCCTTTCATTTATGTGGGTTACCATCAAACTTACCTTGCGGTAATGGAGCGGGAGGTAGTTCAGAGCTCTGGGGTGCCCTATCCATTTGCTGTCGTAGAACCGCGTTATCCTGCTTTAATCCCTGAACCTCAAGAGTGAGATTCTGGACTGCAGCCACCAATTGTTGCATCTGTTGATCCATGGCTAGCCACACTTGATCTCAGTTGGTACCTTTCTTTGGGCGTCACTTTCTGTTAATATTGGATCACTCTTGTTCTCTTGGTGTATAGTAAGAGCCCCCCTATGAGCATTGGGTCCTCCCCACGATTAACCACGGAGGAGTGCCCAGTCCTCACAGGGAAACTCTCTGGGGAATAAAACCCTGCTCCTTCCTGTTCACCGGAAAGAGTTGAAACAGGCTGCTCTAGGACTCTTCGTCTGCTTGCAGTTCAAGTGTTCACTGGGTATTCGAGTTCCTGTCCGTTACACCTGAAGAGGGGAGAACGATCTTTAAGAAAGTAGAACTCAATATAAAGAGAAAGATAACCAGGAAATGAAATGAAGGAATATACCTTTTGAGGTCTTGGAGGTATTTATACAGTGAAGTCCTTGATGAATGAAAAAAGAAAATGCAGTTCTTCATGAATGAAGGCTCCCGTCAGGGAAAAAGTTCTTCAGAATCTGGTGACAGTGTAACGTTAGAGTTACCGCTGTCACTAGAGTTCTCGCAGTGTGTACTGTCACAACACTCTTCTGTATTGCACGATGGGTTGAATTACAGAAACGGATTGGATCGTTGCCGGGTAACAGGATAGCGTTTCCGGAAGACGGCAGCCGCGGACTTGTCTCACGTTGTAGGTATGGCGGATGGGAATCAGAGCTGAAGCGTCGGTAAAGAGGAGAAATGACGCAAGGCTCCCAGGGCTTCCATGTCAGTTATCGAAATCCTCTCCCTACACGGGCAGAGCTAAACATGGAAGGCATTCAGAAGCTAGTACGGTGTTGGTAATCCAGGGCACCATCTTGCAGGGAAGAATAGTAGAAATGCCAATATGACCAAAGCGCCGCCAGCGCTGTCAAACGAACCAGGAAGCCCTAGGATTCCTGACACATTAATGCTCTTTAATACTCTTCTGCAAATTATGCTCCTCTCCTTCTGGATACCTTTCCACAGAAGGGCAGCTTTTTTGCCACTCTTGTTTCCCCACTACAAAAGCAACCTAAGACTGATAGGGATAGGGTCTCTTCCTGCCTCACCCTTAGTTTTGGCAATGTGTATCTCACAGCTTGTACCAAATGTTTTACACCATATGGGCAACAGGTTTCACAGTTTATAGACCGTGCATTAGCCCCCTTCTGCTTTTGGCAAAGCTGGCTAGATTTTATTAGCCTTGGTTTCAAGTTCTCTTGGCTTTGGCAATGCTTAACAACCTCTGAGCAAGGTTGCCCCCACGGGTGGTTGGACATAATAGGTTTTTGGACAGTTCGGTATTTAGAATTAACTTGGGGATCACTTGCAATCTCACGCGAATGCTGCTGTGTTGATTTAAGAGAGTTCAGTATTCAAAAGTAACGTGTGAATCACTTTCCCTCATGCGGTAGTACTGCTTCAGCTGCTTTGCACTAATTCTATTTCTAAGTAAGTGCTGCTCACTCGCTGAATGCCTGCTTCTCTCATGCTATTGGGGACAGAACGCTCCAGGCTCACTGACAACCGTTGAACTCACGTGATCAGACGTGTGCCTCAGTTCCCCTCGCAGCTCACAAGACGTATGCTGTTTTGGCTCCTCCTGACCCATCAAACTGCTTCCGTAAGTTTGCCTTCACCAACATCACTTCTATTTGGAGCTCCTTTTGCTCCTGAGGCTCTCGGGTTCATGCCAACCACCAGAGACAGCCTTGTGTCCCTCGGGTGCACACCAGCCAACTGAGACAGCCTTCTGCACGCTTTCTGCTGCGCAATCTCTGGAGAACAGGTTACAAGGGGGAAGCTTTCCTCCTGAACGCATCGCACTGCACAACCTCTGCACTTCAGATTTCTGTGAGCCCGGACCCTCTCAGGACCGGCAGCTGATATCTGCCAAGCAGTGGTCCTGGCATCTTCTTGCACCTCCAGCTTCTGTCTGGGTTGCTAGCACGAACCGTGCTGTTTCTGCTTCTGACTTCCTCTACTCTTCATCATCAATGCCAAATCCTTCTCTATGGGCTGCGGGGGCCTTTTAAGCCTCTCTATCTCCCTCATGTGTGGGTCATCTGCATTAATGAACTGACCACTCCTGTGACATTGTGCCTCTTCAACCCTGTTTTTTGTCCCAGTGCCTAGGGAATTTTGGGACTTGAAGTCCCTAATGGAAAAGTTAGGTTTTCTTATTTCTGTTGTTTACAATAAGCCATTAGAAGAGTGGGGCTTCAGAAAAAGTTGAACAAGGGGCTTCCCATTCCTTCTGATCTGTTTCCCCCTCATGTGATCCTCCCACAGATCACCACCGTGAGGGCCGGGATCAGAAAGCATCTGCCTTTCCCTGGCCACATGAGAAGGGTCCCAGACCAGGTTTTCTGGGGAAATCATTGCTGAGGGGCGAGGGGGGATAACTCATGGGCAACGTGTTCGTCTTGGAAGCAAGACAACGCAGTGAAGCACAGGATTGAATTCTGATCCTCCGTTTAGGAACCAATCTCTGGAAGTAAGCATGTTATAAATGAACAATTATAAATTATAAATTATACTGTTCTGGGTTCCATTTTATGATTGTGGGACAGTGTCAGTGTCTGGTGTGTGATGGGGAGAAAGAGTTGGGGAGACTGACCCAACTGGGTTCCAATCTCCAAGATGGTTTTGATAAGTGTTGTGTTCAGGTGTACTGCACATATCATTGAGTCTTGACCAGAATGGGTCAGTTTCCATTTTGTCCTGTTTTGCGAGAGTAGTGCTCTGATCAGTCTTTGTGCCCAGATCTGTGATGACTATCATGTTGTTAAAATCCAAGTGGTCCATCTCTTGGGAGTTGCAAAAACCCGGTTGGTTCATCTGAGTGGTTCTGGTGGGTCTAAGAATCATAAATAATGGGGTGGGTGGAGGTTGACATTACTCCTTGGTCTTGTCTTTACAGAGTACCGTGCAGGTTTGTGTATTGTAGTCCAGTGAACAGCCAGGTATTGAGAGGTTTTCTGAGGACTAGATGATCGTCCTTTGTGTGGTGTCACGTGACCATTGAGTTCCATAGTTTGGTTGTTAGGAGAAAGATTGAGGATCTTAGAGATACTCAATTGATAAACTTCTGTGGGATGAAGGACCAAGTCGACCCAGCCAAAATGTAAACGTGTTACTGCAGGTCAGATGTCAGATACGAACACTTAATTAGTATGAAATAATGCTTCCAGGAATCTGTGATTTGAAAACATGTGCCCACATTACCCCAGCACTTGAATGAATAAAGTATCCTATTTAAACCTTTCAGCTTGACTTACTCACAGGGAATACTGGGTTCAGGGCCCCAAATATCCATGGAAACTACAACCTGGCTCAGAATCTGAAGTCCACGTTGGAAGAAAAATTACTCAGGCACCATCCAAGCATAAACATTTAGGAGGCTTTAGCTTGGTCTTCTGGTTTTGTGAGTTGGCTGCACGGAAAGAAATGCTGCCAAATATTGAAATTAAAATATAGGTGGGTGACGTGAGTGAGGTCGACGCGAGTAGAGGGAGCGAGACGCAGAGGGTGGAAAGTGAACACTTACAATTTATCTATTCTGCCTCAGAGACATTTTCACTTCTACTGCCCATGCACCCCATGCTGCCTGTTGTGCAGCAAACCTCTTTTTTTCTGTTGGGGGGTTGTGGACGTGCTCGTAATAATTTTGCCTATGCAGAAAGGAATATTATTTTTGTTAGCCAGGCCCTTCTAACCTCAGACTACCCTTAAAGGATTTCGCACGCTTTTAATGTGCTTACTCATTTTCATAACATATTAGTTGTTATGTGCTGTGGAGGGACGGAGGCTGAATAGAGTGGCCACATAACTACATGCCACTGAGAAACCTGTTTGCAGCCCCTTTTTAGTCCTGGAAACATTCTAATCCTCTGGAGGGATGTCAATGGGGACATAACACTACCTGACGGCTGCTTCTTTACACGATGAATAATAATATGCAATTAAGAAAGAGTTGTGAACTGTAAGGCCTGAGATGTCTAGGTGCTTGCTTTCAGCACACCTCATTCAATATTCTTCCACAGTAACTGTACGTTTAGTTTCAGACTATAAAGCCAGGTTTATAAGTGCCAGAATTCAATGTGATGATGTGAACTGGTTTAGCATCTCGCATCTAGCATGCACTTACTTGAGCAGTCTTTAATCTTCCAGCTGACTTATGCATGTGACAGTCACCTACCCTTAGTCATTGTTTGATGAAGGAAGGCAGCTGTGGTTATGCACTGTGTACATTACAAGCAAGAGATATCAGAAATTGAATGAGATGACATCACTCATTGTTCACCTAATAGCATACACCCAGCAAGGGACTGCATGCTTTTAATTAAAACAGACATGACTACAAGTTCAGATGCGGGGGGGGGGGGGGGGGTGGTGGCTTGCAGCTGATGCACTGGGTTGACTTCTGGAGAGGTACCCATCTGATCCTGAAAGATCTGTGGAATAAACAAGTGTCAGGCTAGAAATATGGCCCACAAATGAAGGATACTGTGAGTGAATATCCCAGGTCCACCCGACTGGAAGGTGAAGCGTGGAGACTGGCTGTGAGACGAGATACGAGGGACGGAATGCAGAGACTGCCAGAGGCACCTTGACCCAAGATGGCGCTTGCATAAAGATACAGGCAAAGGAACAGAGCGGAGAGCTTGAGGTAATCGTGGGGGTCGGCAAAGTCTAGGCGAGAGGAGGATTGCAGGCGAGGAAAGTGACAGCTGCAGTGGAATCCAGGATCGGGCACAGAGAAAGTGAGCGGCCGTGGTCCAGGTGCGCCCAGAGGAGATCAGGTGCAAAAGGGGGGACGAAAACGGGCTCCATACTAACCGCTACTGCATAACTAACAAGGCAAGTGCAACCAGTGCCCCTATTGTGTAGCCCGGCCCCCGGGACAATGAAATAACGGCCAGCCATACACTGATGCACCAGGCCGGCACAGGCCCAGAACCGCGTGACGCTTCAACAGCTATGCGGTGCGGCTGCTTAATAACACACTGCCTAATCCTGTTGGGGCTCCGGTCATGGGAGTGAGGAGGAGCAGTGAAGGATAGCTGTCAGTGGAACCTGGGCCAAGCGGCGAAGGTGTGAGACTGGCCCCTGGTGCAAAGAGACAGTGATAATTACATGTTGGGGCAGCAAACTGCCTGGAATTAGACACTAGGGAGAGGATAACCTTAAGAACTTGGGCTGCAAGTTGAAACCACGGGCGAGACCCTTGCTAGACTAAGACAGCAGCAAATGAACATAGAAGATATAAGTCATAAAGAGAGTGAATAAACAAACCTGGGTTGAGAGGGGTAATTAAAAAAGTGTCCCTGCAGCATTTGATCGGCAGTGCCCAGGTCAAGTGCCCCTACATTCCTGGTAGTGGCAGCGACGCGTAGAGAGAACGGGCAAACCCAGGATGAGCGAACAACCGTGAATGGGGGTCCCTGCTGCACTGGACTGGGAACAGCCACAGGGACAAGACAAGCAGTTTACAGGAAGTAGCTGAACAATCAAGGTCACGCCTGTCACACAGACACTTACACGCTGGGCAAAGCCTGAAGGGCAAACTCTGGTGACAGACATGTAAGGGGAACACCTCATGTGCACAACACACTAAGTATAAGGAATTCACAGGGTCCAGGTAGCCCACTTCTGTCCCCAGCGAGAGTTCCACATGCAACAAGTCCGCCCAAGGGGAGAGCAAGCCACGACTACAGGAAACAGCGTCAGAGGACACAGACACGGCGAGTTGAGTAATATATATTGAAGGACCCTTGCAGGAGCGATACCCGAGCAAGTAACATCTGGGGCCAATTGGACAAGAGGGCAGAGTGTCTACATCTGGGGCCAATTGGACAAGAGGGCAGAGTGTCTGAATGCCTCCCAAATTGGCCAAAAACAAAGCGAGCGAACCAACTGTGGACAGGTTTGCCTAAACTAAGCAGCAAGCACCTGGAGGACACATTGAAATAGCGCAGTAGAAAGAAGGAGGCACCATAGAGTTGCACAACCAAGTTATGTAAGCAATAGCAGATTTAAAGGCCTCATTGGGGTCGCAGATCAAAGCGGTACAGCTAGATGTTGGGTTGTAGCAACCAGATGTGAGTGTCCTGGCAGAACTCACTTCAACGCTTGAGTCGCAAGTGAATGAGAACTCAGGGGCGCTCCGGACCACGCATGCGGACGTTCATATATTGCAACAGAAAGTCAGCCTCCTAGAGAACAGAGTGGAGGAGGCAGAAGGACGAGCACGGCGAAATAAGATCTGCATAGTTGGTTTGCACGAGGGAGCAGAAGGAATGGGCTCGACGACATGCGTAGAAAATATGTTACTTCTAGAATTTGGGCCTGGGAACCTCTCACGGGGCTTTGCGATCGAGAGAGAGCATAGAGTGCTGGCTAGGCACCCCCCCTGGGAGCGCCCCCGAGACCGATTATTGCTGAAGTCCTGAATTACAAAGACTGGGAGAAAATACTGGCTTATTCCAGACAAGGTGGTGAACTGAAAAGAGCCTCAGCAGACCTAGCGGTCTACCTTGATTATACGTTCCAGATGCAGAAGAACAGAACACAATTTGCAGCAGCCAAGAGTAGGCTCTGTGCTGCTGGACAAAAATGTATGCTGATCTACCCAGCATGGCTCAAAACCATAAACAAAAATAAGACCTGGTTCTTTAAACTCCCGGAAGAAGCGCAGGCATGGATGGATAAGGAGAAGATAGGATGCTGTAAAAATGAAGAAGAGGATGACCAAGGAAGTTGCAAAGGGAGTCTTACCCAACCTGAGGCCAAGAATAACTAGGGCATTTTGTAACGCAGGTATGGTACAGTGATGCGCTCCGATGGTAACACGATTATGCAGGCATACTGGGATTACTGAAGAGTGTTGCATCTCCTTGTGGATCAGAAGCGCTTGGAATTGTGTTCTTTATATATGGCTGGTTTTACTAAGTCAATGTTTTCCAACGAAGAAGTGGAGACCGTGCTTACGCCTGCGACCGCCACACCCTTCAAGGTTTATTTTTCAAGGGCAATTGTTTTTTTGCCCAACTGCTGTGCACTGGCCCCAGGCTGGACTGCTTGGGGCAGATGCGAGAAGCAGACATGCATGAGCAAGGGCATCTAAGCTGGGCTCTTTTTGGTTGTGGTAGTTAAGGGAGATGGGAAGGTTTGCCTGCATGCATATTTGAAAAGTAGAGTAGCAAACCATTCAGGGTTAGAGCACCAAGAGTGGGGACAGGGAAGCTGGGCACAGTGGCAGGAGTAGCTGTGGATTTAAACGGGGACAGATGTAAATGGTGGGTACTGTAAGCGTGTTTACCTGGAATGTAAGTGGTTTGAACTCCCATGTAAGGAGGAATACAGTATATTTGTACCTTAAGAGATGTAAGGTGGACATTGCTATGCTTCAGGAAACGAACCTGATTGGCGGGAAGATGGAGGGGGAAAGTATTTGGTTCCATGCATTCAGCCTATTCCCACAGAGTCCTAATATGGATTGCACCCACGGTACCCTTCAAGGTCAAGCAGGTTAAGTCGGACAACAGGGGCAGAATGGTGCTTGTACAAGGGCTTGTTGAACAGGTAGATTCATGCATCATTAACAGGCATGCCCCCAACCACAGCGCTGCCAAGTTTTTCCAACTCTATATATCGCGATAGTAACATGATATGGGGAGGAGATTTCAATTGGACGTTGAATCCAACACTGGGAAGATCAGCCGATAAATATACTAAATTAGCACCGCCAGCAAGAACATTACTGATTCTCCTGGATTCTTTTGCTCTGGAGGATTCCTGGAGAGTTCTTCATCCAGACACTAGACACTACTCACATTTCTCAGTGCCACACAGAGTATATACAAGAATATATTATTTTTTCGAGGGGCGGGAATTAACACATCACATCAGGAATGCTGAGTATAAAGGCAGGGTCTCATCAGATCATGCCCTGCTTAGTTTAAAATGGTAATGTGGGCCGGCCAGGGCCCCAATACTTACGTGGAGGCTGTGAAGTAAATTGCTAAAAGATCCCTTGTTTAGAGACAGCATTAAAGACAGCATCAGGGAAAGCATCAGGGAATATGTCTCGCACAATCTGGGCAGTGTACCAAGAGCTGGAACCTCCTGGGAAGCGTTGAAGGTGGTAGTCAGAAGGGCTGCAATAGCGAGATCCAGTAATGTCCAGGCAACTATAAATAGGGAATTGTCCTCTGCAGAGGAACGATTGAGGAAGTTAGAACAATCTCAAGAGCAGCACCCAGACACAAAAGCAAAGGTGGAGGAATTAAAACAGAAATGTATGGACTGCTGGGAGCAGTGGGTTAACATAATTTTGCAAAATATACAGAGAAACAGCATATGGAGGGAGACAAGGCTGGCATAATTTGGATTAAAGGGCTATATAAATTCAATAAAATACAAATAAAATACAACATATTGTTAGCATGGTTATATAAGAACGAGGCACATTGGAGCCCCCTACACTTGATAAAAATGAGATAGGGAGAGGTATGCTATACCCAGACCGGAGTTAGTGAGGTGTTTCACAGCAATTGTATCAGGATGGACCGCCGACATCAAGCATTCACTTAGAGGAAGTGTTAGATGAGATCGAGCTCCCCGAGCTGTGTCAAGAGGAAAGAGACAGTCTATAAGCGCCTATCACCTTGGCAGACATACAAAACACTATTATGGGGTTGCTGACAGGAAGGACACCAGGCTCAGGAGGGCTACCTTGCGAATTCTATAAGGAATACGCACACAAATTGGCCCCCCACTTGCTTAGTACATTTAATGATTCTTATGAGGTTGGGGTCCTTCCACTTAGCCTTAGAGAACCCATTATTATACCCCTCCTTAAACCCCACAAAACCCTGTTGGAATGTAGCTCTTATAGGCCCCTCTCTCTGCTTAACCAGGACAATAGGATACTAACGTCCATACTGACAATTAGGATGAAAAGAGTGATACCTAAATTAGTACAGCCAGATCAAACGGGCTACGTCCCAGTCCGAAGTTTGGCCTGGAACTTACGGAGATTACATCATGTGTTGGACAGGACGGTGTCCTGGGAGACCCTGTGTGCCATAGCCACAATGGACGCGGTAAAAGCATTCGATTCAGTAAAATGGGACTGGCTCTATGCAACATTGTATAGATTTGGTTTTGGACAGATATTTGTCAAATGGGTCCAGTTGGTGAACACTAGACCAATGGCAAGGGTCAAAACGGGTAGGCACATCTGAGAGGCATGGGAATTGGAAAAGGGTGCAAGACAGGGATGCCCGCTATAACCACTGCTGTTCATTGTTGCTATGGAACCAATTGCCCAGTACCTTTGGACAGAATATATGGAAGCAGGGATAGAAATAGATGCAGCCAGACATTTCCTATCATTATGTGCCGATGATACACTCTCATACATCCAGAACCCCGAAGACAATCTGGAATTACTACTGGAAGCTATGGCACTTTTTGCAACACTGTCGGGGATTATAATTAGCAAGGATAAGTCTGCTATCTTTCCGATAGCGGGACTTCGCAGGATAGAGCGAAATGAGCTACCTGTGCTTGCCCTGCAATGGAAAGTGCGCATGTTAAGATATTTGGGGGTTAATGTGTACCATGACCCAGCGGAGGAACACATGCATAACACGCTACAGGCTCAGGATGGTGCCAAGAGCTCTATGAAGTTCTGAGCTAAATTACCCCTTTCAATGATGGGAAGGGTGGCATTGCTGAAGATGGTAGTACTGCCTAGGCTGCTACACTATTTTGCGAACATCCCGTTTTATATATCTAGAACCTTTTTTAAGACCATGGAGAGCATCTGCAGAGACTTCTTGTGGTAGTATGGGCGGAATAGGATATTAGAGTCCGCATTTTGAAATATACTATATAGCAGGGTCGCTGAAATTTGTAGTAGATTGGCTTGCAGGTCACCCTACCCCAGACACAATGATGTTACAATCAGCTGGGCAGAGTTACTATCTGATGGCCCGCATACAATAAGTTAATGGAGAAACACTTGATAGTGGATGTCCTGTACGATGTTGCAGAGGGAAGGCATACTATATTGCGAATATATGATCTCCTACTGTCTAATGGGCCCAAATCCCCTCTAGTCGTGAGAAGCAAATGGGAAGAGGATCTGGGGGAAGCCTTCACCGAAAAACAATGGAAGGGGATACTAGAATACCACAAGAAGGTGTCACACAATGCGTGACTGTAGCTTATACAACTGTTAGTGACGCACAGGGCATACATGGCGCCTCAGCGGATTCCGCAGCTTCCGGGCGCACCGGTTCAGGGGTGTCCCAGTTGCAAGGCGATAGATGCCGGGATGTTACATATGTTGTGGTCATGCCCAGTAGAGAGGTCATATTGGTGGGAGGTGGTGAATAGACTACAAAAAGGGGTGGTGGAATTGGATGCACTTTCCCCGGGGGCTTGCCTGTTGGGCCACTTTTCTCGTCCCAAAGGCCAGAAACATGTAACGAAGTAAAATGATCTGGCATGTATTTTGGCCAAATGTAGGATTGCTATGGCATGGAAGTTGCCCAAGGACCTGGGAGTAGAGGAATGGTGGAGGGATGTGCACAGGTGGGGAGGGGCGGAATCAGTAGCATGTAAAAGGGTGGCGTGGCAGTACCAAGAGGGGGACTCAAGAGGAATCAAAGCATGGGAAGGCTTGCTACAAACCTTGTTCACTAGGGACGTTGCAGAAGATACACAGGCAAAATGACCTTAATGAGCAGGTGTGGGGCTTCTAACTGCTCGAAAGATGGAGTATCTACAACATAGTACGATAGCAGGCAAGACCAGTGTGGGGGAAGTGGGTGGGAGGGGGAGGAATAGTTAAGGGAATGTTAAAGTTAAGCTTACGTTATACCAAAATGCATAACTGTTGATATGTTATATGTTTATGCTCTGCAATATGATATGCATGCATCCTTAAAATCAATCAAAAAGAAATGAAAAAAAATAAAACTACAAGTTCAGATTCAAATTACATCTAGTAAAACGTGGAGTTTTAGCAGAAGAGACTTCCCTCCCAGCTCAACTTCAAATAATATTCAGTCAAAAACAATCATAGCTCAGTTTCAAATGATAGGACAGTCTGTTTAACAGATGAGATATCACTCATAGGCGTCGAGTAAAGGTGGGAAAGTCGGCACCTGTCCCCGTAGTTCTTTAGCAATGAGGACAGGAACCTCAGTTTGTTCCCGTAGAAATATTTCCAGTTTTCAGTTTCTGGCTGTAAATCCTAAATGAGACTATGCGAAGCGTTAGTGTGGCTGGAGATGAAACATTGTTGGCTTAAAATCCATGTACAGGATGAACCGTTATTAATGGAGTGATTTTAACCACAATCAGGGATCCATATCCGATGTAGAATTTTTTAAAGATAGAGGGCCTCATTCCGACCCTGGCGTTAACCAAGGCGCTAGCGCCTTGGTTGACGCTGGTATTTTTCCAACTCCGCCATGGTGAATGGCGTAATTACCACCCCATTCCAAGGTTGCTGGGGCGGTAATTCCCCATTCACCATGGGCCCTTCCCCATTCCCATTTTTGCCCCATAGGGCTCAATGGGGAAGGCGCTAATTACGGCACCGTAAATTACGGTGCCGTAATTAGCTCCTAGGTCCCTTTGCGGGTTGGGTTTTTAACGCCTGCAAAAAGCAGGCGTTAAATACCAACCCGCAAAGGGAACTCGGAATAGGGCGGTAAGGGTTTAACAGCACCGGTCTCGTTACCGGTGACCGTTAACCCTTACCGCCCTACTCGGAATGACCCCCAGAGTGCCACATCCTAGCTTCTAAGGAAGCACGGCAAGTTGAGTGACTGTTGCTGTGATGCTGGTATGGGTAGTATAGTTCAGTGGCAACGTTGGATGCAAGAGACACAGAGCAACACAGGTTCGAATCCCGGGTCTGCCCTTAGAACCATCTTTGGTATTAAGTGTGTTATAAAAAAAAACAATTATTATTATGATGTATTATGCTTAAAGCTGACTGTGCATTTTATGGCTTGAACTCCCTAATAAACAATAAGTGCTGTAAAATTCACCGTTTGGACAAGCTATGGGTTGGGGTGGTCCCTTGCTCATATTGAGGGGTCCTGGTGAAATTTCGGCCCTCACAGTAACATCAGAAGTTGGCACCCATGAACCCACAGCACAGTTTCTCGATCAAAGAGTTTGCCAAGCAAATAACCTCTTTAGGACCATTCCCTGCGATAAAACTCAAAGGAAGGGGCACAAACATTGCAGAAATGTGTGAGGGTAGGCAGAAAAAAAGTAAACACACTACAATGCCAGGCTATTATGTAAGTCTATGCAAGAAGGACGAGCATTCTCGTCCTTGGCACTTACGGGTTTAAGGAAATTGGTTGAGTTTAAGAAGCATATTTCACTTTGGAAATGTTCTTTTTGTTTGTACGAAATTGTAAGCTACACATTTAGAAAACATTATCCTGTCCACCATGTGGCAAGACCGCTTTCCCAATGATCATGGCCCGGCTATTCCTGTGGTGTCTGCTTCAAGCCAGAAGAAATAAACAAGTAGAGCAAACAAAGGGCCTGTCAACGAGGGACTCTGATGGTCTAGGGAGGACCTTTCAGACTTGTGAAAAGGGTTCTTTGCAAAAGGTACCGTTGGGAGGGCAGGAGCGGGGATAAAGCGGGAATTAGAAGGGAGGCAATTGCCCAAGGAGGGAAACCTATTTCTGTGTATCGTCAGGATACTTACTGTGTGTGTCAGTGCACCCTGCACATGCATTTCTATTATGCAAGCTGTGCTTCGTGCAGGACCTATTTGTGGCGGATCAGTGCTCACGTTTTATCTAAGCCTGATGTTTGTAGCCTGGACTATGGCCATTCCAGTTTCACAATGCCACTGTAAAACTGTTCAGTTTTGCCTTGCCATCAGGAAATGACTACACACATTTTACCCAGCACCAAGAAACTATGGACCCGATTCATGGAATGTTTTGCACGGTTCAAAGTGACTTTGCACTGCCGGCACAAACCCTAATTCATGGAACTGTGCAAAGTGTATTTTTGCAGGGCAAAGTAACTTTGAACCGTGCAAACAATTCCATGAATCGGGCCCATAGTTTCTTATATATATATATATATATTGCTGGGAGATAGAATGTTCCTTGTTAGTCTGGTCTTAAGTAATATAATACATTAATACAATTAGAGTTACTAGAAAATAAAATGTAACCGACATTGCTAATATATGGCAGAATGCTGCCAGTATATGTCAAAGCACATGTGAGTGTTGCTCAAATATTCTAGGAGCCTGGAAATAATGTTATTCTAAATATCCCTCCCAAGCAGTGCTGATGTTCAAATACAACATGTTACCTTCAAATGTACCACAGTACATCTAGAGCTACTAGGATGTCAGTTTACACACTGCCAACTCAATTTTAGTTTTCATCTCAGTTTTATTTATCAGTTCCACATCACCCGAGTTATGCACATGTTCATGCCAGTTTCTGCATTACCCAAGAACCAATTACCAGACCAGTTTCCTATTCCACCCCCCTTGAGAGAAAAAAACATATCGGTTTCATATTGCTTCCAGAAAATGTAAACTCTATTTTAGATCACTTCAGGACATTACAATTCCAGGGTTGCATTGCCCCAGTAAATGGTCCTGCCATGTGCACATTGGCACCAGAAAATGCATCCAGTCCAATTTCACACTGCTTACTGAAAAGGACAACCACAGTTTCACATTACCCCATAAAAGTCATGCCCATTTCATACTTCCTCTAGAAAACAGATACGTGGCAATTTCACAGTCCCTCCAGAAAAGGAATACATGAATTATACATTGATACCCAAAAGGTTTTCTTGACGGTTTCCTGTCGCTTTCTGCACATTTGCTTATACTTCCACATTGTTCCCAGGTAATTCCCATGCCAGTTTCATAATGCTGCCCAGAGAAGTCCCATGACCATTTCTTACTGGCCACGGGAAACTATTCTATACTAGATTCACATTGTCCCAAGAAAATGTGTGTCATTTACATGTTGTCCTCAGATAACTCGATGCCTCTGGGCTGCTAGAGCGCTTTATAAATTAATTAAATATAAAAACAAATAAATAAATACCTAGTCAGATGCATTGGCTGTAGATTCTGTCTATGCTGGTGTGCTGATATAGATTAAATATTTTCATTTTAATTGGGAATTATTTGATAAATACATACCTACACAGGAGAAAGGGGATTTGGGGCTGATTGGATAGCTGACGTGCTTGGGTATCAATTATGTAGGTGGGTAGTTATTAGCGGTGAGATGGCTGCAAACACACGAAAGCAGAGACTAGCCCCTTATGCTCTTTGAATTAAACTAAAATGTATTTGCTTTCTGGGTTGTCGCGTCTCTTGACTCAATTATTTACAAAAAGTCTCATTCTAATAACATTCTAAGATGTTTATTGATTGTAAGTTTCTCATTAGTTGCTCATAGTCTGGCTGCGCATAGCCGACACATGTTTCGACCATTGGTCGTTTTCAAGGCATTACAACTGATCATATTAATTATAATTAAATTGCATATTTACATAAATTAATCACAAATTATATTTGTAAGAACATAAATTGGCATCATGTTCGTGACATTTAGTATAAGGTTCAAATTAAATGTGAATACAATTTAAAATAACAACATGGACCAATATTAATTGTGCCAATAAGAGCATCTTTTCCATTTTTTTGTTAAATACAGTAGGATAGCAATATTGTTGTTGTGTAATAAATCGAATATTGATAGAGCAAGGAAGAAGATAACGAGCAGGACAAAGCAATACACCAAATGAGAAAAGGAAAAAAGATTGAAACTTTCATTAGCAATAATAATATGACTAAGGTCCTTAATTCTGCATCAGCTTTCATCTTTCAATACTTATCATTATTTGTTGTACATACTTGGACAATCAAGGTTGCAACAGTTTCACAATTCCCCACCAATTGAACACTTGACTCAACAGATTTTAAATTGTGAAGAGTAGTTGGTCATCCGCACCCAGGTGATTGCTCATTGTTTTAAATTGTTCATATCGTGTCAAGGTTAATTTAATTATTAATTGCACCCCACCTTAAATGTGACATGCTAATGGTGCATTTGTACCTGTAGATCAGGTCTATTCGTCCTGTTACCAATTATTTCGGCTACATTTCTTAGCATAAAGGTAGCATGGTCCTGGTTAGATAGGACCAAATTCGGTATCAGATGTGTTTATAAACTGTCATTGGTTGATTTAAGGTAGTGGTTCTATTGCTCACCCCTTATTGTCTTCATAGAAGACCACTATTGTGTTACTTCGGTCCAATCTATTTATGACTAGTGTAGTCCTTCAGTCACACAGCATCTACATATATAGATAGAGAGGGTTTGCATTTTAATCATACTGGACTATTAAATAACATTCTATGTGATTGGTAATGATTCGAACATTCTAGCTTAGGCTCTATGGTAGAGTTTGCTCACCTGTAGGAGGGTTGAATCCTCTGAGAATCTGATATCTGGTTAGGAATCCACTGTGGTGTGCCGCGTGGAGTTTGCTCGCAGCCGCCATTTTGTTACGTCTATTTATACCGGAAATGGCATCACACGAAGCATGCGTGCGTCATCAGTGCCGTCCATTAGATTTGCAAATAAAGATTTTCGTATTGGTGCCTACATGGATCTCACAATTTTGTAATTACTTAGTTTTATTAGTTGGGATTGCTTGATCCCTGGCATAGATCAAGTGAATATTGAATATTAATATTCAAATTTTCTCATGTTTACAGTAATTGATCTTACATTTTATTCACATTTTATTTTAACCTTATAGTAAATGTCACGGACATGATGACAATTTATGTTCTTAAAAATATGTTTTCTGATTAATTTATGTAAATATGCAATTTGATTACAATTTTACTATGTGCAGTTGTGAAGCCTTGAACATGGCCAATGGTTGAAACACGTGGCTGCTATGCGCAACCAGACTATGAGAAGTAATGAGAAACTTACAATCAATAAACATCTTAGAATGTTATAAGAATGAGACTTGGTGTAAATAATTGAGTCAAGAGAAGCCCACAACGCAGAAGACAAATCAATTTTACCTACACAAGAAGAAGGAAATACTGGCTGTAGATGCAGACTTTTATGGACTTAAAAGGTGAAAAGCTTTACTTCCTTGCTCTTAAAGGGGAAGGCAGACCTACGGTGATGTTAGAAATGTCAAATTGTGTAAAATTCATGGGACTGTAGCTTCCACAGGTGCACAGCTACGGTTCCCCAACAAATAAATTATGACTGGGTCTGCCTTTCCGTCCCTAACCTACATCTCCTGTCTGTAGCCCTCTGTACCCCCACTCTCATGCCCTTGCAAATGTACCCTTCCAATACCCTAGCCATCAACTAGTGTATATACATTTGTATCCTACTACTGTAAACCCTTGTTGTATAGTGTTCCATGGATTCACAGCTAGGTTTGTGCTACAGTAAACGCAGCACATACACATCACATACATGTAGCAAACATAGCCACAGTCCGAGCAATGCTGTTTGTGTCATTAGAAGCGGTACCTGGACCACATCTGTAAACGTTCTCTCTCTCTAAGAGAAGTGACGCTTACCACATCTGCACTGTTAATGGCTCCAGCGGAAATAAACCTGACCACCCAATCAATGCTGTCTTCAGCATGAATAGCCAACCCATGTATGCATTCGTGAGTTTCCACCATATCCGTGATGTCTGTAGCTCTAGAAGATCAAAAATACTTTCCTCGTAGGGAAGGATAAATCTAGCAATCAAAATTAAGGCAGCACTAAAGGAGACATTCATTAAAAGAAAAGAAACATGAACCATGAAATCAGGCCCAACACTGTCCCATCACAAATGCCTCAAACCAGGGAAAGTAGATACCTGAAATACACATCCTTAAATTAATAATTGCTATGTACACTGTCCATCGATCACAAAAGCTTCTGATTTAAAAAATAGTTGCCTATTTCTTCTGAAGCATTGGTTACTGTGTCTGATAACTAAGCAAGCTGGCTTGCCCCGGTTTGCAGCCACTTAGTCCACCTCCCAACCCCATCAGCTATGCAAGCCCTGAAACGTTGCACCCTTCCTGAACAGGTGCTAGCAGTCTCAAAATTAATCAAGATCTGCATTCAGGAAGAGAATGCTAGGCTCCAGAATGAGCACTATACTGGTGGAGCAGTAGGTGGGGGGCAGGGGGTTGTGCACCAGGGTCGGGATTTATATACCCTGATATTGGTTTTATTTTTGTATGCATATTTTAAACACAGTGGGCCTCATTACGAGTTTGGAGGTAGCCATGCCATTCTTAGCAGCATGGCTGCCTCCAAACTCGTGTCTGTGTCCCGAAAAAAGGGAATTACCGGGCCATTCTGACTTTTGCGGGCCCGGTAATTCCCTTTTCTCGGGACCCGGACCCGTTAAATCCCCATCCCCATTCCCACTCGAGCCCCCATAGGGCTCAATGGGAATGGGGAGGATGCTAACAACGCACCCGTTAATGACGGGTCCGTTGTTAGCATCCTGGTCTGCTCGCGGTGGCGGTCTGGCCCAGACGTGCATACCGCCACCCATGAGCAAACTCGTAATGTAGCGGCCTGGAATGAACGATGCCGGTAGCTTACCGGCACTGTTCATTCTGTGGCCGCCAGTCTCGTAATGAGGCCCAATGATTTTAAGATACTGAGAACAATGCAGATATGAATGTAAATCATGTTTTAATATTTTGTACTGTAAAAATTGCACTTTGATAGAGATTTAGCATCCGAATAAGGTTGATGATGATGATGAAAGCATCTTTCAAGCCCTGATTCTTTGATGTTCTCATATATGTGTGCAGTTTTGCCTGATGAAACTAGGGGCCTGATTCATGGATTGTTTTGCATGGTGAGAAGTGGCTTTGCACCAGTGACTTTGTACCAGTGAAAAGTCACTTTGCACCGTGCAAGGCATTCCATCAATCAGGCCCAAAATGTCCATGTGCACATTTGGAATCCTGCTAAACTGAAAAGTGATGGCTTCATCAAGCTCTCCTGACCAGGTGTTGAGCAGTGAGTAGCAGTTTCATGCCTGGGGAACTAGCTGCCAGAGGAAAACGTTTGCTATCAAGTTGGGGTTCAGCTGTAACCCATTAGCAAGAACAAACCAAGCAATAATGTCCAGCAAGTACAGATGATGACAGACGGCCTCACAAACACACAAACTCTCAGACATAGTTGAAGGATTTTTATTGACATTCTGGAGAATGGCTTAGCTAAGGGTCATCCCTCTCTCTTCTCTGGTGCGCTTTTCCCTACCCAGCCCAGATGTCCCTAAATCCCAATGTGGTCACTAGAGATCAGTAACCCCTACTATCTCATAGCTGGATAGCTGGGTGTGATGGCCTTAAAGCAAACACCTTATCTATCTGTCTGGGAATTCCTAGGTGGATCCTAACCCGGGGACCAACACGTTTAACAATGGTCTTCACAATTGCAATAGGTGGCTCCCAATTGGTCAGGCTCTTATTGACCTTCCCTCTTAAGCCCTTGTATTCCTCACCCTGAGCTTCTATATCCTTCCCTACATCCTCTTATCCTCCATGTTTTTCCTCTCTGTCTCTCCTTTCTCTCTCTCCCTGTTCTGTCCCTCTGATGGTTTATTTCTCCCCTCTGCCTCTTACTTCTACCTTCTACTCTACTCTCCACTACTCTTCCCTCCCAATACTCTCCATTCCTACTTCACTTCACTCTACTACTCTCTCCTCCCACTTTACTACTCTCCTCTCTCTGTTCAACTACTCTCTCTCCTCCACTCGTCTACTGGGTCCCCTCCTTAGCTGATTCCCCAGGCAAACCACTGGCTCATTTAACAGACATTAAAGAATGATGGCTTTAAGCCAAACCCCCTTTTCATGATCGGCCTTCTGCATTTCGAAATGGTGGCCCACTAGATGTATGATCAATTTCACAGTTTGTGTTTTGATCAGGTGGAGTGCCTGTATTGCTGGTTTGATGTGTGTGGCTGTCCCCCGCTGTTTGGCATGTCGTTGCCTCTCTCTCCAGTGAGGCGCCAGTTCTGATTCACACCACTAGGAATCCAGATATCCATAGTCCTATGGAAAAAGAAAAAGAACGCTGGCCAGCAATATGCACAACAGGTATGGAGCCAGAAGAAGTGGTACTTTGATAATTTAACTAGGCACAGGTCAAAGGGACATGTAACCTAAGGGGCACGATTTGCTCTGGCAAGTACCCAAGTAAGCGTCCTGCCCCAGGTTGACCGGGATCCCCATTCCCAAGGGGTTCCACGATCTTGTCACAAATATTATTAAATAAAAAGCTGAGAACACACCGCACAAAGAATAGAATGATGCTCAGCTACAATGCCAAAACATAGCCTCTGCTGTCTCTAGGGTGTTAGGAACTCCCTGGTCAATGATACCTAGGGAATGTTGCCATTCCATATAGGTTATGTTATTGTGTACCACAGGACTCTGTACACATTGTCATTTTCCCAGTCATACAGGAAAGCGCATCAAGAGTATTACTGCAGTGTTATTGTAGGGTTTACATTCTGACTAACCCTGATTTTAGCATTTTGTGGGAGAGGTTTTCAAGCATTTCAGCCTGTATTGCCACTTTCTAAAGTGTGTCAGCTTGAAAGGGAAAAGCCTTACATCTATCCCAAAGGAAAAATATTCTATCACCTATTATGAAGGAGAAGGGCCTTCCATATACACCAAAGGGATATATCCTTTCACCTATTCTGAAGAAGAGCCTCCATCCTATCCCAAAGGAGAACATCCTTCCATCTACCATGAAGGGGAATATTCTTCCATTTATTCCAAACGAAAATGTCCTTCTACCTATGTGAGAATGCCATGCCATGTTTCCCACATGAGAGGATCCTTCCGCCTGCCCTGAAGTAGAATGCTCTTACATCTATCCCAAAGGAAACGCTCTTCCCACCCACTCCAAAGGACAATATCCTTCCACCTGTCCTTAAGTAGAATGCCCTTCCACTCATGTGAGAATGCACTGCCACACATACTAACGGAAAGGATCCTTCTCCATATCCTGAAGAGAATGTTCTTCCATCTAAGCCAAAGGAGAAGATCTTTCCATCTATCCCGGAGTAGAATGCCCTTCCACTCATGTGAGAATGCATTGCCACACATACTAACGGAAAGGATCCTTCTCCATATCCTGGAGTAGAATGCCCTTCCATCTAAGCCAAATGAGAAGATCTTTCCATCTATCCTGGAGTAGAATGCCCTTCCAATTATATCAAAAGAGAAGTTACTTCCACCTCTACTGAAGTAAAATACCTTTCCACCTGTACCAAAGGAGAAGATGCATCCATCTATTCTGAAGGAGAGATTCCTTCAACCTATTTCAAACTAGACTTCAATTACAGGTATCCTTAAGTTCAAGACCCTTCCAATATTATGAGAATCCACTGCCACCTATCCTGAAGGAGAAGAATCTTTCAACTACCCGGAAGTAGAACACCCTTCCACCTATCCTAAAGCAGAACATCCTTCCACATATCCCATACGGGATGGTCTTCCTTCCTACCATCTCATATGGGTTATGTGGAAGAGGATGTTCTGCTTTAGGATAGGTGGTCCTCCTACCATCTCATATGGGGTATGTGGAAGGATGTTCTGCTTTAGGATAGGTGAAAGGGCATTCTATGTCAGGGTAGTTTGAGCGGACACCTATCCAGCAATGCTACTTTGATACACGGGATCCCCTAGGACAGTAGAGCAATTGCAGAGCCTAGTTTCCGGGTCATCATCCTATCCTTTTTACTTGGCCCTTGTAGTGTTGCCAGACTAGAAAAATGCTGGCTTCTTTCATTCGGAACCTCAGAAAAATGTTAAGATGCCTAGCTCTTCAACAATGAAATGAACTGCTCCACTATTTATTGGTAGCTAATTTAGTTTTCGAATAACAGAATGGGCCTCATTCCGAGTACGGCGCTAACCAATGGCGCTATTAACGCCTTGGTTGACGCCGTACCCGGACCGGCAGCGCCTTGGTGGATGGCGGAATCACCGCCCCATTCCAAGGTTGGCGGGGGGGTAATTCCCCATTCACCAAGGCTCTTCCCCATTCCCAAATGAGCCCCCATAGGGCTCAATGGGAATGGGGAAGATGCAAATAACGGTGACCGTTCATTACGGTCACCGTTATTGGCTTGGAGGCCCCTTTGCGCCCTCGACTTTAACACCTGCTCAAAGCAGGCGTTAAGGGCGAGGGCGCAGAGGGAACTCGGAGTATGGCGGTAAGGGATTACCGCCACCGGTCTCGTTACCGGTGGCCGCTATCCCTTACCGCCATACTCGGAATGAGGCCCAATGTGTATCAGTTATCCACAACTAAACAAAACTCATACAACTATAACAACATGATTGTGGCATAGTTGTACAGGTACAACGGGGGTTACAAAGCCAGTAACCTTTAAACAAATCAGACACTGAAGTATTAACACATCACATAGGTACTATTGAGGAAAACAAAGCCCACACTAAATCTGCAATACAGAGTGTGACAGGGCCAGTAATCCGGCCACGTAAAGATGGGTGGTGGCGAGGGGGCTACCAGGAAAAGCCCAGTGCTAGCCCTTAACCTGAGGGGGGAGGAGACAGCTGGGAGAGATCCATTCCCCGCACTTTCCCTATGTGCATGTATGTGTGAAGGCAGAACCTTCCCATGTTCCATACCTCAAAATACAGATACTTGCCAGTCCTTGTTTGTTATTTCAGATTACGATAAAAGCAAGGCGGTCCCTTGCTCCTGGCAAATGTCCCACAAACCTTCACCGCAGCTGATCACCGCAACAAAGCACCAATGCTGCCAAGAACGGAAACATGAAGGTGGGTCTTTATAGTGAAAGTGAAGCAAACAGTACAGAGTGAAAGGAGGATGGCTGTGTAGTATATTTGTGGGAGAAGGAGTCTTCTTAAATGGGGTTCTAGTGGGAGGAGGAGTATAGTGATGGAAGGAGGAGTGTAGTAGTGGAAATATGAGAGTGGGAGTGGGAGGGGAGTGGTAGAGAGAGGATAGTGTAGTAATAGTACGGATGAGTACGTGGAGCGGATGAGTACGTGGAGTGGATGAGTTGATGGAGCGGATGATTGGGCGGAAAAGGTGAGTCTGTGATGCGAATGTGTATATGGAGCAGATGAGTGTCTGGTGCGGATGTGTGTATGGAGCAGATGAATGTCTGATACGGATGAATATGTGGAGAGTACGAGCGTATGAAGCTGATGAATGTGTGGTACGGATGAGTGTGTGGAACAGAGGAATGTGTGGAGGGGACAAATACATAGAGCGGATGAGTGTGAGGGACGGATGGACACGCTGAGCAGACGAATAGTATTGTCAAGCGGACGAGTAGTAGGCTGTGCCGATGAGTGTTGCGGACTGGACGAGTGTGTAGACTGGACCAGTGTGTAGACTAGTCGAGTGCGTAGACCGGATGAGTGTGTAGACTGGATGAGCGCGTAGACTGGACGAGGGTGTAGACTGGACTAGGGTGTAGACTGGACGAGTGTGTAGACTGGACGAGTGTGTGGACTCGACGAATGTGCGGACTGGACGAATGTGTGGAGCGGACGAATGCGTGAAGCGCACAAATGTGTGAAGCGGACGAGTGTATGGGGAGCGGACGAATGTGTAGAACGGATGAGTATGTATGGAACAAATGAGTGTATATGGAGCGGATGAATATATGTGCTGCCGATGAGTCTGTGGAGCCGATAAATGTACGAAGCAGATGAGTGTGTGGAGCGGATGAACGCATTGGGCGGATTGATTTGTAGAGTGGATGAGTATGCCGAACGGAGCATATGGAACACATGAGAGCATGCGTGAAGCACACTGGAGAATAAAGGATAGGCTTGAGCACGCAAAGTGAACATGAATATGTCGAGCAGACATGAATGTGTAGGACAATCTTGAACGCCTGAAACAAACAAATATGCATAGAACGGACCTGTCCGCAGGAATTGTGTGACGTCCATAACAGGCTTTGGAATACAGGGAACACCTGAAGCAACATACATCATACCACACCCCACGCTTACTCTCCCCTTTACACCACCACTCAACTAGAACACAGAGATACTATGACACCATTCGGTATAACTGTTCTCATATCAACATCTACCGCTCACTCCCCATCACTCTAAGCAAACATTGCTGGTTTCACACCCTCCAGCCAGGCGTTCTCCTCAGGCCTAACGCAGCCACACTCGTCCTGGATAAAGCCGGCCAGAGCGAACACATACTCCTGATCTCCCAACCACCACACCTACCGCTAAGAAGCAGCTACCACTTGAATTCCGCACCAGCTGCACACATACCTGGTGCGCACACGCACTTTTTGTACTCTCTCTACTGACCTGAACTTCGGTTCCCAAGGGCGTTCAACCTACCAGCGCCTTCAGACCATACCAATGGTATATAAGGTGCTATATAAATGCAAAATAACATAACAATAACATAACATAACATAACATAATAGGAGTAGAAAGGAATGAGTGATAACATTAAAGGGTGGAGGTAGGAGGAGTGAGTTGTGGTAAGATTAGAGGGGACAGAGTAGGAGCAAGGCTGGGAGTAGATAGTAAGAGTGGATGGATACACCAGAGTGCTTGTGACAAATCCAACAGAGTGAGATAAAGGTACTGTTTCGCAAGCCTATTTTTCCGTTAGAGATCGGGCAGTTAGGACGTCCCTGAGGGAGTTTAGTAAGTACTAGCAAGGGTTATATATGCTTAGGTTAGGGTGAGCATCCCACAGGAGGGGTGGAGAAGAGAGAGAAAGAGAGAGAGAGAAAGAGAGGTAGAGGCAGAGAGAGGGAGAGAGAGTGTATTACAATACAAAGCAATACAACAATGTGCAGTATGTCCCATTCTAAACTAAAAGAAGCAACAACCACCCAATGAATAGACTATTGTCTTTTATACATATAGTGCTGACAATGCGCCTGTGATCAGAACTACTTCACCTGGCCATGGGAATAGATACAACTCCTGGGAAGATACATTCACTGGTTTCAGAGAGAGAACTCCTGCATTATCACTCTCTTTTACAGCTGCTAGTTCCATTTGTCATGTGACTTAATTCATTCTGAAGCACCCCATCTTGGAGCTAACCTTGAGGACTACCTACCGCCTCCTTTGACACATGGCATTCTGGGCTTTTCCATCTACAAATGCAAGTTCTGCCTTATTCTATCACTTCCAAATGTCTTCCCTGTACCACTTACCAGCACCAAGGCCCACTTAGCAGTGTTCGCATTTCTCATAGGGCCAATAGCCCTTGCAGATGTGGCCTCATAGTAGCGTCTTCTAACTACTGCTGTCTCTGATGTTCAATGTCCATTGCCAGTAGTTAGAAGCAAAACAAAGTATATGGTTCCATGTCCCCGCAGCCTCATTTCTGCACTTCTTTCACACCCATCTTTATTACAACAAATGTGTTTATGCCTTTCATGCTCTGTTACAATGATATTTTATTCAAGAGAACCAGGTCAATGCAGACTGCCCTTTATAAATCCCTTAATACAATGACTAGACGTGTGTTGTCATTAGGACATTGATTTAAATAATGAGTTCATTGTTGTCATCAGAATTCTCACCAAGGAGATAGAAAACATTATTTTGAGGAGTTGCAGGTACTTTGACAGCTGTATATACATGACCTGACCCTTAGTTAGTACATAGGCTGCAGCAGCAATAAAGCACAATAAGTATTACTTCAAGCTTTACCATCATGGCAGACCCTAAGGAGTGAAATGGCCTACCCATCATTCTTTCTATATCTGAACTGGGCCTCTCCTCCTTAAGATGTGCAGATATCTAGAACAGATAGACTTTGTTCGGCAAGTGTTTTGAAACTTCAAGATCTCCAATTCTGGATCTAGTCCATAACGAAATAAACCAATTTAACAACCCATTTCTACAGGATTGGTCTCAAGACATGACTAGCTGTCTACAAGTGATAGGTGGTCGACTCGACCAACTTCTGTCTAACCCAAAGCAGGTAAAAATAAAATTAAAAAGGTTCGACTGGATTCAAACACTACAAGTGGCAAATAGGTCTAAACTGACGGCACACTTGCCTCTGGAGAGTTGGGAATTAGTAAATATGTTTCCCCCTATCTGAAGCAATTCCCAGATAAAAGAACACAGGATACGTTCCTTCGATCACAGTTGAATTTATATCCGACAAAAGAGATCCAAGCAATAAGAGGCCTATCGTAAGACAAGTGCTGTCGATTCTGCAGAAACCTGCAGGTGCACGAAACATTGACTCACATTGTTACAAGATGCCTTTGTCCGAGAGACCTTCGCACAATATATTTTAGGCATCTGTTTTCAGACTTTGAAGCATCTGATCATGCCAAGGTGGCCCTTGTTGATAGATGGTTCAAAGTCTGTAATTGCTCTTGTTCAATTTCTTGAGAGATTATCCTTTGAATCTGGCTCAGTGAACTGATGTAATTTAATTTGAACTGAATTAAATTCATCTCTCTTACTTTTTCTGTTTCTTGTTTTATACTTCTTATTTGTCAAATGAGATATATTGCTAAAAAAATGGTTAACAATTTAAATGCAATAAATACAGTTTTAAAAAAAAAAATACTTCTATATCTGCAAGTCAGAAGCAGTGAAAAAGGTAGAAGCCCTCTATGCAGTTTCAAATGCATTTCTTTCAGTATCATAAATGGCTTCTATGGTGAGTGTTTATCTTCATCAGGGATCTGTAGTGCTTGGTCCATGATGTTAGGAACGTTTAGGAAACGATGTGGCAAAAGAGTTGTCCAGTTAAGGGATATTTCACAATCAAGACGTACCAACCTTTTTCTTTCAAGCGGCCAATAGACAGTGAGCGTCCTGGTGCATGTTTGTAAGGAGAAGTGACTGTCTCTGGAAGGTGCGGCACTGACCCAAATGCATTGGTGCTAAATTGCTCGGCCCCCTCTAATGAAAACCCAACTACTGCACTGACTTTTGTGGACTGGAAATAATAACGGGACCTTTAAGGTAACATGTGGTGCAGGAGGGAACGTGGGAGGGTGGGAGTAGGGGAGGGACGGGGAGAAGGGAATTTAGTTTTTAGGAAGTTAAATAAAGAACAAGGTGATCTGCATTTCTAGCTCTGTGTATTAATTGGGGGGACCAGGTAAAAGAGGCCACAACACTGACCTCTCCCTGTCCTATTGCCTGCTACTCTCGGACCTGGTTTCCTTTGTCTGATACAATGTAGTTGGGGAGGTCCCTTTACCCATTAATGGCAATCAGATACAATACCTAACACAGCTAACCAGACATCCAGGCTTGTCTCTGGTGTGCTGCAGTAGCTGATATATTTAAACGGCTGTGCAGAGTTCCTTTACACCCTGGCCAGTAAAGTGTGTGCCCCTTTTGCTAATTATATTCACAGGTACTCCAAACCAGGGCACAGAATCTCTCATGAATAACTTCACTGGCGTCTTGTTATCAGCTTTCTGAAAGCTGATGCATAGTGTATGCTTACACTGGTGCTGAACAGTTTACAAGGGAAGGTATTAAGCATGACCCGATATGAATTGATACATATAGGGTTGATTAGCCAATGCTCAGATAGATATGGAAACTTTTGAATTGCATTTAATGCAGATTGACTTAAACACAAGTCATTAAGCATGTACATTTCTTCAGCCGGCAAACTCTGTTATGTGTAGATTACACTTCGCTGAGCACACGCTGACTTACAAGCATTTCATTTCTATTTTTGTTCTGCTCTTTTATACGTTGTAATGCACATTTTATCTACCTTTTACATTTTGTTGTTAAAAACGAGAATGCACGGACTCAAACAGTGCAACATATTTTTATCTATTTTAAAATGAATTCACCGATTGCTGAGGCTGCTAATAATGTGATGTACAGCAGTGTTCATGTTCTCTGCAAGAACGCATCCTTGAGATTGTGGAGAGTTAGTTGAATATTTTACACAACTCATGTTAACCTGAATTTTGACAATTGGCCATCTGGTAGGTCTGAAGGCATGGAAGAGGCAAGTGCCTAGTCACAACTCTCAGCCCTATGAACAGATACCGATTGGTTGTAATTGTACCCAAGATGGCATCTCTGGCCCTTATCTGCCCCCAGATTTATAGAAATATTTTTGTAAAACCAGTGTTATTCAATGAGAAACAGAGGTTCCTGGCCCGAGCAGATTTTTGGAGTTTGGAAAATAGGCCATGATCTGGTAAGGCGCTGCTCTTGGAGGAATTACAGATATTGCTAACACAATATGCAGTGTACCTTTTGCAAAACAACTTGATATTCTATGAGAAATCAGAAGCTCTCTTTAAGGATAGCTTTTCAAAATAAAAGAATAAGACAAGGGCCTCATTAGGACTCCGGCGCTAAACCATGGTGCTATTAGCTCCATGGTCCATGCAAGAATCCGCCATGGCGGAATGGGGAATTACCACTCCATTCCAAGGTTGGCAGGGCGGTAATTCCCCATGCCACCATGGCCCTTCCCCATTCCCATTTTTGCCCCATAGGGCTCAATGGGAATGGGGAAGGCGCTAAGTACGGTGCCGCAAATTGCCGTACCGTAATTAGCACCAAGGTCCCTTTGCGGTCCCTACTTTAACTGCTGGTAAAACCAGCCGTTAAGGTCGGGTCCCGCAAAAGGACCTCGTAATTAGGCGCTAGTTGTTTAACAGCGCTGCAGCCTTTTACGGCGCCGTTAAACACTTAGCGCCTGGGTCATAATGAGGCCCAAAATGCCCACAAGTCAGCATATGCTGACAAGGATAAGGCAAAAACCAGCCACAGGTCAGGATTGGCTGGCAAGGAAAGAAGGGCGGTCTAGATGGTCCTGATGCCTGATGGTTTGACCTTCACACTATATAATTAGCTACACAGGAGAGTAGAAGGACACAGAACACTAACAAACAGAGAGGCAACTTGGGGCTACGTTTCTGAGAAACCAGTAGAGGCATAGGTGGAAGGCCTACCTGTTTCAAACGGATAGACTGCCTGGGTAAGAGGAAGCTAGCTGTTAATTTAATGCATGGGTCATGGCAGAGCATATCTGCAGTTAGGCCTAAAATAGGCACTTTGCAAATGTTTCAAAATTATAATTTGTATGCGTGCTTCAGTAAACACCTTTCAAATGCCTTTACCATGACAGAGTAAATGTATTCATGGGCCTGAAACTATCACTTTGCCAATTTTACCAAATGCTAATTTTTTACCTTTTTCAATATTTTGCGGGATGAAGTAATCCGTTTTTTAAAACTTATTTTTCTTTTCCATTGTTACACCATTAAGAGACCCTGGCACTCATTACAACACCGGCGCTAAACCATGGCGCTATTAGCACCATGGTTGGTGCCGGTGTTGTAACGAGTCCGCCATTGTGAAATGGGGAAATACCGCCCCATTCCAAGGTTGGCGGGGCGGTATTTCCCCATTTCACCATGGCCCTTCCCCATTCCCATTTTTGCCCTATATGGCTCAATGGGAATGGGGAAGGCTGCAATTACGGTACCGCAAATTGCGGTACCGTAATTGCCTGCGAGGTCCCTTTGCGGGTCTCTACTTTAACGGCTGGTCCAGATCAACCGTTCAGGTCGGGTCCCGCAAAGGGACCTCGTAGGAAGGCGCTAAGTGGTTAACGGCGCTGCAGTCTTTTACGGCGCCATTAACCACTTAGCGCCTGGGTCGTAATGAGGCCCCCTATGTTGTATTTTTGTCACATGGGCCTCATTACGAGGTTGAAGGTAGCCATGGTGTTATTAGCACCATGGCTACCCCCTTACCGCATACCGGGTCCGGGTTCCCTGAATGGGGAATTACCGGGCCATTCCAACCTTGGAGGACCCGGTATTTCCCTATTCAGGGAACCCATTCCCATTCGAGCCCCCATAGGGCTCAATGGGAATGGGGACCATGCTAACAATGGGCTAGTTAATAACGGGCCTGTTGTTAGCATGCTGGTCCTTTAGCGGTTCCCACTAAGAGAGCCTGGTAAAACCAGCCGCCCTTAGCGGGACCCGCTAAAGGACCTCGTAATGCGGAGGTAAGGGGTTAACACCGGCACCTTTACCGGCGCCGTTAACCCCTTACCTCCAACCTCGTAATAAGGTAGTCTTTGAACTGTCCCTTTGCGGCTTAAGCACTGAGATTATTGTGGCATGAGTTTTGGCATAGCTCATTGAGACCTGTGCTGTCCCTCGTATTTCTTTGGCTAGGATAAGTTGATCCATCAAAGCACAGAGGATGCAAGAGAGGAATACTTATAGGAGGATTTAAAATGCTTCATCTGTCATTTGTAATACATCGATTTACATTGATTGTAGGTTGTTTTAGATAAAATGCCCTTAGTAGCCATCGTCTTTGGAAAGAGTTTTTAGCCCTATCTATTTAATGGGCTTTCCCGCAATTGGTATAAACACACCTGCCCCATAGCTCCCCAATCCTGATAGCAATACAGTGAGTATAATTTTAAGTTTGACCGTGTCACAGTTTTGGATGGCTACACGCACATTGCTGATAGCTTTTAAATTATTGTTCGACTATATTATGTTGAATGCCGATATATTATCTCTGCAAAAGAATACATTTGTGTACTTGAGTTTGCGCTAACTACCCAAGGGTTATCTAAGGGCTAAATAAATACATAATTGCTTGGAGGGGTTCACCCGGATTCAGACAGGTTCCATATTGAGAAATTGGTTTTGTTGTCTTGTGAGGAAACTAAGGACCTAAAATATGAATTCAGTGAATTTGTCAGAAGAAATTACATATTGGGTGTCTTAGGTTTTAATTAACCCTACTGTAGAGTTGCTTATAGAACTTCAATGTTATTATCGGTACCTCAAGAAACACTCCGTCATGTGTGCCATAAATAGTGTAATTCATTTTTTATAATGGATCTCATGCTAGCAAATGAACAGGTGATTAAGCACACAACAATAATGTGTGCTTATCTGTGATCGGACTTAAAGAAAGAGATTCAGGTTTAGTTTCAGCGTGAGGTACAGGTGTACCAGAAATACCAACATCATTGATAGTGGTGAAGGAAAGATGGACAGGAGCTTTCAGATCACCTACTAGCTGACTTACTAGCTGACTTACTTGCTGACTTACTAGCTGACTTAATTGCTGACTTAATTGCTGACTTACTAGCTCCAGTATCTAAGCTCCAGTATCTATGAACCATGAGACAGTCTGCCCTCCTTTAACACATTGCACGTCGGGACCTTCTTGATCAAAAGAGATCCATGGATATATGTCAAGGATATCATCTCTCACACTGTCCTAATAATGGGCTTAGTTTGAAGGCCCTAGGTGCCATGTTGTCTGGCATACAAACTGGTGCACATGTGTTTGGGAATGTGGTGGATCTGTGGGTGGGGGCTGGAATGTTTTTTGGGATCTCTTGGGGCATTTGTTTTTCTGATGAGCCTCCTGTTTGCAGTAATGACAAGAGATGGGAATGACTAAGCTATTTACTGAAATGTCTGCTTTGATCCCCATGGCAATCCCTCTGCCCAGACCTCTCCCACATTCCTGCTGGAAGCATCTCCCTCCCACTTGGGACATCTGCCCTTGGAGATTCTGCAACTGCAAAGCCATGCACTTATTCTATGTATTTTCTTCTTTTCCTGATATGTCCGACAGTGATTTCCAAATAACTGAGATGAAGGCCTTGTTTGACACACTATGCATATCCTTTTCAGCTGCTGCTGATGTTTTGGCAATAACCATTGAATGGAAGTATTTGCTACAGCCTCTTGAGTGGTGTCAGCTGGCTTCGTTATACCTGAATGTTGTGTAAATACTACATTTGGCCTGTCCAGATAAGTCTTTGTTCTGCTCAATTTTTATCTTTCCCCAGTCCATCCTTTGGGGGAAAACCTTGGGAGTAGTTGCTATTGAAGTGTCTCCAGCACAGTCAAGTTATAGTTTATTCCAGAGTCAGTTACTGACCAACCGCTTTGTTGATGGAGCCACTGTCTGTTTGCATCTGGAAATTTCATGCAAATGAGGTGGTTCATATCAGCCCATAAGGGGTTGTAACATTGGATTGCTGTTAGCAAAACTTTGTGGTTCTTCTCTAATATTTGGAAAGTTCTCTTGCTTGGTTTCTAAGATCTCCCGGTGTCCATGGTGCTTGTACCATAGTTATTCCCTTCATCCGAGTTTCCTCAAAGGGGCTTCAATTATTGGTTGTTCCCTCCTATAGTTTGTGCCTCCCGGGTAACAAGAAGAGTGTATAAGCCTTAGGACTTGTTGCCGACTGCTGAGTGGGGTAATACTTTTGCACTGGAGGCTGGTACAGGGTGGATATTGGGTGATAGGTGGTTGCAGAGTACATTGGGTTTGGGTTGCGCATCCTGTGAGAAAGTGTGCTGTGGGGTGGGCACAGCAAACTGCTGGGTATACCCCACTTTTACAGACCTACCCTTTTTATCGAATTTTCTACCACTTAATTTGCTGCAAAACGCAGATGTTAGCTGGGTACGGTGTACAGAATGGGGGGTGGGAGTATAATGAGGTTGCGGGGGTCTTCCCACACATTTTGCAGTAAAAATGGTAAAATCGGTAATCAGCAAAAGTGTAGGTCAGTAAAAGGAATTCAGCAAACCTTCGTAGAACCAACTGCTGTGGGGCAAATGGAACATTTGGGAAGAAATATATTCAATCCCCTGCTGTTTCCTCCTCCTGACTATATTTTACCTCCTGAGGATAAAGCGGGGTGGGCCCTGTCCCCGAATCTACATCTGCAATGTATCTACCCCTTGATATAGAGTGTATCATTTGGCTTTCACTTTTTCTTTAACATCTTTTAATGCACTCACTATAGATGTCCCCAGTCTATTTGAGGCCACCTCACACCAACCAGAATAAAGGCCCAATAAGGACCCTATTTTTGGCGACAAATGTTAACCTTTTTGGATTTGAGAGCTCTCTTCAAATTTTGTCTATGTGAAAATGACCCTCAAGCGGAAATTGGTTATGCCGATTATCCGTGCTCTAGGGAATTCCCTTTTAGGGATTATTAACATGCCACGTTGATGTAGTGTGTGCGCATGTAATGTGCTGGGCTGCCTTTAGATGGTGTTGCCACATCTTTAAAATGTATAGTCCCCATTCTGTTGGCCATCCTTCCAACCCTGGCAATGACGTACACGCCGAACACTGAAACTCTTCTAAAAGAGCACATAACTAAACTACTGCACCCACATCCACACAGAAAGGTAAACTGCACTTTTCTATGATCCAAGGTGGGGAGGATTTGGGGTATTTAAGAAAATGGAAGCCCTGATAAGTAGCTCGGGGATAGAAACGGAAAACGTTCATTCATGAAAGCTCTGCAGGCGTAGAAGGGACATAAAACAAAGCTTCCCAGTCATGGTGTTCTCCTGGTTCCCCCTTGCTTTCGATACCTCCTGCCAGGGAGACCCCTGTGCGGCTGAAAGCCAGGGTCAGTGCAGACCAAAACAACTTCAATCACACTGATTCATACAAATCTAGTGTCCGATAGTATCCCCCAATGGCTCACCCTCTGGATTCTAGCGAACTGGAGCTGAGTGTACACCTTACTAACAGACTGACATATATTTCTTGATCAATGTTATGTTATGTTAAAGATTCTTATACTGTGCACTGCTACCACCTTCGCTCTGGTGGATTCATAAAGCAAGGGGGGAGGGAGTAAGTTAGTAGGGCTGAGCGGGAGAAAGAGCAAGAGAGCTGTGATGTGCTGTGGGCAGCTTCAGTACGGTAACACCGTTCACTGAGCATAGGTGTGTTTTTTGGTCGGAAGCCGTCATGTGCTGTTGGACGAGGCTATGTGCGGTTTGTTTCGTTGTTGTGGTGTAGTGAAGTGTGTGCGGTTTGTTGTGCTGTAGAGGTATGGGTTGGCTTATTATAGTTATCCGACTGACTCCATCCAACTAACTGAAATCAATCTTAATATATTGTGTTTGACCGCGCATGTGCATTTCTACTCCAGACCTGACCTGACAAGACTTGTACACATTGAATATTTTATATCATAGACCTGACCATTTCTTCCTTCCCCGGTGTGCATCTGCCTTTGCTCTAATGCAAAAATATGCTCCGCTCGAGAAAAATGCAAATGAGGAACACCACTTACTGTCAGCCTCCCTCTGATTACCCGGCAAGAGATTTGTAGTGGTCTCCTACCTGTCAGATGAGGTGTCGCAGGGTTCAGAGGAAGACGGATCGCAAGCTTCTTGATGTCCTCCTGGGGTGCATGCAGGTCCGAGGCGCGTCATCAGATTCGTAGAAAAAACAAAGCCACACAGTGAATTTGATATATAGCAAGAGACAGAGTCAGTGGGCCTCATTACAATCCAGGCGGAGGACCATGGTGCTATTAGCACCATGGTCCATGCCGGTGTCCGCCATGGCGGAATGGGGAATTACCACCCCATTCCGAGGTTGGTGGGGCGGTAATTCCCCATGCCGCCATGGCCCTTCCCCATTCCCATTTTTGCCCCATAGGGCTCAATGGGAATGGGGAAGGCGCTAAGTACGGTGCTGCAAATTGCGGCACCGTAATTAGCACCGAGGTCCCTTTGCGGCACCCTACTTTAACGGCTGGTCTACACCAGCCGTTAAGGTCGGGTCCCGCAAAGGGACCTCGTAATTAGGCGCTAATAGGTTAACGGCGCCGCAGCCTTTTACAGCGCCGTTAACCCATTAGCGCCTGGGTCGTAATGAGGCCCAGTGTATTGCATTGCAATACAATAGAATGCGCTTCTGCATGTCCTCTTCTAAAATAAAAGCTGCAACACCCCTCCCCTAACCCCCATCAAATAGGCCACTCAATGAGCCTGTTACCCGAATTACTTCACATGGCCTTGGATTAGCTACAACTCCTGGAAAGATTAATTCACTCACTTTGTTGTCCAGCGCCACTGTCTCTAACGGCTGTCACGTCCACTTGTCACGTGACATCGTTCTGAAGTATCCCGTCTCGGAGGTAACGTTGGTCAACGATGGACACCCATTGGGCCCCCTGAGTGCTACGATCACGGGCACTCTACAGGCCCAATGACTGTGGGGGGGTTGGGGCCTGCCCTGGACATCCGGCATGCCCCATGGTACTTCAGGACACCAGCACCAATGGGGGGTGGGGGCACAGCCTGCCAGGTCCCTGACCATGCGGTCCTCTGCCACCATTCTAGTACGAGGGTCCAATGGCATCAGGGTCTGCAGGCCTGTGCCTCCATGTGTAGGCCTGAAGCCTACATGAAACGAGACACGGACGCAGTCACCGTTCTGTTGGGCGTGTCTGCAGAGGCTCGTTTTATTAGCTTGGCCCACGTTAAAAGGGCAACACACAGGGGAGGGACACATTCCCTTAAAAGGGCAACACACTGGGGAGGGTCCCACATCACAGTGGCCTTTAGTGCATAAAAATTTAATTAATTGATCTATGGATTTCTGAGTCTAAAATTACAAATCGGCAATCGATATCGTATTTCTATTTGATTGGTCAGTCATCACGAAGTGAGGGAACCACATTTGTTATAATCATGGGCGTAATTTTAGGGGGGGACAGGGGTGTCCGTCCCCCAACTTACATGGCACACCATTTTGTCCCTATTCATTTGGCTAGTGCACCTTTTCTTCAGATGTCATGTCCCCCCCCCCAACTTTTGCAGCAGAGTTACTCCACTGGTTATAATTGTTTATAGATGTCTATATTATTCCTTTATGTTTCACCCAGATTCCATTCCAGTCGCTCCCCAATGCATGCAGAGCCCTGAGTAGCACCTCCTTGTGGCCCTGGCGCTTCATGGCAGCCAAGCAGTAGCAGGCAGTGCTAAAGGAATTGAGGACCGTACTAAGAGGCGGGTACCTCTAAAAGTCGTTCAGAGTTTGGAAAGAGGGTCAGAGGTCATGGCAGTTCATCTGAAAGCACACGGTGGGGGCTGGTGCAGAGTCAGTCGAATGCCATGTGGCAACTGCTAACCCTGCATTGTCAAACCTTCAGAGATGCGGGCCTGTGGGCCAGTCCACCTGTGCTTCTCTCGCTGCCTTTGCACCTACCTTGACTTCCTCAATCATCCTCTCACCCTGTGTTTGTCATTCCCTGGCACCCCTTTGTGTGCCAATCTCCCTCTCCTTCCTCACATTGTTTCTGCCTTTCTTGTCGTCCTCTGATCCGATCTCCCTGCCTTCACTTTTCACTCCCTCTTTCCTCTTCCATGGGAGTGCCTTTTCAGCCATTTGTCAGCTCAAATCAGCGGCTCCTTCTGAGGACATCCTGCCGGAAATAATACCACTGATCACACACGTGTCAACCTCTCTTGTCAATCGGTTTGTATTCCCGAATCGCTCAAGCAAGCTGTTGGGTTCTCCTCAGTCCACCTCCTCTCCTCCCTTGATCTCATATTTCTTCCCCTTCTGCCATTCGTCCTCTCTCCTTTGTTACATCTCTCATTGTTTCTTTCTTCCTCTCCTTCGACCTTGCTTTTCCCATTATCCCTCTCTTTATTTTCCCCAGTCTCTCTTATGTTCCCCCTTTTTGTCACATCTCTTCCTCTCCCCTTTATCCCTTGTTCTCTAATGTTCCTCTCTCCATGCACACGTTGTTTCTTCTTTTGCTTTTTCCCTTTTTCTCTCCTTCATCCCACGCCCGCTTCCCCCTCTCTTCACTTCTTTACACCTCTCATTTTCGGTTTCTTTTCTTCTCCTTTTCCCAGTAGATTTTGACTTTCCCTTTCACATGCTGCCCCCCTTCCTCTAACGCCCCCTGCCCCTCTTTGGCTAAATGCAGCCACCTAGATTCATGCAGTCCCCGCCTGTGACTGGCAGTGGTAGGTGCTGACTCGACATTGGCGCACCCACTCCTGAGGGCTCCGGAGCCCAGGGTTCATTGCACATGAATTGGTGAGCATGGTAGTCACAGGCTGGAATCGCCTTATAGGGCAATGTCCGAAGGGCCAGTCTAAAACTCTAGTATGAGCCCGCTTTTTTGGCCAAAGTTGGACGTTGGATGAACTCCTGCACTGTGTACATGAGAGTTTTGACCAATGTTACTGGCCAAACGTGCTTTAAATTTACTATTTGCAACACATTTATCTCAAAACGCTCCCTTATGATTTAATCAACCAGCAATAAATTGCAATTTGCGTTTATGGGCCCCTTTCTTGTTGGCGCCTGTGCCCACTGTGTGTCCCAGCCCAACACTGGGTAGACGCGGTGGTTTCGCTTGATAGGAAAACAGATTGCGCACATTCCTGTTCAAGCTACTACAAGCCCCTCAGCAACGCCTCGCCCAGAGGTTGCAGCCCCAGCCAAGCCAAGTGGAAGATGACAGTCTAGCAGGGATGTTGGGACAGCCGCTAACGTCTAGTAGAGCATTAAGGTTCTCCTGAAAGGCCAATGGCACTGGGAGAAGACGTTTACATGTAATCTGAAACGTGACCTACTGTGCCCAAGCCCTGTTGGACTTTCCAGGACATGAGATATTGATATTTTATTTCTATTGCGCTCATACACAAGTGTTTCAGAGCGCGACAAGGCAAGGGAGGGGAACAGGGGAGAAAAAAACAACCATCTTACTAGGCCCAGTGACATTGAGAACGCGCAAGTGCATGGGAGAGGGGGAGGGGAAAAGAGCATGAAAGGGGGAGAAATGGAAAGTGCGGAGCAAAGGAGAAACAGATCAATAATAATAAATAAATAATAAAGGCAACAAACAGTGGTAGTGCAGCCAGGAAGTGGCAAGTGCTTGGTTTAAGGCAGAAGACAGGGTAGGTCTGATAAGTGCAGGAAGAAAAAGGGCGGGGACTGTATGGGTACAGATACAGACCCCAGTGCAAGGGGTGGCCCGGAGGCAGTGCAGGAGGGTGGCAGGGTGAGCAGGTATCTGGGCCCGGAGGACAGAGGAAGGCCAGGGCACGGTGCCAAGAGAGAACAGATCATCAGGGGAGAGGGGGAGAAAAGGCAGAAGCAAAGAGGAAGGTCTTGAGGTGCCTCCGGAACCAGACATGGTTCTCCTCAAGTTTTAGAGTGGCAGGGAAGTTGTTCCAGAGGGAGTCCCCAGCAGAAGACAGAGATCTACCCCCAGCACGTTTCTTTGAAAAATGACTGACCCTGAGGGAGTTAGAGGTAGAGGAGCGAAGAGCTCTAGAGGGGAGATATTTGCAGAGGCAGAGCTGAAGGTATTTTGGACCCAGGCCCCAGAAAGCCTTGTGGACATTGCATAGGGTTTTGAATGTAATCCTTGCATCCACTGGGAGCCAATGGAGAGTATTAATTAAATAATTAAAATATATGATTACAATAATAATAATATTAGGTTGATGCTGTATTCCTTCCGCTTATTATGCTATATCTATCTCTCTAAAGAGCGTGTGGTCTTTTTAGCTGCCACTTCTCTCTCTTCCACTCTCCTTGCACGCCCTAAACCCCAACGCCCCCATTAATCCCATATTTATCCTCCCTTCCCTCCTGCCATTTTCTACTTTCTGTACACGTTGCATTCAGTCTTCTTCATATCACATTTCCGGCTCCTGGTCCAGCCCAACTTTTTCTTTGGTCCCCTGTCTTTCTCTCTCCTCTTCTTACTTTCCAACTCCGCTCTCATTTTTTCTAGGGCTGGACTGGGAATAAAAAGTGGCCCTGGAAATGTTTTTTCAAAGTGGCCCATAATAACATACTCTGGAAGCTTTGTAGCAAAGAGAACCATGGTGCTGAGACCCACCGGGAAATCTCAAGATTTCCCTGCGGGCCAGTCCACCACTGCTTTTTTCATTCCCCTCCCTTCACTAGTTCAATTCTTAGTATTGATTGTCTTCTGACTCTCTTCATTTCTCTTTTTCTCTAGTTATTTTCCTCTCTCTTCTTTTTTCCTACTTAACCGGTAGTCAGACTTTTGTCCTGAAAGCCCAAGCGCCAGGATATCTTTTTGGTCACAGTCACGCTTTATAAATGCTTTAACATAACATAACATTCTTTTCTCCTTCTTTGTCTCTCTCCATCTCACCCCCACTTCCCTCTCATTCCCCGTTTCTTATTTTCTTGGACCCCTTCATATTATTTGCATCTCTTGTTGGTCCTTCACATACTCTCATTCCACTATCTTCACTCTCGCTGCACCAAGAGATATGTCAGGCTGATTAGTATTAAAGGATGTTAGGGATGAGGAGAGCCATTCGCCACCAAAGTGGTGTTTATGCACTGAGCCATATGTGACGAAGAGTAGATCAGGGACAGTTACTGCTAGAAGAGACAGGCTTTGTGAAATAGCATCTGGAGCGTTCCAAGTGCTGAATGGGATTACTCAAATAAATTATCTCAGGCCCAAATAACTGGATAGACTCAAAGAATATGGCAAAATACTACTTTTATATCAGTTCAATAAAGTAGGGAAGCCTGGCGAACAAACAGATTGTAGCTCACACACTCTCAGCGCATTTCAGTTACACAAAAGGTTTTATACCTCATGAAATGTCAGCTATGATGTCATCCTGCGTGGCAAACAATAAAAACATACCGGGTGGAGGGATTGGTTAAGGGAACGTATAGTTTATATAAGTCTTATCATCATTGGATGCCCCTTATCTGGTAGGCCTGCCTTCAACAACCTCTAACTATGTAAAATACAGGTAATAATGCAAAACCAGCAGCCGGTAGGCTTCTGCAGCAATGTATGGTCCACCATTATTTAAGCCCTCATAATTGGTTGGCACTCTCTTATCAACCTTGGACATTCGGCTTGTTAGCAGCACGTAAGCAATTAACCCCAGGTGCAAGGGAACAATGTCAGACAATTGCCGGGTTTAGCTAATTAACCAACCATCTCTCATCAGTTAGGCCCTAAGCCAAGACTTCTTCTTTGTAGTTGACCTTGCTGCATGTTCTCTTCCTCTGGACTTTAAAGGGAGTGAAGGGGCATTGCTATCTTCGTCTGGAGCTTTATGAATAGTCTTTGTCTTCTGGTCTTACACCACGTGTGAAGAGAGCATGATTTTGCCCATCCTGTCTTTCTATTTAATGCTATTTTATTTAATTATATTGGGTGCAATTATTCCTCTTGGCCTCTGGAGACTCGGTTGCTCTGTCCTGCATGCACTTTCTGCATCGTTGATTGTTCAATACTTGGCACTCATAATTATTCACTTCTTCACTTAATCTTAGAGAAAGATGTCTTACGTAGATGGCTTTTCTTCTTCAAATCCTTTTGTTCCTTGCAGTTGCTTCGGTATACACGCATTTCGTCGAATGATTTTACAACGTGGGACTTTTCATCGCCAACCCTTTCATCGCCAAAAACTTTTTCTTTTAAACTTTTTTATGGGGGGTGTTTGGTGCGGTTTGGGGTATGTTTATTTAAGTAAGGGGGGGTTTGGGAAGGCGAAGCCCCCCCATAAATAAATTTTTTAAAAAGGAGCTTTTGGCGATGAAAGGGTGGGGATGAAAAGTCCCACGATGTGAAATCATTCGGCCAAATAACGTAGAACCGTTGCTTCTTGCTGTGGCATCCTTGATCCTGAACCAAGTAAATACCCTTTGTTCTTGCATGTATCTGTATTCCAGCACCTATCAGCTGTGCAGCCTTGGTCTCTCTCCTCAAGATTTCTTGCTTGCGATTATACAATTCCGACGTCGATTTTCTCAACATGGCTGCTTTATATGTGTTATATTTCCTACATTAGCAAGCTTCTATGTTGTCTTATATTCCTTGCTTTTCTGAATATATACAGCTACTACATCTCTTGTCACTTGTCTTATACGAGTACATAGTTTTCTTCATATTCGCATTTATGTTTACTTCATTGCTTCAGTTACATCTTCATTCTTTTGGCATCCATACATTAGGTTTAGTGCGCCCAAGTGTCTTCTCTCTTTTTTGGTGTCCCTTTTATTTGGTCAGACTTTACTTATAGTTCTTCTATATCCAGTGTTGTCTGCAAGCTCATATCTGCCACATCAGTTCGAGGATACATTTGGTACAGTTGTCTCAGTCCATAACGTCTCTCATACCTTCGATGTGGTATTGGGATGTTACAAAGAGTCATGCACTGTGTTATGTTGCTGCTGTTCCAATATGATGGAGGTGAGGGAGTAGGCTCCATAGTTGACGTGTACATCTGCCTCTCTACATTCCGCACTCTCGTCGAGTCCTCAAACACCTCCTCAATTTTCTTCACCTTTTCCTCACACAGTAGTTCTTCGGAATCCATATCTTTGTCAACCCCTTGAAGTCACCTGCATTCTTTATGTGTTTATCCACATTCTGGGTCATATGGCAACACCCCCCAGTCGTTTGATAGAACACCCAGCATCCCACATATTTCTTATGATCCTTGGGGTAATAAAACGCTGTTCCTTGGGGTGACAAGATTCTTCCTTTTCGGTGTTCACGAGTGGTGATTTCAGTCTGCGTGTGCTCGTCGGCCACAACATTCACATTGATCATTGACGTCATCCCAATAGCTTTCTTTGCTCTCTTCTTACATTGTCCTATAATTATTCTTACAAGACAGAATCCTAGCAACACCAACACTAGGATTGCTCCCAACAATTTGAAGGCATTTGCCAGCCAGGTTGAAACCCATGAGAATAAGGATGAAAACCAGTCTTCATCATCTTCGGTTTCATCTACTTCTTCCACCATTTTCGTATGCAGGGTAGACAACAGAGTTATGGCTTCTCTCAGGGTATCATTTTGTCCATCATGGGCAGGTAGGTATATACAGTAAGAAGGCCTTATTTCTACACACATGCCTCCTTCTATTGCTGTAATTAAGTCCAGGACATACCTGTGAAGAGAAGGCCAAAAAGGACTGGTAGTAACTAGGAGATATAAGGGACATTAAAGGAGAACAGATCCGAGAGACAAGGAAGGGGGAAAACAGCCAGAGAGGAAAGAGGAAAGTTAAAGTAAGCGGAACTGAACCGCAAGGCGCAGAAGACGGAGAGCAGCTAGAGAGTGAAAGGGGAAAGTTAAAGTAAGCAGCACTGAACCGCAAGGTGCGGAAGATGGAGAGCAGCTGGGGAGTGAAAGGGGAAACTATACGAGTAAACTGCAAAGTACCGCGATGGGTGAAAGGCGGAAAGTAGCAAACAAGAGTAGACCGAGGTGTTGCCCGAAGGGGACGCTCAAAGGATAGAACACCAGTAGGACGGCACAGAAAAATAATAAACAAAGAGAGAAAAAACTAAGACAGGCGTTTATTACGCAAGGGACGTGTAACCAGAAAAATACACAGGTTCAGACAGGAAGAAAGGATAAGGTGAACAGGGAAAGAACATGAAAGGCAATGACTAGCCGAAACTAGCCGAAACTAGTGGAAGGAACACAAGAAACCAGGTACGAAAACCGAAGATCCTGTTACCGAAGAAACACAGATACAACGCACTGCAGTCTAGGCTCCGCCCACCCTTATAGAAGCAGCAGCCATCTTGGGAGAAGACTAGACCTGTACCTGGATGATTACTTGAATTTCCAACGCTGCCATAGCGTCCAAGGCCGACGCATGACTCTTGTCCATATACCAATAGCGGAGGTCTCTCCCAGTATCCTGGCAATCCTGGTGTCTTCCATGTGGCTGCACAATACACTCTCTTTTGTTCAACAATCCACATCTCTCCTCCACTCAGACCACTGAATGAATACAGGAGCATTCTGCTCTTCCAACTTTGTTTTGTTATCATCTTCTGGGTTTTTATGTCAGCATCTTCTTGTGGGAACGTTCTCTTTCACATCCATTGTAGGGTTTCCCATTTTCCTTCAAATTGTCCTCTTGTCATTCATGCTGCTAGATGACTGAGACACTTTGCATCGTGTGTAGGTATTTCTCTTGCTATAGATATTATGGCTGTGTTCATGGCATAAGGGATGATAGAACATACATAGCAGCTCTCATCTGATGTTCTTCTCCCCACCTCTCTCATGTGCTGGTACCACATGCTATTCTTTAAAGGGGCTGAGTTATCAAGGCATGTAGTTATATCCTGATAATCATTTCCAGCATCCCTCTTAAGTCAGTTAATTTGTTTGGCAATATCAGGGAAAATATCTCTTGTGCCTTATTAGGGACAGACAAGGCTGTCTTATTGTTAAACACTCCAATTGCATTATAATACATCATTTGGTAAAATGCTATGAGAATAAGGAAATAAAGACTGCAAATTGTACAAAACCTAGCCACAAGAAAGATTGCAAAATAATTAATACGTCTTACTGCATTTTATATATTCATCTGTCTTCTTACAAGCAATGTGTCTTTTACAAAAAGGAAAATTCCAATTCTCTTTTATCAACGTGTAATTCCTGTTACTCTTTATAATAATCACCCTTTTGTATAACAGAAATTGTAATAGTATTGCAATGATAATCCTGTGAATAATAGGCACTGTTTTAGGATTTCCAAAAAACGTGACAATATCAATGTTTCATCTCACTAAAGCTGGATAGGATCCAAGAATATATATAAAAACAGCATACAATAATGTGTGCAACGTTACATGCAATATAAAATGATGTGTGCTCTTCTTCTTTTTCTGTCTTTAGAACATTGGGCCTCACTATGAGTCCAGCGGTAGCCATGCCGGTAAAAACGGCATGGCTGCTGCCAGAGTTATTTTTTTTCCAGCGCCCGGCTATTGGAATTTACTGGGGCATTACAGCCCTGGCAGTCCCGGTAATTCCTCATTGCCGGGCACCGAAAAATATTGCTCCCCATTCCCATTCGAGTCCCATTGGACTTGCAGAACTCGTAATTTACCAGTCCGGAAACAACGATACCGGAAAACTTACCGGTACCATTGTTTCCGGACTGGCAACCTCGTAATGTTCCCCATTGTCTCTTTAACCTAATATGAATAGTTCTGTGAACACTGAAATGTTTGTTCAATTCCCTTTAAACTTGGGAATTATCAAAAGTTTGAATTGTTTTTATTTTGATAATTCTTGTTGGCTCCTGGTAGCCGATCTAGCCTGTTTGTGGAACTTCTTCTCTTTCTACACTGTCAGTGGGTGCCAGAGGGGTAAGGGTCTCTCCTTTGTAAAGCTTTACGTCATTCAGATGCAGTCAGGCTCGTCTTCCTTGGATTTCCGTGGCAGTGGGGGTGACCTCCTCTACTAGGTATGCTCCTTCAAAACGGGGTTTATTCCAAATGTGAGCAAAACTCTTGAAAAGCACTTGGTCCCCTGGATACAAACTAGGTGGCTTTAAGAGTTATATAGGGTTGATTGTTTGGCTGTCTTCTTCAATCTTCTTCAACCCTTCCCTCCGATTTTTGATCTGTTGGGAAAAAAAGAACCACTAGCAGTCATATTTGTAAAATAGTCATGTATCTCATCCCCTAATCTTTTTCCTACCCTATGGGTATCAGTTTCTATTCGAGTGGAAGGAGCAAGGGGTAATCTCATGCAGCGTCCAGTCACCAACTCATGAGGAGTCAAGTGGTGACATGAGCCAGGCTGGTTTCTCAATTCGGCTAGGGCAAGGAGTAGGCCATACGGCCATCCCTTCTTCAAATTCAACTTTATCCTAGCTATCCTCTCTTTAAGGAGTCAGTTTAAACACTCAGAAATACCATTCACTTTTGGGTGATAAGCCGATGAAAACATATACTTTATGCCTAACACAAGAGTGATTGGTTCAAACATCTCATTTACAAAATACGGCCCATTATCAGATCGCAGGACTTTGCATACACCCCATCTAGGAATAATCTTACGAACAAGAAACTTGGCACCACATGTGGCATCAGGGTGCGTGCATGGACCTGCCTCAATACATTGGGAAAAAGGACACACTGCTACTAGCACGTATCTGTAGCCATTGCATGTTGGCAACATATCCATACAATCTATATGTAGATTCTGAAAAGGACCATTGAGGTGGGGTATTGCTCTTCTCACTGTTCGCAAGTATACCCTGTTGTGAATTTCTGACAGACAATGAAATTCACAATGAAATGTGCGACGTTTCTAATACATTTGTCGAAAACCAATCTTCTGCGATCATAGCAGCAAAATTCTCTCTGGTTATATGCGCAGGATAGTGAAGCTGCTCCAGCACAACTCTAAATAGGGCTAGAAGCATAACTGGCTTTCCAGTACTATCTTGTCTTCATATAGCCATTGTGGGGGATAAAGAACACCCGCTTCTTTTCATAAATCTTATTCTTCCTGTGGGGCTCAACCTTGCAGCTCAATTACCTGTACAATGGATAAAATATATAAGGCTTCTTTCATCATCATGTACCGTTCTGGCATTTGTTTAAAACTTTATACTAATATTGAAATATTGGGAAATATGCTGCTCTTTTTTGCTTCAACATCTGCAGCTTTGTTACCTCAAGAAATCATGTCTGCCCTATTAATATGTGCTGCCCATTTCACCATGGCAAAAGCCAATTGAAGCTTTTGTACCTTAAGAAGTTTGTCCCATAATGACGCATGTTGCACTGGTGTGCTGTCTGCGTGCAGGAAGCCCTCCTTTTCCAGCGTGACAATCCTGCGTGTACGGTTTACATCAGATAGGCAGAGTCAGAGTACACTGTTACTTCCTCATCCTCATATCTCTGAAGTGTGGCAATAAGTGCCACAAATTCTGCAGCCTGTGCTGATCAATGCTAAGGCAATCTTGCACTTGTCACTACTTCAAATTCACTATTCTTTTTTAACTTCACTACTTCCAATTCCGTAGGCCTTTCTCCTGTCGTTTGGCCAATTTTTGAAGAGCCATCAATTAATAAAATGTCCCCTTCCTAGAGCATTTTCTTTAAGGTGGAGAATATTGTCATAAAACTCAGTATATGTTTTACAATCATGTACATAATCCTCTTTTCCCACTGGTTCTGCTATGAATGTCGCTGGATTCACTACTCTACATCAAACAATTTTTAGTGCTGGGTTTGACTCTGCTCGTATCCTGACGCTCTTCGTGTAGTCAACGTACTCTTGGGTTTCTCCAAAATGGCAAATAGGGAATGCTCAATGAATAACGTCATTGAGCACCCCATTGTAATACTTGCAGCTTTTTCAATTGGAAAAGCAGCAGCCGCAGCTAATGCTTGTTCACAAGGGTAATGCCCTGTCATTACTGGGTCTAGAATCCCACTATAATAAGCCAATGGTTTATGTCTGTGTCCTAATGTTGTCTTCTCTGTGAGAACTGCTGTCATTACTACTCCATTTGAATGTTATAATCTGGAATCCCTAACACAGGGCCTGTAAAAATTGCCTGTTTTAACTCTTCAAATCCTTTGGCCAACTTGTCTGTCCATGTTGTCTCACTTTTACCTATCAGTGCTTCTTTACGCCCTTTCAAAAGTGGTCTAATATATGTACTATAATCAAAAACCCAGGCCGTACAATAATTCCACAGGTCTACAAATTGTTGCATGTTTTCAATTGTCTCAGGTCTTAGAGTTTTCATGATCGCTTCTGCTCTCTCAGGTGTCATTTTTCTCCCTTCCTGAGGGATTAGCTGTCCTATATACAGGACTTCTTCCTAACAATAATATAGTTTCTCCTTGTCCACTTTGTATCCTTTTTCTGCCAATATTGTCATTAGCTGTACTGAATATTCTCTGAATTTTTCTTCTGTTTCACTGCACACTAATATTTTATATACATACTGAATTATTGTGCTCTCAAGTTGTACGCTGCCTAGGTTCATCTGAAGGACCGTATTAAAGATTGATGGGGACTCACAGTACCCCTGTGGTAATCTTGTATGTTTTCACTGCTGATTTCAATATCAAAATGAGGTCAAATCTTGGGAGTCCTCATGAAAGGGAATTGAAAAGAAATCATTTTTAAAATCTACTACTCTAAAATATTTAGCTGTAGCTGCGACGTTATATAATATCGTAGCTGGATTCGGAACCAGTGGAAACTCTGCTTCGACAATATTGTTTAGGGGGCATAGATTTTGAATAAATCTCCACAACCCCTCGTTGATTTCCTTACTGGGTACAAAGCTGTGTTACATGGGGAAACTGATTCCCTGATGTACTAAAGCAGAAATAGTCTCAAATATACTTTCACCTGCTTCTCTGGACATGGGCTACTGTTTTGCTCTTGGTAAAATTGTCCCTGGCTTAAGTTTTATTTTAACTGCTCCTGCTCCACACAATAGACCCACGTCATATGGACTGTTGGTCCATAAGATGCTTGGAAAAATGATGGTTTCTTTTTTTACCAATGCCCTTCTCTGTGGTATTTCCCTATTCTGGACATTTATCCAATATGTAAGGCTTATTAAAAATACTAATTCATCATCCTAATACTCACCTCTGACCAACTCTTCCTCCATCAAGTCTGTTCATCTATGACCTTCATCAAGAGCTATTACTGTTCTCTATGCTCTTCCTTCATCATCCGCCCCATGAACAACCACCCTTTCATTTCTCACTACTGCTGACTCTGGTTCTATGGGAATACCCTTGTCCTTCCTCATCATCCATAGGTATTTGTGATCTAAACAAAAATTTGTCAGGTATCCTCAGTAATTTACCTGTCAATCCAGGGAGCCATGTCAACAAAATATTTACACTGTGCAAAAATATTTCTGGGTCTAAGGGGACAATTCACAAAGCTTTTTGACCTGTAAATGCTGAGATAACGTCTCTTGCGTTCATGTAATGTATCCCTGGACTGAAACATATTATCCCTTTGTCAGTTAAAGATATTATCATGTTAAGTTTTGTCATCAAATCATGTCCTAATATGTTAACTAGTGTCTGTCAGGAATACAATAGTGGCATAGATACATCATATTCTCCTATTGAAATTAGTAGTGTATCAGTAAAAGGAACTAAACTCATATCCCCAGAGAATCCCTGCGCATTCATGGCAATGCCAGACATTGGGTACTTTCCCTCTCAAACACAGGAACGAGTTGCTCCTGTCTCTACAAGAACCAAAAATGTCTTGTCTCCTATCGTTACCCTGACCCTGGGTTCCACTTGGGGGTCTGGTGTCAATGATAGTACTGAACACATGAGGTTGCTCTTTGGCCTTTCCTATTGTGGATATGAATTAATCTCTGTATCCGTAAAAGGATTTCCTTCCACCACTGTCACACGCCCTATCCTGGGTGTAGATGTTTGCGAGGTTCCTGTATTCGCATTTCATCATGGCATTGTCACCTGTTTTATCTGTACTTGTTGTGTTTGCATAGGCCCTTGCTGTGGTTGCCCTTTTGGTGCCTGTGATTGCAGCAGAACTTGCTGTGCTTGCTGTATTTACGGCATGTGATCTTGGGCATAATACTGTGTTGGTCCTGTACTATACAGTGGAAAATAGCCCACCCCCCCTCTTGGAGCTTGCTAGTTCTGCTGTATTCCCCCTCTACGTCTACATGTGTGGGCCATAGGCCCCATTCTCCCACAATTCCAGCATTGCTGTGGTTGTCTTCCATTAAATCCTCCTCCCCTTAAGGGTTTTGAAATCCACCTCCTCCTCCTCGTATAGGTCCATTCCCTCTACCACACAGCCAAAAACCTTACCCACCCTGATCTATGGGGTACCGTACATTGATTGGCTGTGTAGGTGGTAACTCTTGTGTAACCACCCCTTCACCACTTGTCAAAACTGCTTCTTGTATGGCAAATTTCGACAAATGTTTCTGAACTAACTTTGGTTCCTCAAGCTTCCTATTCTAAGCTTTTTTTCTTATTCTTCTCTTCTAACAATCTACAGTGATGTATGATAGTCAACTGTATTTCTGGCTATGGTTTCGCTTCCATCCCTACTTGTTTTTTTCATCTGCCTTTGCATTGGCTCAGGCACTCCCTGACATAGCATAGTATAAAAAAATGCTACGACTTTATCCCATGGTTCTCTCGTCTGAAGACGCCAACGTTCTTGAATCTCCTGAATATAAGTAATAGATCTTCATTCTCTCCCATTATCTGTGTCATGATCGTGCCCATGTCTGGCATAAGTGCCCGCCATACATCTGCTCTGCAATTATTAAATGGCAGTCGTCGTGTGTCATGTTTTCCGCTGTCCCACTCGCATATCCAGCTCGATCTCCAAATGTCATCAGCTCTCTCCCCTAGCTGATGGTAGGCCTTTTATGTCACCCACTGCTAAGGTCATTCCAGCTGCCATTTTCAAACTCACAAATTCAATTACCAGCTCCTGCAGTCAAACTAGGTAACTTGCATTTTAAATTATATTTATCCATCTGCGGCCACAGTATATATTGTGGTCGTCCTCCCCCTTTCTCTAATAACGGGAATTGTGTGAACCCTGTTCTACAATTGTATCCACATACGCTTGTTGTCTTCCAGGTACTCATGTATTAACAATGTGTTCTATTTTGCCCTCCCTTTGTCTTCGCCACTAGCCCTCTTCTCTTCTTTCTCTTGCCTTCTTTGCAACCTTCTTCTTTCAAACTCTGTGTTGCAATTTCTGCACGTTTCTTTTTCTCCCCATCTTTTCCGCTACCATATGTGCAATAGCATCTGGAGTGTTCCAAGTGCTGAATGCGATTACCAAAATGAATGATCTCAGGCCCAAATAACCATACAGACTCAAAGAATATGGCAGAATACTACTTATCAGTTCAATAATGTAGGGAAACCTGGCAAACAGATTGTAGCTCACACACTCTCAGTGCATTTCAGTTACACAAAAGGTTTTATACCTCATTAAATGTCAGCTATGACATCATACTATGTGGCAAACACTAAAAACCTGCTGGGTGATGGGATTGGTTAAGGAAATGCATCTAACTATAGTTATATAAGTGTTAGTATCATCATTAGATGCCCCTTATCTGGTAGGCACACCTTGAACAACCTCTAAGTAAAATACAGATAATGATGCAATTCCAGCAGCAGATAGGCCATATAGGCTTCTACAACATTGTATAGTCCACCATTACTTCGACCCTCATAATTGGTTGGCACTCTCTTACCAACCTTGGACAATCGGCTTGTTAGCAGCATGTAAGCAACGAAACCCAGGTGCAAGGGAACAACATCAGACAACTGCCTTTCTTAGCTAATTAGCCTACCATCTCTCATCAGTTATCTCCTAAGCCAAGGCTTCTTATCCCCTAAGCCAAGGCTTCTTCTTTGTAGTTGACCTTGCTGCATGTTCTCTTCCTCTGGACTTTAAATGGAGTGAAGGTACATTGCTATATTCCTCTGGAGCTTTATGAATATGCCTTGTCTTCTGTTCTTACACCACATGTGAAGAGACCATGGGCCTGGTAAACCCTTACCGCCCTATTCCGAGGTCCCTCATCCTACTCGATCTCTCATCTGCCTTTGACACAGTTAACCATACCACCCTGCTCAACCATCTCCGTGATAACCTCGGTATCACTGATCAGGCTCTGGCCTGGATGACCTCTTTCCTCTCTGAAAGACCTTCCCAGGTCAAACTTGGGTCCTTCCTATCATCTATCTCCCTCTCTATGTGTGGGGTTCCCCAGGGATCTAACCTCTCACCCTGGCTTTTCAACCTATACTTGGCAACTCTCGCCCACTGCATTGCCATTTTCTGTTCAAATTTCCAGTGCTACGCTGACGATACTCAACTCATCTTCAGGCTACCCTCGGCCACCTCCTCTCCTTCTCTCATCTCTGATTGCCTTACTGCCATTCAAGATGGGTGTTCCGCCAACGATCTCTGTCTGAACGCCAGCAAGACTGAAATCCTCCTCATCGGGACACCTTCTCCATCCTTTCCCCTCACTCTCTGGCCGGCCTCTCTTGGCCCTCCTCCTACCCCCACCTGCGAGGGTAAGAACCTCAGGGTCATCTTTGATTCTACACTCTCCTTCTCTGCCCACATCTCTGAGGTCTCTAAAAAGTCAAACTTCCTACTGCACCTCCTCAGAGGTACTCTACCTTTTCTCTCTTTTCCCCAGAAGCTCACTGTCTCCCAAGCTCTGGTTCTCTCTAGGTTGGATTATTGTAACAGCCTCTTTCTAAATCTACCTGCCTCTTCTCTCCGCCCTCTGCAACCAATCCAGAACAGGATTGCTAGACTTGTCCTTGGCCTCAAGCCCTGGGATCGTATCTCTCCAGCTCTTAAATCTCTCCATTGGCTCCCAGTGGATGCAAGGATTAAATTTAAAACCCTCTGCATTGTCCCCAAGACTTTCTGAGGCCTGGGTCCAAAATATCTTCAGCTATCCCTCCGTAAATACCTCCCCACTCGAGCTCTTCGCTCCTCCTCCTCTAACTCCCTCAGGGTCAGTCGTTTTTCAAAGAAACGAGCTGGGGGTAGATCTCTGTCTTCGGCTGCGCCCTCCCTCTGGAACAGCTTCCCTGCCACTCTAAAATTTGAGGAAAACCATCTCAGGTTCCAGAAGCACCTCAAGACCTTCCTCTTTGCTTTTGCCTTCACCCCCCCTGTCCCCTGCTGATCTGCTCTCTTGGAACCTTGCACTGGGACACCCTATGTCTCTGGTCCCAGGTTCCTGCTCATCCTGCCACCCTACCGCACTGCCTGCGGGCCACCCCATGCACTGGGATTTGTATCTGTACCAATACAGCCCCCCCTTTTTTTCCCCCTCCTGCACTTATCAGACCCACCTGATCTGCTGCCTCATACCTAGCACTTGCCACTTGGCTGCACTACCACTTTGTGCTGATTTTATTAATTATTTATTTCTTTTTGTTATGATTATTTATCCTGTTTCTCCTTTGCTCTGCACTTTCCACTTTCTCCCTCCCCTCCATGCACTTTTCCCCTCCCCCTCTCCCATGCACTTGCACATTCTCAATGTCACTGGGCCTAGTATGATCGTTGTTTCGTTCTCCCCTGTTCCCCTCCCTTGCCTTGTCGCGCTCTGAAACACCTGTGTATGAGCGCGATATAAATAAAATATCATATCATATCATATCCCTTAGCGGGTCCCACTATTGCTACCTGTTTTTACCACGCGCCCTTAGCGGTAGCTGCTAAGGGACCAGGGAGCTAATAATTATTAGCTCCATCCCCATTCCCATTGAGCCCTATGGGGGCTCGAATGGGGACTGGTTCTCGGAATGGGGATTTACCGGGTCCTCCAAGGTTGGAATGACCCGGGGAAGTCCCTATTTCGAGAATCCAGACCCAGAATACGGTAAGGGGATAGCCATGGTGCCAATAGAGATTTTGCAGAGGGGCTCGGGGAGGCACCATGAGAGGACCACGCTAGGTAAGTTTGTGATGTTACAATAAGGTGTATTGTATTCAAAGACCCCAACATAGGTCCATCCACCAGGATATTGCAGTACCTAAACACAAAGGCCCATTAACCACCAGCAACTGTCACGTGACATACATGCAATGGCATTCCATAATAGAAGGTTGGTCTGCCATTGCACGCGCTGTGGCGATACAACATGGGGCAGCTGTAACTAGGCATGCACGCAATAGCATTTCCTAAAAGGACAATGGTCTGCCCTTGCGTGCCCTGGTATAATACAACATCAGGCTGTCCCTCAACCCCCAGTTTCCATCCATACACAATAGCATACACACACGCAAATAATTTAGATGTAGAAATAATTAGAACAGTAGGCAAGAAAGACACTGCAGCTTGAGGTTTCAGTTCCAAATTATCTGCAACCTGACGGTCATTATTAAAATCTTAGGGGCAAATTAATAGCGGGGGGTCTTAGAAGAGTGCATCTGCTGCTACCTGCCACCAAGATGGTGGTCTCCCAAAGGAGATACCTGTGGGCTTGTCACATTCATGAGGGGCATCCCTATTCCTTCAAGTAGTTGTGCTTGCTAAAGGGGCCCATCTCTGTTCTGTATGGTTCAATATTCAACAGACAGACCGTACTAGGTGGTACAATAAGTGTGGACAGACACTGGATAATAGAGTCGCTTGACCTCTTGGTTCGAGTAGCTCAGCGTGCCTACCGTGGTAGATAGATAGATAAGAGCCTACCCGCTACAGAGAAGTTATTGTCACCAGGTTCCTCAAATGGTACCTCTCATCTCTTCTACTGCTTATGACAATCAAACTCACCGCTGAGTGTAGAAGAAAGGTGGATGGGGGAAACCCCTCGTCATGTTCCGACCAACTGTCCTTGGTGGTGTAAGGTAAGCCTAAAAGTATCCAGGCTCCACTCTGGGTGATGACATAATTGTGCTGGGCCTCCACCACAAGGTTGAACTGACCCCTCAGGGAGAGGACCGGGAGCAAGGCCATTTGGTGCTCCCACCACCCCACAAAGTCTGCAGCCTAGAGTGGTGCAGATGACACGGGAGGTGCGTTCTAGGGAGCAGAATGCATTGAAGGCAGGTGTTGGTAGAAACAGGTTAGTGAATGAGCAGGAATGGTAGTTTTGTAATTTGGGGAAGTTGGGTCCAGGAGATGGAAAGCTTGGTGTGTCATGCATAAGCACTTGAATTTGATGTGATTGCTGACAGGGAGCAGCTGGATGGAAGAGGGGGCTGGAGTGATGAGCTTGGATTTCCTAGCAGCAGGTGGGAAGCCTGTTGCGAGCTGTGTGCACAGAAGGAATGGAGGCTGATGCATGTACGGTTTCCATAGCCAAGCCTGGATGAGATGAGCTCCTCACCTTGCGTGAGAAGGAGAAGTCGTGGAGGATTATCTTGATGGTGCAGAGGAGGACAAAGCAGGAGCTGATCACAACATTGATTTGGGGAAAGAGATGGAGGTCCGCGTCGAGGAGTATGTACACGATTTTGACAGAGTTTGACACGGAAGGGGTGACTGAACGAGAAGACGAGCTGATCAGAGAGGGCTAGAGTTAGTGGATATGATGGTCATAAGGACTTCCGTTTTGTCGCCGCTGAGTTTGAGACAATGTCATGGCATTCAAAAGTGAATAGCAAAAATGCATTGGTGTATAATCTTGGTTGTAGTGTCTGGGTGTTTGTCGACTCATAAAAATAATTGGATGTCGTCCACAAAGCAATAGAAAGCGAGGCCAAAGCAGCATAAATAATAATTATGAAGTTGACCAATTACCAAATTGTTTTTCTGGTCCTTGAAATTGGTATTTTTATTGCCTGACACAATGGTACAAAATGTATTGACCCCGGAAGGATGAAAAGCTAAATTGAACTGAGTCTGCAGGATCCACACTGATATTGCCATTGAGTGCTTCATGCGCTGGGCTATCTTTCCATGGATGGGAGAGAGAGGCCAGAAGATTGATTTAATTTTTGAAAACCAGAGGGAACATTAGGAGCCTTGAGAAACTCTGCAGGTCAGGGGTTGTGATTTGGTCTGGGAATGGGGAAAGGGAGGATCTTGGATCTAGCTTGGAGGAGGGAGCAGATTCCGAAAATTGCAGTGACATGGATTCCAGAGGAGTGTAGACTGGAGAGCAGGATGTGCTGGTTTACTGAGTGCAATGCCGCTGATAGATGAAGCAGATGACAACACTGTACCTGTTATCATTAGTGATGAGGTGCATGGCATCCAAAACAGAGGCAATGACTGATTCAGTACCTCAGAATGGGGGGAAACAACCTGCATGTTTTCTAGTCCATGGTGCTTCAAAGAGCCCTCCGAATTGGAAAGTAATGTATTTAATAAGGATTTTGCCCAAGCAAGAGAAGTTGGAGATTGGAAGGTAGTTTGTAGGGCTTGAGGGCTTGGCAAGTTTTATGAAGAGTGGAGGGACCATGGCCTCTTAAAAGAAGGGGGAGAGTGACACCCGAATGAATGGCAAACTCAGTGTATTTGGGGGTGGGGAGGTGGTTGCCCAGCAGAAGGCTCCTTCCAGATTGCGATGTTCAACCTATAAGGTAATTAAATAGTATTGACCAGTGCCCCTGAGGTCCCTCCCACCCCTTGACTCAAAAACCTGGCTCCAGCACTGGCCCAAAGAAAGATTGGAGCTTAGCCGGAGGCTAGACCGGCTGGGAGAAAGTGATACTATAGTTTTAGCCTGAGACTAACACGAGAGACTGGTCTGCTGCTGACTCTTCTTCGGCATGGTCCTATGTCCGAAGGCATGGATCTCTGTGAGGCAACACTGGTTTTGAATGCTGGATATGGGAGTAGACTCTCCAGACTGCACAATCACAAGACCTGCTCAGGGGTGTAACTGAAACACCTGCAGCCAATGTGGTGCAGGGGGACCCCCACTATATTAAAGGACTGCCAGATTGGCCAAAGAACTGCATATACCTCTGGGCGGCGGGAATATGGTGGTCCTGCACCATTTTTTTCCAAGAGTCCCACGCCATTTAGTGTTAAGCCACTGGCCCTGTGGTCTCATTATGCCTAGATATTTTATGTAGATTTACTCCAAAAAGCTTGTCTAGCCATATCACATTTGACAGCATTAGTGTCCCATCAATGCACATGGTATCCTGTGATATGATATCATAGCTATTACCTGCACTCTGGGGGTGCACAAGACCATTAATGGCACTCCAGCTAAGGCCAGGCAAGCCAGAGCGAGGCAAAGGCCTTGGTGAGGGCATAGGGTCGTCACCAGCCCTGTAAAACGGGGGTGACAGCTATTTGCAATTTGCAATTCGACAATAGTTTTTTTTTAAAATCACGGAAGATGGGGTCCGGGAGCCCAATTACCTCCAAATAAAAAGAAGATGGCTGCTGTCACAGCAAATAGAAAAGGGACTGTTTCCCCTTTCTATTTCTGTGGCTGCACAATGGGAAGAAGCAGTGGAGCTGGGCAGTGAGCAGGTAAATCAGGTTGGGAAGGCAATGCAGGATAGTGTGAGGTCAGTGGGGGGACTAGTTGAGGATCCCAGCGCCAGAAGAAAAATTATAGCACGTGGGGGAGAAGAGGCTTGGGTGCATGGTGGAACGTAGGCGGGTTGGCTGAACATCTTTCCCCAGATGCGAATATTTCTTTTTCTGAAAATACATTCCATTGCAAACACTTAATTGGAAAACAAAATTACCAAAAGTACAAGTCACGTAATGTATAGTAGGAAAGTGCGTAGTAGCGCCAGGGTCAGGGTTATGATTTTGTTTCGATCAGTATGGGTTAGATTTAGTTAGTGGCTTAGTTACGGCTAGAGTTAGGGTCGGGTTAGTATGCTCTGGAAATTGGAATGATGTTTGGGTTAGGATAGATTTAGGGTCATGGTTATGTTTTAAGGTACTCTTTTAAAGATAAATTTTTAAAGAAAAAAATCAAACCTATGTCACTGAAAAATGTAATGGCCACTGCATTTTAGACTACAGGAACACTGTGCGATAACATCGCTACTGATGAGGAAAAAACACAACATAATGCTCTGATTGCTTACTGGTAATCTTCATTACTCCTAGTCCTACTATTCCTCGCCACAGAACTTACTTATGAGGGGCACCGCCTCCCACACAGCATTTTTTTTTTCTCTTCTGGAGGTATAATGCCCCTTTACCTACAATTTTCAGTACATCTAAATCCAGGTCAGTTCAATGGGCCATCCACACTTCCAGCGGGTGCCGGGTGGTGGGAGAGGTCATCAGTACTGTGACGAGGAAGAGTAGGACGAAGAGTAATGAAGATTACTGGTAAGTAATCGAAGCTTTACCATTTATAAACCAAGGGGATACCAGGTAAAAAAATAGAGATGGGGGAGCAAACCTGGTTCAATACAATCAAAAACAGAAAAAAGAGTTCCCTGTCTCTTTAGGTTTAGTATTGACTTATACTAGGCTGAAGGGAGTATGACCTGTATTTGATTCCACCAAATCTATGGGAACATAAAGTGCATAGAGTATTCAACCAGACTTTGTAAACCCTATCTCATATATTCAAAAACATATCTTTAATACACAGGTTAAAAACATTATAATAAAATCCATCTCAAGAACGAGCAAATGCTTAAAGGATAGTTCCGGGATTTTTTTTTTATTGTCCCTACGGTTCGGCCATGTGTTTTTAAGCATAAATCGGTAGATCGTAGAAAACTTTCCTATGGACCTTACCCGACTTTTCGTCCATTAACGCACTCGAAATCAGCCGCCATTTTATGATAATCCTATCATTTCCCCCCATCGCCCTGGCTCACCTGCTTTTGCGGCACTAAATCAAATCCCCCGCCCCTGAGCCTGACATCAGCAGACGCGTACCGCCCATTTCCCAACGCCAAAGCACGTTTCGTGTCAACAATCGCTGCGCCTCAGCTAATGAAGTGTCGCCATGGAAATGGCAGGACGCCTCTTTCCTCAATAAGTATAAACACACCGTTTCACAACACACAGCAGCAGATTTTCGATTCCATTCCTCTCTCTGTGTTACTTTGAGTATTCTGTGACTCGTTTCTGTGCTCTGGTCAGCTACCTTCGCCGCTTCTAGGCCTTGTGAACACCTGTACCATCTCTGTAAATTATTTTACTTTCTTTACCACACAATGGCTACAATAATGCCGTATATGTACGAGCCCGAGTACACCGAGGAAGAACTACTGGAAAGGCAAGCACGCGAAAACGATGGGGATTCGGACGGCAGTTGGGAGGACCAGTCAACGGATGAAGAGCCTGGACCATGTCGCATGGACGGCGTCTCCACCTGGTGCACGTGCAATCGGTGCGAGCTAATGCCAACTGAGGAGGAGAACTGCTGCTGCCGTGAAAATTCCGGGTGCTTGGCCTACATTTCAGAAGGCGAGCCAAGTCCGCAATGCATCACCGAGCTGCCAGAGTTCAGGGAAGCCTGCCTCTCACGGACCGTGTTGAGGATGATGATGGTGCTTATGCACGAACTTCGCGGCACTGTTCGTCCGCGTAATCCGAGTAACGAGTAAGTATACTCTCGTTTTGATGTCAGTGATGCCACTACTATGTCATGGTCATCTCCCACATATAAAATTACATCTACATATCATTCGAATGCATGTAAACTGGTTCCATATTGTGCATTTTCTAGATAGAATTTTTTTCAAAGCAGAATGACATTTTTTACCTGAATCGACAGTGATAAGAAAGTTTTGTCATTTTAATACAGTTTGCATCTTTCATTTTCACAGGTGGTACAGGCTGGTGGCCTATCGTTGCTTCACTTGGTGGCTTCACGGGAGGCTCGGACATCGCGTTCGGAGAGTAATACCTGCCTGTGCGGTACTTGCCATTAGACAACATTTCCCCAGCGACAGTGGACAATACCGCGGATTTTCCCTGGATGTTCTGCAACCGGAACTTTACAATGTGTAATGTTTATTATTTATGTTCAATTGAAATTAAGATGTAAAATAAAACTCAACATATATTTTAACAATGGTTGTTTGGATTTTTTAAATGAATCTAGTGTGTCTCCATTGAATAGTCTTCCTGTGCCTTGTCTTGTCACACCACATGTCTTCGGCCAGCATCCTCCCTCACGCTGGCCGCCCACCTTCAATCCACATAACCGTTGAACCCATATGCAGCAGACATACATATGTTATTTTGCGGGTTGGCATCAAGCCTCCCGGCCTTGCCTCCTCCCCCAAAAATACTTACCACACCACTTTGTTCAAGCGTTGGCAATAAAAGGCCGTTGGATTTTATTGATACAAAACATGGTTATAGGTAAATAATCAATATGGTTTATCATAATAAATCATCCTTTTGGGCACCGGGTACAGAGATGACCCCCGCCTTGCCACCACAGGCCAGCCTGCTGCTGACTAACTGCCTAGGAAACCAGGGTCTCCAGGGTGAACTGCACCCATATATTCTCCTGGGAGGGTGAGGTATTTATAAACTCACCCCCCTGCCTTCCAAGTATTAGATCCTGCAGCCTGCCTCTTACATGCAGTTAGATGGCCTCTCCTTGGTGAGGCCCTGCGGCAAACGAGTCTTGTCTGCACGACCACCGCCCCAATCCACCCCCCCGCCCTATCAAAGGCAGTTCGCACCGGGATACTTGTGCTGGCAAGTGGAGCTGTCATGGAGCGATAAAGGCCAAGAGGTGCCAAAGACCATGTACACTTCAAAGTGGTCCATAGAGCATGGGTTGTTGTTCCCATGTCTACCCCCAGACTCCGTGTCTCCTGCCAAGCATCCCCCCTCACGCTGGACGGCCCCCTGCAATCCACATAAGTGTGTCTCCATTCACGAGTCTTCCTGTGTCTTGTCTGCACGACCACCGCCCCAATCCACCCCCCCGCCCTATCAAAGGCAGTTCGCACCGGGGTACTTGTGCTGGCAAGTGGAGCTGTCAGGGAGCGATAAAGGCCAAGAGGTGCCAAAGACCATGTACACTTCAAAGTGGTCCATAGAGCATGGGTTGTTGTTCCCATGTCTACCCCCAGACCCCGTGTCTCCTGCCAAGCATCCCCCCTCACGCTGGACGGCCCCCTGCAATCCACATAAGTGTGTCTCCATTCACGAGTCTTCCTGTGTCTTGTCTGCACGACCACCGCCCCAATCCACCCCCCCGCCCTATCAAAGGCAGTTCGCACCGGGGTACTTGTGCTGGCAAGTGGAGCTGTCAGGGAGCGATAAAGGCCAAGAGGTGCCAAAGACCATGTACACTTCAAAGTGGTCAATAGAGCATGGGTTGTTGTTCCCATGTCTACCCCCAGACCCCGTGTCTCCTGCCAAGCATCCCCCCTCACGCTGGACGGCCCCCTGCAATCCACATAAGTGTGTCTCCATTCACGAGTCTTCCTGTGTCTTGTCTGCACGACCACCGCCCCAATCCACCCCCCCCCCGCCCTATCAAAGGCAGTTCGCACCGGGGTACTTGTGCTGGCAAGTGGAGCTGTCAGGGAGCGATAAAGGCCAAGAGGTGCCAAAGACCATGTACACTTCAAAGTGGTCCATAGAGCATGGGTTGTTGTTCCCATGTCTACCCCCAGACCCCGTGTCTCCTGCCAAGCATCCCCCCTCACGCTGGACGGCCCCCTGCAATCCACATAAGTGTGTCTCCATTCACGAGTCTTCCTGTGTCTTGTCTGCACGACCACCGCCCCAATCCACCCCCCCGCCCTATCAAAGGCAGTTCGCACCGGGGTACTTGTGCTGGCAAGTGGAGCTGTCAGGGAGCGATAAAGGCCAAGAGGTGCCAAAGACCATGTACACTTCAAAGTGGTCCATAGAGCATGGGTTGTTGTTCCCATGTCTACCCCCAGACCCCGTGTCTCCTGCCAAGCATCCCCCCTCACGCTGGACGGCCCCCTGCAAACCGCATAATGCCACGACATATACACGTCATTCATTCACAAACACACCCCTGTTTCGAATTCTTTATAACCCACTTCATATTTCTAATGAGAACTACTTTGCGCTTTGCTAGTCAACCCGTGAAGGTGCTGGTTATCTGCTCTTCGTCTCTGTGAACTTCCGTGACCACTCTGAGGAAACTCGTCAGTTTGCAACCTGTGAACTGCTCCCTGTTCTACGACAAGAAACTACTCTGATCCCTGCATCTAACTGTTTGTTCGTCAAGGTAAGGCCATGTACCATAATCATTTTGCGTGCAATTTCTTTTCGTTCAAGACAGTACATGCAAGTAACTAGTCACATGTTCTGAGTTTAGTCAAATTATTTTTCAATTTTTTTAAAGTTATTCAAATACTTATCCGCATGTGAATAACGTGTATAGTTCCAAGAACCAAAACGAACCTTGCGTTGAACCTTTTATGTGTCATTTAATTTTTTAACACATTGGTATTCATAGAGAATTGTTGATCTTTACTTTTCAGAACTTTCCACAATGCCTGCCTGTTCCATTGGCGGTTGCCCTTCAAAGACCCATAATAAATCTGAAGGTATTATAATGCATGTTTTCCCTAAGACAATAGATCAGATAAGAGAATGGGTCCGATATTGCGGATATCCACCGTCTGAGCTTGAAAGTAGAGTCCTAGAAGTCTTTGCGGACAAGAGGGGTGATCGATACCGCATCTGCAGCAGGCACTTTAGCTCAGACATGTACTCCACATCATTGCTAATAAAGAAGAACACACCGCGAGCGAGGCGAAAATTGCTCGCAACCGCTATTCCCACTCTATTCGTCCACATCCCTCCACTGGTGAGTCAAGTTTATGTATTTATCTCTCGGCCTTGCGGTAGTGTGTAGCATTAGCTAACAATAATTTCCCCATTTATGTATCCACTCAATATGAAGGCGGAAGATTCTCCATCTGTGTCGTTATTGCAGTCATCAGCCACTTCAAGCGCCTATCGGGTAATCTTACTTGGCTATTCTGCCACTGACTTGTTTTATGCATGTAAATCAATAGTTTTAATTTATCGTGTAATTATTTTGCCTAATGGTACACCCTTGTACTCGTCCTCTAGTCTTTGTTTTCAGTTATAATTATTGTTATCCAAAATAATGCAAGTACTGTCTTTCAGGGAGATGCTGAGGAGTCCAACGTGTTGACGACTACCGTTGATGTCACTCAGATGCTCGAGGTACGTTTCAGGACAGTTCCATCGATGGAGATCATCAGATCTTGCATTCTTGTAGCGTGATTGTTACACACAATGTTTCTTTCGTTTTTAGCCATTGATATGTCCTTCTGTCGTCGCCCTCCTATGTGTCTTCTTTTTTCAATATTGTGTTCATTACTAATGAAAGTCCTATGTTTCAGGGAGTCGATGGAGCATTGTCCAAGAAGAAGGGGGAGCGTGCAGTTACGGTTCGGCGCAACAGCTTGCAGAAGTGTGCACCGCAGTTACATCGTCCCTTGATGTTCTTATGCATTTCGAGGTATGGATACTGACAGTTCGATCAAGCGAAATCATATGACGTGATTACATCCGCTATACTTCCTTCTTTATTAACGCAAGTACTATGTTTCAGGGAGATGACGGAGCTTCTTCTACAAGAACATCACCCCTAGTAGTTGATGCAGATCTCTGGGTGGTGACACTTCCAACGATCGAGCAAATCGAATCAAATTTACATATCCATTATTTATTTTAGACAACTGATCGTTTGTGCAGGTCTATTTAGATGAGCCGTTCACGCCTGCACAAAGTTTCTGTTCTTTTTATCAAAATAGAAAACCATACTAATGCAATTACTGTGTTTCAGGGAGTCACTGAAGCATCATCTTCAATAATATCATCAATGGAAGTCTATGAGGAGCCCGAGGTATGGATCTTGACAGTTCCATCTAACTAGATCAACAATGCGTGAATAATTGTCGTTTGAATGTTCTACACAAACCGTCCATTCGTGTTTTGCTATTGAGATGTACGTGGGTATTGGTCCCCAAGTACATTTTGTGTTTTCGATATTATTATACATACTAATGAAAGTTCTATGTTTCAGGGAGTCGATGGAGCGTCAGTGCGTGATGGATGTGCTTATCATGAAAATATAGTCATTGCAGCGCAAGAGGAAGTGGAGACATGCACACACGAGTCGGAGCAACAGCGTACGGATGTTGAAGTTCGAGGCAAGAAAGTTTCAAAGAAAAGAAAGCAAAAGAAGGTTAGTGTCCTGGTCACTATATTATGTTGTTTTTCACTGTTAATAGTTCAATACTGTAAGTTGTGTTTAAACTGAACATCCCTTTTCCAATCTGTCCTCTAGTTGCGAGTGGGTGTACGAACTAGATCTACACAGACAGTGAAGCGAACGAGAGATGTTGCTTGTCAAACCTTTTGGCAGGGACTTGAGACTGGAGATGCATCGTGCCAATGGGAAGAATATGAAGTGATTGACAACGGAGCTATACCACCACCAGCCATTGATAGTGGATGTCCTCCTGGTAGTTCGGATGCAGTCGGAGATCAATTCACAGAATCCACACCTGCGAAAACTAAGACCGCGAGAAAGTTGAAGAAATTGTTTTATTCACCCATCGCCGGAGAAGGAACAGATGTTGCAATGGAAGAGAATGAAGTGGACGACAATGAAACACCATCAATATCACTGAACATAGCGGAAGACGATATCAGAGATTCTACCTTTCATGTGAGTGACATGTCCTCAACGTTACAGGCCGAACCAGCTGGGATGCAGAGTGACAGTATAAGGAAAGAGGCCAAATTCATTGTATTCGATAGTTGTTTGATTGATATTATTATTCGGATGAAATGTGGGCATTCGGTTGGTGGAGAAGTATGTGGGGAGTCATTGATTAATGTGACTCGTGCAATTCGAGGCACTAACCTTAAAATACATGCCACCTGTACAAAATATCATCCTTTCTCATGGTCTGCACAACCTATGCTGGGACAACTGCCAGCAGGCAATCTACTTTGTGCAGCGGCTGCACTTTTTAGTGGTTCAAGTTTTAAAAAATTAGAGTCTTTCTTTCAGTTTGTGGGAATCCATTTCATTGCGAAAACTCAGTTCTACAAATACCAAACCGATTATCTATTTCCAGCCATTAGCGAAGCTTGGAGAATGGAAAAAATGTCTATTGATAGTACATTCGCGGGCAAACGGTTCAGGCTAGCCGGTGATGGACAGTGCGACAGCCCAGGATTTTCAGCCAAGTACTGCACCTACCACTTTCAGGACATGGAAAGTAAGAAAATTGTGAGTTCGGTGGTCGTGCAGGTGTCACAAAGTACATCCTCAGTGGCCATGGAGAAAGTTGGCTTTGTAGCATCATTGCAAGAACTACAATCGCGGGGAATGGTGATCGACCTGATAGCCACGGACAGACACGTTTCAATTGCCAAGACAATGAGAGAACAGTACAAAAATATGAATCACCAATTTGACGTTTGGCATCTTGCAAAAACAATCAATAAAAAATTGTAGGCTGCAGGTAAAAAAAAAGAAACGCAAGGTATTTCACAGTGGTCCAAGTCAATCAGCAACCATCTTTGGTGGAGCTCAAAAACATGTGGAGGGTCGTTGAAAATCCTACTGGAAAAATGGCGGTCAGTAATGCCACACTGTACAAACGTTCACCGATGGAACACGAACCAACATTTCCACAATTGTGAACATGGCCATTTGTCCACAGAGGAGGCACGGAAGAAGAAGTGGTTGATTCCTTCATCACCCACTCACAAAGCCATTGAAAAGATTGTATTTGATAAAACTATAACAAAAGCTTTGAGGGGACTCACGGAATTCTGCCACACAGGAGATTTGGAGGTGTTCCACAATATGTGCCTAAAGTACAGGCCAAAACGATTGCATTTTGGCATGGAGGGCATGATAAATCGGACTCTTCTAGTGGTCTTGACACATAACCATAATGTTGGCCGTCAACAAAGTAGGACGACCGGAACTTTAGGGACGCTTTGCTACAATAAGGCCTTCACTAAAAGAAGTAAACAATGGGTGATCAAACCAGTGTTTGAGGATATGCAATATGAGTTTATTGAAAGACTTATTGTTGACGTCCTAGATAGGCACATAAATGGAGTTGTGAACGAACCTGTGCAGGGGACAACTGCATTGCCACCCAACATTGCCTGTGTTCCATGTCCACCTAAAGAAGAGCTCATTGAGAAATACACATCACGGTTTAAATGATTGTAATTTGATTGTCTGTTCTCTCGAGTCTCCTCATGTTGCAGGACCATTGAATATGTGTATCTATGTATTGTGTAAATAAAAGTGATTGCTCAGTGTACATGCAATGTGTCTCTCCACCGTTGCCCCTCCCTTCACTGTGCAGTTGTGCGAACCACCCGGGTGTCACCTGTGACTTTGCTCTGGAGTCTCCTCATGTCGCAGGCCCATTGAATATGTGTAGCTATGTATTGTGTAAATAAAAGTGATTGCTCAGTGTACATGCAATGTGTCTCTCCAACCTTGTTCATTTGCGCATTAAATTAAACCAAACAGTAATATAAATCATTTTTCAAAAAATATAGAATGTCTCCGTATTTATGGTTCTGTTGGGCTGCAAAGCACGCAGACAAAATGCAAAGATGGAGTGTAAATTTCAAGTCCTGTGAGATGGCCTTAAACTGAATGTAGCTAACTAGGAATGTGTGCTCGTTCAAAGTGAAGGTCAGCTGCTTTGATTTTTTCTCGGGTGCCAGAATGGCCCACGACTCAGTATAAGGTTCTATTGTTATTTGACCTTGACAGGCCGGGACCACGTAAGAAACGATAATGAATATAATTTCAGAAACGAAAGCCATTTCATGTTCGTTCATTAGAAGAAATAACGTCGGCATAGAAGGAGTGGTATTTCGGGGCTGCCCTACGCACAGACACAATGGAAAATGCAAATATAATGTAAGTAACTCTTTAGATGAGTTTATACCGCAATTTAATTACTATACAGTAGCTTACCGCGCACTAGAACCGTCTCCTTTTACGGAAGCACCTCAAAACCTACCTCTTTGCTTCTGCTTTCTCTCCCCCTCTCCCCTGCTACAACTGGTCCACTGTCTGCGATCTCGGTCCTGGGCCCTTCCACTCTCCACCTGCACTCCCTGTCAACCCCTGCACTGGGGGACTGTCTCAGTATCCTACAGCCCCCCCTTGACGTATAAAACCCAGTTGCACTGTCCTAGCTATGAAATAATTTCCCGACCTAATATATAAAATGAATAATTTTAATAAAGATCTGATGGTGAGACTAATTTCATTTTTTATGTTTTTCAAACAGGTACTTCATCCATTACTGTCTGTGTCACGAGTACCAGACACCGGCGGATGGCTTCTATAATCGCCAATTGCTTATCCGCGTGAACAACGTTAGCACCCTGACCATTTTGTGGGACGATCGCCAAGTACAAGTATGCCCTTACGCGGTACTAACGGCTAGATGCAACATACAGACCGTTGTGGTGGCCTAGTGCCTCGTTGTTGGAACAGCCATGCGATTATCAGTGCGACCGAAGAGCTTATTTTATCGTAAACCAACACCCTGTGTACTGCACACGAACATCGCTTGCCTCAAGACGAACTATTTTGGATCGAGAGCAAAGAAAAATGCAAATCGCTGAATATTCTCTAAAAATTTGATGTCCAATAAATGTACTTTGCCAAATGTACAATCTTGCAGTTTGCTTTTAAACCACAGTTTCATATTCCGAATTGTGGCGCTGTATTGTGAGATGATCTAAGACCCTGTGTACAGCAAAGGAACATCGCGTGCCTCAAAACGAACTTTTTGGAACGTGAGCAAATAAAAATGAAAATCGCTGAATATTGTCTAAACATTTGATGTCAAATAAATGTACTTTACCAAATTTACAATCTTGCGGTTTGATTTAAAAGTACAGTTTCATATTCCGAATTGTGGCACGCTGTGTTGTGAGCTGATCTGTGTTGATTTCCGGGTTCTGTGTGGAGTCGCGTAGAAGACGCCTGGGCGCGTTTGCCTACGCAGCACAGTCACGTCACGGATAGAGGCGGGGAATATGAATGTTTTGATAAAGTCTGTTTCAGGGGCGGGGGATTTGATTTAGTGCCGCAAAAGCAGGTGAGCCAGGGCGATGGGGGGAAATGATAGGATTATCATAAAATGGCGGCTGATTTCGAGTGCGTTAATGGACGAAAAGTCGGGTAAGGTCCATAGGAAAGTTTTCTACGATCTACCGATTTATGCTTAAAAACACATGGCCGAACCGTAGGGACAATAAAAAAAAAATCCCGGAACTCTCCTTTAATAAAGTGTCCCGTGTCTATCACCTAACAGGTGATTACAAGTGCAAATACAATACAGAACGTTAATACGATCAAAAAGTGCACATGTGCAATAATTCTAAACACATTCTTTTTGAAGAGCACACGTTTTGTAAAAAAACACAATTGGTTTCCACGAAACAGAGTTCCTAATTTGTGTATAACTCTGATGCATCTGTAACGGCAACAATGGCTATATTACATATGATGTTAACTCAGTGTCCATCACAACACTTGGTCTAGTGTTGTAGTGTGACCCAACATGTTTTGTTCCTCTGAACAATTCGGATATTCATGGGAACTTCTTCAGGGGTAGAAAACCAATTTGGTTGACTCAAACTAGCATGTGGTGGCTTAAGAACAATGCTCATAAAAACTTGATGGTGGACAAACAGATTCTAGCGTAGAGTCTCGTCACGTAGTTTCCCCGATGAGGAAATGGAAATAATGCACTTCCTCAAACTCCTTTCACTTAATGAAATCTGAGAGCCTAGACCAAACCTTGAAAACAAAATCAGAAAGGAGCCTAATTAGTATAAGAAGCCTTCCATATAAATCATTTTATTTATTGTATAGTGTGTAAGGAGTACACAAGATGATTACTGTATCTCAGTTTCGGTAATGCATCCATGTCGACTGCAAAACTCTCAGTGTAGCTAGCAGTCATAATATCCCTATGGACACACATATAGGAGTCATATCAGCACACCTCACAATATTGAAGAAACAATGGTGCTGGCTCATGTCTTAATTGTTCCACAGGGATTATCAAAAAGTGTCACTTACTTGAAGTGCATGTTAAAGCCTTCAAAGTTGCGGGCAATCGAGTGGGGGGCATACCGCAGACAGAAGGTTTAAGAATAAAATTTCAAAAAGACATAGGGGCTCCTGCAAATGCAAAAAACACTGGGTCCTCAATGGCAGTGAGTCTGTATGTTGCAATTGAAAATAGATCTCTAGAGATCATGAAGCCTGAATAAAGTGGGTAAATATTTTCAAAATAGCAATCTTAGTAAGACCAAAAGGGGCTATCTTGCTGTATGTTAAATATAATGGTGGCACACAATTGCAGGTTACTGGGGTCAGTACCAAAACAATGCTATGGCTGAACATCAGACCGAATACTCAAGCTTGTGTGTCGAGGGAGTTCAAGTGGCAAGCTCAAGGCACGCTGATAACTTGAGCTGTAGCCTGTGTGGACATTTAACACAAGCCGTGCGTTTATACGTATGAATGCAGCGACACGACTAGTCTCGTAATAACGGATGACAAAGATCTCGTCCCGGTTTGTGGCTCAAACACTCAGTATCGCTGATGTTTAACTAGTGATTTAGTAGTTGACAGATGTCAAAGGCGTAATGCCATGACAACACTGTTGACGGAATAAATAAAGGGATCTTACTGTCTCTATAAGTATCATGTGATCACCGTGGCGAAAGCGTATCCATACGCTATGGTAGGAGGGGGAGGTAGTTGTGACAGATAAATCTTAAAAAGTGAAGAACCTGCCGTCCGCAGTGCGTCACGTTATGATGCACGACGTACCTCTACGGGTTCTAATGGAGATAGAAAGAGGAAACCCATGCGGTTAGCAATCTGCATATAGTAGCCATCCGCCAAATTGAGGTGTATTCGTTGATTGTGAAGTTGAAAGGTTGATCATGTATTCAAGCAAAGAAAGGGCCCTTGTTACCAATGTGCCAAGAAGTTTAATGCAACCCTTGAAGGTAATAAAACCTCAGGGGGTGAATGCGAATGAGAATAGTGCTCATTAAAATATAAGTGTCAAACAGTCCCCTAGGTCTAAATCAATGGTGGAGGCCTAACTAGTGATGTTGTGAATAAGGTATTAGATAGAATAGTGTAGCGTAAGCTATTGTTCAAGAGAAAAATCTATTTTCTAAGGTAGGCTTATAGACAATAAATTCGCTCGTCGTGCTGTTGTAGCCCTGGCAGACAAAGAGGTTTTTATAATGATCACCATCCACAACCTAGATGGTAACATTCAAGGTAGAAATGGTTGTCTAAATCGGGTGAAGAATAAATGTTACCCATTTATTGTGTGCTGATTGTGTTGGGTGATAAAAATGCTCCAATCAATTGCTTCATTTAAACCAGACGGATAACTTTTGGTTAAGAAAATCATTTTCTGTTCTTGAACACTCAATAGGTGCTTATCATTTGTGGAGCTGTTAGTTTGTCTAATTTTCATTACCACAGTCCATCTTAGATCTTCAGATTTATGACCTAAGCTGATGAAATGGCCTACCAAAGGAGCATTAAGTGTGTTATTCCTTATGCAACTTTTGTGTTCACCAATTCTAATCTTGATTTTTCTCTCAGTGTTGCCAATATATAGTTGTTTACATGGACACCATATGGCATAGATCACCATTACTGAATTACAATTGATGAGTACTCTTTCTTGCCACATCTTGCTAAGCCCTATATCAAAAGCATTACCTCCATGTAACTCTTCCTCATCTCTGAACTTACAGAGGAGGTGTACCCAAGTCACAATGCACGTGGAAGGGCCCAATGAGACAAACCAAGACACTGGGCCTCATTCTGAGTATGGAGGTTATCATGGCACTATTTGTGCCATGATTACCTCCAATACCGGTACTGAGTCTGCCCTGGTTCAATGGAGATTTACCGGTCTATTCCGACCTTTGTGGGACCGGTAAGTCCCCATTGAAAAAGCCATTCCCCATTCCCATTTGAGCCCCCATAGGGCTCAATAGGAAGGGGGAAGACACTAATAACGGTACCGCAAACTGCGGTACCGTTATTAGCTCTAAAGTCCCTTAACGGGTCCCGTCCATCACGCCTGGTAAAACCAGGCGTTAAGGAAGGGACCCGCTAAGGGAACTCGGAATAGGGCGCAAAGGGATTACCGGCACCAGTGTCCTTATCGGTGCCCGGTATCCCTTTGTGCCCAACTCGTAATGAGGCCCACTGTATTGATGCTGTAGCCACCACCAAATTATTTTGCAGAAGGGAACCAACCCGAGGCTCTAGTTGGCCCACCAACAAACCCCCGCCGCCCACACCAAAGGAACCATCACTGGGGTTATTCACATTAAGTCTGTAGTGAGTGATGAACGTATTGTGGTGTGCCAAGGTAGCCACCCTACAGATCTCCTGAAGGCAGACCCTCTACGTGTCAGCCCAGGAGGCCGCCATGCACCTCATGGAATGACCCTGGACATAACGGCAACCCAGAAAACAAATACGACATAATGATAACAGTTTTAAGCAAATGACTGATGGATGCCTTCCCGTCCGCTCCAGCATCACCAACAGCCACCAGGAGACTACCCAACCTCCGAAACCCCTCCGTCCAGAAAAGGTATTCGAAGACCGATGTCTGCACATCTATGGTGTGCAGGCCTATTCTTCAGGTGTGTGGGGATACTGAAAATAGGAGTGAAGAACCACATCTTGAGAGACAAATGAAATTTGGAAACCACATTGAGCAAAAACGTAGGGTTACAGCGCAACACTGGAGCATCAGGAAGGACCCTGAGAAATGGAGGCAGACGCAACAGAGCACCAATTTCCCATAACCTACGAGCTGAAGTAATGGTGACCAAAAATATGGCCTTGTGTGTGAGGTGCTTTATATCAATAAGGTCAATGGGCTCAAAAGGGGCAGACTGCAAGAACCGCAATACAGGGGACACATCCCAAAGAGGAACACCCCTATACTGAGGGGGCTGAGAGGATGCCAATCTCCTAATGAACCTGCCCAACAACCTGCCATCCATGAGGGCGCACTCCAATCCTCCCTTCAGAGCCTCCCACTGGGCAAGAAGAGTAGCCACCTCCAGACCCTTGTCAAACCTATGGGTACTGAAGAATGGCTGGGATACCACAGTGGAGGGGGTATGAGGCATGCTATCAACAGTAAGACAGGCACAAGTGACCACAGTTCAAGGGTGTTTATTCAACTTTCACAGAGGTGAATCAAGAACCTATCTAAACCTAAATCTACAGATGGGAGCAAGCTACGACCATCAAATAATATGCAGTTCTAGTTTAGTCTTGTCAAATGAAAAGGGGCTATACTAAAAAAAACTATTGCCAAACCTTACCACTAATGTTCAAATAAAGTGGGGGATGTTCGTGCCGTTGGCCTCCCGTCCCCATGTTTTCAGCACAGGGCAAGGCGGTTCACTCTAGCGAAACACACACTCTGGCTTCTGGGGCACGAGGATACAGTTCCATTAACACAGTTCAAGACCTTCTAGGTTCAAGTCTCTTCACTCTCACAAGTATCTTGACTCAGAGGGTCTGTTACACAAAACAACACGAAAACGGTATTTTTCTCTTCTCAGTATTCAATTCTGGGTGTTCACCCTGGACCCCCCTCAGCCGGGCACAGATCCCTTTATGTAACAAAAGTTCAATGTTGAATTCCCCTCAGTCATGCTCAGATCCGTATCTAAGTATGTTCAGATAATTATTTCTCGGGTGACTCAAGGTTCACCACGTATACCCCTCAGCCAGGCTCAGATCCCTCTCTTTCTCTCGATTAGTCTCCCTCAGCTGTGCTTGGACCAATTGAGATACACTTTAAACTATCAAAGACTTTCGAATGTGCATGGGATTTAGCGTGACCCATTTCATGGCCACTTCGATCTCATTATTCCTTTTTACTCACACTCAGCATCATTTGGATACCTAACAGGAACTTTTGAGTGAGCACCCACGTGGCGCCGGACCACTCTGTGTATGATATCTTTTGCTCGCCTCCCAAAGTTCAATAGCAAAGTTCAAATTATCTCTGCGTCACTCTTTGCATATGCCTTTCACACTGCTATTCTCTTTGTACAATGTTGCCACTTGCAACCTTGTTTCGAAACACAAGCTGGTTTGGTATCAGTCTCTCCGACTCACTGGCTGTGCTGTCTTCTCTGACGCTGCTTTGTTGTAGGAGCCAAGGAAAGTATCACCGCAACAATCACTCCTCCCCACCTTGGTTATCGACACAAGACAGCCGTTCCTGGTCTTTACTTTCTTACTTTCCAATGCTCATGAAAGTATTTAGAGGTTACAGGTACTTCCCTCTTTGCGACTCTCTATGGTCTCGCCATCTTTCTCATTGTACTAAACTGCCATCTTGGAACTACTGTTTGCCTCGCTCAGAGTGTGCTTTCGTGGTGCGCCTTTTATCCGTGTGGAGAAGTGTGATGGAAGTCAGGTGTGTGTAATAATCCGTAATTGCCTGACCTTGTCTGCCCATGGTGTTGGCATATGTCAGGTGTACTGGTCTGGTGTTAGTCCGGTGTTGCTCACGGTGAACTCTCCGTGAGAAAGAGATTGTGTTGAAAATGGGGGAGGGTTTCAATTCCTAGGTATCCTACCTGGTAGGATGGGGAAAAGGTGTTATTGGGAAGGGGATACCGCGTCTCACCCTCCGGTGTCCCACTTCCACTCCCTGAGGGCCCCTCATCCAGGTAATCCTCCCCCACTGGTCCACCCCCAGGAACTGGATCCAAAAGTGATGGCTGTGCCCTTGCCACCAGGATGGCAGATCCCCGGGGACTAGCAGGTGGGACACCTTTTGGTTTCTCACACCCCTCACACCATCGCAATAAATACACCCAGTGTCTATCGTAGGCTTTAAGCGGGATAGGCCTCTTAGAATGCAGGATGTTCTCAGGCACCTATCCAGAGAGACCCTGAAGGCAGACCCTCTACGTGTCAGCCCAGGAGGCCGCCATGCACCTCATGGAATGACCCTGGACATAACGGCAACCCAGAAAACAAATACGACATAATGATAACAGTTTTAAGCAAATGACTGATGGATGCCTTCCCGTCCGCTCCAGCATCACCAACAGCCACCAGGAGACTACCCAACCTCCGAAACCCCTCCGTCCAGAAAAGGTATTCGAAGACCGATGTCTGCACATCTATGGTGTGCAGGCCTATTCTTCAGGTGTGTGGGGATACTGAAAATAGGAGTGAAGAACCACATCTTGAGAGACAAATGAAATTTGGAAACCACATTGAGCAAAAACGTAGGGTTACAGCGCAACACTGGAGCATCAGGAAGGACCCTGAGAAATGGAGGCAGACGCAACAGAGCACCAATTTCCCATAACCTACGAGCTGAAGTAATGGTGACCAAAAATATGGCCTTGTGTGTGAGGTGCTTTATATCAATAAGGTCAATGGGCTCAAAAGGGGCAGACTGCAAGAACCGCAATACAGGGGACACATCCCAAAGAGGAACACCCCTATACTGAGGGGGCTGAGAGGATGCCAATCTCCTAATGAACCTGCCCAACAACCTGCCATCCATGAAGGCGCACTCCAATCCTCCCTTCAGAGCCTCCCACTGGGCAAGAAGAGTAGCCACCTCCAGACCCTTGTCAAACCTATGGGTACTGAAGAATGGCTGGGATACCACAGTGGAGGGGGTATGAGGCATGCTATCAACAGTAAGACAGGCACAAGTGACCACAGTTCAAGGGTGTTTATTCAACTTTCACAGAGGTGAATCAAGAACCTATCTAAACCTAAATCTACAGATGGGAGCAAGCTACGACCATCAAATAATATGCAGTTCTAGTTTAGTCTTGTCAAATGAAAAGGGGCTATACTAAAAAAAACTATTGCCAAACCTTACCACTAATGTTCAAATAAAGTGGGGGATGTTCGTGCCGTTGGCCTCCCGTCCCCATGTTTTCAGCACAGGGCAAGGCGGTTCACTCTAGCGAAACACACACTCTGGCTTCTGGGGCACGAGGATACAGTTCCATTAACACAGTTCAAGACCTTCTAGGTTCAAGTCTCTTCACTCTCACAAGTATCTTGACTCAGAGGGTCTGTTACACAAAACAACACGAAAACGGTATTTTTCTCTTCTCAGTATTCAATTCTGGGTGTTCACCCTGGACCCCCCTCAGCCGGGCACAGATCCCTTTATGTAACAAAAGTTCAATGTTGAATTCCCCTCAGTCATGCTCAGATCCGTATCTAAGTATGTTCAGATAATTATTTCTCGGGTGACTCAAGGTTCACCACGTATACCCCTCAGCCAGGCTCAGATCCCTCTCTTTCTCTCGATTAGTCTCCCTCAGCTGTGCTTGGACCAATTGAGATACACTTTAAACTATCAAAGACTTTCGAATGTGCATGGGATTTAGCGTGACCCATTTCATGGCCACTTCGATCTCATTATTCCTTTTTACTCACACTCAGCATCATTTGGATACCTAACAGGAACTTTTGAGTGAGCACCCACGTGGCGCCGGACCACTCTGTGTATGATATCTTTTGCTCGCCTCCCAAAGTTCAATAGCAAAGTTCAAATTATCTCTGCGTCACTCTTTGCATATGCCTTTCACACTGCTATTCTCTTTGTACAATGTTGCCACTTGCAACCTTGTTTCGAAACACAAGCTGGTTTGGTATCAGTCTCTCCGACTCACTGGCTGTGCTGTCTTCTCTGACGCTGCTTTGTTGTAGGAGCCAAGGAAAGTATCACCGCAACAATCACTCCTCCCCACCTTGGTTATCGACACAAGACAGCCGTTCCTGGTCTTTACTTTCTTACTTTCCAATGCTCATGAAAGTATTTAGAGGTTACAGGTACTTCCCTCTTTGCGACTCTCTATGGTCTCGCCATCTTTCTCATTGTACTAAACTGCCATCTTGGAACTACTGTTTGCCTCGCTCAGAGTGTGCTTTCGTGGTGCGCCTTTTATCCGTGTGGAGAAGTGTGATGGAAGTCAGGTGTGTGTAATAATCCGTAATTGCCTGACCTTGTCTGCCCATGGTGTTGGCATATGTCAGGTGTACTGGTCTGGTGTTAGTCCGGTGTTGCTCACGGTGAACTCTCCGTGAGAAAGAGATTGTGTTGAAAATGGGGGAGGGTTTCAATTCCTAGGTATCCTACCTGGTAGGATGGGGAAAAGGTGTTATTGGGAAGGGGATACCGCGTCTCACCCTCCGGTGTCCCACTTCCACTCCCTGAGGGCCCCTCATCCAGGTAATCCTCCCCCACTGGTCCACCCCCAGGAACTGGATCCAAAAGTGATGGCTGTGCCCTTGCCACCAGGATGGCAGATCCCCGGGGACTAGCAGGTGGGACACCTTTTGGTTTCTCACACCCCTCACACCATCGCAATAAATACACCCAGTGTCTATCGTAGGCTTTAAGCGGGATAGGCCTCTTAGAATGCAGGATGTTCTCAGGCACCTATCCAGAGAGACCCAAGGCTAGCAACCTCTCACGCTACAATAGCCAGGCTGACCAGCGGATCACATTGATCCTGACCCTAACCCGCCTGCAGAGGGCAGGGCCAACTCAGAATCTGCCAGACCACCCGGAACCAGAGTTCCAGAAGAGAGAGGCCAGAAGAGGACCATCAGGATCACAGAGGACCTGCTCCGCCTGATATACTGCCCCACCCTGGGGATGAGGGCAATGGTAGGGAAGGCATGCAGAAGGCATATATAAGACCCCAAGGCCACTCCAGGTTCAAGAGTCCACCGCCCATACACTCGCCAATGTGAACTGGGAGCAGAACCTGTGGACTTTGGCAGAGGAGGGGGAGGAGGGGGAGGCAAAGAGATCCAAAAACGGAGTTGCGAACTGCCTTCAGATCTTTGAGAATGCTCTGTCCGACAAGACCCACTTCTGTGATCTGGGAAAGACCTGCTGAGATGGTCTGCCACATCATTCTCCACCTCCCGAATGTGAATTGCCTCCAGAAAAAGGTGTTATTCCACCCAGAACCCTATGCACCCCGCCAAGGCATTCAGGGCCCACAACACCCCTGGTTGTTGACATAGGCCAGGGAAGAAGTATTTTTGGTGTTGAGCAGCAGCTCCCGGCCCAACTAGAAAAGTACAGTGGGGCCCTGTAAATGGCCGCCAACTCCCTCCAATTAAAGGACGTTGGAGCCTCTCCAGACCCCACCTTTCCTGCATGGACCCCAGAAAATCCCCAACATAGGCCGTTGGCATCAGTGGTAAGGATGATCTTTGTTGGGTTATCCCTTCTGTGGGGATCGCATGTGCAGCCACCATGCAAGATCATCCCGCAACCCCAGCAAAATCAGGACGGGAGTCTCGAGGGTTTGGGAGGAGGGGATCCAATGCTGCAGGAGATGCTCCACCAAGGGGCAAAGATGGAGATAACCCCAAGGGCTGATGAAAACACAAGCAGCCACGTGCCGCTGCACCACCAGCAGTTCCTGTATCGCAGCCCAACTGTGATGCAAGACACGGGGCAGAACAGTTTGTTGATTAAGGGCCCTTTCTTGGGGGAGAAAGACCTTCCCCTGCCTGGTGCAGAACTGAGCCATCTGAACACCAGATCCTGGGTTAGGAACGAGGTGTGACTTCCCCCAGTTGATGAGAAACCCCCATTGCTGGAGAGCCCGACAGACCCGGAGGAGATGGTCCTGGACAGTACCCTTGAGAGCCGCCTTGATCAACCAATCGTCAAGATTAGGGAAGAGTTAAATATACAGCAAATGCAAAAGAACCTCCAACGGAGCCACTAACTTTGTAAACACCCTTGAAGCTGACATCAACCCACAGGGAAGAACCCGTAACTGAAAATGCCCCCCCCCACAACAAACCTGAGATACTTCTGATGTGACTGTAGGATGGCTACATGTTAGTAATCACCAACCAGTACCCCCTCTGCACCAAGGGAATCATTTTCTGCAAGGTCTCAATTTTGAAGTGATCCCTCATCACAAACAAATTGAGGGCTTTTAGGTCCAAGATGAATCAGAACTTCCCCAAGGGTTTTGGCAACAGAAAGACCTGAGAGTAGAACCCCTGACCTCAGTGCTTCCTGGGAACTTGCACTATCACCTTCTTGCCCAGCAGGTGGACAAGGGCCGCGGACATAGCCGTCCTCCTAGCCCAGTGTCTGGGCATAGCAGTCATGGTCATGCAGGACTGAACCGGGCAGAAAGGAACTCTATCCGGTAACCATACTTCATTGTTTGGAGATTCCAAATGTTTGAGGCCCACTTTTCCCAGACCGTAAAAAGTGCTGGAGTCTCCCACCCACTGGCATGCAGTGGTTGTCAGGACTTCTGATGTTGGAGAGAAGGATTCCCCATGCCAGGCCATGAACAGAATCCACATGACTTCTCAAAGAACCCAGCCTTGTCACTGGACGCCCTTTGCCTGGGCTTAGCACTAGAAGGCTTGTGCCTGGCCAAAGAGGAAGACTTTCTCTGTAACTTGTCGGTATGCTTGTCCACTCTGAATGCCCTGTGGATCGTGTCTTCCAGGGTGTTACCAAAGACCTTGTAGCCTTAAAATTGGAGCTTCAATGCTGTAGCCTTTTGGGAGCCCTCAGACTTCCAATCCCGCAAATGGATATGTTGCTTGGCAGAAACACTGGCCCCCATCGCCATGGCTGTACCCTGCAACCTGACAAATGACAAATCAAAGAGGAGTTCCGCTTGCTTCTGCATATATCCAACAATATGGGTGTGCAATCAGAGTGCTCCTCCATACTGTTTGCCAAGCTACTTGAAACCACCAAGCACAGTTTCAGCTGTATAGGAACCGTAGATTATGGCAGCGAGTGCCAGGTACAACCCATTTGGGTTTTTTAAAGCTAAATTTGCCTTCTGGTAAACTGGGTCGTTAACAGCTGCCTCTTCCTCCACCACAATGGAAGACCGCCGAACCAAATTGGCCAGGATTTCATCATCCTCAACTGACTACGGAAGGAAAGAGCTTGCACCCTTCTTCAGATACAACTTGGCCATGAACGGGGCATGGAGGTATGCTCAGGAGCCTTTCATTCCTTCAAAATATTGGCCTTAATCTCCAAAATCAGGGAAAGGTCCATCTTGGGGGTGTGCTTATACTGCCAAATTTTAGGATCCGTGAACCCCGTCCACAGGGTTTGCTAAACCCATGGCGTCGCAAACCTGAGAAACCCCACCTCAACTTTATCCCTGGCCAGATATTTCCCTTCCACCTCATCATCTGAGTGGGAGCGGCTCAAGGCGGGTGGTGCAGACTCCAAGGTGGAGGAACAGGAGGAGGAACAGGGCAGGGTCAGCTATCGTTTCTTCGCACGCTCATGCTTCTCATTACTTTCTCCATAAGGCACTGGATCCGCTTCTGCGACAGGGAGAACTTCAATTCTCTTCCCACCACCTGTGCACTTCCGCCCATGCTGCTCAAGACTAGAGGAATCCTCCTTGTGTTTCTCCATAGCAAGAAGAGGGAACCACCGTCTGTACAACAACAGAGAGATCAGCCAACTTGCAGGCTCCTCACAGGAAGCACAGACGCCACAACCGGGAGCCGGGCAACCATACCGTAGCCTAAGAAGGTTACTACACTATTCCCCGTTGTCAGCAGAGGGAGTGACAGCACAGCAGTCAATCACTGTAGGGGAACCAGAGCAAAGGAGTGCAGGACACCCCCAGCACCACTCGCCACAGTCGTGGTGCGTCAGGACCGGGAAGGTCGCGTACAACCAGAGGGAAGCAGGGAAGGGGCGTCACCAAACCCCCCTCTCCTGGAATCAAAGAGTGAAACATGAGAGGTCGTCGAGCCTCTCACCGGGCGCCACAACAGAGACTCACCAAGAGCCCAGACCTGACGGCCAGGGGACAAAGTGGCAGCCCGATCTGTCGTCGCTGCGGCCGCAATTGGCTCTGTACGCCCTGCAGGATGACTGAGAGGTGCCAAGGAGACCCGGCTGAACTGCTCAATCTAAGCCCTGCAGGGATTCCAGGAGCTCCCCTACCGCCAGGCGGATATGACCGCCCTGGTGGAGATGCCCCCAGGGAAGGAAAAGCAAGGTGTTCCCCAGAACCCAGCTCCGGGAAGGAATCCAGTCCATGTCGGAGACAAGAATTTTTAAAAAACGGAGGATTGTGGGTAAGTAAAGTGGTATTATACCCCCAGAAGAGAAAATACAAGTTCCTGTGTGGGGGGCAGGACTTCAGAGGTACGTAGTGGGATGAGGAATGGGGACGTGGAAGCAATGGAATTTCGGTGAAAAGAACAGAAAGGAAATCACATAGGTTCATGGACGCTCAATATTTTCATTTTTCAGGCAAAATGTCCTGAAGACTTTGTTATCGCAAAGCTCCCCCGAAGGTCTATATACTTCTAGCAAACTTCTTTGCAGTCTGCAGTCCCCCTGTGGTAGTAACCGTACTCTAAAAAATAAAACGCAAATAATATTTGTTCGGCATCTTTAGATAAAAAAGAGCCCCATGTGCTTTGCATGACACCATTTGGCGGAGTAAATTATTCAGCTTGCGCTGGGATCAGGGAGTTGCATTCTGCTTTGCAGAGGGAATAAAGCTGCCCAGACATTTTTCCAGGTCATCAGAATGAATTTCCAGCAGACTAAAGCTTTTCCAGGAAATACAGCTGTGAGCAAACACCGGAAGAGGATTAAAGAAACTGGCTCTCGTCGAATAAGATTATCAGCTTTTCCCTTCTCTGTATGAGAGTGCCCTGATTGGCGCCAATGGCAGGTGCCGAATAGACACGCTGGAAAGAGTCTTTAGGACCATGAGGACTCACAGTTTGCGATTCTCCCGTTTTTGGGCCAAACCTATGGAAAAATCATGAAATCCTGTCAAAAACCGGGATGGTATCCACCCGATCCCCAAATCCTAGTACAGGGTTTGTAAACTTAAGAAAGTCTCTGGACCCCAGGATGGAGGCACAAATACCCAGACAGTATCCACAAAACCGGGACCTCTGGTCACCCTACTTTTGGACCTTGCTGACTCAGAGTTTGGTACACTACACCCTATAGACCTCGCAGAGCCTTTGCAAGTCACCTATGGGATGCCAAATCAGCTAGCCACCAAGATAGTGCGCACCTGCCCGTCTCAAAGTGGAGACAGAATTTAGTGTATTTTTTGTTGCTTTTTGAAGCAATTGCAATCTATTTCACATCGAAGGTGTCCTGGGAGAGCATTCCACCTGAATAGAAAGGCTTTTACCACCTGCAGTTTCTGGGAGTGCTAATCAGAGCATGGTTCGAAGATCTTAAGAATTGGCCAGGTTTCTAGACATCAAATCCAGGTACTTTGCTCTAGGCAGTAGGAATAGTAGAGGATCCACAAGGTGCATTAATGATTATCCATGTACCATTCCTGTGTGGGGTCTGAGGTCTGTGAACCCAAGTCTCTCTGGCACCCAGCATGGATCTCAACCTCCCTGGCAAGTGTACCGAGATGGGATGCACCAAGATAAGGACGGATCTGTTTGAAGCGGGTGATATCAAAGCGTGTTCAAGAGTATTTAACTGCGCGGTGAGAGTCAGACAGAACGTCTAGCATTTTTACTTGCCAGATGCCATCAGTAAGGTAGGAGTCTGGTTTACGCCCTTTTTGGCGTTTATAAGACGGCTAAATACAGCAGCTCAGTTGTTTTGCTGTTAACCTAACTTCTTTGCATCCAGGCTTTTACAGAGTTGAACACCTCATTTAAATTCTGGCTTTCTTGCACAGAGTCCCCAGTTAATTTAACAAATAACTGGGAGTCGTCTGTGCAGCAGCCATATCTCGCATTTGGGCTGGACAGTCAGTCATGGACTAGTACTGTCTAAACATGAAGTGAAAGCAGACCAGAGCTAAACATGGTGTCCCCCAGCATTGCCCTAGATTTGGTTCCATCATTAGGCCAGATAGGCTTACTCAGTTCAACCAACCGGATAAAAAAGATTCAAACCACTTCAGAGCATTGCCAGACACCCTGACCATGGAGCACACTCTACGTAGAATAGTCCTGTTGTCGAGCCTGTCCAAAACATCTGATAGAGGAAGCATAAGGAGAATAAGTTGAGATGTTTCACAGAGCACCTCTTGAGTCACCATCTCTGTACTTGTCTTGGCCAAACCTTGGCTGCCAGTCCCCGAAGCAACCGTTGAGCTCAACAAAAGACTGAAGTTGGATAATCACAACTATCGTCAAGATTTTAATAAACATGCCAATAGGCCTACAGTTAGGTGAGGGTTCAGTGCAGGTTTTTTGAGGAGCTGCATAATTAATGTATGTTTCAGTCAGTGACTCACAAGGTTGGTGTAGACAGTCATTTACAAATGCAGCGGTAAATATTAATAATTAGTAGAGTTCTTCACAGCATAGGAGCAAGGATTTTGTAGGGTTCAACTTGGCAACAATGTGGAATGCAATCCTGAGAAGGACGAACATACGGAAGAGAACCCGCAGAAGAAACAAAACACTGAAAATAACATTGACTGAAAAGGAAGTCAGTAGAATGGGAGTTCTAACATGCTGTTATACCACTAGATTTGGTGAGAAAAACCTTTCTGCGGTCATAATTAAGCAATATTACACAGGTGGGGGAGCATTACCGGATACCAGTAATGCCATGGGGCCATAGTGAGGGCCTTAACAAAGCCTTGAGGCATTGCCATGTCTGGTAATGCCCCCCTGCCTGCCTTCTATTCTTAGTCTTCTTGACTTGTCTGCAACATTTGATAGTGTTGATCACTCTCTTCTCGTATCATCTCTTTCCTCCTTGGACATTTTGGGGTCTGTTCTTGAATGGTTCCGTTCCTATCTCTCTCAATGGTTCTACTCTGTAACCTGGGCTGGGCACTCTTCTCCTTCATTTCCTCTCTTATGTGGCGTTCCACAAGGCTCTTTACTTGGTCCCCTTCTTTTCTCTCTTCTCCTCTTTCTGCTCTAATCTCTTCATTCAATTTTTCTTTTCATCTGTATGCAGATGATACTCAGATTCTTTTCTCCCTTTCCTCCTTTGACTCTGCTTTGCACTCTACTGTTTCAAACTGTCCCTCTGCTGTTCAAAGCTGGATGTCTTCTCATTTTCTCCACCTTAACCCTTCTAAAACTGAGGTTCTGTCCTTTCCTGCCTGAAGTATTCCCCCTATTTTCCCTCTTCCACCTCTCTCTTTTCCTCTATCTTCTCTTCCCTTTTCACCATCTGCACGTAACCTGGGCGTTACTTTTGATTCTTCTCTCTTGTTCTCAGTTCACATCTCTTCAATTGCCATTCTTGCCGTTATGCACTTTTCAGCATTCGTTGTGCTCGCCCCATCTCTCTTTTCATGCTACAAAACTTCTTTTTATCTCTTGTCTTTTCTTCCATTGATTACTGCTTATCTCTTTTGCTTGGTCTCCCTGCCTCACAACTCCTTCCTCTTCATTCTGTTTATACCTCCTCGATGATGTCCAGTTAAAGGGTCGAAAGCAAAAGGGTCCAATGAAAAAAGGTCGAGTGCATTCGACCGAAAACCAAAGGATCAAATTCTATTTTTTACTATATATATATATTTTTGCTCTAGTGTAGCTTTAAAAGGGTTTTTTTACCCCAAAAACCAGGGTTTGGGGGGGACCCCCCCAAAAAAATAAAAAAATAAAAACGATCCTTTTTACCGGTCGAATTGACTCAACCCTTTTGTCATTCGACCCTTTTTTGCGATCCTTTGACGTATAACCCTCCTTGATTTGTCTCCTTTTTTCTTTATCTGCTCGGTCTTCTATTACATCTTCTATAATTTCTATTTCACTGGTTCCTTTTGAATCATGTCTCCTTTACCACTTCCTCTCAGTTGTCTTCAAATGTACTGATGGACTGGCTCCCCCTTATCTTTCTTCATTATTCTGGTTCTATGTTCCTTTTCGCTCTCTCAGATCACAGAATGTATTTCTCTTAACTGTCCCCAAACCCCCCTGTGCCTCTTCTCGTTTCTGTACCTTTGTTCTTCTAGCTCGTAAACATTGGAACTCTCTTCCCCTCTCACTTCGTTCTGCCACATCTCTTCATATTTTTCAATAAAACCTAAAAACACATCTTTTATCTTCTTTTGCCAGCTAATTCTGTCTGCTTTTCCCTCTTCTGTTTTTAACCATGTTTACATTTTCTTTTGATTGTACTGTTTTTTATATGTTCTGTTCAGTGCCTTTGATGAAATACACTCTATAAATTCAATAAAAGGAAATTAAATTAAATGTGATATTGCTATTAGTATCCAGGCAGGATGTATCAGGGCACTAATAGTTTGTACGTTGATAAACTGCAACTTTTAACAACAAAAAAAGAAAAAAAAGGTAGTCCCTTTTCCATTTCCATGGTGTCCTTGATGAGATTGGTGCTGCGCCGGGAACAATACTGTTCCTGGCGCAGCCACCAGACAAGGAGCAAGAGGTTGGCACACACCCCTCGCCGGGTACTAATTTACACTGTTTGACTTTTGATAAAGTGCACGGTTCATTAATGGCAGGCTTAGGACATGCTTACAAGCTGCAGGCTTGGGAAAGGCAGAAGTTTAAACAGTATCACTTTAAAAAATAAAAAAATAATGGAGAAGTCCAGTTAATAATATAGACATATAAGTAGAATTGTGTGGGATTTGCAGGTTCCCAAACGTTTTCATGGTAAAACAATATTATTTGATATTGTGTTGTTTAAGGCACAGCTTCCGGGTGCTTGGAGTATGAACGGCATCACCCAGTCTAAACACATCCATTTTTAAAGGATGATTCCTGTTTTAAAAAAATACTTTACAAAGGTTTGTACATACATTACTTTTTAATATTGGAAATGTAAAAAAAATATATATATTAATGTACCTCTTTTACATTGGGTTATTTTTCCCAGGGTTTTTTTAAACATAGAACTATAGAACACACATGGACCGAGTTGTTATGATGAACAAAGAGAGCCAGAAGGGTGAGTGGTGTCCACAAAGAGGCCAAAAACAAGGTGAAGATGACAACAGATTTATTAAAACAGAGTAAAGGTCTTTGTGGAACAAACTCAAAACTATTGGCATCTTCACCACAGTTCAACTGTCTAAAGGTTTCTTGATGTAGTTCGTAATGATTGGGAAAGTTCCCAGGCACATGGTTTCCACAAAATAGTTCCTTGCCTGCAGGAGTTGCAGGGTCTCTACTAGCAGCTGCAGGTAATAGCATGCATGTATTTATGTACACCTCTGTTCCAGGTTTAAGGGGTTCCTGCAGCCTTTTCAGGCAGCCTCTCAGATTCTTCTCTTGCTTTGGATCTCAAGCCCGGCTCCCAGAGTGCATTGCACCTTTCCTTCCTCCAAGTAACAGTGTTCTGAGGGCGCTAGTCACCTTCAGTGCCCCAGGTCCTTACTACTACCCTCGGTTCCTCAACCAACTTCTGCTGATGTTCTATTACCACCTTTTATTACTCTCCTCCTTTTACCCGCTGATGCTTTTCTCCTTCCACTTCTTGCTCTTCCTTCTCCATATCTAATCTCAAAACTCCTCCAGATATTTGCTCCCGGCTCCTCCTGACTCCTTATCCTCTCTCCAACCGCTTCCATGAAATAATGTCCCTGCAAAGTGAGCTAAAATCGATGGCTGCGGATTCTCACAGTGGGTAAAAACCACAGAACAGGGTTTTCATGTCATGTTCTTTCGAGAGAGCGGTGCACGCTACCTTTTTTTGCATTTTTGTAAAGGAACTTGGGGTTGGTCTCCCTAAGTTACCTGGGGGAACCCAGACGTGGACCCCTTGCTCACTGTGCTCAGAGAGGCACAGCTCCACCTCACTGATGAGGCCCAACATGGCTGAAACATGTGAATGGGGTTGCTATTGGTAGGCTTGTTCAAAGGAGGTGTGCCTAGCATCACAGTGCTGGACTGCCCTTGTGGGCAAGACAAAGACTCATATGCAAATGGTATTCCTCCTTTGTGAAAAGTACAGTGAGCTAAAAGCAATGGCTGTGGACTCTGACAGTGGGTAAAAACCACAGAACTGGTTATCCTGCCATGTTCTTTCGAGAGAGAGGTGCCGGCTACCTTTTTTTGCATTTTTGTAAAGGAACTTGGGGTTGGTCACTCTAAGTTACCTGGGGGAACCGAGACGTGGACCCCTTGCTCACTGTGCTCAGAGGGGCACAGCTCCACCTCACTGATGAGGCCCAACAAGGCGGAAACACGTGTATGGGGTTGCTGTTGGTAGGCTTGTTCAAAGGAGGTGTGCCTGGCATTTTGGTGCTGGACTGCCCTTGTGGTCAGGACAAATACTCATATGCAAATGGTATTCCTCCTTTGTGAAAAGTACAGTGAGCTAAAAGCAAAGGCTGCAGACTCTCACAGTGGGTAAAACCACAGAACAGGGTATCATGCCATGTTCTTTCGAGAGAGGGGTGCCTGCTAACTTTTTTGCATTTTTGTAAAGGAACTTGGGGTTTGTCACCCTAAGTTACCTGGGGGAACCCAGACGTGGACCCCTTGCTCACTGTGCTCAGAGAGGCACAGCTCCACCTCACTGATGAGGCCCAACAAGGGTGAAACACGTGTATGGGGTTGCTGTTTGTAGGCTTGTTTAAAGGAGGTGTGCCTGGCATTTTGGTGCTGGACTGCCCTTGTGGGCAGGACAAAGACTCATATGCAAATGGATATTCCTCCTTTGTGAAAAGTACAGTGAGCTAAAAGCGAAGGCTGCAGACTCTCACAGTGGGTAAAACCACAGAACAGGGTATCATGCCATGTTCTTTCGAGAGAGGGGTGCCTGTTACCTTTTTTGCATTTTTGTAAAGGAACTTGGGGTTTGTCACCCTAAGTTACCTGGGGGAACCCAGACGTGGACCCCTTGCTCACGTTGCTCAGAGAGGCACAGCTCCACCTCACTGATGTGGCCCAACAAGGCTGAAACATGTGTATGTGGTTGCTGTTGGTACTCTTGTTCAAAGGAGGTTTGCCTGGCATTTCGGTGCTGGACTGCACTTGTGGGCGGGACAAAGACTGATATGCAAATTGGTATTCCTCCTTTGTGAAAAGTACAGTGAGCTAGAATCATTGGCTGCGGACTCTCATAGTGGGTAAAAACCACAGAACAGGTTATCATGCCATGTTCTTTCAAGGGGGGGTGCCCGCTACCTTTTTTTGCATTTTTGTAAAGGAACTTGGGTTGGTCACCCTAACTTACCTGGGGGAACCCAGACGTGGACCCCTTGCTCACTTTGCTCAGAGAAGCACAGCTCCACCTCACTTATGAGGACCAACAAGGCGTAAACACATGTATGGGGTTGCTGTTAATACTCTTATTCAAAAGAGGTTTGCCTGGCATTTTGGTGCTCTACTACCCTTGTGGGCGGGAAAAAGACTGATATGCAAATGGATATTCCTCCTTTGTGAAAAGTACAGTGAGCTAAAAGCAATGTCTGCAGACTCTCACAGTGGGTAAAAACCACAGAACAGGTTATCATGACATGTTCTTTCGAGAGAGGGGCGCCTGCTACCTTTTTTGCATTTTTGTAAAGGAACTTGGGGTTGGTCACCGGAAACCAGACATGAACCCCTTGGCACTGTGCTCAGAGAGGCACAGCTTCATCTCACTGATGAGGCCCAACAAGGCTGAAGCACGTGCATGGGGTTTCTGATGGTACTCTTGTTCAAAGGAGGTTTGCTTGACATTTCGGTACTGGACTGCCCTTGTGGGCGGAAACATAGACTGATATGCAAATGGGTATTCCTCCGTTGTGCAAAGTACAGTGAACTAAAAGTGATGGCTGCGAACTCTCACAGTGGATAAAAAACATAGAATAGGTTATCATGCTATGTTCTTTTAAGAGAGGGGCGCCTGCTACCTTTTTTGCACTTATCAATCTTACTTTATCATACATTCCTAGAAGAAAATGCCATGCCTTATTGAGAAAATGTTAGACTGGCTACACCCAAATGCCAGTCTAACCAAGTAATAACGCTTGCTATGCTTTATCAGAGAGCCCTAGTAAAAACTGGCTACACCAAAAAGCCAGTCTAGACATGCAACAACACATATCATGCTTGCTTTATCTTGAGTGCCCATTAAATGGCATTCTAACCTTGCTGAATCCGTCACTCTACAAGGAGACAGGAGCCAAGAAGCAGGGAGAGCTTCCTGTTTCCTGTGATGCAGAGAGGAGCTAAAGCGCTTGCATCTCGAGCCAATAAATCGGAACAGAAATATTTTCTTTCTGAAGTCAATCTGACTTCAGAAAGAAATTATTACCATTCTGGTAAACAAGTAAATTATTTCTTTCTGAAGCCTGAGGGGCACTCTCGCTGGACATCCACTGGGTCCCCACACACCACGGTGGTTGCAAGGGCCCACGCTACCCCAAAATATATAGCCCTGTATGTAGGCCCTCTCCTGTGTTTGGCATTCTTGTGCGGCTCTGCATTTGTATGGGCAAATGAGTGAGAGCTAGCGAGCGGCTTCTCATAATTGGTTCAGCTGCATAAGATGTGGGTTTTGCAGTTTAAAACACGCATAAAGACAAGCCACCTCCGCTGGTAAGCAAGGGAAAAGCATTTTAATGAATGGTGTCGGCTTCCCAGGAGTGCTCTGGGTGTCCGTACTGCAGGGTAACTGAGACAGTGTGCCCAGATCAGACAGGCTGCCCGCGCGAGCCGCGGCATGAATCTAATGTTCTCGCGTGATGTCATTTGGCTTGCAAAGCAAGCAGTGTGTGGTTCCATGCGGTCTCTCTGAGCCGGTAGTGCAAAGACATTTAGATTCACAGAAGCGTTTTATAATGGCACAGTCCCATAGGAAAATGTTCAGTGAATCAGGCCCCCTAAGAGTGTCATTTTGCAAGGCATGGGGTGAAAAACTGAGCAATGAAAACAAGGATTAAGCTGTTTCACCTTAATATTACAATGCAGGTCATTTTCAATGCATTTGAAGACTAACTAGGGGCCCAAGACAGGTTTAGCATTTCCACCGCGCACTCCTCCTCAGCCTTAAAATGACTCCTGCTTTGATGTCCGTGTGAGATTTTTATTTTCACGCACGCATAAAACAAATGTATTCCTATGGACTCCGCCTGCCTAAGCACCTCCAAAAATCAGGCAGGCCTCATAGGAAATTGTGAAATCTATCTGTAAAGCATAATTTACAGGCAGCATATAATTATAATTGTTCTTTTATAACGCTCTTAATACCAAAGGGTGAATTCTAAGCATGGGAGCGGGATTCGAAACTGTGTCGCGTTGTCTTGGTTCCAAAAACAAATGCGTTGCCCCTGAGCTTTCCTATAAGGATGATTTGACCAGGTTTTACTCTGTCATTTTCCACTCCATTTTGTAAAAGTGGACAATTGCAAGCAAGGGACCCAGCATCTCGTGGATGCTAATGTTGTTGGCCCCTCTGAATGCAATTGCCGCATTTAACAAAATGTCCCCTTTAATCCGTGTTTGATGTCTGCAAAAGACTCTCCTTTCCTTTGATGTTTTAGCAGTGCTCGGCATCGGGACTGGAGGAAAGGCTCGAAGCAAAGATGTCCATTCTCTTAAAGGAGCAGCACAGGAAGCAGAACCATAAACACGTGAACGGTGTCTGGTGGAGGATCAGGGACACTTTTGTTGCCATCCATGCTAATGCTTCCCTGTACAGGAGCTGAACCTCTTAACCCAGGGTTGTCCAACTCTGGGCCTTGAGGGCCAGAATCCTGACAGGTTTTCGGGATATCCCTCATTAATATTCATGAGGAAGAATGTGCATATATTTAGAATCAGTATATGCACATTTATCTTATGAATATTAATGAGGGGTATCCTGAAAACTCAGCTTGGATCCGGCCCTCGTGGACTGAACCCTGTCTTAAACAGACACGTTGGGCCTCATGTGACCACCCCATGCCATGTGATGGGGACTAAGCGAGGGTGACCAGTGAACTCTCCCCATATCACCCCTAGACTCATCATACTCCAGCTAGAGGAGATATCTGACTCCTTGGTCACCCCAGTAGATGTCCCCAGAGCCAGGCAGAGGGCCTTGCCACCGGAGCTATCAAAATGATATACAGTGGCTAAAAATGAAAGGTGACAAACAGAGGGACAGGTTACATTTTAAAATGTAGTCAGTTAAATAATGCTAACTTCCTAGATGCACAAAGTTGAGGAGAGCTGAACAACTTTAAGTAATTATGTTGATTTTCATGTTGCGTTGGTTTATAGGACGCTGGGCTTTTATTTGTATACACAAATCCTATTACAAGCTCCAGCAATAAAAGCGACCATTGCATGCTTTCTTTTCTCACAGGCAGAGGTCCCCTCTGCTGAAATGATAAGAATAAGATAAAATCTATGAACATATGTGTACGGTTTATTTGCGTAAGTGTTATATAGATTGATAACCATGCAGCCCTGTGACTGCTTTCAGAGTCTTTAGCAGGGTATGTCTTCTGTTTCCATTATTTGCGTTTCTCTGTCTGCTATTTGTGTTATGTCCTTTGGTATAAAATCCTAAAGACAACAGCTTCACAACATGAAAACCCCTCCTCTCAGCAGGAAAAATCACGTGCACATTGCAAGTCCACCATGGTGGCGAGCACAAAGACAGAACCCTCTACAAAGCTGTGAAATGGGGCATCAACCCACCCCAGATTCACATGTTTCCAACTCACTAGACAAATGCCATCAACAAATTCATCGCGTAAAATATAGAAAAGAATCAACATCACCAAAACCAATGTCATCCTTCCTCCCATGCTCAGTGGAACGCGCCCTGAGGGAACGCATTCAGAACAACAGACCACTCGCCCGCGGAGGCCTTCGTAAAATCCGCTCCATTCTTAAAGCCCCCTGAGATAAAGATGGCATCATTCAATCTTAGAATGTCAAAGCCAAAGCTCTTGCTATAGAGGCACTTAAAGTATACCCCAACACATTGTAAAGAAAGTCAACAGGTCACGTGAAGGCACCAGCCTGGCCACTTGGCAGAAGATGTACCAAAGCATTGATTTACTAAGAGGGGCCCATGGGCCGGGAAGGAGACTGGTCTTCTGATTGGTCCATGTGGTAGGCGGAGTCCTTGGGCACCAACTTCATCTGAATTCTAGGTGGCAGATGAGATGGGCCTTACCTTCAGAGCCTATACTGCTGTGTCCAGGATAGCCGAAAGGAGAAAGCAGTGTCAAGTGTATCGAGGCAGAATCCTGGGAGAGTCAGATCGTGTCCCTGGATGGGCTGCCTGACTCTGCAATGGTCAACTGACAATGCAACATGCTGGCCCAGTTTGATCAGGATTGGACATTGATTTCCAAGTAGACAAAGGGCACAGAAGAAGGAGATGCCTTGTTTGGCCCATGTGGCACAACATAACTGTGTCTAATAGGCAGGGGCATGGCCCCAACATTGAATCAGTGATGGAATAAGTGAGGCCGGCCGGCCCTCTGGCAATGCAGAGTGGGAAGAGCCTCTGGAGAAGGTGAGAGTTGTTGATGCGGAAATAGAGCAAGGAGAAGATGCCGAAGTGATGCCGCTGAAAGGTCTCAAGTAAAACTGGAGCCATGAGAAGGGAACAGAAAGAGACCACCAGGTGAAAAAAGAGGAGAAGGAGGTGGGAGCCTGTGAAGAGAAGAGACGAGTCCCAAGAGCAAGAATTGTGGCAAAGCTTGCAGCACGAGTTAAGGGGAAAGCAGAGCTATGGGCCGAGAGGAAGCAAGTGGAGTGGAGTGGAGTGGAGTGGAGAAGAGACAAGGTGGGTAGAGTAATGGAAGAATGGGCCCAACCCAGGGAGGGGACAGAATGAGAGGGGAAGTGAAAGAGCAAGACAGAGTTAGAGACACAACATTTTTTTTTTAAAAATTCTTTATTTTAATTTTAGTAATTAGAACAGGACTGAACAATAAATCACAAAGTATCATAACACAGCATAAAGGATATAAACATGTAGGAATAGAAAAAGAAAGAAAAAAATTAAAAAAAATAATAATAAAAACTTTAAATATACAATTTAATGATGAACTAGTAGCTACTCAAAAAAGCTCCCCAGACCTTCGTATATAAACTCAATTTTCCCATTTTTCTGTATATAAATTTCTCAATATCCGCTAAGCAGTTCATTTCTGTAATCCAAACACAAAATTTGCTAACAGAAAGTTATAGAATGGCACTGGCCGAAGTGGAGATTGAGGCTAGACAGGAGAACAGGAACAAGCAAGGAAGCAACGTCAGGAAGAAATGAGAGGGACTCAAACATCAGCAGATGGACGTGGTAGATTAAATAAAGGGGAAGGAAAAGGAAGACATTCAGAAAAAATATTGCTTGACTGATGAGGGAGTGAAGGATGCCTACACGGGGAAAGCACACGAGAGTAGAAAATAACAATTACAAAAGTCTATTGGTGAGGATGGAGGAGGCTCAGCAGAAAAGAGAAAAGAGAAAGTTACAGGGAAAGAACCCCAAAGAGGGATGACCAGGGCTCAAGTCGAGGGTACATGCAGGTGGACGGGGTCCCCCCACTTTTTTCAGAAGTCCCCCACTTTTTTCAGAGGGTACCTTGGTATGCTGATTTCTGGTGACACCATATTCAATCGGTATGTTAATGAGTTCTCACACATTTTATTTTTAGGACTTGACCCCTGGTGAAGACACAGAGAGAGCCGTAGGGGTGGGGGAGATAAAGATAAAGCTCCAGTGCCAGGAAGAACCCCATAGTGGGGTCAACAAAAAACAACCATAGAGAGGGGAGAGAAAAAGCGAGCCCCAATGACCGATGAACAGGAAAGGAAATGACAAACATCTTTTTTAGTATGGCTACTAGGTGGTTCTAAAGCGCCACCTAAAAGCCATGTAATTATCCATTTCGTTGAGATGGCTATCGGATTACAAGTGTGGAACAACCCGCTTGGTACTGTAACTATACAGCGATTGGCAAACCTCAGCACTGTAGCTCATCTACTCATGCTCTCCTGGGTAGCTCACTCGACTCTAGAATGGTCCGAGCCATTCTACTTGCAAATGTGGCGATCCACCGAGGGGCTGAAAGAACAGACTGTCTATGCTCCGCATTGCTTGTCTACCAACTTTGGAAAAGATTCCATTTGGGTAGGAATTACAGAGTGCATCTTCTGGTGTGTGAAACACTCTCTGTGTTTTTATCGAACTATGTTAGTTTGAATTGTTGACTTGATCACTGGTAGATATCATATGTCAATGGAAGAGGTGCACCATTCAAACCATTTGTGAAATACCAGAACATGTCCTCATCTTTCATTGACCGCTCCCTGTCTTCCATGTCTGGTTTCACCTCCCACACTTCAATTATTTTCCTGATTTGCATATTTTAACCCTTCTCCTAGTGTTCCAGATATGATATACTCACTTTTGAGACTGATCTTCGCCCTGTGTTTCATTTAGACAACATAGCACAAGAGCTGAAATGTTTATCATCAACAACATGGGTATGTCACCCTGTGATGCCACCACAAATGCTGGATGCGGTCAATGTGATATAGGTGTTTTCGGGGCTTTCCGTGTTCTCCTCTGTGCAAACACAGACCTGTATCCTATCCTTATTATTAATGACACACCCTTCCGCTCGTCTGTGAATGGTGACCTTGATTGAGACATTTGCAACGCACTCCATACCAACCGAATCTAGTCTAGGCGCAGATGGCATACAATGTAACACGTTTAATAATCATAAACCGATAGACAGACCACTTTGAAAACAAATATCTAGTGGTTCCCTTACTTATTTAAAAAATACGTTCTTAACACTTTGTGAACTTATACCAGCTTCCTGATATCTGATGCGAGATGGTTCCATTCTTTGGGGCCAAAAACGGAAAATCTCCGGTCGCCTCCGAAGACACAGGGTGATGAGGGGACATTCGGGTGTAGCCCGTGTTGGCTGATAAAGCCTTCATTCTTCAGTCAGATTTGTGGCAGCCAAGTTATTAAGACTTTTATATATCAGGCAAATGATCTTAAACCATATCCTATCCTCCACAGCTAGCCAATGACGAGATCACCTTTAACCCAGAAATGGGTGTGCATTTTCTAACACCGAACACCATTCGGGCTCTGGCGTTTTGCACCTTTTGAAGTTGTTGGACCTGTTTAGCCGTCATTCCTTATCTAGAAGACTATTAAAATAGTTCAACTGTGAGTTTACCAAAGCTCCCACCACTACAGTGTAATCATTCACAGGGACAAAAGGAAGAGGTTGTCTGAGTAATCGCAGAGAGTAAAACACAGCCTGCACTTGAGCTCTGATTTGGCGTTCACATCCCATATCATCTGCCATATACAGCCAAGGTTTTGTAACCAAGGTACACATTTTAATTCCGTACCCAGTACCCAGCAAGGCCGGAGGCAGTGGACATCTAACCTCTTAAAGGAGATGTTTCGGTCCAAACAGGGCAATCTCTGTCTTATTAGAATTAGAATTTGGCAGAAGAGAGTTGCCAGACATCCAGCTGTTGATTTTGTCCTTCTAGACTGTTATCCTCATAAGGGATTGCTCCACGTGACAAAGTCTAATGAACATCTGTCGTCAGCGTATGACTGAAACCCAATCCTATGCCAGTATATCCATAAGTGGCCTCATGTAAAGATTAAATAATAAAGGTGATAACGAGGATCCCTGAGGGACCCCACATTAGTGACCAATGGAATCTGACAAAAAACCTCCCAACCAGACTTGTTGGCGGCGCTCTGACAAAAAGGAGGTGAACCAACTGATGGCCTTAGCTGAGACCATCCCCACAATTCCCTTAGGCGTTTAACAAGGATGACATGGTCCACCGTGTCAAACGCTGCTGACAGGTCTAACATTACCAGCAGCGAGAGTTGCGCTTGGTACACTACCCACAACAGTTCATCTCAAACTGCCAGCAGAGCCGTTTCTGTCTCAAATTTTGTTTGGAATCCCGATTGTAGCGGATACAAAAGGCCTCCTTATCCACAAACTTCTGTACTGAGTAGTGACGATTTTCTGTAGAATGTTCGCTGGGCATGGCAGCCCTGCCACTGTGGCAATAAGACCCGAGGCGGCGGGCCAATACCGCCCCAGGTAATGCACCCGGGGGCATTACCGTGGCTGGTATTGGCCCGCTGCCGAGGGTCTTATTGCCATTAATACCCCGGCTTGTTAGACCGGGGTACTAATGGCATTTTTTTCTGTTTAGAAATGCTGCCGCGTTTAAAAACAGAAAAAAGAAAAGAAAAAAAAAGTGAAAAAAATGCCCGCCAGGAAAGGGAAAACGTAGTCCGTTTTCCCTTTCCATGGCGGCCATCGGGAGCGGACGCGCTGGGAACAAAAGTGTTTCCAGCGCATTCGGTCCCAAGAAAAGAAGAAAAAAGAAGGTAAGTGGGGTTGGGAGGGAGAAAGGGGGAAAAAAAGAAATAAAGTACCGCAGCTCTGGTGGGGGACGATGGAAGTCTCCAGCCGTTTGGAGGCTCGGAGCAAGGATAGCCCTGCTCTGAGTCTCCACATGCCTGGAGGCTTCCATCGTCCTCCGCCGGAGACCAAGGGATAGAAGGTAAGTGGGGTGGGGAGGGCAGGGAGGTGGGAGGAGGGAAGAAAAAAAAATAAGTCTTACCTGAGACCCCGGCGGGGGACCAAGGCAGCCTCCAGCCATGGGGAGGTTCGGAGCGGGGATTGCCCCGCTTCGAGCCTCCTCATTGGCTGAGGGGCTCACACGCCCATCGCCGGGAACAGAGTACCCAGCACGCATGGCGTACACGGGAATACTGAGTGGTATGGCTCACAAATGAGCCAATCACAATGATGTATTCCCGGTGCGCCACGCGTGCCGGGTACTAATGGATGGTAATTCTGTAGAATCAGCATCCAAATCATCCAGTGGAGAAATTACCGATTTCTTTAAGTCGGGAGGGATGTATCCATGATCCAATGGTTTATTGACAAAACAGGTTAAGACAGGCATGATGTCTGCTACCAGGCGGGTTGAACTCCATGCGGGCAGATGAAAGAGAACATTGTTAGTCGGATTAAGTGCTTTTAATGGAGCAAATAATAGTCTCTCCCTTTTGTTTTAGAGAGTCTTGACAGTCTCTCCAAGATTCTTCACCTCCAAGGCAGACAAATCCTTTGTTGATACTATACCACCAACAAGGAGACCTTCAGGTGAACATGATCCATGCAAGAAACTAATAGAAATAAGAATGAAGATGGGAGTTATGGCTGAAGAGGTGGCCCTTCTGGTCCCCACGATATCTGGAAACAGTGCATACCTTGCGCTGGAGGTAATCCCTCACAGACACCTAGATCTCCCTAGAAGTATAGCCTGGGGAGAAGGAGATTTCCTGATGATTGACTCTTCCCACTCAGCAGTGAGACACATTCCTCTCTGGTTGCTGCTGGTTTGGGTGCCACCTGGTCCTATAGTGCCTCTACAGGCTGTTCTCTTTGCTTTCCGGCAGCCGCACTGCCCCCTCTAGGACGAGAGAGGATGCACCATTATTTGCAGTCCTTTCTCCTTTTCTGCTCTGCATCTCATTGACCTTCTGTGAAGAACCTCCTGCAGGGATTTGCAGTATTCTGTGACCCCGGGAATAGAGCATCTCGCATGTGGCCTCCTGCGTTGTCGACCGAACCTTTCTGCCAGTTGTGAGGGAACGTTTGTCCTAGATCTATATTCTAGAGTGCCCACTCTTCCTCTTGAGCAGAGCTTTCCATTGGCTCTCTAGATCAATAACTAATAGGGGGACAGTGATATCACGAATGTGAGATTGTAGTGTTGTGGGACTGCAGCACCACTGAGCCTTAAATAGGGTAACTATACAACATGCAAGAGGCTTAGGATACAGCTGGTCTGCTCAGCGACTCTTAAATCACAGGTTATAATGAGTAAACTGTTCCATTTAGCGGAATATGGTTCGAGAAAATATAGAAAAAACCTTTCAAAAGGTAGCGTATTGTCGCAGTTCACTGGAATGACGGTAAGCCAAAGGCCGTCAAAACAATAATGAAGAAAAAGAAATCCAGGACTCTGCGCCAAGTTAAGGTTTGTGTTATTTTATTTCATTATGGTGCCCATTGAGTCATAACACGTGTTTCGGCTCTGCTGAGCCTTTTTCAAATCTGGGCTAATATTCTCACTAGTGACCTATTAGCAGTTAACTTCTATTCATATCTGTTTTGCGTGATCTGGGTTCCTGGGATTGATCCCATAGTTTCATTCAGGATGCGTGCTATTCTCTCGCGTTGGCTGCCTTCGCGAGTGAATAGCATGCATCCAGGATTGAAACTATGGGATCATAATGAAATAAAATAAGACAAACCGTAACTTGGCGCAGAGTCCTGGATTTCTTTTTCTTCATAACTATGCAACATGGCCGTACACACGCTTTGTACTAGCAAATGCCATTGCCTACCACACACGTCGCAAGCCTAGCATTACCATGCTGACAGATGGCAATAAGGGCCATCTGCCTACTCTGCATTCAATACATGTTAATGCCCATTTATGAATATATATGTCAAATATCTGTCCTTCTACAATCTCTAACTTACTCCATGTCACTTATTGCGCACCAAAGTAGCTTTGTACGTTACTCGATCACACCTTCCCCTCTGCTCCTTCCCAGCCATTCTCTGCCACCTAGAACTCGTTCTGGCTCCAGCTCCTCAGCCCCAAGCCGGACACCAGCAGACAGGAAAGCACACACACACAAGCACACACATCATCTCATCAAAGCCAGATTGGAAGGTAAGGAGGAGGGCCATTGGGTGTCTGACACCATGTCAGGAGGACTGACTCCCCTACCGACCACACACAATCCCGAACCTTGCATGTCCCCAGATGCACACTGTTAGTTTATTTATTTATATACAGGAAGAAACAATGCTTTTAAGATCACAAAAGAACACACCATACATAGGAAATCCGATATGACGGGAAGCAGTGAGCGCCTTACAATGGGGTGAGTTTGACTGATATTCTGAAAAAGGTCGTGGAGGGCAGTAAACAAACAGACGCTGTGGACAATACATGGGTGGACATACATAGATTAAGGACAACCAGCATTAGAAATGTTTAAGTGCAGGTAGGCGGTACTCCCATCAGTGCTCGAGATGTGACCATGATGGGTGAAGTGCTTGAGTGGAGTCAGAGAAAGTGAGAGACAGAGGCAGGTTAGAGGCGAGGCAAACATTTTAGCTAGCAGGCAAATAGGAGGTAGGTTAAGGGGGTAACTGCTTTTAGATTAGTGAGCCACCACAGCCCAGGAATTCAGAGATACCCCAAGACTATTGTCAGCACCACGAGGGCATGTAAATTCAGAGGTGCCCTGTACAAGTGTCACTTAACAGAACATTTAATTACTTTCAATCACATCCAAGGTAAATATGTGGCCTTGAGTCAATAGGATTTGATTAGGGGAAGAATAATAACGAGTGGATAAGAAAGGTAGAATTATATCCTTTGCTTGTGACTTATCTGTGAACGGGAGGGAGGGGCATAAAGCTCTTTCTTGGGTCTGGTAGCTATCTGCCTAACCCTGGGGCTCGCGCATAATGGTCTGACGGTGCATGGAATGTCTGAAGCGCAGTTATGCATGTGGCCTGATGACTATCAGAACAGATTAATAGCCCGCTTGCTGAGTTGGATCTTTACTGTGGGAATAGCCGAGTCTTTAGTGCTTGTCTGAATCAGAGGTCAATCGCAGAAACGGAATGAATGCATTAAGGACAATAATTAGACGTAGCCCCTCTATAGAAATTGCTCTGCCTTCTGGGATACACTGTGACTTGCAGCCACTGGGCATTGTAGCAAGAAAGGTCCATGGTGGCGTATGGTGCTTAAACGTATTCATCTAGAACTGTGGCTCTTTCCAAAGGGTGATGGTAAAGTAGTGCAGGTTATGGAATACAGATTGCAAAGATTTCTTGGCGCTAGGGATTCTGAACTTTAAAGTTAAAAGGAATTCAAGACAATTCTATTTTGGGTAAAACTAGGGTTTCTACTATTGATGACTGTCCATCGATTGACATTTTTGATGTATTCTTTGAAAGAGGACTCCCTACACCCTCCAATGGCTCTCACAAATTGGGAAAAGAGGTGGCAAGGTCACAATATTTATTTCAAATGGGAATAAAGTTATAAAAGACATCCTTTCACAGCCTTCTACAGGCAAAAGGTAACTGCCATTCTACTTCACGGTAGTGAAAGCCTAATCAAAATCTGGAGAAACATCTGGCCATTGGTTGAAGGTATATTCTGGTGCAAAGTCCTCTCACTAGCTCCCTTCTTTCCTACAACAAGGATTCGATATGAACTAGCACTACAGTCACTGGAATCACTTCAAAATTGGAAACAAATAGATATCTACCGTAGGATTATCAACAATGACGGCACACCAGCAATAACGATTCTGAGGCAAACTAAAGAATCCCCTATCTCTCCTACCCCGAGAATCGGAAAGAAACCTATCAGGCCTTGCTCACTCGATATGACATCCCGCTTAAGATTTTGATTAACAGACCCACGAAGGCAAAAATTAAGGTCAAGGAGAACGATAGGATACAAACTATCCAAGTATAAAATGAACATGGCGTGGCTAGGCGGCCATGCGGTGAGGAGCACGAAAGGGAAGCTCCCGTACGATCCTGATTTAATCCGCTTTAAAACTAACTTACTCGGCTGGAAAGTTTACCGACGGGTGTAGGAAGATCCACCGACCACCCGATCCAAGCCCTGAGGTGAACCGGACTGGGGAACGAGGCGAAAAAACGGCAGCAAACACGCGGAGCATCGAAAGCAAGATGGCGGCCCCCTAACACACGGCCAACGGCCCAGAGACCCAGAGCGGGAGGCTACGAAAGGCTGTAGTTCGGCGCTGCGAGCCCGGGAAGGAAGGGAGAGAGGCCACGGCGGAGCAGGATACGCTCCCCAGGCAGCGGAACAACAATAGCGAGCGCCTGGAGAACAGCGGCGACAGGGCACGGTCGCAGCCGCGAGAAGGCGGCGCCGCGGGAACGCAGCAAGCTCCGCAAGCCGAGGGAGATCCGTGCCGAGGACAGTGTCACCTCCGGCCCCTGCCGGCCTCGCTAGCACGAGAACAGGGGACCCGAGGGAGAGCAGAGGGGCGAGACGGCTTTCCGCCGGACCAACTCAGGGCGCCGGAGAGATCCAACGGCTAGCAGGTGAGGAGAGCGCACGGCACCCGGGGAGGCGTGTGGAAACACCCGACGACACAGGGAACCCCTGGCGGGAGGAGAATAGCACAACGGGCAGTCCCCATCCAACTAGAACCGGACCCCACTCGGTGTACAAGCCACAGATAGCGGACAAGAAGGCCAACACCCCACACCCACCAGGTAAAGAGGGGCAAATCCTAGAGGCAATCGCCACCCTACAGGCGACGCTCGAGAAGAAAATGGACACGGCCATAGGGGCCCTGAAGGCATCTCTGGAACAAAAATTGGACACAGTCATGGTGGACGTAGGCCTCCTTCGCCAGGACGCGAGAAACCTGGCGGATAGAGTGACAACAGCGGAGCAGCAGGTACAGCAGAACACAGCGGACTCCGCCACCACGAGGACCCAGTTGACGGAGGTGCTCCAGAGAGTCAAGATCTTGGAAAGGAGAGCAGAAGACGCAGAAGGGAGGGCAAGGAGAAATAATATCCGCATAATCGGGGTTCCGGAAGGGGAGGAAGGGAACGACCCCACGGAATATATCGAAAATATGCTCCTACAGGAGGTCGGAGCTGGAACCCTGTCCCAAGGCTTTGTGGTGGAACGGGCACACAGAGCACTGATGCGAAGACCCCAGCCCGGGGCCCCTCCCAGAGCCATGATCGCTAAAATCATGAACTTTAAGGATAGAGAAAAGATACTGGAGTTCTCGAAGGGGGGAGGAGAGATTATCAGAAATTCATCCAAGATTGCCATATATCCGGACTACACAAGGACAGTCCAAAAACAAAGGGCACAGTTCGGCCCCACAAAGGAACGCCTCAGAAAAGCAGAGATACGATACATGCTCCTGTTTCCGGCCAAATTAAAGGCGATACACAAGGGGAAGACACACTTCTTCGAGTCCACGGAGGAGGCAAATGCGTGGATGGATACCCAAAGAATCCCCCAACTGGAGCAGCGAAACGCTAACAGAGGCAGAGCCCAGCCCGGGCGTGAAATCCGCAGATAACTAGAATAACTAGATAACTAGAATCAAGGGTGCAGAGTATCAAACGGACGAGAAGTTAGGAACAGGACGATAAATATGAAGGGAGCAACTAACCCTAACAAACCGCACTAGCCTAGTACGACGCACCCCCAAGAAGTGCGACCGAGAGTTCAGATGCCAGTTTTAAGGCATCACGCTGCAGCAAGCCGGCCTCACCCAGAGGAGCAAGGCAGGAGAAGCGGCGAGGCCCGAGCAGGGGGAGGGTGGCTGGGCGTTTGTTGTTGTTGTTTAGTTACAGTTCAGGTTATCGATAGACAGGAAGAATCGGAAGAAGGCATTGGCGTTGAAGGAAAGGTTAAAGAATATGATGGGGAGACGCCAGCACACCGTGACTGGAGCAAACCACAACAGGGACCCAGGAGACGGGGCCTACAAGAGGAGAAGAGACTGAGCCCCACGCGGGCGACCCCGGTCAACAGCAGTGAACATGGAAGCAGGGAAATGGACAAACAAATAGGGCCATGGGACGACGAGGCCAGGACTGCAAACACCCATGAGCCGGGATGAGCTAACGATAGCGACATGGAACGTGAGAGGCCTTAACACGTACGTCAAGAGGCTGCGAGTTTACGCCTGGCTGAATAAAATGAAGGTCAAGATAGCAATGCTCCAAGAAACGCACCTGACAAGAGAAAAGCAGTCCAAGATCGACAGAAAATGGGGAGGGCAGGTGTTTAGTGCTACATATTCCAACTATGCAAGAGGGGCAATGATTTGGATCGCCCCGGGAGTACCATTCCAACTCATTAAAAAGGAGATCGACCAAGAAGGAAGAACGGTGATAGTGCATGGCAGGTTGGAGAATAGGGAAGTGTGCCTAGTGAACACCTATGCTCCAAATCACGACACGAGAGAGTACCTCAGAAAACTAACACCCAAATTAGCCCAGTACAGAGACACAATGTTCATCTGGGCCGGGGATTTCAACTGCGCCCTGAACCCGCTCCTGGATCGATCGGATGACAAGCTCAGGAGGCCAGCACCACCAGCCAAGGAACTACAGAGGGCACTAGATCACCTGAAGCTGGCGGACGTCTGGAGACAGGTACACGGGACAAGGAGAGGGTACACACACTACAGTGCACCCCACGGAACATTTACACGGATAGATTACATACTCACGGGCACTGAATCACTACACGAATTCACAGGTATTAGCATTAAAGCCCGAACGCTCTCAGACCACGCTCCAATACTGACATCATGGGCACACACACAAGGGAGAGCCCCGATACCTACGTGGCGACTCCGGGCAGAAGCTCTGGATGAGGGCGAATTCCAAGAACACCTACAGGGGGCAATAGAGGATTACTTTGAACGCAACACAGGGAGTGTGGAGTGTAATGCCACGCTTTGGGATGCGTTCAAGGTGGTATTAAGGGGGGCAGCAATCGGTAAAATGGGCGGATTAAAGGGAGCGGCCATAGCAGAACTCAACGACCTAGAAAAGCGGATAGAAATAGAGGAACTGAGGGCGCAGGCAGCGGGGGAGGAGTCAGAGGAACTGATGGAGCTGAGAATGGGGTGCATAGGACTCTGGGAGAAGCTGGGACGGTTGAATTATGGGAGGTATTTACAAAGGTTACATGCGGAAGGGGACAAACCCAGTAGGCTCCTGGCCTGGCTCACTAGGCAAGAAAATAAGAGGGAACCCATAACGGTGATAGAAGACGAGACAGGGGAGGAGGTGAGGGGCCAAGTGCACATCAATCAGTTATTCGCGGAGTTCTACGAGGAACTATATGCCCCCAACCCGGAGGTAGACCCTGAGGACATAACCGATGCACTGGCAGAAATAAGGTTGCCAAAGTTAACAGAGGAGCAGGCCCAAATGCTTGATGCCCCACTCACAGAGGAAGAGATAGCGGGTATAATAGCAGAGCTTCCTACAGGCAAGTCCCCGGGCCCGGACGGACTCCCAGGAGAGTTCTATAAAAAGTTCAAAGACACTATCACCCCAAGGTTATTGGAGACATATCTAGAAGCATACGAAAATGCACGATTACCCGCTAGTATGTCGGAGACAATCATCGTCCCGATCCCTAAGCCAGGGAAGCTGCCCACAAGGTGCACGGCATATAGGCCAATTTCCCTTATAAACCAGGACGTTTAGATACTAACGGCGGCCCTAGCCAACCGTCTGAAGCAGGTGATCCCCACATTGATACACCCCGATCAAACAGGGTACGTTCCTGGGCGGAACACATCATGGAACCTCCGTAGACTACACCACGTGATAGATAGAACGAACCAGGGACGGGGAGAACGTGCGATAGTGTCTCTTGATGCTGTCAAAGCATTCGATTCGGTGAATTGGGGGTGGATGGTGAGGGTCCTCGCCCACTTCGGCATTGGCGAAGGGTTCCTCAGGTGGATCAGACTACTGTATAGTGAGCCCAGAGCCAGGGTTAAGACAGGGAGATATATTTCAAAGGAATGGAGGATCTATAGAGGAACGAAACAAGGGTGCCCACTATCGCCAATGCTATATATCCTGGCCCTGGAGCCACTGGCGGTCTTCCTTAGAGCAGAATATGGAGACACGGGGATTGAGGTGGACGGGGTGCTCCATCAAGTCTCGCTGTACGCGGACGACATGTTATTGTTTGTGGAAGACCCCCGCATTAACCTGCCCTGCCTCTTGGAAGCAATAGGAGCATACACCAGACTCTCAGGCATAGCAATAAATAAAGAGAAGTCCCTGATCTTCCCCCTGGCAGATCTGAGACGGGCCCCCCCGGAGGGACTCCCAGAAGTGGGCCTAACATGGGCGCCACAGTCCTTCAAATATTTGGGGATAGAGGTCCATCATGACATTGCAGACACTCACCGACACAACACGCAAGCAGCCCTGGACACAACACGAAAATGCATGGCCTTCTGGAGAACACTCCCACTGGGGATGATAGGTAGGGCCGCCCTCCTGAAAATGGTAGTACTCCCACGCCTGTTGTACTTTTTCACCAACATCCCATATAACATTCCCAGGACATTCTTCACGAACCTAAACACAATAGCAAGAAATTACCTATGGGCAGGGGGGGGAAACAGGGTTGCAATGAGCACTCTACAGAGAGACTATGAGGGAGGAGGCATTCGTTTGCCGGACTTTGAAAAGTATTATCTGGCTGGACAGTTACAATTTGTGGTCAAATGGTTAGGGGAGGATGAAACAATGGACAAAACCAACTTCCAGCCCGCACTGAAAACACATTACCTGAGGGAAATACTGTGGCTGGACAAACCCCTGCTCAGGACTTTACCGTACATGCTAAATCTTGCAGTGAGATTGTGGTCGAGAGCATGGAAGCTGCAAGGGACGAAGGACCCCTACTCAGCGCAAATACCCCTGGCGGGCCTGGTGGGCACAGACATGAGCTTGTTGGTAGCGTTCCGAACACAATGGGAGGCCAAAGGGGTAGCGCAAATCGGAGACATGAGAAGAGAGGGGAGATGGGCAGACTTCCAGGAGATGAGGGAAGAATACAAAATACATGAGGGCCAATTCATCCTGTATAATAGACTGATCCTCAGAATCAAGGATAGATGGCCAGAATGGGAAGACCAAGAAGAACCGGCAGGAGCATTAGACATGTGGTACGACATTTCAGAGGGGACACACACGACCTCCAGACTATACGAGCAGATGCTGAGACCCCACACAGACCAAAAACTGCACATAAAACAAAGTTGGGAAGAAGAACTCCAAAGGCCGCTCAGCGACCATGAATGGAACAGGGTGCTGAGATACCCCAAAACAGTGTCCAGGAACGCTAGGTTCAAACAGGCCCAGTTGTACGTGACACACAGGGCGTACCTCACACCTAAGAGGATGAAAGTGATACGCGGAGGTGACCCCAGCGGGTGCCCACGGTGCTCGACCGAGGAGGCAGACATGGTGCACATGTTTTGGGAATGCCCGGTGATACAGACGTTTTGGGAAGGCATCAGGACCAAAATAGCGAAAAGTGGCCTCCAGATACAGACGGAGCACCCCGAATGGTACTTACTGGGCCTCTTCCCTCGAGGAGGCAGAGACAGGGTGCACCTAGCAAAAATGGAAGACCTGATTTGCATACTAGCTAAAAGAAGGATAGCCATGTCCTGGAAATCTAGAGGAGGCCCGACCATAGAAGCATGGTGGGCAGACCTCCGAAAGTGGACACTAGCGGAGACTGCGGTGTGGATCAGAGCAGTGCAAAGAGGGGAGGGGGAAACGGCTGGGAAAATAGCGGCATGGAATTCCCTAGTGCAGAATCTATTCGGACGAGGAGAAGAGGAAACCGACGAGGAGGATCCGGAGGAGGCTGGGGGATACCAGAGCGCCCAGGACAGGGAGACACAAGGAATGGAAGAATAGACACCGTTGTATGGACACGGAGGCAGCAAGCGGAAGCAGCCACAGACTGGGCAGATAAGCTGTTGGACACTTTAAGACGATGACCCCACGGCAGAATCCGCCGAAAAAGCCAAAATGCCAGTTGAATGTTCGTATGTTTGTATGTTGTATGTATTTACGTTGTTAATTGAAAATAAAAAGAAATTAAAAAAAAAAAAAAAAAAGTATAAAATGAACATAATTCCGGAACACGAATCAAGAGCCGTGAGCGAATTACTTCCCTACTTAGAAAATTTCCCCTCTAAATCAATTCGAAACACATACTTGTGACTCCGCCTCAACGTTCTGCACACCAGAGAGTACCTTGCAGCCACCAAGCAAATACGCAACAAGGAAAACTTTTGTCGATTTTGCGAACAAAGAAATCAAGAAGAGACGATACACCACATTTTCATGGAGTGCCATACTTTAACAGAGCGCAGGATCCTTTTTGCCAATATGATGAAATATCCTAGAACACCTTCTGCAGATGAAGAAATGTGGCTCCAAATAATCTTCTGCAAAAGCATTAAATTGATCATCATGATAATTCAATTTTGGACATCTATCATGAAATCGAATTATCTTAAAGACTTTTAAACAACTAAGGAAATACATTTTGCAACACTCTGGACCACACTAACCATAATGTAAAAGTTTGACCTCAAACTAATACGTTTAAATTAAAAAAGAAATTTAAAAGAAGACATCCGAAGAACCTGGTATGGTCCATGGCGTGGGTGCAGGCGGCCACTCAAATAAGGTCCCGTGGACACCAACCCCTCTTTTCAGTACGAGGCCTAGATTACACAGTTATATGCCATAGTTACAAGGAAAATGGCACACCCACAACCAGACCTTTTGAGTCACTCTATGATGGCATTAGTGGACAGGCAGATGGACCAAGGCTAATAAAAAGAAAGCCAGATTCCCAGAAGTTGGCCCCAAAATTGGGCCCGGTGCATATAGCACAGAGGCAGAAGCATGGAAGCGGTGGTGGTAGCTCGATAAATGAACCATGCGGATATGTTGGTCCGTGCTGCCATACTGCACCCTTGTCATCACAAGCTGGGATCTCATGATGTCCAGCAGCGTGCCGTGTCCTGCCCTGCCTCCGAATCCCCATTCTTTCTAGGGTTCAGCATTGGCAGTGGCAGTTTATGCTTGCTGACAGCATGGCAGTGGGAGCTCAGGTGTATCGGTGCTCACACATGCCTGCGCATACCGGAAGTGTCAGAGGGAACGTGTTGGAAATGATTGCTGACTACTTTCGGGTTTGTGAACCCGGAGCTAAGACGTGCACATTATCACCTGAAGGTCACAGCAGGTGAGTGGATACTTTATTAAACTGGGTATTTAGAAAATCTAGCTTTCCTCTGTACCATGGAATCACCCTTGTACAATTCAAGTATTCTTAATCCTCGCTCTCTTGGCCGTCGGAAGCTACTTGTGTACCCAAATAGCCTTGTGTGATCTGTTCTCTGCCCTAGCCTGAGCAATCTCCCTCTTTTTATGAAATAGTAAATACTGGACAAACATAATCAAATTTAGGAGAGCACAGTGTCCCAACTGTTTAACACTCACCTTGTGCAGCTTTTTGATTCAGGGACGTGCTGACATACCTAAAATCACTCTAAAATGACTACATATAGACAAAATAGAGCTGGGGATACAAAATCACTTTTTGGATTGGAGTGTGATAGTGATTCAAATTTTTGGAAATATTTCCATTATGGATTGTGACTGTGATTCTGGTTTTTGGATAAATGTACATTATAATTGAACTTATTTTTGTCCCTTTTTTTAAAAATAAAAACTAATCCATAGCACAGGGATTGTGTCTCAGGTTTTTGGGTAAATGTACATTACAATTGAATGTATTATAGGATTGCTATAAAGTGGTTGTGCACCACGATTTATTGCTGTCCCTGTCTCATAAAACCAATCCACAGTGTAAAGGTGTCTGGGCTATTCTGTATATTAGTTCCTTTTTATGTTAGGTTGAGTGTCCCAACCACCAGACCATTGCAGCTTGAGTGGATTTTCAATCTCCCTCTATTTTTCAAATAGTAAATACTGGACAAACATAATCAAATGTAGGAGAGCGCAGTGTCCCAACTGTTTAACACTTACCTTGTACAGCTAGTCTGAGCAGTAGTCACACTGCTGAGTTATGAATTAAACATTGTTTCTTCTGGTAGTTCTAAATATGTAGACTTACACTGCTCCATCCTTGCTGACACTAAGGTCCTCGACAGTGGAAGAAATAATGTAAAGAAGAGTTTCTTTTAGGCACCTCCAATGAAAACAAGAATCACCCGTAATGGCATCCATTCGATTCAAGTCTGCGAGGAACAGAATGTCTTAAAGTTCTGCTACTAAAAGCTTTGGACCTAAAACTAATACCCATTTCATAAACATGAGTACTTCAAAGTAGAGTCTGATCATGAATGGGTTAAACTTTGATCTGTTTGCTTTCCTCATAGGGCAAATTTCAAGCGTGCAACTCCTGAATAGTAATGATCCACCTTGATGATCTGGGTGTTGTATGTGTGTTTGTAAAAATCTGTCCATTGTCAATCACAAGACGCGGAAGTGGGTTTAAATATAAATGAGACAAAAAGGGGATAATGCAGACCTCTGTTGCACTCCATGAGGCATTCCAAATGGTTAAGGCTTGTAAGAAGGCAACAAAACTACCCGAGCTCCTGTCCATCACAGAAGGTCTCAGCCATCTCAGTTCAAGATTACAATCGGAGTGACCCGGAAGAATGCATGGCCAACAGTGGTCATCCGTGCCAAATCTCTAGGGTCAACTCTCCAACATGAGCACCATGCACTGGTTGCCTTATATCATCTAAAGTCAAGACCATAACAACCTGTGCAGTGGGTCCAGACTAGAAAGGAGGGTGGGAAGCAGCCTGGAGAGGATCCATAATCTCATTTTCTTCAATAAAGACTTTAGAAAAATGTACATTTGATTTTTCTAACTGTTTAGCAAGAAGGGAAAGTTGTGATATTGTCTAGAATTTGCTGCATCTCAGTCATCTAATATTTGTTTGTTAAACGATGCATTGATAATGAAGGTTACTGCCTGCGCCAATCATGGTCCATCCCACTTGGCTATGCCCCCTGGACTGTGAGCTTCAGCAGATCCTACTGTCCATCCTACTGTCCATCTTATTCCTAATGCATTTTGAACCTTGAGAAGGAAAAATGCAGGAATTCCAATAGCCATTGGACTTGCTGGTCTGAAGGGCTAGAAACATGGCATCTGTTTCCCAATCCAGGGCTTTATGCTCCAGGGCCGCGCTATTACTTTTTTACTTTGTTAAGGAAACAGCTTCCCAGCTCTTCACGTAGTTGGAGAGATGTCAGTATTAGTGTAGGCATTAATTTTGCTATATTTAGGTCTTTAAATACTGAGAAGGTTCTTATGCTAGATTGAGGGACAGATCAGCTTGTATGTCTTTTGTCAGGTTGTCTCAGGATGCTGATGGCATTTTATCTTGGTTTCAGGAGTAGGCCATTTCCAATCTCCAGAACCCTTTTTTGGTTCTGTTAGGTGAAAACCAGCCATGAGCTTACTTGTTACTGCACCTGTCCCTTACCAGTGTTGGGGAGTCATTTTATAACCCTAAGAGCATAGAAGCAAATGTATGCTCTTTATGCCTTGCTTTTATGCACCGGGAAATGTTGATTCTATTGTGGGTTGGACTGTGGATGCAGAATGGGATTTACATGCCCTCTGGACATTCCTGCTCCGCTTTCAACTAGCACCATGGGTGCTTACCACCAGCGGGTTTTTTCTTGCTGGCCGAAAACCATTGGATTCCTATGGAATCCACCTTACTTTTCCAACTGGTAAAAGCCTGCGGATTCCACAGCAATCTATTGTAAATGCTGCCTGCAAAGAGTCATTTGCAGGCAGCATTTAAACATACTGCAAAATGGGGTGGATGAGTGAAGCGTAAAGGCGATTTCAACTGTGTTTTAGTGTGTGCCTTTCCAATCCATGTTGGATATGTCCAACATTGCACGGAGTGGACCTTTTCTAGTCAAGTGCAAACGGACACAATCTCCTCCAGTGCAATTTAGGAGTTACATTAAAGGCCCCCAAAGGTCTCCTCTGAAGCTCATAATGCGCGAGTGCCGAGCAGAGTGCAATCCATATTAACCTTTGTATTTCAAGTGTGGGCGATTCCTGCTGCAATGGTGAGAGCCTCTTCTGTAGTAAGTGGCCACGTATGCAACGCCATCGCTGTCGACACACACAGCTTTACACTCTACCTGTTAGGAAACAGGCAGTCAATGCAGTGAACAGAGATTTGTGGTAATATTATCATTCTAGACACTTGATCAGCTGTGCTGCTATATTGAGCTTTTGTTTCATTTGGTTGTGACACTACTCATACGATAACTGTTGGGGGACAGCCAAATAGGAACGAATTAATTTTAGAACACTCACAATCTTTAATACAGATGCAATTTGACAGGCCAATGAATAGCTCTTCATCGATAAATATGCCAATATGAATGATCATATGTGCTGATCTGGGATAGGACTCCATCAAAATGTGTTTCATTTCATGAGACTATGGGCCTCATTACACGGACGACGGTGGACCAAGGTGCTACTAGCACCTTGGTCCATACCGGTAAAATATCGGCACCGCCTTGGAGGAAAGGGGAATTACCGGCCTGTTCCAAGGTTGGCGGGGTGGTAATTCCCCCTTCCCCCATTGCCCTTCCCCATTCCCATTTTTGCCCCATAGGGCATAATGGGAATGGGGAAGGTGCTAATTACTGCACCGCAAATTGCGGTACCGTAATTAGCTCCCTGGTCCCTTTGCGTGTTGGTTTTTAATGCCTGCAAAAAGCAGGCGTTGAAGTCTCCAACCCGCAAAGGGACCTCGTAGTAAGGTGGTAAGGGTTAACGGTCACCGGTACCATTAACGGTGACCGTTAACCCTTACCGCCGTCCATGTAATGAGGCCCGATGCCTTTGAATCTGTCATTTGGAACTCTATTTTACTGGGACTGTGTTTAACACTGTAAGTGCCTTTTCTATGTATGGATGCCCTGAAATGCAGCTTTGCTACAAGGTATAGAAAAAGGCAGGGACGAGGAGTTGCTTAACGACTGTCTTGTGGGGGTGAAAAGGGAACAAAAATACTTTGCTCCCTTTCTCAGATGGAGGCAAGGCAGGTGTAGCAGAATGACACACCACATGTTGTGATGAATGTGTTTCCATGGGTTTTGTGGAAGTCAGGAACTGTTTGGAATACATGTTTAACATGGGTGTTTCTACAACTAAACATTGTGTTCCAATCTAAGAGGAAGTAAAACAACAGGTTCGCGACTGATTGAATCATGAAGTGTCGGGGTTTTGGGTCCTTTGCAGCTATTGATCTCCAGGACAGAGGGTGATTCCTCTCTCTTTGGGGACTGTATCTGATCATGTTTCTTCCTCTGTCTCATCTCTGGTAGGAGGGAGCAGGACAAACATCTGAAGACACTGGGAGTTTATCTATGAAACAAAGGGAAGTTTTGTTCCTCGACCAATCTATAGAAAATGTGTTATGTTTGATGAAAACGATGCAGGGTAAGGCGTTCAGTTCTAGCAAGGATATACATATCCCTCGGATTCCCTACTCTCAACACTGTCTGGGCGGCATAGTGTTTAACAAACGCCTTTCTACAATTTCACAAAAACACAGTCACAAGATATAAGGCCCGATTCACGGAGCGTTTTTCTGAGGTTCACAGTCACATTGACCCTTTTACCCATTCATACTTCTTTGCGGATCACTTACCTTCTTTCCTGTATCTCGACGTTCCTCCTTCTCCTTACGACGTCAGTTTCCAAGCCGTACAATAACAACATAAAACATACATTATATTTCAAAGTAAGGCAAATTCCAATATCATTACAAAATCCACTGTGCTAATTCACTTAACATTTCAATACATTTCAAACAAAATCTTAACATAAAATAAATAAAATGTACATCATTTCCTTCCATAAACATCTTCCACAAGAGAGACGTATATGCACAGTTCATCGAATTATTTTATGAGTTTAAATATTTGTTTCTAATCACATTTAGACTCTCACAATGTATCATAAAATGTTCTAAAGATATCTCTATTTCACCACGAAGGTGACACAAATGCTCTGACCTTGTAAGACCAATTTTGGCACCCTCGATCTCTAGACATTGGGTGACATTGAATTTTAATAAGAGTTATTGCCTAATAATAAAACTGCTGGGAAACGCTTCAATATATTTGGGTGCCTGACTATGCATCATCCTGTATTGAGTATAGGGACCACTATTAACGTTGGACGCCAATCGTACTATATCCACCTCACTGCTGTAATCACTTGATTTCCGCTTAAGCCATCGGTTTTATTCGGATGTATATGTACATGCCATTGGATGTATTCCGTGGGTCCTTTTTGTCAAACGCCTCTATCCAAGTATTATGTAAAGCCAATAAGCAAAGTACTGACATTTGTGCAACCCTCTAAAGACTTGAAAAAACATCAACCATTATAGTTCCACAACAATTTCTCATAACACGTGGCCACTTTGCAGTTGAATTCCGCCATGATGCTCTTATGATCAAATTCCAAACTGATAACATCTTAGGCATTCTGAACAATAATCACCAAATGTTTGCTTAGCGTTTAGCCAATTTTGTAATCGATTTGTTGCCCCACACTTCAACACCATACAACATGCAGAGAACCATTTTTGCCGAGTACAACAGGAGAATGGTCGTACTTGAGCATCTGCCATGCCTACTAATGAAAGAACTTAGGGTATATGCAATCCTCACACATTTGACTTTGTTCTCCTCCCAATGTGAGTCCCATTTTAACTTGTCATCGATTAACACACCCAGGGATTTATAGCATCCTACAGTTTCAACAGGTTCATTATTAATCTTCCACACAAATTTGGGTTTAAGATTGCTTTTTTTCACTGCAAATGCCATGATTTTTGTTTTATCAACATTAATATGTAGCCCATTCACTCTTGCATATTCTCCAAGCGCATCAAGCATTTTTTGGAGCCCCTTAGGGGTATAATCTAACAATACGCTGATTGTCTGCATAGCCTAACCAGCTGATTTTTAAAGCTTCAACTTTTATTGGACAGGCGGCAGACATATTTAATGCATCTGCCAAATCCACAAGATATAAATTGAATAATGTCGAGGCCAGTATGCATCCCTGCTTGACACCCCTAGTAGTTGGAAAAGAGTCAGTCTACCCTTCCAATACAACCACAATCTTACAATTGTGTTTCGGTGCAGTAATAGGATCATATTCAATCAGGCCAGGAGGAACATTGCACGCAGTTAATTTATTCCATAGTCGATTCCTCATGACGGTGTCGAATGCTGCACTGAAATCAATATACTCCCCACAGTCTAGTAGTTGGCATCTAGTCCATGCATAATGGACAGCAGATACTAAGATAAGTAGATTGCATGTAGTTCTAGAATTTATGCTAAATCCAATCTGGTTTGGTGGTAGAATATTATTATCTAATATCCATTTGTTGAGTTCATCTAGTAGAGTCTGGCAAACATTTTGGCTGGAATATCCAACGTTGCTAACGTGCGATAATGGGATGGGATATTTCCAAAAGCCTTTTTTTTATGTACAGGGAGGATGTTGCTCTCTCTCTAGGAAGATGGGACATGACCAATAGACGATAGGAGTATGCAATGCCTTAGCTCACATTTTAGGAGATTGCCTGATCAAACTATTACATGTTCCATCTGGGCCAGCAGCCCGAGAAATATGTTTGTGATGTCAAGCGCTGACATTTTGCATGTCCTGGTTTCAAAGGCAATAGATCCTCCTAGGTCCACTGGTTCAACCGCCCCCATCGTCATCTCTACTTGGGTGCACCTTGCCTCCTCAGACACACTATTGATGGGCAAGGCTTTCTTTACAGATCCTCTAACCAAGAAGAATTTTGCATTTGCGCTCTGAGCGTGTTGTTGTGCCTGCTCTCCCCTCCCCTCCCACTTCCTGGTCCTGCTCTCCCTCCCGCCTCCCTGCCCACCCCCCCCCTCTGATTGGCTGTCTGGCTGCCTCCCTTCTGGGCTACTCGACGCCCGCTCCCCCTGCTCGCTTCTTTGTTGAGCTGAGCGTGGGAGAGCGGTCGCCGGTAGCCAAGAGGGAACTGCAGGCCAGGAAGCCCTGCCTGGCCCTAGCGGGCCTCTGTGAGTGATTTCTGTGTTATTTAAAAAGAATTTTGCATTTGCGCTCCGAGCGCGTTGTTGTGCCTGCTCTCCCCTCCCCTCCCACTTCCTGGTCCTCCTCTCCCTCCCGCCTCCCTGCCCACCCACACCCCCCTCCCCTTCCTCTCCTCCCTCTTCCTATTACCACACTGCTCCTTGGCAGCCCTCTGCCCGGCAGCCCCCTGCGGCTAAGGGCCCCAAGGCCAAGGGCGACTCCTGCAGTTGCGGCTCCCTGTGTGTCTGCAGGTGTCCGCAGGGGACGCAAGGCGCAAGTAAATTTCGCCTTCTCCACCTTCTTCCTGCCCACCCCCACCCACGCCTGGCCACTGCATTCGCACGGTGTCCTTACCTCACTGTGTTCCACAGTTGTGGTAACTAGGGTTTTTCTCTCCTCGCAGGATTCTCAAACTTAGGTGGCCTCTCCACTGTGTTCCTAAAACACAATACTGTTGTTGTTCTGAAATGTGGTAACCTGTCTTGCCGTTCCTTCCTGTCTGTGGGCTCTCGCATCATCTGTCTCCCCCCCCCCACTCCATGGTGCTCTCTATCTCGCCTATCTTCTCTAACTGCTTCTCTATTGACTATCCTGCTCTCCTCACTAAATCTGGTAGGAAAAAGTTTAAAAAGGACATCCTGGTCTCCAACCCAGGCCTCCCTATCGCTGACACCTACACTATTGCCTGCTCTAAGGAAACTCTCACTGACATCCTCTTTTTCGTGCCTTCACCTGACCTATGGACCCTTCATATGGTCTCTGTGCTCTCTCCTTTTTCCTCTTCTCCCATTAATGGTGGCACCCGTTGGGATGTCCTCTTGGCCCCCTTCCGCTCCTCTAAGGCCATCCTTAATGTATACGCTAATGGGACCGTCTTGGTCCAAGGCCCTCAGGCCAACCTTCACCTCTTTGATAGACGCTTCCCTCGCCTCATCAACTTCCTTTCCTCCCCTGATGTCCCCCCCTATCTTCGGCTACCTTGCCTCTACCCTCCCTCCCTGCCCCCTCTCACACTCCCTCTTCACCTCCTTCTTCTACACCTCCGCAGGGCGTACCTCTGATCTGTACCCCTCCCCGGAAGTCCTTCAAGGATGGCAACCTTCTCCACTTTGCCACTCTTAACTCTCGCTCTGCCATCAAGCATTCCTCCGATATCTGTCGCCTTCTTGAGGAACTGGACCTTGACGTCCTCGGTCTCACTGAGACTTGGTTCACAGCCAGCTCTGTCACGAGCTTTGAAACACTCCTACCTGAAGGTTACAAGATCCTCTCTGTGCCCAGGCCCAACCGTGCAGGGGGGGTGTTGCCCTTATCTTCCCTGAGTGGATTCCTGCCACTGTCACTCCTACGCAGACCTACTCCTCTTTTGAATGTCTTGTCTGCCGACTCTCTCTCTCTCCTAGCCATTCCCTTACCGTGGCTAGTAACTATCGGACACCTGGTCAAATTTCCTCCTTCCTCTCTGAGTGGGCTGACCTCTCCTCCTCACTCCTGTCCTCTACCACTCAACTCCTCTTTCTTGGTGACTTCAACATCCACCTAGATGCCTCCTGTCCCCCCACTGGACTCTTTCGTGACCTCTGCGACTCTCTCTCACTCTCTATTCTCCCGTCTGGGCCTACTCATTCTACAGGGCACACTCTTGATGCTCTGATCTCTTCTGACCTTCCCCTCTCTGTCCCTCTCTCCACTCCTCTCTCCTGGAGTGATCACTTTCTCCTATCCTCCCACCTTACCCTCCCTACCCCACAGGCAAAGCCACCCTCATCATTGCCACCCACCTTCTCGGTCATCTGACCCATGAAGCGCGTGTCAGTTGCGGCTTTCGCTGCCACCTTCTCGCCCCCCCCCCTCCCCTTCGGCTGACTCCCACCCTGACACAGCCCTCTCCTTGCTCCACTCTGCTATATCTGATATTCTTGATATCCTTGCCCCTGTCATGAAAATCCGCCTGAAGCCCAAAGCCAAATGTAACTCCTGGTATGATTCGGATCTCGTCACCCTAAAACGCAAGTGCAGGGTGGCAGAGAGGAAATGGCGTGCTTCATGTTCATCCTCTGACAAACTGGCCTGCCGCCTGCTCCAAAGGCAATACCGTCTCTCTGTTCTCACCAAGAAGAGAGCCCTTATCCAAGCCCGCATCTCTGCGGCATCTAACAACTCGGCTGAACTCTTTAAAATCTGCAAGGAGCTTGCCAACCCTGCTGCAGTCTCTACCTCTCCTGTCCCCTCCCAGGCCCTCTGCACTGCACTGGCCTCCCACTTCATCTCTAAAACTCAGGACATCCTGTCCTCACTCTCCTCCTATCACCTCCCCCCCTCTCTTCCCTGCTCTTCCTCTGGCCCTTCTGCAGCCACCCCTCCTCCCTCCTTCTCTGCCTTTCCCCTTTTTTCTGCTGACGAGGTTTCCAGACAAGTCCGATCTATGAAAGTCTCGTCTAAACAGATTCACCCCTGTTCCTCCAAAACTATCAAGGACCACATCGACTCCCTGGCTCCTGCCCTGGCTGACTTTTGCAACCACTCCTTCGCCTCTGGAGTCTTCCCATCCCCCCTCAAGCACTCCCTTGTGCACCCTCTCCTTAAGAAACCCTCTGCCGACCCCTCCTGTCCGGCTAACTATCGCCCAATCTCCATCACTCCCTTCCTGGGCAAGATCCTGGAGAAACTGGCCATCTCCCAGCTTAACCTCCATGCTGAAGCTGTTGATAGTCTCCATGACCATCAATCTGGCTTCAGAGCGGCCAGAAGCACGGAAACTGCTCTCCTGAACATCCGTGAGGACCTGCTCTTGAACCTCGACTCCAACACTCCGTGTGTTCTCATTCTGCTCGATCTCTCTTCTGCCTTTGACACTGTCAACCATGCCATCCTGCTCAACCGTCTCCGTGATAACCTGGGTATCACTGGTCAGGCTCTGGCGTGGCTGACCTCTTTCCTTTCCAATCGACCCTCCCAGGTCCAACTTGGGTCCTTCCTCTCTGGCATCTTTTTCTTCACCTGTGGCGTTCCCCAGGGATCTAATCTCTCTCCCTGGCTGTTCAACCAGTATCTGGCACTCCTTGCCCACCGCATCGCTGCCCTCTGCCCCAACTTTCAGTGCTATGCGGACGATACCCAGCTCATTTTCAGGCTACCCTCGGCCTCCTCCTCTCCCTCCCTCATCTCTGACTGTCTGTCTGCTATCCAGGAATGGTGTGCTGCCAATGACCTCTGCCTTAATGCTAGTAAGACTGAGATCCTACTCATTGGCACACCCACTCCCTCCTTCCCTGCAGCTCTCTGGCCGGCCTCTCTTGGCCCTCTTCCTGCTCCTACCTGCAAGGCAAAAAACCTCGGGGTCATCTTCGACTCCACACTCTCCTTCTCTCCTCATATATCTGACGTCTCTAAGAAGTCACATTACCAGCTGCACCTCCTCAGAGGTATTCTTCCCTTCCTCTCCTTCCCCCAGAAGCTCACTGTCTCCCGAGCCCTGGTTCTCTCGAAGCTGGACTACTGTAACAGCCTCTATCTTAATCTGCCTGCCTCCACTCTCCGCCCTCTGCAACTCATCCAGAACAGAACTGCGAGACTTGTCCTTGGCCTCAAGCCCAGGGACCGTATCTCTCCAGGACTGAAATCTCTACACTGGCTCCCAGTGGCTGCGAGGATTAAGTTCAAAACCCTCTGCATTGTCCACAAGGCCTTCTGGGGCCTGGGGCCTAAATACCTTCAACTCTCTCTTCCTAAATATCTTCCTTCCCGAGCCCTACGCTCATCCGTCTCCAACTCCCTCAGGGTCAGCCGCTTCTCGAAGCAACGAGCTGGGGGTAGATCTCTCTCCGCGGCAGGGCCTCCCTCTGGAACAGCCTTCCTGCCCCCCTGAAACTTGAGGAGAACCATCTCCGGTTCCGGAAGCACCTCAAAACCTTCCTCTTTGCTTCTGCTTTCTCTCTCCCTCTCCCCTGCTAAATTCTTCACTGAAACTACACTGAATCTGCAACTGGGCCACTCTCTCTGACCTCGGTCCTTGGCCCAGCCACTCTCCACTTGCACTGCCTACCTGGCAACCCCTGCACTGCGGGACTGTCTTTGTATCCCTACAGCCCCCCCTCCCCAGCACTTGTCTGCACTTACCTTGCACTTGCCACCAGCATACCCTATTATTTATTTTTTATTCTACTTACCCTGTACTGCACTCCCCCCCCTCCCCTTTCCCTTGTACTTTTCCCTCCCCCCTACCCGTGCACTTGCGCGATCTAAATGACACCTGGCCTAGTAGGATCGTTGTCTGTCTTCCCCTTGTTTCCCCCTCCCTGCCTCGTCGCGCCTTGAAACACTTGTGTATAGGCGCGTTACAAATGCCATATCATATCATATCATATCATATCATGCCACAGTAAAAGAAAAGTTTCCTCCTGGCTGCCGTCCTCCCTCTCATCAGATGCCTACTCTCCTGCCCAGCACAAACGCATCAGCATTCAAACAGCATCATTAATTCGTCATTGACTCTCAAATTCACACACATGCATCAGCATTCTCACAGCATTCATTCTTCATTTACTCTCACATTCACACGCACATCCGTATAACATTCATACGCATTCACCTGCGCACCCATATTGCATTCTTATACTTTCTCATTCATGCACAAACTTACAAACACAAACCCTCAAATGTGTGCATACATACATTTTTTGTATTCTCTAACCTGAACCCCTGCTGCAGATACCAGTCCACTCTGCCTCATGCTCCGTATTGCAATGAACGACCTTCGGCTCCCACAGGATACCGCAGGAACCAGGTAGCAGAGAGAGCTTCCTCGCTCCTCCACATGCACAGTGAAGCCAACCGAACTCCATCACAACGCTCTTTAGGTTCTGGATCATCCCTACAGTACCCCAGCCTGTGCCCCCCAATTTGCAAAATTGTGGAATCCCCTCTCCTGAGAATGAACATGGCCAACTAACCTGTCCTCTGGGACGGTTAACAGTCAGGAGGGTCTACGACCATGCATTACCTCACTGTAACCTTCACAGTGGGCACCTACAGCAGAGCCAGACATTTTCTTCATCAGTAAAGGGCCCTCCCACTTTTGACTAATGTTGAAAGACTCAGGGTTTCAACATAAATTGTGAAGGGTAATTTAGACATGCACCCCTTAAGGAGACACACCATCACCTCACTGATGATACCCAACAAGTCAGAAACGCGTATCTGAGGTTATTGATGGAGGGGAGCAGAAAGGGGCAGGACCTGCAAGAAGTGAAGACATATCCTTCCTTTTGGTGATTACTCAGCCACATTTATTACAAACAATGCAATAATGAAAGATTCCTTCAAAATACACCAAATCTATTTCTATTATAACAAAAATTGTTCTTCGCTAAGCATGCCACATTTCAAAGCACTGCAAATAACTTCTAATGAAGCAGGTATGACCCTGGCGACAGCAGAGCGGATTCCCAGGAGGTCCGGGTACCGTGGTAACAAGGGGGGAGATCGCAGGTTGATCTCCCTATTTGAAATCACTGAAGTTCTACTGTGCCTCCGAGCCAGTGGGATCCATTGTTGCCGGTTCCTGCTCTAGGCGGCAGCACCTGATGACATCATGCTACCTGGCCACAAGGATTTGCTACCCCCTGGCCCTCCTCCATGTTTCCAGCAATGCTGAATTCTGCCAGGACTAGCTCAGATACTCAGGGCCATCTTAAGCTTTTTTGGGGCCCTGGGCATGGACATCTTTGCCCCCCCCCTCAATCAAACCAAAGGAATTAAGTGATCAAGTATATCTGGTGGCACCCCCCTCCCCCCATCGTGAGCAAACCCCATAGGTAGACATGCTGCCTCGCAGCATTCGAAATAAGCATGTTTACTCCCTTTAAATCCCCTTACCCTCTTTATTCTTGCTCTGATCAGATTGATAAACAAGTAGCATTTGAAGGCCAACATTAGCAATCTACAAAGAGGTCACTTCTCTTCTAGTATAGACACAGGATACTTTTTATCAATATCACAGGGAAGGTATGCAGCCTGTAGTATTAATGCAGTACTTTATGTAAAAGGTACACGTAACCCAGAATAGGCAGAGAGCACACATTAGCTGACTCAGAGAATGCAAAAGTGCTCAAGCATGGATAGAGTAGACCAATTGTAAGGAAGGAGAAAGATACACATACCATAGCATGGATAGTGGAGGCAGATTAAATGCTACCAGGAAGGTGCCTCTATCCAGACAGACTGAGATTAGAAGCGGGACATGGTTTTCAAATAGCGTTGCCATTAGAGCTCAGGGGAACAAGTGCCTGTGGTGTGCAGCATATCAATGCTCACTATTATAGTGGAAGCAACCCTATAACCAGTTAAACCATGAGTGAGGCTTTTATGAAGATCATACCCTGAGAAGAAAATCACACTGAGGGGCTGACAATTTTGAAAGATTTAGGGACTGGCAACACTGAGAGGTTAGGCAATGCAATCTTAAATGAGATTGGGCCTCATTACGACCCTGGCGGAAATCGAAAAACGATGGCGGAAATGCAATACCGCCATCGAATAGCGCTCGGTGCGATCATGACCCGTCACCGCAAAGTACGATGCCATTAGCGACACCGTAGTGAACGCCAACGCTAACTGCACCAAGTACGCGCGCGCGCGCCATGCCAAACCGTAATTACCACCATGGCGCAACGGTACGCGAATTCCGACCCTAGCGGACATGCACCTAACGCCATCAAGCACGGCGGAAAGTACCATTCCGCCATGGTGAGAAGTATGGCATCGCGAACCAACCGTAAACGGCCCTACTGAGTGCTTGTACACCGCTCCCTGGCCACATTGTACAACCCCCCGTAGGTGCAATGAAGTCACACAATGCAACCAGTGAAATGTACAAGACATCCATGCCTGCCAACGAACAAATGAATCTCAAGAGGGCCCAATGGGAGCTGCAGGGCACAGATGGCACGAATACAGAAGCTATACAAATGGACATGACCTCAGTCTCCCACCAAGAAACGCACGCAAACACAGGCACCTGTGACCAGCAATATTCCGATAATCACATCATTACACCAATCCAACTGGCTGACCGGCATCTGTTACACAAAAGCTAATCCCCCGCCCCTGAGCATGACATCATCAAAACAGTCATAATGGCAGCCCTTATCCCTGACCTCACTGGGCTTCGTAGGCAAACGCGCCCAGCACAGTACCACGCTACTATACCCCGAAGCTGGAACCCAATGCAGATCTCCTCACAATACATCGCTCCCCAAATAGTAATATGCCACATCACTTGCAAAGAAGAACGCTACACGGTTCATATCAGAATAGAAATTTAATGCACAACAAATTCTCCAAGCCCATACAGCCATTAGGCCATGAACTCCAAAATACATTTCACCATTGTGGGCTGCATCCGCAATAAATGACCAGCTACCTCTTGTGTGACGCCCTGTTCCTTCATGGTACACAGGGGCTACATTCCCGTACGAAAAGGCAACATGGAAGCGCCTAGAACCGCAGGGCCGTCCCAATAGGGAGGCACTAGTCCAGCTGAAAGGCCGAAATGTTGCTCCTAGCCACTAGTACTGCGTAAGGGCATGTGGCCCAGTGGCGATCGTCCCATAAGATCGTAATGCTGCTCCACTGATTAACACGAAGCAGCAGGTGTCGGGAGTAAAATCCATCTGCAGGAGTGGCATACAGATGGAAGTGGCAAAGGGGAGGAGATACCTGTCAACCAAATGAAATGAAAAAGAATAGCATGGCCATCAGAACTACATTCGAATTACTCACTTCAATGATCACACCAAATCCACAGCCATATGCATGCTAGCCCACTCCAAAGGATCATCACCACCCAAAAACCACTTGCGAATCATAACTATCTATATCGAGGTGAAAACACTATCACAAACGAGTGTACCTGTGCATGCGTCTGTTAAAACAGAATCCATCAGATGGGATTGGTAACGTGCATAGACACAAGTGTCTGAAGGCGCGTCGAGACAGGGAGGGCTCAACAAGGCCAGATAGACGATGGTCCCACTACGGCAGCCCTGCATCACATAGCGCAGGGGAGGCGGATAGATTCCAAGAAGCCCTGTACATGGCAAACTCTGTATCAAATCATCTGTCCATGCATCCATACATCATTCCCTCATCCCGTAATGAAAACGCCTGTTTCCATACTCACATAACATGTGAAATTTCCATTGAGTCTGTGCGTTATGCAGCCTGCAAAATCCACTGTGCCCCAGCCCGTTATTCCAGTGTTGTGAAGTAACATGTATTTGGGAACGTCCGGCCTCATCGCCCACGTCGCTATTGCGCATCCCAAACTATTCATATCAATCATTGCATCCTCGCCATGGCCCCTGTCCCAAGGACATTGAACAATAGAACGTTATATTTGCAGTCAGACCTGTGGGCATCTCCTCGCCGCTAGCTGAAAACCGAAAGCGCCGCCCTTCGAATTCCTCATTTGCAACATCACGTCGAAAAGGCATCTGTGGCCGCTTGAAATCACAAATTAATCCATCTAGTGCGGCTGTGTGTGAAAATGGCAACTGCCTTCACTCACAAATGGGACGCCCCGCCCGTCGGTGAAGCTCGGTACAGTGTTGCATGAGGGTCCACCGTTACTCGAGTACTACGTTCCACTGACCCTTCACAAGTCTGTTCGCGACTGCAAAGATAGTATGTGAAACAATGGGACCATAGCCGAATGAACATATCAACCAATGTTACACTGCCATCGGGTACAAATACATGATTGCAATAGCAAGATGCCATTCGTCGAATTGCAGCGTTGTGTGCGGGACGTGCTCGCCCAAAGGGGAGTGCAGCTTGCACAGGTGGAATGAATCACCACAGGTGGAGGCCATACAGCCTGAAAACACATAAATTGCACACCCAGTCTCCTGCCACAACCACACCCACTCCGAAATGCTACCGGCAGGACTAGCCATGTTGGCCCTGGGGGACCTGATAGCACTGCAAGTACTCCAACTTCAAGAAGAAGACGAACACCAACTACAACCGGCCGCACGGCGGAGACGCAGGAGGAGGAGGAGGCCAAGGCAGGGCCAGCAAGGGCCGCCAGCACAGCCACTACCACCACGCAGGCAGCCCGCAATCCCACGCCTCCGAGCACATCCGTTCAACCTCACTGATGAGCAGATCCACACCCTCTACCGTTTGGACCGGGACACCATAACCGCCATTGTGGACATGACACAGGCTGACCTTGTCAGCATGATAGATAGCCCAACCGCCATCCCACCCCTACTGAAGGTGGTGTCTGTACTACACCTCCTGGCCACAGGCACCTACCAGCACACAGTCGGACAGTTGCATGGCATATCACAGCCACTGTTCTCACGGACACTATTGCAAGTGCTCGATGCCCTCCTGAAGCACGCAGACGACCACATCTCCCTACCACGCTCGGAGCAGGAAATTACCAACACAAAAGTGGGATTCCATGCACTTGCCGGGATACCGGGTTGCATTGGTGCCATCGACTGCACCCATGTGGAATTGGTCGTCCCACATGCCATGGAGGCCCAGTACCGCAACCGAAAACAATTTCATTCCCTGAATGTACAAATGGTGTGTGACTCCAACGTCAGACATTGCCACATGGTGTACCATAGAGAAACAGTTAATGTATCCTGTAGAAATCACCGATCTCATTTATATATTTAAGCACTCCTCGCTGGCTATATCAGAACCCATTAGAGCCACAATATCAGCCCTCCAACTCTTTTTATTCACACAGACAGACTCCCCAAAAAAATGCCTTTCTCCTTACCTATGGCATAACAATAAGATACTGATTAAGAATAAAACCCTAAATAGAAAATCCTGGAAGAAAAAGGGTATTAGATGTATACAACAAATCATAAATAAATCATCTATCCTTTCCTTTCAGCAGCTTAAAAATCAATTCTCAATCCCCAACACAGATTACAACTTCTATAATGAATTAGTTAATTCTTGCTTTGACGCTCTCCACAGCTCCTCCAATGATATTCTGACTCCTGATGCCTCAAGATTGCTACATCTTACTATGCCCACTGACACAAAGGCTTCAAAATTCTACAACATCCTTATATCATCCCTGAAGTTGTGCTCGATACGCCACAAATGGGAAGATGACTTTGGCTATGTTTTAGACGATTACACATGGTCTAAGCTCTTCTCTAGAATCAAATATATTTCAACATCAGCAAATAACTCCCAACATTTTTTCTTCTTTATACATAGAGCTTTCATTACACCAGCCAAATTATTTCCATCCAATATTAATGACAATGACAATTGTTGGACTTGTGGAGCTACCCCTGCATCGTATGAGCACATGTTCTTCTCATGTCCCTATACCCTTAAGTTTTGGCAACAAATATGGAAATACCTTACCTCTATTTTCTTCACCGATATACCACTTTCATTTATGAATATTGTTTTAGGTAGCCTGGCAGTTACCACCCACTTGCCATATGATGCTTCCAGGCTCTATGATCTCTTTATTTGTTTGGCTATGAAGAGTATAACTGCCAATTGGAAAGACTCTCATTCCTTATGTATAAGAAGCTGGTGGAATAACATATGTCTCACGCAAAAGATGGAAATGTGCATGGCAAACAATCTTAACTCTATACCTAAGTTTAATGCAACTGCCACTTTTCAGCGGATGGTTAACCAGGTTTTGTCTGGTCTGGAAAACTTCAGTGTCTCCTATTTAGACAACATTGCTGTTTTCAGCCACACCTGGGAGGATCACTCATCCCACCTGATACAAGTGCTCCAGGCTTTGCAGAATGCAGGTTGGACTGTCAAACCCACAAAGTGCCAGATAGCGCAGGGCAGAGGGACTTACCAAGGCCACTTGGTCGGTAGAGGTAAGAAACAACCTCTCAAAGCAAAGGTACAAGCTGTGAAGGATTGGGACATCCCCACCAGACAGACGGAGGTGAGAGCATTTTTAGGTCTCACCGGGTACTACCGGTCATTCATCAAGGGGTACGGGACCATTGCTATGCCCCTGAATGATGTAACTTCCAAGAAGCTGCCGAAGAAGGTAACTTAGACCGCTGCCTGTCAAACGTCCTTTCAAGATTTAGAGGATGGATTGTGCAGGGGCCCAGTTCTGTAAGTGCCAGACTATGGTCAGGAGTTCATTATCCAGACAGATTCCTGTGATTTTGGGATTGAAGCAGTGTTAGCACAGCTGAACTTTGAAGGTGTAGAACCCCTCTGAAGGGACAGGAACCTGTTGCCTACATTAGAAGGCGATTGACAAAAAGTGAAAGGAACTGAGCAGTCATTGAATAATAAGCGTATGCAGTCATGTGTGCCATAAAGAAGCTGAAACCCTGCATCCTTGGGTCGCACTTTACTATCCAGACAGACCACTGGCCTCTTTGATGGTTAATGGCCATGCAAGGGGGGAACCCTAAGCTTCGGCATTGGGTCATATCCCTACAGCGATTAGATATGGACATTTAGCACAAGCCAGGCTCTCAGCATGGAAATGCAGAAGGCCTCAGCTGGTACTTTTGCCTTGATGACGAACCAGGCCCTCAGTAGGGTGGTGGTTCACATGTTGAGACAGGGGGGCATGTGAGGAATTTGACCATTCGCACGGTGGGTGTGCGCTCGCTTGGGCTTTTTCAAAATTTTAAATGAAATTGAATGATGGTAGATCAACCTCTGGAAAATGTGTGGTGTTAATCCACACCCATTTTTCTATGCTCACTGCATGACATACACGTAGACCTGTGTACTCTGGGTGGACACAGCCTACAAGCATCGTCCCCCCTGTCATATTTAGTTGGAATATGACAGCCAAGTATACATTAAGGCATCTCAGAAGGGGGAAGGCAAAACCTTCCTCCTTACATGGTCAGCCTAGTTGACTATCAAAGGATACATGGATCTACCCTGTCCTTTTGTGTAAGCACTGCAGAATGGTGGCAGCAATTAATATAATTAGCATACTAATAGAGCATACTTCAAACAGGCCCACACAGGGCCTTGCTGCAGAGGTGAAAAAATGACAGGAAAACCTCAAAACCTTTGATATGCACTGTGCCAACCTGAAGCCAGCTCCCGCCTCTCAGTATCAAGGGCAGTGACCTGTCATCTCTGGGACAATGTATTTACAATAGTCATCCCCGCAGGGGGACCCCAATCAGAAGGTACGAGTCTGTGGTTTGGCGGCAACCAAAAGTCTAGTCTAGCCGCACCTTCAAGGGAGACCTGCCGCTTTAATCAGGAAACACAAAGAGCTTGATTAATTAGAGAGACCCTTTAAAAGAGGGCTGAGCCCCTCTTTTGTGCAGATCATCTGAAGACTTTACAAGGAGTAAAAAAAAATAACTCATTTGGACCCTGGCTGAAGGTACAGTCTGCCTTACAGCTTCCCCCAGTGAAGGAAGGCCTGGATTTCCAAATTGGGAAGCAATATCCCTCCCCTAAACATCTCCCAGGGAACAGAAGAGGACAGTTTATCCAGAGAACCCCCCACCAGCTCCAAAACCAGTACCCAGCCAGCACACAGCGTGCCCTGCTAGGCTCTGCAAGCAAGCTTCCTAGGAGTGAAGTGCCAGGGAGTCTCTGAACCAAACTCAGCACAAGGCCGGTGCATGCAACACTCCCTCAGCTTTGGGCCATCTGCCTTAAAGGATGACACAAGCCCAGTGAAGAAGCTAGGAGGAGTGCATCGACAAGCATCATCCAGCGCCTACCTTAAAGGAATGTTTGAACCAGCCGTGCCCCTTGAGCTACAACTGACTCCACCGCTGACTGTTGTCACTCCGCAGTCGCCCGAGGCGCCTCGACCAGTGCTTCAGACCTGCCAACCAGCACTGAGACAACGATTCCTGACCCCTAGCTGCCCTGTAGGCCAGCCTGCAGCTGTCAGTCTAGCATCGCTTTGCGAACTGCATGCCGCCTGATACCTGCATCTGGCTCCCATCTTGAACTCTGGTGCAGGAATTGCAAAGCGCCCTTAAACCGACTCAACCCTGTCGAGCACCAAGAACTTCTACAAGCACAAGGTACACTGTGGTTCTATCCCCCTGGTCCTTCTCCAAAGGCCCCTATTGACATTTTATGACCCTTTGCTGCCTTTGGGCCGAAATCAAGTTTCCTTGAACTATTGTGATTAATTACTTTACCAAATACCCTCCTGTCAGTATCCACAGTGCATCCCTTTTCCTTCTTGAAACTGTCTGTATTCTGCATTCCTTTACAGGGTGGTTTGTATTTTGTTGTGTGCTAGAACTGTCTGTTGAATAATTATAAAGTATATATGTTTATACAACCTTGACGAGACAGTCCCTTTTATCATTGAGTAATAATTGTATGTTCGCTGTGTTGCAACTAACCAACGATCCACGACCTTGCAGAGATAACCCTGCCGTTCCATCCACGTTACTAAAATTGGACAAGGAGGTGTATAATTTGCTTATTTTTCCAACTGTTCAGATCCCTTCAGGTGAACTGGAGGTGTGGGGCTGATTGATGGTTTAGAAACCAATATTCCTCCCTAGACCACCGGTGCCCCGGAAGTTGATTAGTCACATGGTGCCCATGTTCTCGGAGGGGGTGTTGGATGCTGAATTTTCAATGGCATTGAACAATTATATTTTCAAATTGAGTTGGTGGATTGCCATAGTTTAGATGCATTTCAAACTGGGCTTACAAAGGGGGACACATTATGTATCTTGTCACTGTCGTATGGATATGATGTTAATGTTCACTGTATATGAATGAAGCCAGCAAGTCTAAACCAGTTCACCAGGTAGAATTATCAATACATATTAATTTGTTGATAAAAAAGGTTAGATAGACAGTCCAACGAAGCAAACGGCGGATCAATGTATAGTCTATAGCATGACAATATCAACCAACCCTAGGTACCACAAAAAAATGTAAATGGTCAACCCCAAAATCCAAGCAAGTGTTAAATACTGGTTAATCAGTTATTTAGTAATACTCCCTTATGAGGCATTATAGGATATTTACAAAATGCATCAACATTATAACTTTACAAAGGGTCTTACAATAGTGTTGGAGTTAACAGCATTTCCTTGAGCCCCAAAAAACCTAGAAATCAATTGCAATGCAAGCTATTATAATGGGGAAATTCTCAACTATTATTTTTGTTGTTGCTGTAAAGAATGACTTCCTATTGTAATTTTGGAATGTCGGCTGGTGGTCAGTTTTATTTTGCCACCCAAAAGTGATCAGCAGCTAACACAGTTGCTGACTGTTAAAAAACTAAAAAGGCCAGTGATTCAGACAAAAGAACTACCCAACACCCCCACCCAGCCATCCCATCCAGGCTCCTATAGCAAGGAGTTTAACGACCAGCATAAAATACCTACCCCACAATCAGAGTTAGTCCCCAGACCAACTATATCTGACGCTACTATCTACCAACCTAAACTAATTCCCATAAAACTCCAGGAAACACCCAATGTAACCACGGTTTCTGGTGCCCTGATTAATGCCAGATCTATAGTGGCTCATGCCACAGAAATAGCTGACATCCTATCTACCGATAACCTGGACTTTCTAGTCATCACGGAATCCTGACTGCATGAAGCTGCTGGCCCAGCGCTCTCTTTAGCCATACCGGACAACTACCATTTAATTAGAATGGACAGACCCAACGGTAGAGGAGGCGGACTAGCTATCATAGTGAAAACCAACATTGCTCTAAAACAGCTAACTCTACCCCTATCAAATCATGCGAACTACTCACCGTCAAACTGCCGATCTCTCACTGCCGTACCTTATCAATCTATGTACTATACAGGCCACCGGGTCCCATGGGCACATTCGAGGAGGATCTTTCCAGTCTCATAGCCAACAATACTAAAGCCTCCTCACAACTACTAATATTAGGTGATTAAAATGTAGGCCTTGATGACCCTGAGGACAAACAAGCCCAAAACACTGGAACCATGCTTACAGAACATGTCCTAACACAAAAAGTCCTTACTCCAACGCATGACAAAGGAAGAACCCTTGATTGGGTTGCCACCTTAAACAGCAACACGACTATAACCAGAATCACCCAGCTACTATGGACAGACCACCACCTTATTGATTTCTGGTTAACCCTAAGTAAACAGATTAACAAAGACAAGGTTTTGGCACCCCCCCCCCCTTCCAACTAGACCTAAAAAGAAGATCATGCCTGACAACCTTCTGCCCCTCCTCCTCCCGATGATTAACGCCCTCCCAAGCAATTCGGAGCCTGATCTACTTGTGGAAACCTTCAACAATACTATGACTAAAGCTCTGGACAACATTGCACCTCTTAAACTACACAAGTCTAAACAACAGGCACACCTCACTGCCTGGTCCACTCCCCACCTCAAAGAATTAAGGTTACAAAAAAGGAAACTAGAATCCTTATGGAGACACTCCCCCTCAGCCGAAAACAAATCGCTACTTACATAATTTACCAACAGTTACAAAAAAGAAATCCTAAGCACAAAAAAAGCCTCTTCAACGAAAGGATTTCCAACGCCAGCTCTAACACTAAGGAATTATTAGCCATTCTCAGAGAACTGGAAACCCCTATACCTCCCCCTGGCAATATACCTAAAGGCAAACAGTGGTGCACTGCAATCCAGAATGCCCTAATCAGCAAAATAACAACTCTCCAAATTAAAATTGGGCCATCCACCCAAGAACAAGTCCATGGGCTGTGTTCGTACTGGTAGCAAGTTTCCCAGACCCCCCTCTGTTTTGCATACCAAGTAACTTTGTGTCACACCCTAAGTTACCAGGGGAATCCAGACGTCGACCCCTTGCTCACTGTTCTTAGAGGGGCGCAGCTTCACCTCACTGATGATGCCCAACAAGGTTGAAACACATGTATGGGGTTGCTGTGGTACTCTTGTTCAGAGGAGAATTGCCTAGCATTTCGGTGCTGGACTGCCCTTGGGCAGGACAAAGACTGATATGTGGGGAAATGTCTTCTCTGTGAAAGGAACAGTGAGCTAAAGACTTAGTTGAGACTCTCCCAGGGGCCATCCACCCAAGAACAAGTCAATGGGCTGTGTCCCAGACCCCCCTCTGTTTTGCATACTTCTCAAGTGAGGCTATCGCATGGGTCTAATCATTCCTGGACAAAAGAACAATGAGAGTTTTCTCCACATTGGCATCAGCGGGCCTCATCAAAACAACATGTGGTGTTCTTGCGTCTCGCCAACTGTGTATAATATATTTACCAAGCCCCTATTCGACAAATTGGACAGACTAGGTGCCACCTACACTAATTACGCAGATGACACTCAGATCCTCATTCCCCTTTTCGGGCAATGTTGTCTCTGTTGCGGCCTTGCTAAATGAAATATACCTCATCATTCAGGCATGGATGGCATCCCATGGCCTCTGCCTGAATGACAACAAAACAGAGATCCTGCTCCTCGGCTCCACTGCTAATTTAAAAAAACTTAATCCCAACTACTCTGCTTTCAACATTGATGGCAATATAATTACAGTAGCCAAAGAAGTGAAAACGCTAGGTTTCTACCTTGACTCCACCTTGTCACTGAAGAAACAGGCAAACTCGCTAGCATCTTCCATGGCTTATATGTGCAACCTTAGTAGGGCTTGCCGATCCTTCCTAACACAAGCCAGTTGTATGATCCTCGCCAACGCCCTAATACTTTCCAAATTAGACTATTGTAATGCCCTGTACCTGGGAGTTAACAAATACATTATTGACAAAATACAAATACTACAAAATAACGTCCTGAGAACAGCCTTGAACCTACCTTCTAGAGAACACATAGCAAACATGAGAAGAGAGCACCGCTGGCTAAAAATCAGTGACAGGATCGCACTGAAAACAGCATCACTAACGTTCATGTGCCTCAATGATGCAGTTCCCCCCTACCGTGCAGAGAGAATAATCAGGAAAACCCCAACTCGTCCCACTAGAGCTGCCAGTTCATTCTGTCTACAGACACCTAGATTTAGGCTAAAAAAACAGGCGGAAGTAACTTCCCGGTCAATGCAGCCCAGTACTGGAATGCACTCCCACTCAACCTCAGAAGGGATCAATCCTATTATAGTTTTAGGCAAAACATCCTTAAATGGCTCCGATCCAACGACCTCCATGACAAATGAAGGCATCCCGCACTAGCGAGCCCCTGAACCCACCTTAGGTCTACATCAGCTTCTTTTTTCTATGTCAGTTTTTTCTTACCTACCTGTCTCCTGCCTAACGTATGTATATTTATACCATTAACGTATGTATATTTGTACCACCCCTTAGCAAATGTGTCACATGTTTATGGAATATTGTATGTATACTTCCTCACCTGTAGGGTATTTTGTGGAGATTTGGGGCCTGACGGTATTTTCTTACCGCCTAAAAATAACTTAGCAACAATCACTCCTTGTATTCAGATTGGGCCATGTACAACAATAATACAGTGGACATGCATTATTTCAGCACACAGACATGCGTATTTGGTATGCGTGGTTGGTATGCGTGGTTGGTGGTATTTTGGTGAGAATAATTCCCTTGTTTTATTTGTGGCCCCAATATCCAGAACCCCTTATTTTTGTTTAGATTTTTCGTGTAATCACTAGAGAGACCTCAGGCTTGCATTTCAGGAACACCACATTTTCTTTTTGCCGACTCATAGACCTCCGACAAACTACAACACACACAGTTAGTTATAATTGCTCATACTGAATTACATTGTGCACACGGCTGCAGCCAAATTTGATGTTTAGCTACCTTGAAAATGACAATTGCACTGTCTAAACATCTCCCCACATCATCAGCACTGTATTGGTAAATATAAAACACACCACCCGTCTGCCTTCAAATATTTTTGTGTATTATAAAAGTTGCATTTAAACACGATCTCACTCTTTACAGAAATAATTAAAATAGCACAGTAACAGCATTGTCTGTGATACGCTGAAAAGAGAGTGGCGGAGACAAGAACTCAATTTGCAACATTAAACATGTGAGTAAAGCACAGGAATCTCTTTTCCTACACTGACTGAATATTCTCGTACACACTCAGCCCCCACACTTCTGTAATTACCTTATCTGTTCAGCATGAGTTTTCTCCAGCTGTTCTCTTTCTGGATTTGGCTCCCTTGAAGATTAACCCCAGTGAAAACAAGCGTCTTTCGTTCTCAAACCGGGGTTATTGCCTGGAATTCTCAGCTTTTGCAGCAGGAATGCTTCAGCCAGGAAACAGGTCCTTCTCCCAGCTCTGCCAAATCTCGATTGTTCTCCCCCTCTCCTCAAGCTCCCCCAGCAAAAACTCTAATCACTGCCTCTAGCATGATACTTGCTATGACGCTGCTCCAATCAGAATCAATCATGCCATCTCCTCCCTCACTACACAATGGCTCATTTCTACAGTAACCATTTGTAACCAACTGATGTCCTGTTCCTTCGAGTCCTTTGCTTCCTGTAGTTATGTGGACAGAGCAGCAGAGAAAAAGAAAAAAAAAATGAATGTGTGTTTAAAAGTTCACTTTCAGAGTAGGCCTAATTCTGCAGTGGAGACACATTTTCATTAGTGGGTTATGTTAAATGCAGTTTTATTAGTCAGGTTAGTTATTAATAAGGTTAGTTAATAATTTTCAAATGTGTCTCTTGCACCATAGGTATTTCAGGTGAAAAATAGTGTGCATTTTTGAATGTGCACGTGTGCTTTTAACTGTAAAAATAGATTTGCATCTTATATGTTAAAATCGTTTTTTACTGAATAGCCTGTCTTTACTTATATGTCCATGTTAATCTGGCAACACATATAGCAATGCACCACACCCATGTGGTGGTGCTGCATCAAAAAAAAAAATTGCTACCTGTGCAGTAGTGCTGTACTCTGTGCTGTAACACGCCAAATATCCTTACATACCCTCCTTTTGTTTTTAGAACTTGGCTACGATCCAAGCCAATTCCTAAAAACAACGTGTTCTTTTTTTTTCTTTTAAAATGCATGTGTATTGGGATATCTTTCTCTTCCTGACGTAGCTAGTAAAATCAGTAACATTTTCATTTTTACTGATAGCACAATCAACCATCCACCCATGATTAGCACCAGGACAGCCAAACCCACTATTGAGCGTTCCCCCCCAGGTTCCCCAATTAAATCTTTCCACTTCTATTATCCCCAGATTACTAATTGTAATATTGTTTTTTCTCAAATTCATTTTTATAACATGTCTTTCTTTGTGATTCAATAAATATTCCACATCCGGATCTATTGGAAAAGTATCCCTTTGAAAAAAATCAATATTTTCCACTTGGCTTTCCCAAACATCATTTGTTACATGAAACAATGTTAACCCCCCAATTGACACAATTGTATCCTTTGGAACCTGTAAATAAAATACATTATATTTCATCTGTTTAACCACGTATGTTCCATGGTTTAAATGTACTACCGTCATGTTCTTTAAACAGGTGCTGACCAACCATTTACCTCTGACCATCTTAGCCTGTGCCATTTCTTCACTCCCCATATTGCTAATAATCACTTCACATCCCTCTGATATACTTGGGTCAGATTCCAAACCACAAATAGCATCTGTGGCATCAGGAACAAACGGTTTACCTGGACACATATAATTTTGTTCTTTAAATTTTACACATGTTGCCAGGTTTGGTATTAAATAAACTTCAGGTTCCCATGACTGAAATGCCACCACTTCTGGAGTCTTAATCTTAATAAATTTGTCCTCTTGCCAAAATCCCACGTTGTGTACCCACTTCGTTTGATAAATAAGTTCAGGGGCTACATATGGGATGCATAGCAAAAATCCGATCTCTAGTCTTTCCAAGTCCACATATAACGGCATTGCATTACCCATTTCGAATGCAATTTTTACCTGTATTATATCAATTTCCCTCCTGGTCAATCTTTCTATCATTTGACGAATAATATCCTGCGAAACAAAATACAAGGGGATATGTCCTTGAATCAATTGTGAAACTGCAGTTTGAACTTCTCTCGTATAATTCGTTAATAGTCTATCAACAGGACTCATTATGTTCAATATTTCATTTAAAGTTCTGTCATGCTTAAGTATTATTTTAGTCGCCCGTTACATTACATCCGCTTGTTCATTTAGAATGATTGCAGTTTCATTTATGAATCTTACTTGTTCATCCAGTCCCCCTCTAATTCCATCTAATGTTTTTTGTATTATTTCTAGGTCAATACTCAGTTGTTGCGCTTTAGTACTCAGTGTTCCTACCGAAATAGAATTGGCTGTTGATATTGTGGTACCTATTATGGCTCCAACTATAGACATTACCAATGATATCGCGAGCATCACCGCACCTCTCTTTCCTCTCCTCTTCTTAATGTCTGCTGAATTCACGAATGTTTTTTCCAATTGCATTAATATATCTCTTATTGACTGCTTAGTGTCCTCTTTTCTTATTTCCAGCCACTCTTTAGTCTGTTCAATCTTAATTCCGGTATTGTTCAAGTGTTTTTCAACCAAAATCTCAGGATTCAATGGTATGTAAATATTTTGGAAAATCATCCTTCTATCACTCATGATGAATCCTGGTGCCTCTTCCACCGCGATACCAGATGCTGGTCCAGGTTCAATGACAACCTGTGCTTCTGAATTCTTGAAGATCCCTCAAAATATCATCATCATTAACCATATCATCGGTATCATCTTCAATGCTGATCGCTTTGCAGCCTTGGTCTTCACCCCTCTTTGGGGCTTTCCCGGAATCCGTCCACGTGGGCTCCAGGACTCCATCGTCTCCCGTGGGCTTTGATCCCGGAACCTCCGACCAAATAATGTTAATTTTCTAAATCAAATAGAAAATAAACAAATTAAGTACATAGCACAATACTAACTTCACCCTTTTGCCAAAAATAAAACATGCTTGGTAAAAATATTTCGTTTTTTTTTTTTTTTCTGAAATTAAACACAAGTTAAAAAGAAAACAAGCACATATAAAACAGCATTCAATATTTAATACATTTTCTCTCTGCACACCAACCATGAGCTTCCATTATATATATTTATTTATTTATTTTATATTATATATTTTTATATATATTACAGTGTTTATGTGCCATTATAACAATCAACTTTTTAACTTCTTTGTCACTGCCTCCTGATTGTACCCATTTATTTTCTCTTTTTGTGTTCAAGGGACTTTATCTGTTTCTACATGCTCAAGCTGCCTGATCTCATGTCTGGGATGGCATGGTTTCATTTGATTTACATGGACAAACTGCTCTATTGCCGTTTCACCTTCATTTTTCAAAATTTTATAAACTACAGGAGAGACCTTATCTATAATTCGAAATGGCCCCTGCCAGGCTGCTAGAAATTTAGAATTTTTCTGTTTACTTTTTCCAAAATGAAACTTGTACACCTGATCCCCTACACTGTATTCCTTTATTGATGTCTTTTTGTCATAATAAGACTTTGCACTGTCAGCAGCTCTTTCCAGATTTCTCTGCACAAAAGCAAATGCATGTTGCAAATGCCTCCTCAGTTCATCAATATATTCATGAACTGTGGATGCACTCACAAGTGTCTGATCATGTGTTCTGTATAGTAGGTGTTGTGGTAACACCATTTTCCTACCTGTCAAGACCTCATGGGGGCTAACACCTGTTGCTTTGGCAGGAGTTGATCTGATTGCCATCAAAACCAATGGTAAACGTAAATCCCAGCTGGAACCTGCTTCTGCCACAAATTTCTTTAAAATATCCACAACAGACCTATTGCTTCTGTCAACTGTACCTGAAGACGCTGCCCGATATGCGATATGTAGTTTCCTTTTCACACCTAGTATTTGCCATACCTTACTCATTAGAGTACTTGTGAAATGACTTCCTCTGTCTGACTCAATTCTTTGTGGCAACCCAAACCTTGAGAACACATGGTTCACCAGCAATGTGGCTGCTGTTTGCGCACTACAATCTGGTGCAGGAATGCATTCAATCCACTTCGACATCAAACATACCACACTCAAAATATAACGGTTTCCCCTGCTCGACCTTTTTAAAGGACCTACATAGTCTATTTGCAAATCTGACCACGGGAGAGTTAGGCCTCTTTTCATCAATGGTGCTCTATGCATTGGTGAAGCAGGTTTAAATTGGGCGCATACTAGACATCCTCTAGTATATAATTCCACATCTTGGGACATATGTGGCCAGTAAGCATAATCTTTTAGTATTTCTAATGTTTTTTGTGAACCTCTATGGCCTGCAGTTATGGCATCATGTGCATGGTGTAGCATTAGTCCTCTGAATGAAAGGGGTACCACCCACTGTATCTGTCCTGTTATAGACTCTCTAATCATGAGTCCATCCTGTAATCTAATTCGTGTTTTGTTCTTTAATAGCACCCTCAACTCTTCTTTTCCCATACAATCATTTTCTGTTAAAGAATTTTGTTCAGGATCTATCAAATGATTATAATAGATTCCCAAAATTCGATCATTCTTTTGTGCCTCAATCAAATCTTGGTCTGGCGTGTCATGACTCCACTGCACCACCGGTTGATCTACCTCCTTTGGTGCTTTAGAACGTGTCACTGCATCAATTTGTATTTCACCCATTAAATAATCAATAGGTAGCAATTCTCCCATCACAGCCCCAATCTTAGCCAGGTGGTCTGCCTTATCATTTCCCTCCTTATCCTCTCCTGGTGTTTTTAAATGCCCACACATTTTTCTCCAGTATATTGTTAAATTATTCTCTGACACCAATTTGTCTATGGCTTGTATCATTTTTCCATGTTTAAGTGGCTTTTTGTTGTATGTAACCATGCCTCTTGCTTTCCAACCAGGCAAATACTCCACAAAGCTATTCCGTGCATAGTCAGAACCAGTCACCAGGACAATTTCACTGAACTTTTTATCAACTGCAGTAGCAATTGCTTTATAAATGGCTGCCAATTCCGCCACCTGACTGCTCCTATCTCCAATCCTCATCCCTATACTGGGGACGCCTTCACATTTCAACCAGACATTTCCTATTCCTGCCACTAACTGTTTATTACTGTCATTTTCAATGTGAAAAGCACAACCATCCACATATACAGTTGGCAAATCCTTGCATGTTTTTCATCAAAAGCTTTGTGTGGTGATTGTTCAAATTCCTGCAAACTAGTTTCCACTTCCATTTCATTTGGTATTTGTTCAGCTGAACAGTCATGTAAGTCAGCTAACCCTTGAGCAATTGGGTTCTTTTTATTTTGTCCATATCTCACTTCTACGGGAAAACCTTGTAATGCCAGCGTCCATGAAGTGATTCTGGATTGCGCTAGATTACCTGATCTAATTCTTTTACTCTCTAAAAATTGCAAAGGTTGATGATTTGTTTCAATAATCACCTTTTCTCCCTGAACAATGGGGCGGAAATGTTGTAGCGCCCACACAGTGGTTAATAGGGCCTTTTCACATTCATTAAATTTCATTTCAACTTGGGAAAATGCCTTACTTGCATATGCAATGGTTTTGTGATTCAAATCATGTTTTTGTGATAACACTGCTGACATACAATGTTCAGAAAAACCTATTTCTATAAAGAAATCCCTGTCCTTTATGGGGTATGCTAAACATGGTGCCTTTACAAGACATTCCTTTAATTTAGCCACTGCATCAGACTGGTCTTTTTCCCATTTCCAGGGAGTATTCAGTTTAAGCAGTTTAGTCAATGGTTGAGTGATTTCTGCATAATTTTCAATGAACTTTCTGTTATAGCCTGTCATCCCTAATAAACTTTTTACTCCTTTCACATTTTTAGGATCTTTTAATCTTTGTATGGCCTCTATTTTCTTCTTTTGTGGATTTAGCCCATGTTCAGTCACTTCATGCCCTAGACAGTTCACTTTTTTCTTTCACCATTGTGCTTTTTGCAAAGATACTTTGGCGCCTGCTTTCTGCAATTGGCCAAGTACATGTCTTATTTCATCAAAATGGCTTTTCAGGCTTTCATTTTTTATCAGGACATCGTCCACATAAACTATTGTTCCTCTTTCCGCTGCATCCGGCATGGCCTTTCTCAAAAATATGCCAAATTCACTCCCACTATTGATGTACCCGAACGGAGCTCTAAGCCAGGCATATTGAGTCCTGTCAAATGTAAAGGAAAATAAATGTTGTATCTCCTCTGCCAATGGCACGCACCAATATCCAGAGGTGAGATCTAATGTGGTAAATACATTTGAACCATGTACCTGAGCTAGGCCCTGATCAATGAATGGCAGTGGCCATCTAGATACTGGTACTCTTTTATTTAACTCTCTCAAGTCTGCACATAGCCGCCATTGACCATTTGGTTTTAACACACCTAAAATAGGTGTATTGGATGTGCTATGAATGGGCCTGATGATCCCCTGCGATTCCAAATTTTTAATAATCTCTGCCAATGATTCTTAACATGCCAGCGGTAGTCTATACTGGCGTACAAACACTGGATTTCTGCTACACCCTTCTGGTAGTGTGGCCACATGTAAATCAGTTAAACCACAATCATAAGCATCTTTTGCCAATACATTCTTAAACTCCATAAATATCTCCCTCAGATTGTCCCTATCCTCATTGCTTTCACACGCATCCGCTAAGGAGATCTGCTCTTCTACCATTTTGGAAAATTCTGGAAAATCTTTTGGTAAGGGAATCTCGGCGCTTTCCTCTAACTGTGTGGCTGTGTCTTTTTGTAAAGCTGCCACTTTTAAATATTTTGGCATATCAGCTTCCACTTCAATGGACTGATTTTCTGTTTCATTTTCATTTAAATTAAATATTATGCAATCCTCTTGATGGCAGCACACTGTCTCATTTGAATCATAAGGATACACAGAATGAATTTTAAATATTCCTTTGGGCTGAGAGTCCAGGTGTTCTGGCAACTCACCCTTGGCATCTACATACTTTTCAGGAATATTTCCAATCACCATGTTATTTACATCTGCCGTATAATGTGATTTTTGTATGGCCATTCCTAATGGGGAGTTTTCCTCTAAATGAATATCCTGACAACCTTTATTATTTACCATAATTTTTACAGATCCTTCACCAATATCTACCAATGGAATGTATTCATAATCCAGGCCTTGCTGTTTTATGGATTCATTCAGGCATACAAATGCATCAGAGCCTTTCATCTGCTGTCCATTTTTGCATTTCAGTGTTATTGCAAACTGTTTTGTAAATGCAGGAATAATAGTATCTTTCCTCATTTGTAATTCGATTGCATAAGGAACCAGTTGTGCACAATGATAAGCCCTTCTTTTGTTTTCAAATTCAGGTGCCGGACCACCTAGGCGTGACCATATTTTTTGATTAAGGAAATCTAACACCATACACATTCCGTGCATGATGTCATTGCCCATGTAAAATTCATTTTGTGCTCCACTCACTATCCATACATTATGGTAAATTGTTTTCTGCCCAATGCTAATTTTAAGCATGCATCTGCCTGCAATTCGGTTTTCAAAGTCTGGACTGTCCAACCCAGAAACATATTGGTTTTTAATCCTAAATCTCGGGATTTCTTCCCTCTCCATTATTTTTTGCAACAATTTCTCATTAATGAAACTCCTTTCATGTCCAAGCGCTAAAGTGGCTTTTATTGTTTTAAAATAGTCATTTATACCAACATGAACCCATGGTTGCTCATCTTCCATGTGTATTTCTGCCAGAGTGGTAATGTGTTTTTCTGAATCTGTTTTAGGAGCAATATTCTGTTTGCATGTTTTCTCTTTTAAATAAAAACGTATTGTGTGCTCATCTATGGCAGTCTGCCAATTTTTTCTTGGGTCCAAGTATATTTGTACAGGTAGTTTTTCATTGTCGCTCTGCATTTTGTCTTGACACATTAATATAACAGTGACACTAGGTATGCAGCTATTCTGGAGATATACCTCCACAGCATCATTTGTTTTGGCAACGGTGTGACATTCATTTATATTGCTGTTTTGTGATTTTAGTTTCTTAGGCCTCAATGGTTTTTTGGTTAAGGACCACAGCACTCCATTCACCCCATCTATGAGAGGAGACAATCTTTTCAGGCAATCTGTCCCCATCAGAAATGGAATTTCACAAATAGATGTGATCAATACCTCTTGTTTCATTCTGTGCTTTCCTATTTTTATGTCAACCTCAGTTACACCTATGATGGGCACCTCCTCCCCATTAAAGTTATGCACTGGGCCTTGATTTTCCTTCACTGTGATCTGACTCTGTGGGGGTCTCCCTTCATTGATACTCTTTACCAGCTCCTTGGACATAATTGTGGCCAGTGCGCCAGTGTCAATCATAGCAAAGGTGTGGCATTTTTCTTCTACAGTGATGGGTGCATAATATCTGTCCTCAACTTCCTCTAATACACATAAGAAATGTGAATTCTTACTGATTTCAGGGCTCACCTTTCTCAGGTCTTTTTCACTTTTGGCTAAACACATTGGTAAATGGAAAGACATTTTTCCCTCCTTTTTACCCATTTCTGCGTGAGAGACTTTATTTATTTCTCCATGATCAGAGGTTTTTTGGAGTGTGGCCACTGTTCGCCCATCCATCTGGGTAACATCAGAGACCACATTACAACCTTCCAACTGAACATGTGTAACAACATCATTCAGCAATTTGTCATTTTTTAATTTTGTGCATTTGTGATCATTTAGTGTGATACCAGCCCTTTCAGCCTCTTCAAAAATATGTGGCTCAAAGAATTCTTCAGGTGATTGACTTGTACCCTCCTTTTGAGTATTTCCTTTTTCTGTCTGTGTTTGGTCATTGTTTTGCTTGCCCGGGGAAGGAGCTATAGTATCCCCACTTACTCCCTGTTCACTGGTATTCCCCATGCATGAGTCATTTTTCTTAAATCTGTCCCTTTGTTCTTTTGGAATTCCTAATGTTTCTTTTTCATTTGTACAAATCTTTACTGTTTTATTTAGCTCTAGGTTAAACCGTACCTCTTTTTTAGAAGTATTTGCACTTTCTGTCACAAGTTCATTTACTGGCACTTTCACATTTAATCCATTAGGCATCTCAGAGTCGTTATGCAAAATTATATCAGAGCAATCAGTCATTTTGGCACTGCAGTTATCATGAGTACTTAGTCACTTTTCGGAAGCCCCCCGGTCATTGCTATGGACATCAGCCCCCTCTTTGGAAGGTTGTTTTTGCGCTGTACAGAGCTTTCCTATTTGCTCAGCTAACATTTTCACTTGGGCCTCAAGGCACTGGAACCTTTCCATCTCTCTAGGATCCTCTTTCTGTGGCCTAGGTCGATATTGGTTGTTTTCCCCCTGATTGGATCTATTCTGATACCTCTCAGGTGATTGATGTCGGTTGGGATGGTTTCTGAACTCTTGATTCATTTGTGGAGGAGAGCGGGTTGCACCCATCCTTTGATTATAGTCCCCTGGTGGGGAATCATTGTATTGACGTGGATTGTAGTTCACGTTTTGCCTCATGTCCTGTCTCTCAGATTGTGGGTACTGGCCCCTAGGTTGATTTCCATTATCAGTACATCGATCCACATATCAGGGCCTATCCTGATTACCATATATCATGGTGTTGGGATCAAATATGCTCTGTGTCCCCAATGACTGGTAGGGACCATCATTTCTTTGATCTTGATTTTGTCTCTGGTTATTGTTCATACCTGCCATATCAGGCCGATATCCTACCCGGGGTCTGTCCCCTAAATACCTAGGGCTGATGTAGCTCTCTCTATTACTAGGATCATGTGATTGGAACATTGGTACAGGAAATGGCGATCTTTGTTGATTACCCCTTTGTTCAGGTGTCACATTATTTTTACCTTGGCTTTGAGCAGACTCAAGGGACATTTTGGCTGACCTGATTTCCATTACTGTGGCTGAGGGTTCTTTAGATTTAGGTCTAGTATCTTTCATTTTATCACTTTCTCTACCCTGACAATAGAGTACCTCATATAGTTTTGTGCTTTGATGTACAATCCATTCAAGGGACTTGTCACGGTCAAATTCGCGGACCAATTGGGATATGATGTCTTTCTGTAGCCCATAGAAGTATGCAGTTTTAAACTCATTGGAATTTGAGTCAAAAGATACATCAAAGCGAGAAAATGCTCTTTTTAAGTCTTGTAAAAATTGGCGAGGGGATGTATTAGGTCCAGCAGTAATTGTGTAAGCGAATTTCTTTGCCTCCTGCAATGACTGAAAAGGAGAAAAATTACGCCTAATTTCTTTTTCAAACTCCAACCAGGTCATATTCTGCTGTTCATTTAATCCCCTTATGATGCTGGCCGTCGGGGCATCTAAAGTTAAATGAAAATATTGTCTGTACTGTTCCTTAGGTATCTGGAGTGCTTTAAAAATGTTATGCACCGCTTCTAAGTGATCCTCAATGCAGCATTCACCTCCCTTTTTAAATGGTTTGATCAGGGCTTTAATGGATTTCATTATTTTTATGGGGCTACTTGTTGCAATGCATGGAATTGCACTATTTTGTGATTCAATCCTGTTTTCAGGTGTATGAGATTGGTGGCTGCCCCCAATGGGAGTATCAAATCCCCCAAGGGCGCTGCAACCAAGTTCAGTCACCGGCCCAGTCACTGGAGCACTAGCTCTTTGGGCAGAGCTAGAATCCACCTCCACTCCATTGAATGTGGTACCCTGCCGCCTCTCCTGGGACCTGGGAATGCACATTTGCTGTTCTAAGTCCTTACACTTTTTAAGGAGTCTGTTTGCTTCATTTTGCAAATAGTTGTTTTCATCACTCATCTTATTAATCACCTCCTGCATGTCGCACATTTGCATTTGGCATTCATTGAACTCTTTATTTCTCTTGTCTCTTTCTTGAATCATTTTAATCATTTCTTGTTCTGCACTCTGGAGATCACATTCTTTTTCACAATGTTCTTTTTGTAAAATCTGCATTTCTGAAACAACCTCATCTTTATCTTGTCTAATGTGGTCCACTAAGGCTTTTAAGTGTACCAATTCTTGCTCACTATCCTCAAATTGTTTCTTGCTTTTGGATAACTGAGCATCAAAGTCTCTGCATTTTAATTGCATGTCTTTTTGGCATACATCCAATTCTGCTCTTAACATTTCCTGATTTTTACTTGCCCCATCTAATTCAGTCTTTAACCTGTTAATTAGCTGAGTATCATTCTCCTGCATTCGCAGGGACTTATTCAAAATAAACCATATTTTGCCGAATAGCCGTATTAAACAGTCTTTCTCTGCACTTTTATCGGCTGCATTCAATAATCTTGTAAGGCAGACCTGAATTATGCTGCCTTCTGCAAAAATATTGTCTAGTTTTTCTTTCTGCACCTCACCCTGAATGCGTTCACGCCATTCTAACGTGCTGTTCGACGACCAAGTCCCATGTGCAAACAACTTTGCCTCTAAATATTGCACTAGGTCTGAGAATGTGGTTTCCCTTTGTGACATTCTGAAATTCGTTTTTACTGGCACACTGCTATTATAAAATGGGTTCCCTTTAATGTGCAAATGGCAGTGTGAGACACGCTTGCCACGCCCAGTAGGTACTCTATGATCACTTTCCCGGCCTGCAACGCACCATAAATGTGTAGGGTATTTTGTGGAGATTTGGGGCCTGATGGTATTTTCTTACCGCCGAAAAATAACTTAGCAACAATCACTCCTTGTATTCAGATTGGGCCATGTACAACAATAATACAGTGGACATGCATTATTTCAGCACACAGACATGCGTATTTGGTATGCGTGGTTGGTATGCGTGGTTGGTGGTATTTTGGTGAGCATAATTCCCTTGTTTTATTTGTGGCCCCAATATCCAGAACCCCTTATTTTTGTTTAGATTTTTCGTGTAATCATTAGAGAGACCTCAGGCTTGCATTTCAGGAACACCACATTTTCATTTTTAGTGTGCCACCATGGGCAATTTCTCTCTGTCTTATCTACGGCAGCGAGCTATCATGTGGTATTTTCACTATCTTATATACGGTAGTGAACTATGTCCCAAGCCTCCCTTTTTGCCGACTCATAGACCTCCGACAAACTACAACACACACAGTTAGTTATAATTGCTCATACTGAATTACATTGTGCACACGGCTGCAGCCAAATTTGATGTTTAGCTACCTTGAAAATGACAATTGCACTGTCTAAACATCTCCCCACATCATCAGCACTGTATTGGTAAATATAAAACACACCACCCGTCTGCCTTCAAATATTTTTGTGTATTATAAAAGTTGCATTTAAACACGATCTCACTCTTTACAGAAATAATTAAAATAGCACAGTAACAGCATTGTCTGTGATACACTGAAAAGAGAGTGGCGGAGACAAGAACTCAATTTGCAACATAAAACATGTGAGTAAAGCACAGGAATCTCTTTTCTTACACTGACTGAATATTCTCGTACACACTCAGCCCCCACACTTCTGTAATTACCTTATCTGTTCAGCATGAGTTTTCTCCAGCTGTTCTCTTTCTGGATTTGGCTCCCTTGAAGATTAACCCCAGTGAAAACAAGCGTCTTTCGTTCTCAAACCGGGGTTATTGCCTGGAATTCTCAGCTTTTGCAGCAGGAATGCTTCAGCCAGGAAACAGGTCCTTCTCCCAGCTCTGCCAAATCTCGATTGTTCTCCCCCTCTCCTCAAGCTCCCCCAGCAAAAACTCTAATCACTGCCTCTAGCATGATACTTGCTATGACGCTGCTCCAATCAGAATCAATCATGCCATCTCCTCCCTCACTACACAATGGCTCATTTCTACAGTAACCATTTGTAACCAACTGATGTCCTGTTCCTTCGAGTCCTTTGCTTCCTGTAGTTATGTGGACAGAGCAGCAGAGAAAAAGAAAAAAAAAATGAATGTGCGTTTAAAAGTTCACTTTCAGAGTAGGCCTAATTCTGCAGTGGAGACACATTTTTATTAGTGGGTTATGTTAAATGCAGTTTTATTAGTCAGGTTAGGTATTAATAAGGTTAGTTATTAATTTTCAAATGTGTCTCTAGCACCATAGGTATTTCAGGTGAAAAATAGTGTGCATTTTTGAATGTGCACGTGTGCTTTTAACTGTAAAAATAGATTTGCATCTTATCTGTTAAAATCGTTTTTGACTGAATAGCCTGTCTTTACTTATATGTCCATGTTAATCTGGCAACACATATAGCAATGCAACACACCCATGTGGTGGTGCTGCATCAAAAAAAAAAATTGCTACCTGTGCAGTAGTGCTGTACTCTGTGCTGTAACACGCCAAATATCCTTACACCTACCTGTCTCCTGCCTAACATATGTATATTTATACCATTAACGTATGTATATTTGTACCACCCCTTAGCAAATGTGTCACATGTTTATGGAATATTGTATGTATACTTCCTCACCTGTAACTAAGCTTGAAATATTCTTGTTTCTTGTACTCTGTTGCGCCCAGTTACCTACGGGTCCGGTGCGCCAGACCAAATGAATAAACAAACAAACAAACAAACATACAAGGACCAGAGACGCCAGCACAAAGCCCAGGCACTCAAGTACAAACTAAAAGCAATGGCCACAAGTACGAGAATACAACATGACAAGTCCAGAACTGGTAGATTGAGTGATTTTCTTTAAGTATTCATATTTGGAAGTAAACACATTCTGGCTGCATTAGCATTGTAAGCTAATTTTCCCAGCATCCAGCGCAGCATGAACATACAGAACCATAAGTGCTAGAATTAATTTAAAGTAAATAAATAAATCTGATATTAATGCTCTACATGTAGGTAATGCACACTCTGATTGCATGCACAAGGCACACGTAAAGGAGCGTCAGGGGCACTCTTAGCAGATACCACGACTACCAGCAAGTGGGTACTTGGCCCCAATAAAATCCCTGCTGCAAGACCGGAAGACTCAACCATAGGGCAAGGTTTACTGTCTTTAATATCAATCAAAATGACGGGGATTGCAGCTGGAGAACACAATGTTCTCACAAGCTCTCATCATCCAAATGTGTGTCACTTGGTTTGAACCGCTAGTGACATCACAAAAACAAGTTGCATCCCATAAAACCTATCAGGGTATGGAAATTGGTAAGTCGTGGAAAACTACCCATGCAACCTGTAGGGGTTCATCTGGTTATTGGATCACCATATTTGGTGTCTCGTCCTGGGACCACCTCTAAGTGGCAGGAGTACAAATTTGCAGGTTACCTTAAAGGTAGTTGGCTCATTGAACATAGTGTGCTTAACGTGAAAGGCAGTCAGGCATTGGGTGGAACAGGTCTTTCAGCCTTGGGACCCTGGACAGCTACCAGGCCAAGTGAAACTCTAAAAGGTTGGGAATGATCCCAAAGGTGCTGCGTGTTCCCAGCAAGCTGCCATCTCCGATCGCCTAAGCCCTAAAATAGAACATCCAGCTTGTGTACCTGTATAACAGTTGTATGTTTTCACCCTTGGTTCTATGGGAACACCTTTCCCCATCCACCTCGAATTAATAGGCTCTGTCCCGTGCTTTCAGGTCCTGTGTGTAGGGACCACGAAGTGGAACCCTTCTGCTTGCAATTATGAGGTTGGTATGCTGCATCCCTCGCAGGTTCCTGATCGCCTTGGTTAACTGGAAACTTTCTGTCTCTGCTCGTCCTTGGCGAGGATGTGCACCGTGTCTGAGCTGGAAGGTCTGTCTGTCTGCTTCATCTGGATCAATCTGTCAGATTCTCCCTGTTCACCTTAATACACCTATGGCTTCCATTTTGGATGTTATGGCCATTCCTGTTAGTCGCAATTCAAGCATGTGCAAGCTAGTTGTACATATTCATCTTGGCGTCTTGCTGGATCTGCTTACCAAAGGATATATGTGTATGTGTCAGTCCTCTAACTCTCATGGGTCATAAGCATCTGCTTCGTGTCGGTCTGGAATAAACTAAAAGTGTTTATGTAGCTTTGTGCATGGATGCCTATATGCTTCATGTCTAACACATCTATGCCATGATGTCAGTGGTGACGTCATTAGCTCCTCGAGGTTATAATCAGTCAACTTGTTTGATCGAGGACAACTGTATCTCCTCCATATTGTCAGTCAGATGCGGTTTGAATGGCTGTCTGAGCGAGTAGCATTACCCACATCTGCGATACATCAGTGATGGCGAGGAAGGGCCTAGGAGTGATGTGCATCCCTCATTTGTCAGCCTTCCGGGCTGCGAGTTGGGTGGGGGTCACAAGGGCCATACTTGGATCTTCCTCTCCACACATATCAATTCAAAGTACTTATGCTTGAGTAGACATCCCACACACACACACTGTGGGCCTCATTACAAGGCTGGCGGTAGCCGTTCCTGTAGTACAGGCACGGCTGCTGCTGGTATCCATTTTTTTGCCGAGTTTGGCAGACCCGGTAATTGCCCATTCGCGGGTGCTGGTAATAAGGGACTCTCCATCCTCGTTCGGCCCCATAGGGCTCAATGGGAATGGGGAGGGTGGTAGCACAGGTACCGTTAATAACGGTACCGGTATTGCCATGAAGTTCTGCTCGCGGGTGCCGGTACGGCCACCTGGTCAGACCAGGTGGCTGCAAGGGCACCCTCGAGCAGAACTCGTAGAATGGTGGTATGGTAACAACGTTGCCGGTGGCGATACCGGCGCCGTTGTTGCCTTACCACCATACTCGTAATGAGGCCCAAAGTGTTGGGGATGGTCAAGCACAGACTGATAACTCGGTGAAGATTGACACACATTTTCAAGTACATTTTGGAAATGTACCTGTTCATCTAACTTACATCACATGAATGTTCTAGACATTAAGGGCTCCATGGGACGGGCTGGCCATGTGAAGGAAGGGTATTCTAAGAAACCAAAGATGATTCAGCTTGCTAAAGGACCATAGTCAACCAGCCCCTCCCTTGGTTCCCTTTGGCTCTGCCTCCTGGCAGTGACTTGAAAAGTCACTGACAGTTCTGGGTTTCGGGTATCACAAAAATGTCTTTCTTAGCTGGATGAGGTTTTCGTCATCACCCTGCTTCTGTTGTGGTCCTTTTGGGTGGCCCTTTTTACTGACAACATTTGAGAGGACGCTGGGTTCCATTGCCAGATCACACTGTGCCTGGCCGACTTCTGGTGTGGCCGCCAGGGTACTGGCATTTAATTAGTTCTACTTTAGTCACTGCCCGTATTGAAGGAGCAGGTACCTTTAACTGGAGGCAGCTGCTCCCTTCTTCCACCTATTGTACCTACCCCAGTCTCGTGCCTAATTATCCCTTCTCGGCTCCCTGAAACAGCCGTGCTGTAATGATCTGCCATCTAAGCTTCTGGTCTTTCGCTTAGCTTGTTCTGTTGCCCCTTGTAGTTTATTTCCACACGTTACTCCCCACCTCATCTTCTTCTGAAGCTAGTATTAGTTCACCCCTTTGGTTACTTTAACTTTACTTGTTTCCAGTACTTTCAGTGGGATACTAAATTGAGGGGGGGTTCTTGTTATGGGCGTGGCTTATGTAGGTGTGTACTTAGGCCAAGCTCCTAACAAGAGCCCCCCCACCAAAGGGGGTGCTAGTGTTAGCAGGGGAGCTGGGGCGCACTGGCATTATTACCTATGGTGACCCCAGCCAACAAAATGAGGGGCTGAGTACGCCAAAGGTGTGACACCACTGCGCCCCAGCTCTCAGATGCAACAGGCAGCCCTTTCATTCAAGGAGCCGCATGGTTAAAACCCATTGGCTCATTGGGTGAAAGGTCTGTCTGCTGCTCATGGCTCTTTACTCAGAAAGGGGAGGAGGGCTAGAGGGCCCAGCTCACCTATTATTTCTCAGTAAACGGTGTGCGCACAGCATGAAAGCCCATTAACCGTATGGTTAATGGGCTTTCATGCTGCGCGACGACTCATTACTCAGAAACAATAGGCGTGCTGGGACCTCCAGCCCTCCTCCTGTTTCTGAGTAAAGGGTCATGAGGCAGCCTGTGTAGTGGAAGCCATGGTTACATGGGCTGTCTGGAGGTGTCAGTACTTCAAGTTAGAAAAAAAGAAAAGGCGATCCCAGCTCGGGGACACTTTCTGGATTCTCACTTAATGCTTGTTTCCCTTCCTCCTTCCCTTTGCTAAATGCTCCTTCTCGGCCCTCTTTGTCTTTCCTCCTCCTTCTCTTCTTCTTCTCCTCTCCCTCCTCTCTTCATTCTTGTTTTCAATGTCGCTCCCCAGCCTCATTCTCTCTGTGCCGCTCTTTCCACTGGCCACTTCTTTTATTTACCCCCCCTCTCCAGTTCTTTCCACACTCTTTTCCCTTATTCTACTTTCTCGCTGTCCTCCTGCCCCTGCTTCTCTTCTGCTTGCTCTCTCCACCGCTGCTCTCTCATTCCCCTCTCCTCTCCCTCACACTTTTGGAGTTTCAAATGCTGGGTCGTGGATTGTCACTTTGAACTTCATTGATACTTCCCAGCTGGTTCTGGTTGGTCCACGCTCCTCGGCCCTGCTCCTCAGACCGAACCCTCAAGAGGGTTGTCGGCCATCTTGGAACCTATGCTACAATGCTGAATTGGCAACCACTGGTGTTCTTCCCTGCAGCCACCGAAAGGCCGACTCAGATCTCGTCATCTCGTGGGAGCGTTCCCCCAGTGAGCTTTGGGGCCCATGCAGGGATGTGCATGGTGGCCCACCACAATTAAACCATTGTTGAATGTTTGTTCGTTCGTGGCTGTGAGCCCCTGCCTCCATATTCAAATCCTCGTGGGACCAGCAGCCCACGATTGGCTCTCTGGACTCAGATTGAATGTAACAAGCAAATGCAGGTAGTGCTGATTGTGTGCCGCTTTCTCAGTCTCAGGTGTATGTGCATTGAGGCGCCATTGCAATCACACTGGCGCTTGGTGGAGGATGGGTGTTGGCCTAAGAGTTCACTGTATGAGTTCATGCCATTGGTCGGACTGTGGGTCTGGCACTATGGGAGGGGATGATAGGATGGGCGCCACAGTTTAGACATAGACTCGAGAGTCTTGGGGCGCCTCCCCTTACCTCCTCCCAGCCCTATTTTATGTAGAAGTTGATGGCACGCGGCCCCCATGATCTTTCTATTCTCATCTGCTAACCCCAAATGTGACTCGCTGCCACACATCCCAGTTATTTCATTCCAATGACGTATATTTCTTATTTTTTCCCTTGCCAGATCTGGTTTCGGCCTGGGCCATTTGATTGAAAATGCACTCACTTAATTTTCAAATCATACCCTTCAAGCACTTAACTCAAAGCGTCCAATTTATTTTGTTGTTTTAAAAGCTTAAAGGTTTAGTCATGCCTTTTATCCACACAATCATAAACACCAAAAAGTGATGAATGGAAAGCATTGAATTAATCATAACACCTGGTAATTCCTCAGGGCTCGCTCCCTTCCATCGTTGTTTGTCCAGTCTGCACCATGATAGAAGCGTACCGACCATATGCAACTACGTCATTGTCCTGCCCTCATTAGGAAGGATCCAGCCTGGACTCCTAGGACCCGTGCCTTTGGATCCTAACACAAACAACCCCCAGACATGCCCTGACCTTATTAGACCCCATCAGTGGGGTGACGTTTGATTCCTGTGCCCAGCGTGCAAACCACTCATGCCTAGGCATGCCCCTCCCACTTAGGGAGACTCACTATAAACACTAACATCTATTTGAAAGAAATATTTTAATTAATCATAACGAACGGAAATTCCTCTGGGAGGCTTCCATCCAATCAATGTCGTAGTCAGTCTGCATCATTACAAAAGTGGATCCGCCATATGCAAAGAAGTCTTGGCCCTGCCACAGGAATTTACACAACTGCACAACATTGATAACATGGCCCCATGATAAGAATTAAACATGAAAGACAATAGAATGATTTAGCCACAGATTGTGAAGGAGCCTTAAAAAGCAAGCAGCAAAAATGGTATTTGACTTACATAAAGAAAGTGACAAGTGCAACAAAAACTTGCCAAACGCTCCCGCACAGAATTATCCCACGCGCTCTCATAGTGTCTGGCAGGTTGTGCCGTAACATCCTGACCAACATGCAGCCCATCCACATCGTTGTGTGGGGAGTTCCGCCGTTGCCGTCTCTTGGGCATGGAAGTGACGTTGGGTTAGGCAGGGGGCTCGGGGGTTAAGGGGCAGTTCTGTTCTTAGTGCAATAAAGAAAGACGTGTGTCAATGCTCGTGTGCCTGCCCGTTATTTCAGACTGCGTGGTGGATGAATGTTGGACGCCTGCCAGAGTCTTACAGTTGGCGACGAAGTGGAGCACGAACCCCGCGCTCCAGGAGGGCTGTCGTTGGACAGCGCGAGCGCGTCGGCGCACCTCCCGTGAGCGGAGGACAAGGAGTAGTAACGCTCCACAACACGCGGGCCACAACAAGCGCCCAAGGGGAGCCGGGAGGTCCCATCAAGAATCCACGTGGAGGGCGTGACCAGCAGTTCGTGCTGGCAACAGCAATAAGCCTGGAAGTGTTTTTGTGCTGGGGAGTGGCATGCGGGTGACACGGATGGATGACAAGTGTGACAAGACAGGCAATACAGTAATGACAGTTGTAGGAATGAGGAGACTGACGACCAGGATGTGAGGTGGAAAAAACTTTGGCCACAAGCTTTATTTTAGTACCAGCCATGGTGCAAAAGAAAAACCAGCCATAACATCACATAAGGATAACAATACTATATTTTGGGGACAGAGGGAACAGGTGAGCGGGGGGCCCTAATCCCAATTAGGGGCCCGCTCGAGGCTGATCCCCGCCGCCATTCAAATGAAAGCTTGTGACAATTGTTTGGCCCCAGTGTGTGAGCTGTGACATGTTCATAATTGCTTGTCTTTGGAGCAGGTTCATCCTGCTTTCTCTTGTCCTTTCCAAGTGAGGTGGGGAGGTGTGCGCTTGTGTGCCTTTCATTGCTGTCCAATCTGACCAGGTTTAGCACTTGCGCCCTCTCTTGCTCACAGGGTGATTTTCGCTGAAGTTATGGCTCTTGATCCGTCTTTTTTGATAAAACAAAACCCCGTGTTGTGAAGCCTTTCACTTGATCCTCCGCGGGATGTGTTCTTGGAGCCATTTTGATTTATTTGGTCATGTGTTTTGCACTTTTCCATGGATGGAGGTGTTTTAGCCTCTTGGTCCACTCTTTGGAGATGAATTTGGCACTTTCTCCACACATGATCCACTTGTTTTTGAGGCCCCCACGCTCCGTTTGCGGGCTAGTTGTTTCCTCGGGGGTGGGTTCTAGGAGCCTTACTAGGGTCTTCCCTGCTCCTGATCCACTTGTGCTACGAGACCCCTTCTGCGCATTAGGCTGCTTGTTTTTACAGCCGGGGTGGGTTCAAAGAGCCTTACTGGGTTTTTACCCTGCTCACGATCCACTTGCATTGTGAGACCCCCTCAGCGCTTAGAGCTGCTTGTTTTTACAGCCGGGGTGGGTTCAACGAGCCTTACTGGTTTTTACCCTGCTCCCGATCCACTTGCATTGTGAGACCCCTCAGCGCTTAAAGCTGCTTGTTTTTACAGCCGGGGTGGGTTCAACGAGCCTTACTGGTTTTTACCCTGCTCCCGATCCACTTGTGTTGTGAAACCCCTTCAGTACTTGTGTTGTACTATTCCGCTGCTGGGGTGGGTTCTAAGGGCTTAGCTGGGAACTTCCCCTGCCCACGATCCACTTGTGTACCCCAGTGCGCTTATCTTGCATAAAAAATGCGAGGGGGTGGGTTCCGGAGCCTTACTAGGAACTTACCCTGCTCCTGATCCACTTGTGGTGAGACCCCCCCTTCTGCATGCATGGAGGTGGATACTTGAGGCTTACTAGTACATGTTTCTGCTCAAGTTCCTCTCTCCTTTTCAGCTTTGTAAGACCCCTAGAGCTCCCACCTGTATTGATGTTCTCTGGTGGATTCTGAGCGCCTGGGTCTTCTATAACTGTATTTTCCTAGAAGATTAACTAATATACAAAAGACCCCCCGGTATTTTAAAAAAAAGGCCCCTCTTGGAGTTGAATTTTTATGTTTATTTTTTAAAATGAGGCGTTTTAGCCTCCCCTAATGATATGCTTGTGTTCCATCTTCTACCTGACCCTCGCTATAGCTTTTCCTTACAGTTATTTGCAGGGTGGGAAGGATGTTTTTTTTAGACCTGCAGCCGTCCTGCTGCTGTTCGTGGCTGACGGGGAGGAAGCATGAGAAGGGCCACCTTGCCCCCGCCAGATAAAGGCAAAATTCGGCCTGGGGGCAAGGCGGCCCCTTCTTTGAACTTCAAAAGGCCCCCGCTCAGCATCCGCAGGATGGGAAGGAGGGCTTTTGAAGTATGGAGGGCAAGGTGACAGGGGGCAGCGACTACCGGTTGTCACCTGCCCCTCTCACCTCACCCTCCTGTCTTGGAGACGCGCTGTCTGGGTTCCCATTGTTAAGGGACCCAGCAGCCCGACCCCACCATGCGCATGCTAAGTGGGGCAGCGCCAAACAGGCGCTGCCCCACCGGACTTCGCACAAATCCCCCACCTCCCAGCTTACGGCCCCGGGCCTCCCATCCGGGTGGGCCCGGGTGTATAAGCCTGGAAGTGTTTTTGTGCTGGGGAGTGGCATGCGGGTGACACGGATGGATGACAAGTGTGACAAGACAGGCAATACAGTAATGACAGTTGTAGGAATGAGGAGACTGACGACCAGGATGTGAGGTGGAAAAAACTTTGGCCACAAGCTTTGTTTTAGTACCAGCCATGGTGCAAAAGAAAAACCAGCCATAACATCACATAAAGATAACAATACTATATTTTGGGGACAGAGGGAACAGGTGAGCGGGGGGCCCTAATCCCAATTAGGGGCCCGCTCGAGGCTGATCCCCGCCGCCACCCTGAGGGGATGGTGACCGGCGTCTCCCAGGTCCCCCCAAAATGAGAGATTGTGAATTAAGTACAGCCTCTGGCTGCTAGGGTCCAGAAAATATTCCTGGTGAAGGTGTCCATACCTTCAATGGACAGGTGAACCCCGTCACTGCAGAACATGGCCTGGTTGTGTACCGAGATCCCATGTTTAATAAATTTGAGGCCTTAGAAAAGTCAGAAATTGGCCACAGCTTTGTTCAGTTTGCGCCTAGAAATCTCCATGGCTTTGTTGCACTCTGCCCCATGCCAATGTTGGCGAGGGATGATTTCTGACATCATCACTTCTGTTCGAAGTCTTAGCATGTGTGCCAGGGATCTGAGGGAGGTGCAGATTTCAGCCAGGAGAAGCTTTCTGTCCAGCTGAGGCAAGTCATTGCCCCCGAGGTGTATGATGAGAAAATCGGGGGGAGGTGAGCAGGCCCCCAGTAGGCCAGCCAATTTGTTGTGTAGATCTCCCCAGCGCATGCCTGGCTTGCCCCACCAGTAGGTGATGGTGTCCTGGAAATACATGCCGTCCTGGGTTTCGTCCAGCCATCTGCTGGCTCTGGTAATGAAAGAGTGGCCCACGATCCACGCCATCTGGGACGGGGGGTAGCCTGTGGTTAGAGGAAAATGGGGGGAGGGGGGGAGACGGAGGGTACTATTAGATCAAGTCTTTTCTGATGTATCTTTTGTAAGCCCCCGATTTCCAACCCCCAATCCCTTTTATGGCTTTCTCTTGCAGCCCCCCCATCCAGGCTGAAGTGGCTGCTCCTATCCTGAAGGAGTGGGATCCAAACTCAGTAGGATTCCATCCTATAGCTATTATAGTCTTCTTGAGGACAGACCTCACCTGGAATCTACTGAGGGCAGACCCATTTTTGTGTGTGAATAATTGCCCCCCCCCGACTGGGGCGCTTGTTCATGAATGCCCTGGTGGTGCAAATGGGGCAATATTCTGTTTCCTCAATGCAGTACAGGTTGATGATCCTCCCTTTTCCTAACTGATCAGTTTTGGACCTACACAGTTTCATAGCCATGGAATCCTTCCCCAGGTGGATGTCGCCTATATCCAGCCCTTCCTCTGATCCTGTGTTTTTGGAGGCTATCTCGCTGATCCTGAACGCCCCAAAGTAGTTTAGTGTGAAGGCAGCTCTAAATAGTGAGGTCTCGTAGGCATTGTTGCATACTGCAGGGAGGATGTCTAGCAGAATTTTTAATTTAGCAAAATTGAGGGGGCGCCTGGTGTCTGTCTTGACCCCTTCCATTTTGGACCAACCCTTGAGTGCATATCTGGTTAGTGCGCCGTGGGTGGGGTCGGGTGCCCCCGTTAATCTAGTGTAATATGAAACTGCTGCCAGATGGGATGAAGCCCATGCCTTCTTTTTGCTTTGTTTGAAAGCCCACTCCATAAAGTCATTGACATGGCACTCCTGTATATCCCTGATGTTGGTGACTTTTGTGATCCTTCCAAAATCAGTCAAGCACTTATTGTACATTTTGGCAGTTTTCTGTGCCAGAGCCTTTTTGGCCAGTTCCCCTAAGACACCTTTAGGCTCACCTGTAGGAGTGTGGTGCCGGGAAAGGCAACCCCTTTTGTCCGGGCCCGGGGGTGAGGGTAGAGCTGGGCGCGGGCATCTCAGGGAAGAGCTGTGACCGGCTGGCTGGCGGGGGCTGCCTTGGGTGTGTCCATGATGGCCCAAACCTCTTCTGGAACTGCTGTCCTCCTGGCTTCTGCCTGTGGGTTTAGTGCCTTGAAAGTGGAGAACTGAAAACGGGACAGAGCGTCAGCGGCCTTATTATCTTTGCCTGCAATGTGCCGCCCAATTATTACAATGTTATTTTCCAGGGTGACTTTCGTCATTTCTCTCAACACTTTTAGCACCAGAGGGCAGGAGGCAGCACCCTTGTTTAAAATGTGTACAACCGCCATGTTGTCTGACCATGTGACCAGTTCTGTGTTGGCCAACAGGTCCCCCATAGGTAGAGTGCCAGCCACATGGGGAATATCTCTAGCAATGTGATGTTCCTGGTCCAGCCCCTCTGCTGCCAGCAGGGCGGCCAGTGGCTGGAGCACCACTTGTTACCAAAACATACCCCAAAGCCTCTGCTGCCAGCCGCATCCGTGAACAGGGACCTTTTGTCTGCCCCATTCATGGGTTTGCGCCATATCACTTGGCCATTGAAGTTGTTAAGAAATGCTTCCCACATGGCCAGGTCTTGTGTTATCTCCTTGCCCAATCTGATGTGGTGGTGTGGCTTTGTAACCCCCCTCATTTTTAGTTCCAGGCTCCTGTGAAAAACCCGGCCTTGGGGCATGATTCTGGTGGCAAAGTTCAGCTTCCCAGCAAGGGACTGTATTTCACGCATCGTTGCCTTGTCCCTGCCTGTCATCTGCCTTATTGTCTGAAGAAGGTCCTCTATTTTGTCCCTGGGCAGGCGGCACTCCCCCATGGAAGAGTCAATCTCTATTCCTAGAAATGACAGGGTGGTGGTGGGTCCTAAAGTTTTCTCGGGTGCCAGAGGAACCCCTAATTCCTGCATGGTTTCACTGAATGTTTTTAGGGATGAGCTGCATAGGAGAGACCCTGCTGGGCCAGTGAAGAAGAAATCATCCAAATAGTGTACCGTTCTGGCTCTGGGCATGGCCTGTTGGAACGCCCACTGTAAGAAAGAACTGAACTGTTCAAAATAGGCACACGCGATGGCGCAGCCCATGGGAAGGCATTTGTCAAAATAGAATTTATTGTCAAAATGGAAACACAGCCACTGGTAGGTGCTCTTGTGCACGGGCAGCAGCCTGAAAGCTGACTTAATGTCCGCTTTTGCCATGAGAGCGTGTCTACCTGACAGTTTTACTAGGTCGACAGCATCTTGCACGCAGCTGTAAGAGACAGCGGCCTCCGTGGCAGGGATGCCGTCATTGAAAGAGCTACCGGGTGGGTGTGATAAATGATGGATCATCCTGAACTCCCCCGGCTCTTTTTTGGGCACAATGCCCAGGGGGGAGCATAAAAACTCAGTGAAGGGGGGGTGCTGGAAGGGGCCCTCAATCCTCCCTAGTTGTAGCTCTTTATCAATTTTTTCGCTTATTATGGTAGCGAGGGATGAGGCAGATTGTAGGTTCTTGGGTATGGTGGGAGATCCCTGGCCCTTGAATGGGATCCGGAAGCCATCTTTGAAACCCTGAGCCAGGGATGCTCTAGCTGCTGGGTCGGGGTAGTTCTCTAACATTTTTAGCAGTTGGTCAATTTTTATTGGTGAGGCCCCTAATCTATAGCTAGTGCATGTTTTTGCCCTCAGTGACGTTTGGGCTGGGCCTGGAAGGAGAGGCTTTTGTGCAATTGTTGCTGCTGTGGCCACCACTGCATCTGCTGCATTGGTGCTTGTATCTGCACTCGGTGCCCTTGTTACATGACCCTCTGTTGAAGTACCAGCAGGACCCCGGAGTGCTTCCTTTGGCCCCCCCGTTGCTGCGGTTGCCAGACTGCCCCTGATTATGCCCTGTTTTTTGCCCCCCTGGGGGCGTTCTTCGAAAGGGGGGTTTGTTTTTGTTAGTATTTATACTGTCATGTTGAGGCCTGCGCTGGTTATGTTGCCTGTTTCTACCCCTTCTATTATACTGATGCTCATAGTCCTTGCTGCTTTGGGCGCTCTTAGCTGAGTTTTCTTTTAATACATGAAAAAGATACAATTTAGGGTCTTCCTCCTCCCAGCCCAGGTCAGGGAATCTCTGCATCTCCTTCCTGAACTCTCTATCATAGTTCAGCCAAGACTCCCCCCCAAAGGTATTGTGAATCTCCAAAATTCTGTGGTGGTAGGCAATCAGTGCAGTGCCCTCTTCTGGGAATTTTTCTAGAATTATTGTGGATAGTATTTGAAAAGAGGCCTCCCAGTTCTGAATATACTTCTCCAGTGTGGGCCTCTTTGCTCTCTCTTTTTCTTCCTCTTTCTTATCCCTTTTTGAAATGCCAAAACCTAATTCTTCATATTCCAATAGGCAGAAAATGTCAATAAATTGCTTTTTCCAGATCTTTTTCTTAATTTTCCGCTCAATGTGCCATGCAATGGTCTTTTTTAGGCTTCTATTTACACTTTTGCCGGCAGTGCGCCTCCCATATTTAGTCATATGAGGGGTTGGAGACGGTACATCATTGCTAGGCCCAACCCATGCTTTAAGGTGGCCCTGGTCATCCTCGCCCCCAGATTCCGGCTCTGTGTCTGTGCTGTCACTCTCGCTGCTGGAGCTGCTCGAGTCATCCCTGTGCCTCCTCTTTTTCCCAGCACCCGCACCCTTATGCCATTTTAAAAATTGTTCAAGCATAGGCCCCAAATCATTGCTTTTCACAGTACCTGATTTTGCTTTCCTTTTGGTGCCTGGGTGGGTGTCTGAAGAGGCGGGCATGCTGCGGACGTCAAGGCGCTGCTTCTTCCTAGCTGGTTGCTCCCTTTCTGCTGGCTCCTCATCGCCGTCGACCTCCTCTTCCAGGGCGCCTGCGTCATCCTCGTTGAGGCCGGTGGATGCGAGCTCTGCCATTCTTTCCTGCACCACGTCCATGCCATGGACGGCTTCCGCTGCTTTGGCCCATTCCAGGAGTAATGTTTCTTTCAGGGATAAGGCGTTGGCCATCTCTTATCTGTTTGGGTCTCTGCGTGCTGGTTCGTAATGGGTTGTCTTTGTGTTTCCCAACTTGCTGTGTGGGTCAGGGTCCTCTTCCCCCCCCTCTTGTAGTTCCCAGGTAAAGTAAAATGCTGGGGCTCTGTGTCTGCCTCCTTCCAATGCAGGTCTGCTGAAATGTGTGCCTGGGAATTCCGGCTGTCCCCTGTCCAGCTGTTAAAGCCGGTGCTCTGTGTATTCCTGCTTCCCAGGCTGAAGACACAGAAAAGCACGGCCGCCGCAAATTCTGCTCTGCTCCTTAGCTGCACTTTGCTTGTGACCTTTGACTCGGTCAGGTTTGGAATGCTGTGGCCTGTCAGTGTCAGCCCACAGCCCCCCGCTGTATCCCCCAGAAGGTATTTTTAATTTATCTTCGCCGTCGTGACACGATGTGAGATTAGGACAGGTCTCATACAGCAATTGTCCAGCTGTACCTTGTCCTATGTATGAGCAGCGTTGATTCCTCGCAAAACACTGGCAGCAGCCCTCCCAGTTGAAACAATCACCTGGCTGTAGCTGGGCTCTTCCCTTGAAGCAATTCGCATGAGTGCAACAGTGTAGCGCAGCGTTGGTTTCTTTACAAAATTCCACTTCGATGGGAGGCGCAGGAGGGGCTGGGGAGCCTGCAGCCTTCTCTCCTAAGAAAGCACAGCAGCAGTGTGCCTCTCTGTCTTGTTGAAGCCTGCGGGGCTGGGGAGGCCCACTCACCGACGGGTCTTCACTGCTGGAAATATGTCAATGTCCGCTTTTTCTGCGCAGCCAGGAAAAAATTGTCAGCTGGACCCAGCAAACGGTGCTCCTTCTTGTCCTGGTGCTCTTTTTTAGACCTGCAGCCGTCCTGCTGCTGTTCGTGGCTGACGGGGAGGAAGCATGAGAAGGGCCACCTTGCCCCCGCCAGATAAAGGCAAAATTCGACCTGGGGGCAAGGCGGCCCCTTCTTTGAACTTCAAAAGGCCCCCGCTCAGCATCCGCAGGATGGGAAGGGGGGCCTTTGAAGTATGGAGGGCAAGGTGACAGGGGGCAGCGACTACCGGTTGTCACCTGCCCCTCTCACCTCACCCTCCTGTCTTGGAGACGCGCTGTCTGGGTTCCCATTGTTAAGGGACCCAGCAGCCCGACCCCACCATGTGCATGCTAAGTGGGGCAGCGCCAAACAGGCGCTGCCCCACCGGACTTCGCACAAATCCCCCACCTCCCAGCTTACGGCCCCGGGCCTCCCATCCGGGTGGGCCCGGGTGTACATGCTGCGGCCCACGTGGGGAGAACTGAAGCCATAAAGACCAGCCCTGCTGCAGCTCACGTAGAAGGCACATCCTGCAGGCCAAGCAACGCGCTGCTCTCAACAAGGGAAGCCAGCAGCCAGCGCAGGAGAGCGCTCAAAGACCCGAAAAGCAGGTACAGCTAGTAACTTACAATCACACCTGGTGTGGGATAACACCAGCCTCAAATAAATAGTGAAAGGGGGGAAACCACCCAGAGGAAGCCCCCATATACCAGCCATAACAGAAAGGAGACTGAACAAAGAACTGAGAGAAATTCAGGCCCCGTCAAGGCCACTCAACCCCTCTAGGGTGTAACCTACAGCCATGTCCACAGCCACCACAGCGTCATCATCACACTCAGATGGAGACACAAATGCCAACGCCATCGCAAATCAAGCAGCAGCAGCAGCAGGAGGGACTACTCACACCCCCTGTGTAACGCAGTTCGGTACCACAGTATAAACATTTGGACAATGATAATGACATCCCGTGACCTCATTGGATGCGAGGCACGACTTTAATATCTGTGACAACTGTATCCATTTGGCCACCCTGGAACCAATGTAGGCGATGGTCCCTTGCAAAGGGAAAGCATGCCACCTGCCATCCCGAGTCTCGAGCTTTCTGTGAGCGAGGCCGCAGTCACTGTCAATTAGCAGCAGAGGTCAGACATCAAACTTCACTCAACAGCAAAGGTTACCTTCCTGCAAAGCATTTGCTGGCCAGCCAGCCACTTTAATTTGCTTAACAATTTTGAAGCTTTCTTTAGTCCAATCGATGCCCTAATTGGGTGTCTGGGCATTGTACAATGAGGTGGGCACTTACAACGGCATTGGCATTGACTACCGTAGGCGGATTTACAGATGTGTCTGAAGTATGACTGTATATTAGTTAAGGAAAGCTTTTTAGAACATTGAAGTCTGCAAACATTGGGAGCGCCCACGTTAAGGTACAGACACCACTGAACTAAATTCTCTCTCATTTGCACCCCAGTTCTGCAATTGCTGATTCGACGGTCAACCGCTGCTCGCCTCGGAGCTCCGCTTCCCCATTGATTCAAAGAAGTGACAGCTGTACTTTCCTGAGGAGGCGGACGTGCCTAACTCTCTATTTCCCCCCTGCATCTCAAGTCCTCCTCCACCTCTCTGTCCCCCCTTCTCCCTGTTCTCCCGCCGGCCCCTTTACATTGCTCTCCCCACACCACTGGAACTCCCTGCCTCCTGTTCTAGAGTCCTGGCCAACTATGCCAGGCCCCGCCTCTGCCTTGAAGAAGCACATTGTCACGCTGCGGAGACCGTGGAAGTTATGGGCAAGATGGAGGCGCTATTAAGTCCTTACAGTCTGTCTGTGAGCGGTCCAGTCTTTTTGTTGCTGCTGCATGTAAGGAAGCCACGCCCCCTGCGAGTCGCGTTGCAACTCGCTATGCTGACTTTCGATTTGTGCCTACTACAGTTCCTGACATACCGAGCTCCTCTTTTGATTTCTCGGTTAATCACCGCGGCCCATCGCCTTCTCGTTAGGCGACGGCCGTTCACTCTTGCCTTTCCTTTCCTTGCCCTTTATCTGGTCCTCGGTTCCCGCCTAGCTTCTCTCCCGTAGTACCCTCTACCTCACTCGGCGGGTTCCTATCTCCCCCGTCGGCGAGGTTCCGGTTTTCCGGTTCCCTGTGGCTCGGGGTCTTTTCCGTCTTCCCTCGGTCTTGTCATTCCTCTCTTTCACCCCCTCTTTCATTCTCGCACGCTCGCATTCATTCGCTCTCTCATTCATACTCTCTTGCATTCACTCTCTCTCTCATTCGCGCACTCCTGCATTCACTCGCTCTCTCATTCATACTCTCTTGCATTCACTCTCTCTCTCATTCGCGCACTCCTGCATTCACTCGCTCTCTCATTCATAATCTCTCGCATTCACTCTCTCTTACTCTCACGGACTCACTACTGCTCTCTATTACTCACACTCTCTCTCTCCCCATTCCTTTACCTGTCTACCGAAACAACTTACCTCTGTCTGCAGTCTTCTGTGCCTATGTTCGATCCTTCGGAAGCATAGAAGTTCTCCTTTGTGGCTCCACACTCCATCGCCTCTCCCAGGGCTCCTTCATCCATGCCAAGGGATCACAGTCCGGTATCTGTCATCCATTGGAGTATCAACTGGACTTTCGCCTCAAGACTTTAAAAGCCTCTGGATCCGCAATTCCTCCATTCTATCCGCGCCTGCAGCCTCACAGGGTTTTTTCTGCCTTATTGGCTTTTTCCCTGTTTTGGGAGGGGCGGACTCCCCAGGGTTCACCTGACGGTTTATTCCAATAACGGTCAAGGTGGCCTCCGGAGGAGACCGTCCCTATCTCTTCGAACGCAAGAAGGGGAAAGGACTCCTTAAGAAGGATACTGAAGAGGAGAGAACCCCGAAAGACCGGAGGAGAAGACAGAAAGTCGCCAGTCACAGTGAAGATCAAGGTGAGGAGACTCCTGGGGAAGGCACTGTGGGAAGTGGCTGTGACACACATCCTCTCCTTGGAAGGAGCATCTGAGCTGCCTGATGGTATCCTCCCCACCAGTATCCACCATTCTCCTGGCCACCTCTATGTAGAGGAAAATACTCCATGTTCATTTTCTTATACTGTATGTAAATACTCCAATGATCTGATTTCCAAAGATCTGCACCGGAGCAAACTAGGAGATGCCTGTAAGCATCTTATATTTCCAGCTGCTGCCTTACTGGTAACTTCTAAAGTATGCAAGTGGAGCAAATCTAGAGCCCCCCCACCCCCAAGCATCTCTGAGCAGCTCACATGCAGATGCCGTTCACACCGTGCATCTCAGAGATGTTCCGCTGATCTCTACATTCTGCTCTGGCTTTAGGATTGATGAAGAAGGCGTAAGGCAGCAGGTGCAAATCTGAGATGTGCCCTGGCATCTCCCCATTGCAACCATGCACATCTTTGCTACGCCTGCTCCAAAATGCTATTGCGTAATGTTCCCCTCTGATCATTGTTACTCGGTGTCATCCACTCGTCCCAGTTTCCACATACTGCATCTCCTTACTGTGCCTGTCACTATATCTTGTGTAACTTTGCAAGGCACCCAAACTTTGAATTGCCCAGTGAGCCGTGCCCCCTTAAGTAGAGAGTTTCTTGTTGAAGCTTTTCTCCCTCCTAGTAAACAGGGGTGGACTGGGAACCAAAAGAGGCCCTGGAAATAATGTTCAAAGTGGCCGCATATGACACATTTTCAGCAAGGCTAACAATTTTTCTACGGGAAAATTTGAAAATAAAAATGGTCACCACAGAAAAGAGTCCCAGGATGCAGAGGCCTACAGGAAATCTCCAGAGTTCACTATAGGCCAGGCCAGCCCTGCTAGTAGATACAAATACATGTGCAATGTTAGACTACAGCTGAAACAACATTATAGCTGGTGGTGTGACAGATTGTAACACACCCGCACTCCTGGCAAAGGATTTTTGGCACTGTGTAGCCAGCTGAAATCGGTGCTGATTGTTTGTGCCAGAGCAAGCATGCCAGGGACGGGTGTAGGGGCAATCACTGACAAAACATTTCACGACATGATGGTGAACATGTGCAAAACACCGTACATCCATTGTGTTCTCCAGCTGTAGGGCAGAAAGGACATTGGAGACATTGGGCCTCATTCTAAGTTTGCCGGTCTGGAAGCACAGCAATCACGGCAGGCAAAGCCGTCACAAAAGCACCGGCAGCGTTAACAACGCTGCCGGTGCTTCCGTGTACCCACTCCCATAGAGTCCTTTGGGACTCTATGGGAATGGGTAGTAACGAAATTGCTGGCGCCTGACTTCCCGGCCACCAGACTTGGAATAGTCCTGTGGCACCGGGAGGTCAGGTGCCGGTAATTATTTACGGGTCCGGCGACAACCTGCCGGTAGCACCGGCACGGTTACCGCTGGACCCATAATGAAGCCTATTGGCTTCTTCCACAAAGCTCTGGGCTGGCTTCCGATGACCTAGGAACTTTGCCACCACTTGCTCTGCATTGCTGCTCCTGCTATTAATACCTGGCCTGCATAAAAGTAGCCTGTTGGTGGACATCATGCACCTCCTCAGATAAAGCCTCTTGATCACCATTATAACCACGTGGTCCGTGTTTACCCTCTGGTCTACATGGCTATTGGGAAAGCAGCCTTTGCCACCCTCTGACCTGTCCAATGCCTTTCTCACCGCAATAACTAATGCATAATAATCTTGCATGGAAACTAACTCTGGCAGGGGATTGGCTGGCGGGCATCATAACTTGCCATCAGCTCCATAAAAACATTGGTGTGCAGTCATTATATCGAATATGAAATAACAAATACAATTTAACCAAAAAAACGACTGAATGCTAAATATATAGGGAGTTGGGGGTAAGGGACTAAAAGGTGTGTGGGGTGGTTCGGGGTGGGGTTAGAAGCATGGGTAAATGGGCTTGGGCGGGGGCACCCCCCAATTAAAAAACAAAATCAGTATTTTTTCCCAGTAAAATTACATTAGTTTTTTCTCAATTCGTTATAATGAGACGTAACCAAAAACATTGTGTTCAACAATGTGAACTGGCGTATGGGCGAGGAGCTCTTCAAGCAGCAGTTCTCGCAGCGCATCAACACACGGGGTCGCTACTGACATGATGGCAGAGATCTACAAGGTAGCCCTTTCTGACACCTGTTCCAACCCAGTGCCCGAGAAGAAGCCCCAGAAGGAGGTGAAGGTGAAACGCTGGCACCGTGCCAATCATTCCCGAAGCCGGTACCAAGTCCGTGGGGCGCCAAAGAAAGCCAGCTTCCTGAGAGCTCAGCAGGCAGAGGCTGCAGACTAGACAACCCAGAGTCTCCACACCGTCTGAAACAAAAAATAAAAATGCAACTAAAAATGGAGGAAAAAAACCCAAAGTGAATCGGCAGAAGGTCTGCTGCTAACGTTCCCTCCAGTTTAGCATTTGGGAGACATGCACGAGGGTGGTGCCAACGATATATTTGGCTGCAATTAAACTCAAAAAGAAGCGAAAGGAGCGAAAAGGAGCCTGGCATCTCTATTTATTTACCCAAGAAATAAAAAAGAGCCAACCATCTAGTACACACAAAACGGGGGGAACTACAAGTCTCTAGCTCAAAGTTTCTAGGAAAAGTCTCAAGAGTCCAGGGGATTCAAACAAGTCAGTGGAGGCTGAGACAAGAGGTCAAAACACTGGACCTCGGGACGGAATCGAACAAGTCTTTTCAGGGGAGACAGACAGCAAGGTAGCGAAACAGAGGCAAAAACTCCCATTGTGTAGGGGGAACAAAGAAGTCTTCTGAGTAGTGTTAATGCGCACGGCGGAATTCGTGTGACTCTCCGTGATGCTGGTCGCCCTGCACCTGCACCATTCCCCATGCAGGGCACACACTTCTCATGGTGTGCACCTTGTTGGAACTGATGAGATATGGTCAAGGGTGCCTGAGTCACAAGTGGAAAGGTCTTTCTTTGCTGGCAGGTATGAGTGGGGAGTAGGTCCTTCTGTCCTGTGTGCATAGACTTCTATTCCCCGCATGCAGGGTTTCATCCTCCGGGCACCATCTTCGAACCAAGGCTCTTCCTCTCTGGCTTGCAAGTGTTTTACTAACCCCCCCTTGCACTTCCCCTTCTGACTGAGAAATGTGTGAAGTCACGTTTCTAAGGAAACCTTTTATGAAATGTGACTGATAGGCTGGAGTGATGTTTGCTCTGGACTGATTCCCAAGTTCTTCCCTTAGACTCGTACGCCTTCCAATCCACTAGGTATTCCAAGGTCGCTCACTGGCATTTAGAGTCACAAATACTATGCACTTTGTATCCTGACTTTTTTGGAAGGGCCTTTGGGTTTGATTGTAGCCACTATACCATCCACAACAGCCCGGCTTTAACCGGGAAACGTGGAAGACGGGATGGTTCTTCCACCTTGTGGGGAAGTCTAGTCTCTAAGCAAGATCTTCTTGTTGACTAAGAAGGGGCCTATCAACTGGGGTCTAAATTTGTGGTTGGGGAAAGGGAATGTCACATTCTTGACATTTCACCACACTTTTTGGTCCACTTAATACTCCCGTGCCTGTCTACATTTCTTATCGACTTGGGCTTTTTTTCGCTGTTCGGATCTTTTAAAGTTTTTCTGTGCTTCTCACTGAACGTCTTGTAGATGCCTCACATGGTCCTATTCTGCCAGTTTGGCCAGAGGAAGCAACCAGTTAGCAATGACTCGAGGGTGGCAGGTATACTGACAAAATGTTGTCATTCCCAATTCGCCGTGTAGGGTCTTAATGTATGAAAACACGTGAAGTGATAACCATCGTGCCATTGTTCTTGTTATCTTTGTACAAAGCATCATAAGTGTTGATCCAACCCTTGGGAGACTCGCTCAGATTGCCCATCAATTTGTGGGTGATGTTTGGAGGAGTAGGTGGACTTCAACTTGAAACACTAAAGAAAAGGCTTTCCAACATTTTGTGGTGAACTGGCTTCCCCTAACTGACAGAATCTATTTAGGAATTCTGTAATGCTTGAATATAATGTACTTTAGCAGGTGCCAGGTCTAATGCTGCTGAAGTACGTGGACTTGGGAGACATGGGCTAATTTGGTATAATTCTCCATGACCATTTTGATACATGTGATTCTAGGAGGTCACTTAGACAGTCTGTAGAGATATAGGGCTGCGGTCTCGAGGGGTCCTGCAATAAATGTACCAGTCCCCCTGGGGCCTTCGTGGATCTTTTCATACTAGTGTGAACAATGCGCTTCTTGACATGTTGTACACAATGTGTTCCTACATCTGGCCACCAGAGGTTCAGTTGAACAAGTTCTTGGGTTTTAGAGCTTCGTCCATGACCGGCCAATGTTACGTTGTTACACCAAAGGAGGCCATGCTCCTGCAGTCTAGGGTTGGGATTAGCAATTGCATTCCTTGAAAGAACAGGCTCTCGATTTCCTTCAGTTTTCCTTCTTCAGTTCTTATATCCAGTGCCATATACATGTGGTGCTCTTAACCATTTTTAGGAAATCATCAGAACAGAGCGAGGCCACAATTTGTTGAGCAATGAACATCAGCAACACATGAACCTTGGCAGGGGTTGGAGGCATCCTGGACAAAGAGTTGGCTCAGTGCGTTTTATTCAGAGTGTGGACGTGATGACCAAAAGAAATTGCAGGAAGAACAGTTTGCTTTTGGATGATCGCTGGTTCAAGCATTGGAGAGTTTGCACATGTTGTAGGTTTTGGGGTCCGTCTGAATCACTACAGGCAGGAGGACTACCTGCAAGGTTGTGTCTCCATTCTTATAAGGTACATTTTATTGCCAAAAGCTCTTTTTCCTTTATGTATTATATGTCTCAGCTGCACTGTGTCTTCCTGAAAAATAAGCAATAGCTAGTTTTTCTGTGTCTGACCAGCTGCTTTCTGGTCAGACCCAGGGATGTCTGAGGCGTCTTCTTTCAAATAAGCCTTGGCTGAATCAGGGTGCTGTAATAATATAGTTGCTTCCTCAATGAATAGATTATCTGCACTAAAGCTTTCTGGGGTTGTGAGGGTGTGACGAAATGAGGGAATTCATCCCTTCTCCCCAAGGGAGACTCCCCTCCCTGCGAGGCTATGGAGGTTAGCCCACTCCGCAACACCCTCCCTAGGGGTAGAGGCAAGTGTACCCTCACTGGGAGAAACTCCCCCTTAGGTTAAAGGACTCCCATTCCTGTGAGGAACTCCCTAAAGCTGTGCACACTGTGGCCTTCGTGGGATGCTCTAAAATAACAGAGACTTTTAAACAACAAGACTGGCATTAAGATACACTTAATAGATGTCATTCTCACATAGCAAAAGAACATGTCCCTTTAAATCGAAGTATCCAATCCACTTGGACGAGTACTTTGCATAGCGTGTACTCGACGAGCAACAGGGAGAGAAGGAATGCATACGCAGGCAAGGGAAGGCCCAGAGCTGCGTAACACCTGGAGAAGGCAGAGAAGGCATGAACTGGCAATCCAGCGAGTTTCAAACTCACACTATACTGAACAGGGAGACACCAGAGCCACAGCAAATCTCCAGCAAGCGAAGCCGAAAGCGCAGGAGCCCAGAGGAAGGTGGTGGTGAGACTGCGCAGGATCCATTGTGGACTACTGGTCCACAAACCACTGCCGGTACTGCTGCAATAAAACAGCAGCAGGGTGTCCATTCACTCAGCGGAACACAGAGATGCCGCAAGGAGAAGAGAAAATCAGAGGAAGAAACAGCTAATGAAAATTAACCGATTGCGGCACAGAGCAAGATAGAAACTCACCAATGAACGAGGCTCCCGAGGACGTTCTCCTTCAGAGTCAAAGGTAACGGGGAGAGCGGGAGTAATGGGAAGCCCACAGGCAATCATTATACCATGCAAGCCACTCGTCCCAGTGGAAGTTATAAGGTAAAGTTAAATCTGAAACTGATGAACTTAAAGTGTTGTGATGTAAGAAAACATATTACTGAAAATCTGAATACTGAGAGAAAAGAACAGTGGATAACAATACCCTGGAAAAAGGGGAAAGAAACTTGATATTCTGTGCAAGATAAACATAACAGAAAAGAGAGAGAACATTATGAGTCCGAGCTCAGAGAAACTATTCAGTTGAACAATGTACTAAATCAAGGAGGCCAAAACAAGCTGAACTATAATTGCGCAGGAGGGAAAGCCTACCAGAGAAATAGTATTTTCCAAGGAAATGCTGAAACCAGCAACCAGGAATACAGATCTTATAAAATATCACTGAAAGGGTTTGAGAAGGAGGAGGACAAAGCTAGCAGTGCACTTGAAGAGTTACAGAGACTGATCCAATAAATCATGAGAGATTATTTGAGGATTATGTATTACTAAAGAATCATACAGACTGGTACAAGAAGTACCGTCAGGTAAGAAGGGTCATTCACCTGAACTAAATTAGTTTTCATAGTGGTAGGGTCACTTAGATTTGTTTTGGACAGCAGACTTATTCCTTTGGGCATTCACGAATGACTGACAAGCACCTTATTTAGTAACATCCAAGGACCATCCATAGTGATACAGAAAGTTAGGCCTTATAACTTTAATTTAATAAAATCTTGTGAAACATGCCCTCAGTGTGTCCACGTCTTCCTTCTGACTCGCCACAAATGGTGTCAGAAGTGGGATGATAAAGTCCAGCGATAGACAACTTCAATCCTCCCAGGGGTATATGGCAACACCTATTGATAACCTCCCACCCATAGGATTGTTAGGTATAAAACCTACCTTACGAAAAAGAAAATCCACTGTACCTGCAGAGAGCATATCACCTACTAACTTTTATTAACAGGCCTTTTATTTTGGTGTTGAGGATGCCCTCTGATAGAATCATAACTGAAGGGGTTCCATAGGAGGAAAGGGCAGGGCAAGGATCCTTTCCTCGGGATAGGGGCACTCAGTACAAGTCCGATTCAAGGTCCTGTCTGATCCTCTCCTATTTACCTTGCTTTCCTGGAGTCTGGCTTACACATTAATAGGCAGGATAATAATTCCAGAAAGAGTGTACAGTGACCTACTTGGGAGAGCTTGCCCATGATGTCCTATCTGATCCCTCTCCTGAACTGAGCTGCAAGGGTGTTCCCATTCCACACGGACCCAACTGGGATATATCAAAAACGGGTATCAAAGTATCGTAAACCCATTGTATCTTGGTGTAATTTGAACAAGCCAGCTTCTCTGGCCCATGCCATCATTCACCAAACATTAGTTTAGATTCTAGGTTGAATTATTTGAAATTCCAGAGAGCTTACTATTCTCTGCAAGCTTTGGGGTAGCCGAAAGGGCATTGTCTCTAGTAAGCAGGTTCAATGGAAACACGACCTTGGCTTGATCGATAGAAAAGGCATATGCCCGATAATAAAACTTGATTTGGCATTGATTTATAAATGCCTGTATGAGTTCTGGATGACTCGCTAGCAAGAGTAAACGTATCGGGACAACCAGGTTCCCGTCCTGGGAAGCAGCCATTCCTTGTTGGAGCCGGTGTTGAATAAAAGTGACATGTTACTTCAGCAGGTTATATTCTTGAAGCAACCTCTCCAGCTTTTGACTGATGCTACCCAAGAGATTTGTAAGCACTTCCGAGGGCCTGCCGCTTGTTTGTCCAGCACAACTGCAGATCCGTGAAGCGTGGACACCATGTATGGGCCTTGCAATCTGTCAGGTCCTGGTAGCCAAGAAGTGAACAGGAGTCTGCTACCTCTGTAGAGGGTGCTTATTTACATAAGAAGGAGAACTGGGCCTATCGACTAGCAAACACGAAAGCAGGGCCATTAATTGATTAATCTTTTATGACGCGCTTAATACTGCAGACCAGTTTCTAAGCTCAAGGCAGAGATTCAAACCTGTGAGCTATCCTCCTGGACTGACAATGGAATTATTTAGGTGTAAAGTATTTATGAAACCCGCCCGAAGAGCCAAGGGGGTTAAAAAAGGAGAACAGGGATAGTTCCTGTAGGCTGAGGCAGGGCGGCAGGATGATGGAGAAGAGGAAAGGAGTCAAACAAGGCTTTTCATGGGAGAGTACACAGTAGCCGAAGGGAAAGAGACCCCCTCTGCCCCATTTGTAGGAAGAATGAACAGGACTTCTGGGTTGTGCTTGTGGTTGCTTCTGCCCCTTCACAATGTGGATTTCGTCGTCCCTGTGACACTGATCACCTGCACATGCACTGTACCCTATGCAGGATGCCAACTCCTGTCAGGCGCACCCATGTTGGAACTGGTGGCATACAGTCAGATGTGCCTCTGTAGTGGGCATCGTTTTCTTTGCCTTCTTTGGAGGCTGGTAAGCGGGGTTCTCCTGTCATGTGTGCCAAAACTTATTTTCCTATCCTCAAGGTTTCACCCTCCAAGTGCCCTCTTTGAACTGACCTGGGGCCTTCGTGTCTCATAAATGTTACACTGGGGTACTGATAGTGCATCATGACACATTCTGCATGGGCATGTTGGCAAGTGCGAGGATGCTGCTACATGTTCTATGATTCCTGGGGTTCTGCTGTGCACATTGGCCCCAATTGTGTAGATGAGATTGCTTCTTATGGACCAGAGTGGTCACATGCTTCCTGAACTACTCAGTGTTATTGCACATATCACTGGTTGCAAGATGCAGATGTTCATCCTGCATGACAAACATTTCACATGGAAGATAGTCATTCACTCATTCATTCATTCATTCATTCATTTTTTATAGCACCTTTCACCATAATTATGATCTTAATGCGCTGTTGGTTGAATGCCCTCAGAGGGACCAGAGTCCAAATTTGCAAGACGTTGGGAGGTTCTATTTTCTGTTTGTGCATTTCAGCAATTAAAGTTCTCTGAGGGTGGCAAAGACTCTGCTAGTCACCCATGTCTGACTGGCCTGCAGATGGGTGCCAAGCAGAGGTAAACTATGAACTTAACAGGGGTGGGTTGTGTTTAAGGAGATAGAGAATTATGTGAGAAGCTACACTGTGGCACTTGCTGCTGAGCTAGAGGCCACTGAATATGGAACTCAAACTGTACAGGTGTTATAGGTGTTGTTTTATCGGATTGCTTTGACTTTCTGAGTGCTGCTGCTGTTGGTTGGCAGCGTGCCTCATGGATGCTCTGGGATCTCTGAGATGTGGCAAGGAGAGTGTAGAAGGAAGGGTGCTGTCTTGCATTTTGCACTGCAAGCTGGCCTGGGGATTATGATAGTGTTGGTGAGCTGAATTTCAGAGTCTTCTTCTTCCTCCTCCTGTCCTTGCTCTGGGTCGCTTAGGTGCTAAATTTGGACTAAGTATCCGGCGCAGTGACAAAGATCTCTCCAAATGTTCTCTTACAATAAAGGATGGGGTGTACACAGTGACTTGGTCATTAAACTCAGCATCACCACCATACCTTTCATCAAAATCGAGCTCACCAGCCAGGAGTGGAAAGGTGCAAGAGGCAGTTAGTCTGCCAGGCTCGGAGATATTTTGGAGGATTCGACATGGGTCCTTCCTTAGGCTTGCGCTGAGGGGTGGCAATGGAATCCAGGCCCTTCTGCCACAGCTTCAGTGGGCGGGCCCCAGAAAGCAGCAGCGCAGACCCCTGCAAAAATATGGCGGGTACCCAGTTGTGTCACAATTTAGGAGGGCGGGATAACTTTCTGCTTTTATTTTGTAACACTATTTTTAAAGTTAATTTCAGAAATCTGATCACCTGTTTATGCTCTAACCGGTTACATGTAGCTGATAATGTGTGTATTCGGAAAGGTTTTCCTTGACATAGGTGTCATTGTGACAGTTTGCCTTTAGAAATCAAAATATATTTTTTATTTTTTGCACATCGTATAGCATTCCACGCCATAATGAGCTAGTGCCATTTTTTAGAATTCTTAAATTCAATTAATGTAGGGCGCCATATTTTTATGGAATGGGTGTCAGGACTTTAAAGTGCGCAGAAACCTCGAGAGATAACTACCGGCTGTCCTAAGGATTAGTAAGGCTAGAGTCGCTAAATTCAATTAAATTCGGTTTCATTCTATGGACCTGTAATTGAGTGGCTATGCAATACAGGTGTTAAGGGTGTATTCTTATGATTTGGATTGCATTTCATTGTTATGTTTTTGCAGCTATCTGATGAATGTATTTTATGAATTTGATATTTCGAAACAAACATTATTACGCTCTTATTCTAGCCTCTGGTCTAAGGACAAGAGGGCATTGGCCTGGCTGCAGTGGAGATTTAGATGCAAGCAAGCCAGTGACAGCATTCCGCATAGTAGCACTAGCCACCCTGCTTGGTGTTTGAGTGTGCTGTGGGGTTGCCGCCATGGTTGATGTTGACGTGCTGTTTTTGTTTGAGTATGCAGTGGGGTTGCACCCATGGTTGATGTTGACGTGCTGTGTGTGTTTTGAGCATGCTGTGGGGTTGCCGCCATGGTTGATGTTGACGTGCTGTTTGTGTTTGAGCATGCTGCGGGGTTGCTGCCATGGTTGATGTTGACGTGCTGTTGGTGTTTGAGCGTGCTGTGGGGTTGCTGCCATGGTTGATGTTGACGTGCTGTTGGTGTTTGAGCGTGCTGTGGGGTTCCCACCATGGTTGATGTTGACGTGCTGTTTGTGTTTGAGCATGCTGTGGGGTTGCCGCCATGGTTGATGTTGACGTGCTGTTGGTGTTTGAGTGTGCTCTGGGGTTACCACCATGGTTGATGTTGACATGCTGTTTGTGTTTGAGCGTACTGTGGGATTGCTGCCATGGTTGATGTTGACGTGCTGTTTGTGTTTGAGCATGCTGTGGGATTGCTGCCATGGTTGATGTTGACGTGCTGTTGGTGATTTAGCGTGCTGTGGGGTTGCCGCCATGGTTGATGTTGACATGCTGTTTTTGTTTGAGTATGCAGTGGGGTTGCACCCATGGTTGATGTTGACGTGCTGTGTGTGTTTGAGCATGCTGTGGGATTGCTGCCATGGTTGATGTTGACGTGCTGTTGGTGTTTGAGTGTGCTGTGGGGTTGCCGCCATGGTTGATGTTGACGTGCTGTTTGTGTTTGAGCATGCTGTGGGGTTGCTGCCATGGTTGATGTTGACGTGCTGTTGGTGTTTGAGCGTGCTCTGGGGTTGCCGCCATGGTTGATGTTGACGTGCTGTTGGTGTTGGAGCTTGCTGTGGGGTTGCCGCCATGGTTGATGTTGACGTGCTGTTTGTGTTTGAGCATGCTGTTGGGTTGCCGCCATGGTTGATGTTGACGTGCTGTTGGTGTTTGAGTGTGCTGTGGGGTTCCCGCCATGGTTGATGTTGACGTGCTGTTGGTGTTTGAGTGTGCTCTGGGGTTACCGCCATGGTTGATGTTGACATGCTGCTTGTGTTTGAGCGTGCTGTGGGATTGCTGCCATGGTTGATGTTGACGTGCTGTTTGTGTTTGAGCATGCTGTGGGATTGCTGCCATGGTTGATGTTGACGTGTTGTTTGTGTTTGAGCATGCTGTGGGATTGCTGCCATGGTTGATGTTGACGTGCTGTTGGTGTTTGAGCGTGCTGTGGGGTTGCCGCCATGTTTGATGTTGATGTGCTGTTGGTGTTTGAGTGTGATCTGGGGTTACCGCTATGGTTGATGTTGACATGCTGTTTGTGTTTCAGCGTGCTGTGGGATTGCTGCCATGGTTGATGTTGACGTGCTGTTTGTGTTTGAGCATGCTGTGGGATTGCTGCCAGGTTGATGTTGACGTGCTGTTGGTGTTTGAGCATGCTGTGGGGTTGCCGCCATGGCTGATGTTGACGTGCTGTTTGTGTTTGAGCGTGCTGTGGGATTGCCGCCATGGTTGATGTTGACGTGCTGTTTGTGTTTGAGCGTGCTGTGGGATTGCCGCCATGGTTGATGTTGACGTGCTGTTGGTGTTTGAGCGTGCTGTGGGTTTGCCGTCATGGTTGATGCTGACGTGCTGTTTGTGTTTGAGCATGCTGTGGGATTGCCGGCATGGTTGATGTTGACGTGCTGTTTGTGTTTGAGCATGCTGTGGGATTGCTGCTATGGTTGATGTTGACGTGCTGTTGGTGTTTGAGCATGCTGTGGGGTTGCTGCCATGGTTGATGTTGACGTGCTGTTTGTGTTTGAGCGTGCTGTGGGATTGCCGGCATGGTTGATGTTGACGTGCTGTTTGTGTTTGAGCGTGCTGTGGGATTGCCGCCATGGTTGATGTTGACGTGCTGTTGGTGTTTGAGCGTGCTGTGGGGTTGCCGCCATGGTTGATGTTGACGTGCTGTTGGTGTTTGAGCGTGCTGTGGGGTTGCCGCCATGGTTGATGTTGACATGCTGTTGATGTTTGTGCTGTGGGGTTGCCGCCATGGTTGATGTTGACGTGCTGTTTGTGTTTGAGCGTGCTGTGGGATTGCCGGCATGGTTGATGTTGACGTGCTGTTTGTGTTTGAAAGTGCTGTGGGATTGCTGCCATGGTTGATGTTGACGTGCTGTTTGTGTTTGAGCGTGCTGTGGGATTGCTGCCATGGTTGATGTTGACATGCTGTTTGTGTTTGAGCGTGCTGTGGGATTGCTGACATGGTTGATGTTGACATGCTGTTTGTGGTTGCTGGGCTAGGCTGGCTCAATGCAGCTCATGCATTCCCAATAGTCACAGCAGCTTTTTTTTCAGTGGGAAACCAGCGAGCAGATCTTCCATGCCTTCTTCTCCTCCTCCCACATTTTGCCACTGGGGACATGTTCATTTGTGTTATTTTGTGTCTCACACACGAGAGGCTTTCCTGCTAGAGGAGGTTTCCAAAGATAATGAAGTCAGAAGCTCTTGCACCCACCATCAAACGTCGAAGCAGGCTGTGTTACGAAATGCCTTGGTGTATTCCATCCAACCCCTCCGCCTCCCACAAAATCCTTCTCAAATAACCTGCCACTAATGGCACTGTCTGACCACCATACTACAAACAATTTTATATTCCTCAAAATCCGTGGCAACTTTAAATGTTTACGGCTCCTGTTGGGCTAGTGTTTGGCATTTCATGTTTTTGTCTTCAATCAATTACAAGTAGGCAGTGGGTTGCATCAATTGCTCAAACAAACTGGCACTGATGCTACTGCTGTACCACCGCCCGCCAAAGAGTGTTACGTTACCAGAAAGTAGTGGCATATCAAGTGCTTTGGAAATCCAGTGTGCTAGGCTCTTATATTGTGTTGTTGTGTATTCAGTCTAGCACTTGGACGAAATATAAAAGGACGTTTGTGCAGGATTGTGAGGAATTCGACCATCCACAAGGTGGGTATGCCCTCGCCTGGCTTTTTTGAAATTTTAAATGAAATTGAATGATGGTAGATCAAACTCCGAAAAAAATTCTGGGGCAGACATTTTCCCATGCTCCCTGCATGTTATACCCGTAGACCCGTGTACTCTGGGTGGACACAGTCTACAGGCTTAATCACTCCACTGACATATTTAGATGGATCTGACAGGTGAATTACACAGTGCATCTCCACAATTGGGAGGGCCAAACCTTCCCCCTGCCATGGCCAGCTTAATTAACTAACAAAGGTTCCATGCATCATTTGTGTCCTTTTGTTGAGCCCTGTATCTGGTGGCATCATTCACATATGAATCAGAGTTTAATTCAAACAGGCCCACATGGGGCCTGAATGCAGAGGCTAACAAAGGAGACAGGAAACCCTAACACCTTTTCTTATGCAACTTTTTCAACCTGATGCCAGCTCCCACCCTCAGTATCGATTGACAGTGAAATGTCATGTCTGGGACTGCGTGTTTACAGTAGCCATCCCCAGAAGGAACCCCATTCAGAAGGTACGAGTATGTGGTTTGGCAGAGTCAGAAAATCTGTTCTCGTTGCAGCTTCAAGGGAGAGCTGCCGCTTTAATCGGGGACCACAGAGAACTCCATTAACCAAAGGGATCCTTTGATCACCAACAGACATGGTTATGACCTCATGCATACAGGAGATTGTTTGTGGGGACCCAGAATTGGATCATTAAGGTAGGCTTAGCTTACACCAATCCCTGTGGCCCATTTGGCTTTAAAAGAGGGCTGAACCCCTCTTTGTCAGATCTGAAGGCTTCAACAGAAGCGGAAAGAAGAACTCAGCATTGGATCCTGGCTGAAGGTACAGTCTACCTTACATCTTCCGCCAGTGAAGGAAGACCAGGACTTCCAAGAGGGAAGCAATATCCCTCCCCTAAAGATCTCCCAGGGAACAGAGGGTTATACCGAATACAGAGTACCCTCCATCAGCTTCAGAACTGGTACCCAGCCAGTACACAGTGTGCCCTGCTAGACTCTACAGTAAAGCTTCATAGGTTGGTAGTGTCAGAGAATATTTGAACCCTAAACCAAGGACAAGGCCGTTGCCTGCAACACTATCCTCAGCTTTGAGCCGTCTGCCTTAAAGAACGTCACAAGCACAGTGAAGAAGCTAGAAGTGCTTCAACAAGCATTTACCGACATCTGCCTTAAAGGAACTTTTCGAGCCAGTCAAGCCCCTCAAGCTGCAACCGACTGCACAGCTGACTGTTCTTACGCTGCAGTCACTAAAGCCGTCCGAGATGCCTCGACCAGAGCTTTAGAACCGCCGACCAGCACTGAGCAAATGATTCCTGACCCTGATCCTCCATGTAGGCCAGCCTGCAGCCATCTGTCCAGCTTCGCTCACCGAACTGCCTGACACCTGCAGCTGTCTCCTAACCTGAAATCTGCTCCAGAAGCTGCACAGCACCCTGAAACCGACTCGACCCTGCCAAGCATCAAGAACTCCTACAGTGCAAGGTACATTGCGGTTCGGTCCCCCTGGTCTTTCTCCGAAGGCCCGTAGTGACATTTTACAGCCCATTACTCCCTCTGTGTTGAAACCAAGTATCCTTGAATTATTGCGATTAATTACTTTACCAACTACCCTCCTGTTCAGTATCCAGAGTGCATCCCTTTTCCTTCTTTGAAACTGTCGGTCCTCAGAATTCCTTTACAGGGTTGTTTGTATTTTGTAATGTGATAGAACTGTCCGTTGTGATAATAATAAAGTAGATATGTGTATGCATCCTTGACTCAACAGTCCCTTTTATCATTGGGTAATAATTGTATTTTCTCTGTGTTGCAACTAAGCAACGATCCACGACTTTTTGGAGATAAGCATGCCGGTTTATCCACGCTACCAATATTGGACAAGGAGTTTTATAATTTGCTTTTGTTTCCAATCTGTTCGCATCCCTTCTGGTGTACTCGAGGCGTGGGGATGATTGATGGTTTAGAAACCGATATTCATCCCTCGACCACTGGTGCCCCGGAAGTTGATTTGTCACATAGATCTTCAGACAAAGTAAAAATCTGCTTGCTCTTCTATGAACTATAAATACAATTTTTATTTTAAATAATGTTTCATTCGTCTCAGCAAAAATAAAGGAATACATTTTATTCTGTGACAGCCTCTCTAAAATCACCCTGCCTCAATGTTCTACACTATGCAAAAGATTTCTTTCAAGTAAGGTTTCCTTCTTTTTTATGTTATGTTATTAGGATTTGTACAGTGCGCTGCTGCCATGTATACAAATATTAGATACATTTATGTTGTGTTGAAGCCCCAACTAAAGTCCTTTTGTAAAATCACCCTACCACCTTCTCTTAAACAGCAACTGCCCCGATAACCCCCCCCCCCCCCCACCTCTCTACATGGTTTCCTGAGGCTGTTGCGAAAGTCATGATACAGGGATCTTTTAGCTCAAAGCAGTGAAAATGATGTAGCTGGAAAAAGTAGTCAGTGAGATAATAGTTATGAAAATCTCCTTTCAATTAATAAGTCTACAGCTAAAACGCTGTCAAGCGAAGGGTTAGAGTCGATAAAAGTAGTCTATGACCAAAACGGGTGATTTTACAATTTAGAGCTGGGCGAGCCCGGAATTGCTTAGGCCGGCACGGGTCAAAGTTTGTGCTCTGGCCTGACCGCCCACCCGGGTCAGTTCCTGCCAAAAGCAGGAGCCAGTCACGAGACCTTCTGATTGACCCCACTCCCGGAAAAAAAAAAGTTTAAAAAAACAATGCTGCTGTAAGTGCTGGCAACCAATTGGCCAATTTGATTTCCTTTCCTGTCTCTAATCTCTATCCTGTGCTTTATAATATGTTGTGGCCATAATGGAAGGTGACATGCCCTTATCTGAAATGTCTTCAACACAGTCATTGACTGCTTTCACATCTTGGTGCATCCGGTGATCGGGTGTGCACGGACAACATTACATCTCCACCCAAAATAGCATTGTCCTACCGCATTTCTTCGATGTATCTTTTTGGATTGTCGGTGGTGCGGTATGGCCTGTCTCCTACTTGTGGTTGTGTTTCTTCTTCAGTTTGTGGTTCTCTCAGAGAGACATGCTCCCTTGCGTCCGACTCGTCCTCATCCCCTGAGTATCTGGACACTTCCTCGTCCGAGCATCGTCCTTAATCTACGTCAACTCCGTCAGGGGTACCCAGTTGTCAGTCCTTCTGAAGAAGGAGGTGTTCCTTGTTACAGTCCAAACAGCTCCCTCAGCCGTTATCATAGATCCTTTTATGGCGGTGATGGTTAAAGGCTGAGGATCAAATGGCGGTGTGTCTGATGAGTTCTGGTGTACCAGGACGTGATCACCTATTTTCAAAACAGCATCTCAAACTCAGTTCTGGCGGTCTTACATTCTGTCTTTGGCTTGATTATCTCTTCTTCTCACCTCCTGTTACTTTTGACTCTCTTCTGTATGTTGGGCTTCATAAGGTATCCTTGATCGTACAGGGTGACCAAGCATCAGCTCTGCAGGACAGACTTGTGTGGAATGTTGCGGTAGTCTCGTAGTAGTTGATATAGGGATTGTTCAAAGTGTATGCAGCAATAAAATCACAGCAAAAATGTCACCTTTACAAAAAATCATGGCACCTGCTAAAGGTGTACCCCATTATACCATTTAAGGGGTGCGGGGGTGTCCCCCGCATCCTTTACATGGATTGTGGTGGCAAAACCACAGCCTTTTTGCCACAATTGTTGTGTAAATGGCCATTTCTGCCGCGATTTTAACACATGGAATCGTTCAAAGGGCATGTGAGTGATGTTAGCTATCCTGACGACCTTCTTGATGTTTGCAATGAAGTATTGAACGCCCACATTTGCCTGTGGCCACAGCAGCATGACCTTCCTGTGGTGGAATCCCATGTAGTTGGCGAAATTGTGGAAGTCCTTGCTGGTGATCAGGTGCCCATTATCTGATTTGACCACATTGGGGCCTCTGTTGCAGAGAATATCCGATATAGGGTGGGAAACACTGCGGTGGCCGCTGTGGATGGCACTATCTCCACTTCTGGATATCTGTAATGTGTTCATCTAGCGCCACTAGTACCTATTCTCTCGATCTCAGTGGGGCGTAAAAGTCAATCACAACATCTTCCCATATTCCTTCCAGGAGGGGCGTCATGTGTTGTGGCTGTGGGGGTACTGGGGGCTGCAGGCTGAGGCAAATGTGACAGGATTTCAGTGTTGTCTCGATCATCTTGTCCATGCCGGGGAACCAGATTTTCCTCCGGAGCATGCGTTTTGTTGACACTATACCCCTGTGGGCCTCATGTGTGATGTCCACTTCTCGTTGGTGGAGGAATGCTGGCAGCACTATCCGGTCTCCTTTGAGTATTAGCGATGATGGCGAGAGGGCAGTTCATCCTTTGATCTTGCGAGGGGCTTGAACAGTGGTCCGTCCATTGACGCATTGTCTCGTATCGATTATTTGGGCGAGTTCCACCTTCCGTTCAGAATGCTTGAAGTCGCAAGGGCCAGGGTTGCATCTTGTAAGTGATTCCAATCCAGCACTCCAACTAAGTCAATGCATAGTATGGGATGCCCAATGGAAACCCTTATTTATATATTTTTATGTCAAAGGTTCTTTTAATTCTGGATGATTTACCCTTATATAACGCCCCTCTCTTTGAATCCCCCTGGTCTCACTGAACCAAGAAGAAGGTTTGTTTTGCAAATTAACATATTTATTTGAAGAATTGAACAATATATATATCTATCACACTTTTATAAATGTGAACAATATCGGAATATCACACTTATGAATATGAACAAGGATCAGCAATGGGTAATATTACAATATCAGCAATCTCTTTACTCAATTAGGAGTAGGAATAGGAAGAATAATGTAGCAGAGAATACTATGTATGGGTTCAAGAAATTGCAATGATAGTAAAAATGCAACACAGAAATAAGACTTGATATGACTTCAATCAAAGACAAGGTGATCACTCTTTCCCCCTGTCACTACTCACTCCCCCCAATATGCAATATGAAGATATGGAATGAGGGCACACAGGTTTCAGGAATAACAATCAACAATTGCAGTTTCAATCCCGATTCCCCCCAGAAAGCTTAGAGAGAACAATAATGATTTTAAACAGGTCATTTGCTTTTAAATGTAATATGTAATGTATGGAAAAATGCTAAAAAAGACTTTAATTCACTAAATGGGATTCAGAACTAGTGTGAGTTGCTTTGGATTGGTTCAGGTAAACACTAGCAATGATTGTAGAATGATTAGCAGATGGAAAATGAAATTCAGAAGTTGAAAGCAAGAAATAGCTATTTTACATGGAGTGAAATTGAGCCAAGTGCAAATTTGCGGCAACTTTTCCGCGTGCGAGAAACGTGATTACAGAAAAACTATAAGGAATTGGAATGTCGTTTTGGGTTCGTTTGAAAGCTGAGGATATTAGCATCAAAATGACAGGACATACAGTTCAAAAGTTACAGAGGTTTTAGTGAAGGTAGATTTTTCTTAGAACAGAGTCAAGATTTCAAAATGAAAGATGCGCTTTAAAGATTAGGAACCAAGATGGACTTATACTAAGGGGCTATGAAAGTGCAAGATACCCAACGGGATACTTGACTTTCTTCAGAAAAATATCAGCGCACAGATGATTATCACTACAATTATCACAGACTATATATTGAAAAGGATTCAGGATGGACACAAGATTCTATAATGCAGTTCTGGATATGTTGAAATGGATTGAATAGGATTACCTTAAACTAAGAGATGACTATGGACAGTTCTATACTAAATACTCACTAGTATGGCTTTGGAATGGAATGGGCCCGTCAAAGATCTGGTCAAGGGTTTGGCTGGGATTTGCTCGCCACCGGATAGGTCTCAGGCGCTGGGTTCTGCTCTCAGCAAGGCACTCTGGTCTGCATGGCCTCTTGGACTGGATCTGACGGGTTCTGGGTTACAGCTCTGCTGGACTGGTCTGGATCTTGGGTTCTAGCAAGGGTTCTTGGCCAGAAACAGCAAAACAGCTCAGCCAGGCTGTTGAATGGTTTAGGCCCCGTGGAAGTTTAGGGGTTACAATCAGGTTGCTAGATTTTAAAGGCCTGCTGAAAAGGGTTCAGCTTTTTGGGTTAGGCCTCTCCTTCATGGTTCTGGAGTCTGGTTCCGGAGTCTGGTTCTGGGTTCTGGTTCTGGAGTCTGGATCTTCCTGCAGGGTGCTTCGCCAGTGGATCAGTGATGAGTGAATGTGTGTGTCTCTGGGTCCTCAACAGTCACTATTTATCCATTTTCCAAAGTGGGTGGGGAGGCTGATTGTCTATGCCCAACCATCTAAGGATCTGATAGGTCAAAGAATTCCCCCTCTCCTGATTTGAGAAAGGAACAGTGTGTCTTGATGTGTCATGATGTGTCATGTTTATGGCTTAGGGAGAAAACCTCCCCTTTGTCTCTGTACAGTATATCTTATTTTTCATAAAAAACATATTTCCAATGTCACAAACTTGTTGATAATACATATACATATCACTGATTGCCTAAGGTACGTTTCTGTCCAAATCTTATCTTCCTATGAGTTTTGGTTCATAAATGACAGTTGTTCCGGCTTTTGGTTGGTTACACATTTTCGGATCTGTACAATTTTTTACACATACATGCACATACCCTCTGGGCATATTCTTGTAATTTTTCATGTTCCTAGCATAATCACAATAGCTACAATATTAAAAATGTCGTGGTTCGGTCTCAGAACATCGCACAGATTCCAGATTAGTTTTAAACTTTGAGCAAATTTTTCATTTTAATACCCTATAAATCCCATATTTTTATCCGTTCCGTACAATTTGCTATAAGTCTTTTTCTAAAACATACAGTTACTTTAGTTTCAAATCCACATTTTCAGTCTGGCCCGCCTCCAAGGCTCGGCTGAGTCAGAAAGCCACATGGTCTTCTTCCTGCCAGGGCAGCTGGTGTAAGTCACACCTGGATTAGCATTTTCATTCAGCTCAAGGGAGTCCTTTGTCTGCACTCAGAGAAACATGCCAGAGTGCCCCTCCCAGTTCCTTTCACACCAGCCTGCCAGTTTCTTAGCAGAAAGCAGGGGGAAGATTCCTTTGTTGGGTAAAAGGGTGTGGAATGTCTTTGAAGCTCAGTGTGGGAAACATTAACTTTTAAACACAATGTCTGAAATTGTCTTGTCCTAAAATATAAATTACATTTTTAACTAATAAATCAACCAATTTCTTAATTCAAGCCTTTTTAAAATATAGTTTTGAATTGTATCCACCTATTAGGCTTCTGATAGCAAGTCTTTCTTTGGCATACTTTCAGTTCAATGTACAACTTTACACATGACAGGTTTTTAGAAATCGCCAGCTTCTGACAAAGGTGAGTAACGGTATTGCGCCCATTTTCAACATAATTTTCCAAGCAAGCATTCTTCAATGTGGATTTTCTTCTGATAAGTGTACTTCTGTGGACATTGTATTTATGTGGATTCTTGAAGTAGAATGATGTTTAACACCCAACATGGAGGTTGGGTCTTTTGGGTGGTTTGTGAGCCATTATATTTGCAAATTTGACAACTAAGAAAAACAGATTTTCACACAGCTCTGTGTTTCTTTTGCAATCAGCCTTGCTCTGTGGGCAGCCAAATGATGGGTTTTGGCAGTGGTCTCCTGTGTTACCACTGAGATAGGCAAAAGTGGATGGCGGCCTATTTTTCATATTTTTACTGCGCACTTTGGGGTGATTTTTAGCAAGCAGCATGCTTTCCGCGGCCATTCTGATGTTCCTGATGCAAGCAATGCACAGTAATGTTGCAGGGCCTGGACTAGTGGGTTGAAACATCCCACAGTCTTCCACAGTGTACTTTATAAATTCTGCTATTGCAATGGCTTGTGGTACCACTTGGTGGACGATGTAGTTAATGTACCCATCAGTGCGGTTGCTTAGTTATTGGACGCCGGCGAGTGGGTGGCGAGAGAGGAAGTCTACTGGATTTTCATCCTTGCCCAGATTGTGCATGACATATTTGGATTCTTGCAAGCAGAGTCCCCATCTCGCTATTCTTGGTGGCATTTGGGCATTCGGCTTCCCATACATGGTGATGAGGGCCTGGTGGTCTGTGATGATGGAGAAGGTCTTACAGTATAGGAACAGGTGGAAGTGTTTGCATGCCCAGACAACTGCGAGGGCCTCCTTCTCTGGCTGCAAGTATCTTTGTTCTGCTTCGGTTGGGCTTTTGCTGGTGTATTAAACAATTCACCTATGTGCATGATCTCTCCCTGAATATTGGCCGAGAATCGCCGCTAGCCCTACAGGCTTGCGTCCACTGTCACCTCAGTGTGTAAATTAGGGTCAAAGTAGGACATGCAGACGGCTGCATCGATGTCCTTCCTGATTTTCTTGAATGCCCCTTTGTGTGTTAGTCCCCACTCCAATGGATGGTCTTGCTTCATGAGGGAGCGCAAAGGGGCACTCGTGGTGGCAAATTCTGGCACATAGTGAGTACAGTAGCTTGCTAGGCCGAGAAAGGACCTCGCCTGGGCAACGTTGGCCAGGCGCCTGGCTTTTGTGATCGCTCCTATCGTGTTTGGGTCCGGCTGGATTCCTTTCTCAGAAAATATATGCCCAAAAAAGTTGAGCGCGGTCTTAATAAATGCGCACTTGTCCCTATTGAGCGTCACGTTTGCTTCACGTAGAACTGTGCAGAATTTCATCAGAGTGGCGTTGTGGGCTTCCTTGAGTTGTCGGAATATCAGGATATTGTTGCTATAATGTATACAGTGCAGTATACGGCAGATGATTTTGTGTATTTCCTCCGGGAATATCTCAGCGGCTGAGGATATCCCGACATTCAGGCATTTATAGCAGAATAGTCCTAGATGGGTGGTGAAAGTTGTAATGTATCATGATTCCTCACAGAATTCTATTTGGTGATATCCTTTGTTTAAATCCAGACGGGAAAAGACATTGGGCCTCATTAGGACCCAGGCGGTAAGGGGTTTACGGCGGCATAAACAGCGCCGACCCTTACCACCTGATTCCGAGGTCCCTTAGCGCCATGGAGGATTTAACACCTGCTTTTAGCAGGTGTTAAAATCCATGGCGCTAAGGGACCTTGTTGTTAATTACGCCACCGTAATTTACGGTGGCGTAATTAACGCCTTCCCCACTCCCATTATGCCCTATGGGGCAAAAATGGGAATGGGGAAGGGTAAATGGGGATTGGGGACTTACCGCCCCGCCAACCTCGGAATGGGGCGTTAAGTCCGCCAACCACCATGACGTAAACGTAGTTTACGCCATGGTGGTAAAGGTACGACCCAGGCGGTAACTTACCGCCTGGGTCGTAATGAGGCCCATTGGGTCAGTTGAGTAGGTGCATCATATCAGTGATGCGTGGGGACTGATGGTGTTCCCCGAGTATGGCTTGATTTGGCACCTGCATGTCTACACACAGTCTTATCTGTCCTTCCGGTCCTTTTTTTGGTACAGGCACTACTGGTGAGACCCATGGGGTCGGTCCTGAGGCGGGTTCTATGACGTCTGCCTCAACAAGAGCAAGTCATTCTTTTTCCAACAGGTGCTCTATGTTAAATGGGATACCTCTGAAGTGCTGCGCTATCGGTTTGATTGTCTGGTCTATGTGCGGTTGGATTTTTCATCCTTTCATTTTTCTGACTCCTTTCAATAGTTTGGGGAAGCTCACCACTATCTTGGTGCCAGGCGAGATGTATTTATCTGCCATTTATTTGGTATAGTAAATGGATGAGCCCCATCTGCACAGCCGATTTGAAGCTTAGCACACACCCACTTGCTTCTTCCGTGGCTTGGACGTGGATGAGTATGCAATCCTGCTTGTCTTTGTGTCAACAGGAGGTTGTGAAGGCAACCAGGCAAGGTAGTGGTTCTTTTGCCTGTATGTGTATCACTTTCTTCAGCTTGGGGCATTGGGTGAGTTTCCGGTATTCTCATTCTGGCATCGCCTTGATCGTTGCTCCAGAGTCAACGGGGAAGTCGAAGTCTCTTCCTTGGATCAATAGCGGTAATGTGGGACTGTGTATCGAGGCTGTGGAGTTGCCTAGGGCATAAAGGTATCCTCTCTTTCTCCTTTCTGTGCTGGACTGGTATTCTGACTCGCTTCTGGATGGCGTGTTTGTTTGTAGCTGGTGAATCCATCTCCTCCCTTTGCGGCAGTTGTCTAGTGATGGGGAGATTTCGTCCGAGTGTGACGTCTCTCCTTGTGGTGTTGTCTCTCTGAGAATCACAGTCTTTCCTCCCGGTAGTGCCGGGGAGGTGACTTGTGACGATGAGACCTTTGGTCCTTTGTGCTGGTTTTGTGGCTTTGAGATGTCTGCACATTGTGCATACATGGTCTTCTCCCCCATAGGCAGAGCATATTTGGCGAATGGCTAGACAGGATCGGTCGTGAGGGAGGTCATATCCTCATCGGAAAAACTGTCGCTTCTCCTGCCGTATGTCCTGTGTCGGGTGTTGGTGTGCCGTTATTTTGTTTATGACCTCTTCTTTGATGGTGGGCGCTTCAGAGATGTGGGTATTGCTCAGAGTGCATATTTGGAGGTCTAGTGCCAAGGTTGTTCTTTCCAGAACGAGGATCTCAGCTAACGTGTGTGGCACATACAGTAGTTTCTTCTTCTTTTGGTTCATTGATTCACACCCCACAATGACATGTGACTTGACAGCCTCCTCATTGGTGTACAGATGGAATTCGCAGTGCTTGACTTTGGATTTGAGGTGCGCTACAAACTTGTCCATGCTCTAACCGGGGACTTGTACTATGATAAGAAATACGTGCCTTTCATAATGTACGTTTCTATGTATGGCATAATGTTCAGTTAGTATCTTCTTGAGGTCATCGTATTTATATGCAACATTTTCAGGCAGCTCAAAGATAATATCCTGCACTTCTGGGGCCTGCCGTGAGAGTGAGCAGCCCTATAATGCGCTTATCTTCCTGTGGGCCGATGGCGTCGAGGTAGGCGTCAAACTCTTTCATCCATCTGATCCAGCTGAGTCCCAGGCTGGTGGAGTCTGAAGTGTAGTATGGGCGCAAGGACAGTAGTGGGAATGCATGTCTCTCTCTTTGTGTAGATCCGGCCTGGTATTGGTCCTGCACCGGGTCAGTCATGCTGTCAGTGTCACTCTGGTGTGGCCTATTCTGATTTGGTCCCCCTGGGTATGAGGGCACACTGTCACCTCCTGGTACTCTCCAGGCCACAATGAGGTGGCCGTTTCCTTTGGGACCTTGATACTCCCTTATTTTCTCAGGTTGGCCAGATGCCAGGGGTCTGATTTTGGGTGCCTGCTTGGGGTCTGCCGCTTAGCCTGCTGCGCCTGCTTCTGGCAACTTGTACAGGGTGAGAGCACTGCTGGAGGACTCACCAGGTGGCGGCTGCTCTCCATAAGGGCATGACTGGAAGCATGCACGTTGTCCTGCTGGACGGTTTTTGTATTGCCGAGGTGTATTGGCCCCTCCCCCACCTTTCACAGGCGCCGGCATCATCTGACCAGCACTGGAGGCTTCCTCTGTGCACAGTGGGATTACTTTGCTGCACGAACAAGCATATTTGCCAACATTCTGTGACCAAAAAGATGTAGGATTTTTCGAGTTTCAAAAATAATAATTTCCATAACAATGACATCACAGGAAAAAACAAAACATACATTTTTGGCACCATTGAAGCATTCTAAAATACACAACCCATCAAACAGCACAACATGGAAAGATGTTCAAATGTTAAAAATCTATAATTCTGAATGGTAAGGTAACACCAAGTTCAATTACCTAACTTCAAAGAAGGTAATCACCCAGAGCTGGTAGGCAACATTTGCCACTGCTCTGTAGCAGCAGCCTGGGCAATACATATGTATTCCTGGAACACTGAATGATATGGATACTGATACCCACCTACCATCTGACAGATAGGCAGATGCTCTGTGATGGTGTTACGCTCTGCCACTTGCCTTTATTGGTGGTTCACCTAAGGGTTGTACCGGCAAGAGTCACGTAGCTGTCCGGTCAGTGGATTGGTCTGAGCCTAATTAATGTAATCACCTACCAGTCCACTGTACAGACAGACTAATGAATGTGTTGTTTGCTTTTTCCTGCTATCTGCCTTAGAGTCGCATAAATTACCTGCCATGTAAAAAGCAGTAGGATATGTCCCCCAAATCTGTAGGCGATAGGACTGCTTAAAAGGAAGTAGCGTACTCCCTATATCTGTAGGGTTGGCAAGTATGTCATGACAAGACATGTTTCAAATGTAAAATTCTGCGCATACTTGTGTTCCCATAATGCTCTTTGCTTTCATGCAAATTCGCCAGGATGGGTTTCTATGAAGAGCGACTGTATTGCGTGACCTGGCCTGGGACCACGCTCCTCAGCCACGCCCCTCCAAGGATGAGCGGGTTCCCCCCAATAAATGTTTCCCATTTCCAGCACTGCAAACAGCTCCTTCTCTCCAAGTGACAGAATACACCCCACGGTGTTCTCTTGCCACTGCCACTCTCACAGAGTTTACCACACAGACCTGTGAACCCAGCTTTGCCTTCCGAGATACATCCTGGTGCGCGGGTGGCAGAAGTGATTTCCCATCGTCGCCAGCGTCAGATATTGAGCTCACTTGGGGCGCACAGGCCTGCGCGCGCCTCCATTGCAAATAACATGACCACACACAGTTGCAGTTATCATAGGACCACTTTATTGGCGCGCCTCGCGCAACCACGTTAACTGCAGTCATGTGACCACGACGTGCACGTCTTGGTGCATCCCGTGATCGGGTGGGCACGGACGACATTACAGCCAGTTCCAATTTTTGTATTTTGAAAATCTGTTCACCCTAAATTGCCCATAACTGTTTCTGTCTGTCAAACGCAGGCATCTGATGCTTCATTACTGAAGGAGATTGCGCGTACCAAGCAACGTGCACACGTGGTAGAGCGGTTAAGGCAGTTATCAAATGTTAGCAAGTGACTTCTATCTCACAATCAGGGCCTTTGTACAGATACAGTGCCTTCGGCCCATTTCATGCCTCTGGGTTTAGGACTCAGCCAATTTGATTTCGCGCTATCTGTGGGCCTTCTCGTCTCTGATCTCTATCCTGTGCTTTATAATATGCTGTGGCCTTGAAGGAAGGCGACATGCCCTTATCTGAAATCTCTTCAACACGGTCTGGTTTGCAAACATAAAGTTCGAATTGCAGGCACCGATCCTTTGGCAGGCAATATTCACGAAAATGGCTGTTAGATTCATTATGGGAACACACTGACCTAGTTATGATGTGTTTCGTGTGCAGAAATTTGCCATTTGGAGGCAACCTTTGCACTGGCAACATTTTCCCCTTTGTCCACTCTTCAACACTGCATGTACACAGTGCCGGCAATGGACTCGATCTTCTGGAATCCGGCAAGAATGTCTCCCGGGATACTTGAGACTCTGATAGGGAAACCTATGGAATGCCTTGTATATATTTTCATACACATGTATCACGTTCGTTTGGCCGTCTTCTGCATGGCCAGAATCTGTTAAATGTAAACATTCCTGGAGTCCGGACAAGCTTGATTAGATTGAAACTTCTGCGGATTTGGGTTCAGCTGGACTTATTTGCCCATGTTTACAATACAGTCAGAAATACCTCAGCATAGCACCCTATTGAGATTTCTAAGCATATGTTTACATTAAATGCCCGGAGCTCCACTCGCCCCGACTGTCTGACACTGTTATGTTGTCATGTCATGTTAAGTAATCGTAACCTTACTAAAGGCTGATAACCTCAAACAATACTTCCTCTCTCACACGGTCAGAGGTAGACCAAACATATTTGTATACAAAGGAGAAAGATCACAAAGACTCATTTCCAGATTTTTCAATTTAGCTGATCTAAACCCAAACAGACATGTGGTTGAAAGCCTCCCTACACTTATAGTCCAGATAAAATAGACCACGTATGAACAATATGTGCACAATACTAAAACAGCGCTGTTAGATGTGCTAAAGTTCCGCCTGCTCTAAGTTTGGGATTAATCACCGCCGCACAGTTTTACTACATCGAGGAAGTAGAAATATGTTACGCGCACTGTACCGCGATGGACAGGATGTTGCTTTAAAGTCATTTGGACAATAGGAACAGTTTATGGGGTCTCCTTGAGACTCTGAGCTATTCAAGAGCTTCCATGGAATAATAATAAACTTGACAGAGGAAGTTTGGAGCTATTTGTGGATGTAGTGGATGTACTGAAGACATCAGCACTACAAACACCTATTAAGAGGAGTAATCCTTGATTCGAATTTGGAAACCTACATGTGGCCCTGGATTGCATGATGCCAATCAAGAAATCATGTGCTTTTCTCATGCAATGACAGCCTTGAAGAACTGAAACACTTCGGGATTTTATGTCATTTGAGTTACATACTCAAATAGTGTATTATGTGTATAAAGTCATTTATGTTGTACAAATCTGTCTATTATGGTTGAATGCTTGCGTGTTTAATTGTTGTTCTTTTTGTTTTCACCATGTGTTAAATGTTGGGTCATGTTCATTTAGAAAATTGGCAGGAGTATTTTATTTATTCATAGCCTTTATTAAAATATTTTTAGTATTGTGTACATATTGTTCATACTTGGTCTATTTTATCTGGACTATAAGTGTAGGGAGGCTTTCAACCACATGTCTGTTTGGGTATAGATCAGCTAAATTGAAAAATCTGGAAATGAGTCTTTGTGCTCTTTCTCCTTTCTATACAGTTATGTTATGTTAATACATTTCTAAAGCGCAACGTTCACCTAGAGGAATCTTGGTGCTAGGTCTTATTGGGTTTTATTATAGCGGGCAGGGCACACGGCTTGAAAAAATGTGTGCGGACTCACTGCCATATGCAACAGGAAGTGAGATCACAGCGAGTGACCATCTGAACGTGAAATGTGCAAATGTCATTCAATTGGCCTTTCCTAGTGTACGGAAGTGCCTGAGACCTATACACATTTGCCTGTCAGAAAAGCAATCACCCGTAGAAATGTAAACTACTCATAGAGGGGATTTTCCTGTAACTTTGCTATAGAAGTATAAAAGATGTGCAACTTCTCAACCCAAGTATCTTTTTCAAGATGGACCCTGCCAAGCAAAATGTTAAATATTAATGTTAAATGTTAAAGGTATTTGTACCACGCACTGTCACCAATGGAGTTGGTCCCCAGGCACAAAAAAGCCAATAGGAGACATTCGCACAAGCGCACTTGTATTGCTTTTCTATGTGGTCATTTGGATACGACTACGGCAACGCAGCCTGATCACCCGTGTACAAAACCCGACGTTGGCATCGACAGGTTAAACTATGAACTCAACAGTAAGCTATTATTGTTATTTTTTTCCTCTGGCTCTAAAAAAATCCTGAGGGACTGAGTACGCTCTCTGAAAAAAGTCGGCAAAAGGTACTCCACCTAGTGTATCCTTGACTTGAGCCCTGATCACATGCCAGAAAAACATCAAGGGTCCAGCTGGCCCAGGCAGTGTAATACTGCACCCTATATCTAGGTTTGCCACATTTGTTTGAAGCAAAAATAGGACTTTTAGCCACCCCCACATTTCAGACGCCCCACCCCTTTGACACACCCCTTTCACAGATTCGAAAAATGCAAGGGGAAACAAAAAACATGCTAGCAGTTATGTTATGTTATATTATGTTATGTCAATTTATACAACACACCGCTGCCACCCACGGGCAGTCTCCCGGCGCTCACGTGGCTTTGCAAGAGAGGGGATCGAGGGTGTTAGTGAGGATAGAATGAAAGGATAGATTCAGAACCAGGAGGAACTGGCATCGGTGAGCATTGTTTTGCATGTGGGAATTGGTTTGGGACACTCTGTGTGTTGTGTCCGTATGGGTAAGACTCAGTGCCTTGGATGTGTGCTAGTGTTTGTGTTGGTGTGTGTGTCGTGTGATGTTGGTTGGAACAGTGGTTATGCACACAGGTTAGTTGTATCCATAAGGGCCCAGAGTCGCAGATAGATGTTAGTGTATGACTATGTATTGTGTTGCTGTGTATGTTCGGTTGACGGTTTTATGCACTATGTGTTGTGTCGGGGGGTTCCCTCTAGGTGTGCTTTTATAACCTCAGTGAGATAGTAGGCTGTGAACATTAGATTGATTCTATGTGTGTTTTATTTTTTTAAACTTTATTTTTGGTTTTTCAATCTTCTCACCAAACAAAGGCACCTCTAGGGTGCTTAATCAGAGTGAGACAAACACAGCACAATTAGAAAGAAAAAACAAACCCCCAACTTCAAACAACCCTGCCGAGCCACCCCCCACAACCCCCTCCCAGGTTCACCCTTACAGGATCCTGTGGGTTCCTTCCTTAATTCAGTTCGAGATTGCCAAGTGCCCTCTTGCGGGTCTGGACTTCACCGCACATCTTCTAGTTCACAGATATATCAGAGTCTGAGGGATCAGCATTTCTTAGCAAATAATTTATGTATGGACCACAGATATCCAGGGGGCGAGCCTGCAGCGGTAGGAGTCTTATAAATTCACATTCAGTGTTTTGACAATAAACAATGTCTTTTTTCCAGTCTTCAATCTTGGGGAGCGGGCCTCGACTCCATGACATCGCAATTCTCCTGCGGGCCAGCACCAGAAGCAGGGCCGCAAGTTTTCGAGATGCCGGCTGCAAATATTTAGTAAGGCAGAGCAGGGCTCCAAGGAGTGTTGGGGTCACTTGTTCACCAATGATGTCTTCGGGAACTTGTAGAACGGAGGTCCAGAAATTGTGGATTCCCGGACAATTCCAGGCTAGGTGGAGGAAGTCAGCGTTGGCTGCCGCACGCCTGTCACATCGGGGTGACAGCTCTGGGTGATGCTTGTTCCTCTTAACTGGGGTGTAGTACGTCTGATGCACGAAGTTAAAGTGAATCAACTTATGCCGAGTGTTTATTGCCACTTTTTGCGTCTGGCGGAGGATATAAGACCAGTCTTCATCCGATACTGCTTCCTGAATGGCTGTTCCCCATTCTTGCTGCGCCTTGGATTTGGGAGGCGCATTGCCTACTATGAGGGATTTATATAACAATGATACTAATCTTCCCTCCCCCTGTGCTTGAATCGTATTGTGTAATAAATCCCATGTGGGAGGTTGTTTGGGGAAGGATGGAAACAGCTTTTGAAGGGTATGGCATAGTCTGAAGTAGATGAATACGTCTAACGAGGAGTTGCCGCCTCTATTTTTGGCCATTTGTGGGGTCAGGAACGTGCCCCCAGGGAAGAGGTCACCAGTGAATGTTGACCTTGTCTGTCCATATCAGGAACACTTTCTCATTAGTAATGGGAATACCGGGAACGAATCTAATGGGCAATAATGGGGAGAATCTTATTTTCACCCTGTATTTATTAGCTATTTTTTTCCAAATTGCGTAGGTGGATAGGACTGTGTTTAGTGTGTTATATGGGACCGGAATTTGACTGATAATAACAGCCCTCAGGAGGTTGGGGGAGGCTAGGGCGCGTTCCACTTGCACGTGGGGTTGAACAAAGTGGACCGTGTACCAGTGACTGAGAAATTGGGCTTGGGCTGCCCAATAGTAGTTTTCAATATCGGGGAGTGCAAGACCCCCGTTCACCACCGGCAGCGTAAGTGTGTTGTACGCCATGCGCGCTGGTTTCCCAGCCCACACCGATTCTAGTATTAGGCTCCTGACCTTTCGGAAGAAAGACCTGGGGACCAGTAACGGAATGTTCGTAAACAAATAGAGGAGTTTGGGTAATATGACCATTTTCGTTAAGGAGGTTCTTCCCCATATCGTTAAAGGTAGAGTTTTCCACCTGTGAATTTGTTCCTGCAACGAATTTAATGTACAGACATAGTTATCCCTATAAATTTTACGATGATTTCGAGACATATAGATACCCAGATAGCGAACCTTTGAGGTTTCCCATTTAAAACCGTAATCATCTGGGAATTCAGTTGTGGTTGGGGCCAGGGGGAAGATTACAGATTTTGAATGATTAGTTTTGAGACCCAACATTCGACCAAATTTTATGACTTCTCGCATTACCGGGTTGAGATTGGCCTGGGGGTCGCTGACAAATAACATAACATCATCAGCGTAGAGGGAGACAATTAATCTATGGGGACCCAGTTTGAGACCCCGTGCCAGATGGTTGGTGCGAAGCCTGGATGTCAGGGGTTCCATAATGAGGGCAAAGATAAGGGCAGAGAGCGGCAGCCCTGTCTTGTTCCGCGTTCTAGTGTTATGCCTGCAGACTTGGAGTTTCCAAGAGTAATATATGAGCGGGGGCACTATAAAGCAGGGACACTAATTTGATGAAGCATTTGCCTAGGCCCATTTGTGTAAGCGTTGCAAACATGAATGGCCATTCAACCGAGTCAAATGCCTTCTCGGCGTTGAGAAGGACTGCTATAGCCAGTTGTGATGGATTTAGGGCCTCTATAACGCCAAACAGTCTCCTGATTCGATAGGTTGTGCTTTGCCCCGGGATAAACCCAGCTTGGTCTCCGATTACAAGTGCGGGCATAAGAGGCAGTAACCTTGCAGCAAGGATTTTAGCTAGAATTTTATTGTCCAGATTAATCATTGGCCTGTAGGAAGCACAATCGTCTGGGGGTTTGCCGGCTTTGTGTAGCACCATTACGTTGGCTTCACGTGATGTGGGGGGGGGAGCCAAGCTGCGAAGATTCTTCAAAAACTCGGAGCAGAAGCGGGGCTAGGAGGCATGGGCCTTGTAGATCTCTCCGATGAGCCCGTCGGGCCCAGGCGCCTTGGCATTTGGGAGGGATTTTATTGCCTCCAGAACCTCCTCAACCGTTATCGGAGCATTTAGGGGTTCACGTAGCTCTGATTCAACCCAGTACAGCTCGGTGTCATCGAGGAACTTTTGTATGGTTTCTGGATCGGAGGCCCCTTTAGAGCTATAAAGATCTTGATAGAAGTCTCGAAATACCTTGACAATGTTTTCTTCAGAATATACCAGTCTACCCTGGTCGTCTTTGATACATTCGACTTGAGTTGGGGTTTTGTCTATAGATAGGAGACGGGCTAACAAGGCGCCTGGTTTCTGGCCTTCCCCATATTGGCGGACCTGATGCTTGCGGCTCGTGAACTTTATTTCTCGTTCAGCTGTTTCTTTAAACTTCAGCAGTTCTTTCTTTATTTCTGCCTGAACTTGTGGGTCTTGAGTAGTGGAGGCTTTCGTCTCTAGTTCTTTCAAGTTTCTTTCGCTACTGGCCAAGTCCTTCCGGATCAGTTTTAATATGCCATTTTCTTTGGCCACACAAACTCCTCGTACAAAGCATTTTATTGTTTCCCACATGGTGCTGGCCGAGGCGACCGAGTTTTGATTTATTTCGATAAAGGATGTTATTTCCTTGCAAAGTTCATCCGCAAAGACATTGTCGGTGAGTGCTCTGGGTTTGAATCTCCACCAGAGTCCAGGATTGGTGGTGCCTGGAAGAGTGGCCTCTAGTGTGACCATTGAATGGTCAGAGAAGGAACGCGGCAGGATTTGACTTTCTCCTCAATCAAAAGGGCAGTGGATAGATGCTAGAATATAATCGATCCGGGAACTAGTGTTGTGAACAGCAGAATGAAAGGTGTACTCTCTGGTGTCTCGATTGTGGTGCCTCCAAGTGTCGGCTAACTCAAACGTGTGGCAAATCTCACGGACTTGGGCACTGGCTTTAGAGGGGTGTCCCGTTGTATTATGGGATTTGTCAAGTATGGGGTCAATTGGCGTGTTAAGTTCCGCTCCACAGATAATGGTTGTTGCGTTGAACTTCCCAAGCTGAGTCATGACCCAGTTGAAGTTATTGGGCCCATCGGTATTTGGTGCGGATGAATTTACTATCACTACCTCTTTCCCTGAGATCAACCCTCTCACCAATAGAGCTCTTCCTTCTGAGTCCTTCACTGAGTTGATGAGACTAAAGTTCGATTTCCTGTCTTTCAAGATTGCAACACCTCTGGCGTATGAAGAATATGATGAGAAACACCTGTGACAGCCCCATGATTTAGCCCAGAGTTGTTCCGATGAAGGCAGGAGGTGCGTTTCTTGTAATATAGCTATATTAATTTTGTGGTGTCTAAGATAATGGAGGATTCTCCTAGTCTTCGCATGATGGTTACTTCCATGGATGTTGCAGGTGGCGATTTTAAGTGTTGGTCCCGCCATCTGGGTGGTCAGTTAAGCTCCGGTTTATCAGGACTGGAGGTGTTGACAGGATTCTTATGATCTGAAGGGGGCCGGAGGGCCCGGCTTGTATTGAAGTAGCGAGGAACCTGATAGTTGTTGTAGAATAAGGGTGAGAGGTAGGTAGCGGCCTGGCTGAACTGGAATCCCACCCTTGAGTGGGCAACCCCCAACTGGCCCACAGAGAACAATCCCTTACAAACAGAACAGACAACATAGCAGTGCTAGGGGCACCGGTGGTCCTCCAAGAGGCGGCTGGCTCCCAACTCTCGTTGCAAATTACGGTCTGTGGTGAAAGAGCCTTTGTATGAGTGTTGTTGAGGCGTTATACCTGGTTCGACAACTATGGAGCTCATGTTTACGGTGGATCTCTCCTCGGTCTGTTACCCCTCTGGGGGATGTGGTTGTTTGGGGCGGGCCGGCAGCCGGCTCTATCTAGGTATTCGCTGATCTGGTCTGGAGTGTCGAAGAACTGCGTTTTGCCTTCGTGCTGAAGTCGAAGTTTCGCCGGGAAAAGCATGGAATATTGGATCTGGTTTTCTTGCAGTCTTCGTTTCACGGCTGTGAAAGTACGTCTTTGTGCCTGGACGGCTTCGGAGCAATCTGGGAAAAACTGAATCTTATCACCATCGTATTGGAGCGCTCCTTTGATTCTGGCTACTCTGAGAATGGCGTCTCGGTTCTTATAATTGAGTAGCTTCGCAATGATAGGTCGGGGGTTTGCTCCGGGAATGGGTTTTGCATTAGGAACCCTATGGGCTCTTTCGACAACAAAACTTTTAGACAGGATTTCTGAACCAAACAGGTCCGTGCAGATTTTCTCCACGTATTCCTCCATTTTCGGGGCGGGTTGGTGTTCTCTGATTCCGACTATCCTTATGTTGTTACGGCGTGAGGGCCTTCCAAATCCTCGTTTTTGGCGTTTGCGGCCTTCATTTGGGCCTCCAGTTGGGATACTCTGGAGGATAAGGCCGAAGTCCCATCATCAAGGTCGGAAACCCTCTGTTCAACAGTGTCGAGTCCGTCAGCATGTTTATCCAACCGATGTTGGAGCAGGTCAACTTTGGAGGAAAGCGAGTCTAGTTTGCTTCCCAGGCTCCCTATCCCCGCCTTGAGATCTAACAGAATTTCTCTGATGTCGAAGTCTTGTGTCGCCTCATCTTCGTTGGGCGGACTTGAGTTGGGTGATTGTGGCCTGCTGTTGGAAGAGGACGCTTTGACTGAGGAGCAGCTCTCAAAGTTCAATTTTCGTTGCGATCTATCAGTTTTCCCCATGATCACAATGGAAGAGGGTGATGAAGTGCCGAGAAGGCGACACGGAGTGAGCTTGGAAGGGTCAGTCAAGAATCTGCTGGGTGAGTGTGTGGCAAGCTTGCCGGGGATCTCTTACGGCTTGCTTTGGCGCGCACACTACAAATTTTGGTTTCGCCTCTGTCCCCTTTAGTGTCTCCGAGAGGCGCCGGTGAGTGCTTTGGTGTCGTGGCTGTGGATGAAGCGTCAACGTCCCTCGGAAACACCAACCTCTAGATGAGCACTCGGTCAATTCGCGGGGACAGGCTCAGCGATCAATGCGTTTATGGCCTGGAACTGAAGCAGTGACCTTGCGTGGGCTCCAGGGAGATTTCACCATCAGCGGCCAGTGGTGAAGTGTTTCTGCTGCAATCCAGGGCACTGTTTAATTGACTGGCAACCCGCCGTGGAGTGATGCACATATCCCAAGAGACCTTCTCATTCTCAGGGTTCCCGGTGCCTGCCCGGTACCCTCTAAACTATGCATCTTAGTAGGCCTCACTGCGCCGTTGCGGTCGCAGGCTATGTTGATGCACGGAAGAGCCGGGAGGCCAATCCTACTTAACGTGGGTGCTGACGATTAAGTGGGCGCTCATCGCGCTCGTACCTGGCTTTCCGCTGGCGTTTGGTCATCGGCCTCCGTCGTTCTGGCTCATTCGTAGCTGTCCTCTGGGCCTTCTCCGAGCTCCGTGGCCTCCCAGCGATTGGCCCCTCCCCCGGGAGTCTCGAAGCAGCGCGGCCGGCGCTTGGGGGGGCCACCGCCACACACCGCTGGCTTGTGACTTCTCTGCTCCATCTAACGCCTCTGTGGTACGGTCGGTGCCTTTTGTTGTTGCAGCCGGGCACAGCCGCCTCCCTTACGACTGCCCTGCCTTGGCCTCGCCGTGGTCGCGCCGCCTCCAAGATGGCGGAAGGGGGGTGGGGCCTTTCTCGGGCCGTCGTTCATGGGCAAAAACCCACACGACAGCCGAGCTCGTTCCAGAGTTGTGCACAGAAACGCCTTAGCTCTCGCTGGGTGTTCACAGCAGCTCGGCAAGTCACCTCGGAAGCACGCTATTTTCAGGATCTTTGGGGAGCTACACGGAGCTCACAGGAAAGCCGCCATCTTGGACGGCTCTCTAGTGCCCTCTGATTCTATGTGTGTTTATGTGTAGTGTGGCTAGCCCATAGTCTAGAGTAGTGGCATTGGTTATGTTGAAGAAGGAAGGGGAGATGGGTAAGTCAGTCGGTTTGGTGGAGCCTCTGGTGTGACTCTTTAGTTGCCGCTTAATGGTATTTACCAATGTTCTTGGCTGCGGTTCGTCGGCCCATCTTGACTCCTCTCTATGTCTGGGCTAGTTGTGGCCGTTGGGTGTGGATCTGATGTCTGGTGGGTTCTCAAAAGGGTGCGTAGCAAGAGTTCTAAATATGGGGAAGGGGATCTGTTGGGTGGCCCTAGTTATGGGTGGGCAAGTTACGACAGCCCTAGTTGTGGGTGTGTCAGTTGTGGGGATGCTAGAGTTTTAGTGGTTTACCTGTCTGAATTTCCTTGGTGCATAATTAGGCATGGCGCTATCCCTAAAATCTGTCTGTTGGTTGGGTGTCCTTCTTTCGTAGCTCACTCTAGTTGTTGGGCGTGGTTGGGTTGTGGGCAGGAAGTGGGGTGGTGCATTGTTCTGGTCCTTTAATCTATTGCTGCTGTTATCTGTGACCGTGTCCTGTCCCTTAGTGTATTTCTTTTTGGTCTGTGATGTTATTGCTGCCGATGTCCCTTTTGCGGTTGTCATTGTCTGTTGAATAATCAGGGTTTGAGTTGTTTTCTGAAGGTGATGTGGTCTTCTGTGGTTCTAACTTCTTTGGGCATGGTGTTTCAGAAGTTTGCAATTAGACGTGAGAACGCTGTTCCTCTGAATTTCCTTTTTTCGTATTGTTTTGGCTCTATTTGTAGGTCCTCGCTTGATCTTAGGTCCCTTCTTGGGCGGTGGTGGCTGATCTTGTCTTTTAGGAATTTTGCACCTTGTCTGTGCAAGGCTTTGTGGGCAATGCAGAGTGCTTTGAATGTAGTGCTTTTTTTTTTTACTGGTAACCAGTGTAGGCTTTTCAGAGCTGGAGTGATGTGGTCTCTTCTGTTTAATCTTAATAGAATCCTGGCTGTTGTGTTTTCCACCCTTTGGAGTTTCTTAGTGAATCCTTCCAGCAATCCTAGGTAGAGGCTGTTTGGGATATGATTGTGAGGGTTCTGTGAGGGAAGGAGAGGTATAGAAGTAGTCTTCTGAGTAGTCTTCGGAGGAAGAAGCATTTTTTTGTGATTGCATTGACTTGCGGTTCCAGGGATTGTCCGTTGTCCATGAGTATTCCTAGGTTATTTACTACGTCGGAAGTCTCCGGTTGTGTTCCCATGCCGGCCGGCCAGTCCAGTACTGGGTTACCTGCGTTCCTTTTTGTGGGGGAGAACATTATTTACGTTTTTTGCCAGGTTCAGTTTGAGGTTGTTCGTTGTCATCCAATTGTACATGTCTGTGCGGCAGTTGTTGAGGACATTATTTTGTTCCTGGGTTGTGTTTGTCTTCACAATCAATTGTGTGTCGTCTGCGTAGTTTTAGGTGGTTAATCCGTGGGTTCGAATGATTTTCATCAGTGGGCTCATGTAGATGTTGAAGAGCAGGGGAGAGAGGCAGGATCCCTGTGGAACTTCGCAGGAGATATTTTTGGTGTTTGAGATGAACAGTGGTAGGTAGTTTATTTCGGTTCGGTTTGTGCGGAATGAGGTAAACCACATTAGTGCGGATTCCTGTATGCCACATTTCATCAGTCTTTTTATTAGTGCTGCATGGCTGATTGTGTCGAAAGCCACTGATATGTCCAATAGTATGAGGGCCAATTGGGCGTCGTCATCTGTGTTTATTTTCAAGTCATCCCATATCAATAGGCGCTCGCTGATTCTGTTCCTCTCATCGATCTGAAGCCAACTTGTGACCAGTCGAGTATTCTGGTTGTTTTGACATATTTAAGTAGGATATTTTAGACATGGTTCTCCAGGATCTTTGCTGGGTAGGGCAGGTTGGATATCGGCCTGTAGTTGCTCGGGTCTACTGTGCGTTCTGATTCCTTTTTCATCAGTGGTTTGATGTATGCTGATTTGAAGGCCGATGGTGCGATTCCTTTTTTTGATTGATAAGTTAATATCAGTTAATTAGTTCTGGAAGTGTGTCAATGGGGTTCTGTGGATGAGGATTTCTCTTAAAATGTCTTGCGGGTAGGGGTCCCTTGGGGATCCTGCAAGGTTGGTGTCCTTGATCACTGTGGCAAAGGTGGTTTTTCTGTCATTGGGTCTAGGCAGGTCAGTTTTGCTCTAGTCTATGTTTCGCCTTTTGTGGTGTGTGGCAGTTGTGGTTTTATTAGCCCAGGTTGTGTTCATGGTCTTCTGGATTGCTTCTATTGTTGATCTCAGGTGGTTGGTGTTGTTGTCACACAGTGCTTGTGTTGAGATGATGGATTTTTTGCAGGATGGGTTTTTATTATCTTTGATGATTCTGAAGAGTTCTTTCTGTGGATTGTTTGCTGATAAAGTTTTTGAGTGCGTAATCATTTCTTTTTGCTTTGAGAACTGTTGATTTATATTGTCTGAGCTATCTTTGGTATTTTATTTTGTCCTGTCAGTTGTTTTGTTCTCTTCATGGTCTTTCCATTTTGCAGTTGTTTTTTTTTAGTTCTTTCAGTTTTTCTGTGAACCATTTTGTGGCCAGTTATTTTGTGTAGCTTTGAAAGGTTCTACTTGTGCCCGGTGGTCTGGGGCCTTGGTGATCCAGGTGTTTAGTGTGTTTTCTGCTGCATTTAGGGTTGTTTTGGCTGCTTCTGGGCTGCTCTGTCGGGTTGAGTCTATTAAATTTGTTAAGGCCTCCAGGTCTCGGTTCTTCCAGTTTCTTTTCTTGCTAGCATGGAGTATTTCCTTCCTGGCCAGTAGGCGGGTTTGGAGTGTAATGTAGAATGGTATCAAGTAATGGTCACTCCATACTATTGGTGCAGGTGGTGCAGATGTGCATAGTCCTTCTCTGGAGAAGATTGCGTCCAAGGCGTGTCTGGCGTTGTGGGTGGATTCATTTACTATTTGCTTGAAATGCAATGTTTCCAAGAGTGCGCAGAGCGAGTTTGCTACGGTTTCATTTTCTTTTTCAAAACAAATGTTGAAGTCTCCCAGTATGACTATGTTGTTGTGGTAGGTTGATAAAATGGCGGCGGAGTATGCTAGTTTTGGTGCGAAGTTGAGGTCGTAGGATGGTGGTCTGTAGATCAGAAGGGATACTATGTTGATATGGTCATTGAGTTCGATCTTGATGAGGAGGGATTCACAGTTTTCTACATCGGTTGGGCTGAGTGGAGGAGCTCGGATGTGTTCTTTGTGAATGATTGCAATGTCGCCTCCTCTTCGGTTTTCTCTGTTGGAATGTATTAATTTAAAATTATCCAGTATGGCTTTGTTCGCAATGGCTTTGTAATTGTCTGATAACCAGGTTTCTGTAAGAATGAGCATGTCTGTCCCTCCTTCGCTTAGAAGGTCTTGGATTTCTGTTGAGTGTTTTGCCATGGATGTTACGTTGAGTAGGGTGCAGTGTAGTTTGTTTGATTTTCCTTTTGGGTGGGTTTTTATGTTGTCAGTTCAATTCTGTGTGTTGTCGGTTGGGTTTCTGTTGCTGGTGTTTCTCTCCTGGTTGTGCCTGTTGGGAGGGGAGGTTCTTTGGTGGTCAGTCTCATAATTGAGTAGAGTGATTAGATTGATGGCAGGGTTGTTTAGTTTTGGTTTGTTGCGGCTGGTGATTTGTGTTGGTGACCATCCTTTGTTCCTGTCTTTGGCGATGTAGGGTGTGCAGAGGTTAATGGATTCAAGTTTGTCCCTGATTTTTGTTGGAGTATTGTCCATGGTGTTGTCTGGGTTGAGGTGGTTTGTCAATTGCTGTGTTGCGTTTTGCATCCAAATGGGGTCTGTAATTGTTTTGTTTCTTGCCTGTGGATTGGTTGCTTGTAATCTGTCTTTACTTATATGCAGTCATATGTGGAGAGGTAGAGAGCGATGTAGTCTGTCTTTGCTCTGTTCTTTGTATGTGTTCTGGGCCGTTAGGCCTCTTCCTCACCAAGTTTTTCAGAGTAGTGAGATCTTGCCGATTAGCACCGTCTTGTGTAGCTGAGGGCTCCTCTTTGTTTCTATTGTCCATTCTAGCTTCTTTGTTTTTCTTGTGGCAAGGCCTGGTGTTTGGGTTGTGGGTTGGATTCCTTTGAGCGGGAGTCCTCTTTGGATTTGTATGTTTCATGGACCCTGGGATTAAGTATTCACTATTTGTGATTGTTGAACCAGGGGTTGTTTACCCTTGTGGTTTGATCGTTTACTGGATTTCCATTGTGGTTCTGATGTGGGTTTTTGTCATATTTGGGGGAGGCAGTCCTTTGGTTATTGATGTAGGGTCACCTCTGTATTGTTCCGAGGGTTTGAAGTTGGTGAATCGGAGAGTGCAATTCCGGCTAACTTTAGTTGGTTGGGTTTTGCGTAGGATCCGGCGAGTTACTGTACATCACCTCTGAATGGGGCTGCTAGGGTGCTGGGTTTTAGGGTTGGCTATGGGGGGCGTAGTTCTGTATGATGCTTATTAATACGATTGGCTGCAGGTAGGAATAGGACAAGCTATATGGCTAGCTGTTGCAGTGGTAGAGATCTTGTGGTTCGCATGCAGCGGTAGAGGAACGGTCCTTAGGAGTGGGAAAGTGGAGTGGATGGGCAGCCCCTGCGTTGGGGCACAGCAGTGGGGGGTGGACACCCAGGGCTGCAACACTGTGCTAGGTGGGGGATAGCTGGAGTATGAGGGACCAGCAGTGGGAGGAAGTGTCTGAAACTGGAGACACAGCAATCAGTCAGAGGCACCTAGACCTATGATACCAGGGGAGTGGGAAGGCCTGAGCCGGGGACACAACAGTAAAAGCAGCAACACCTAGATTTGGGATACCTGGCAAGCGGTAAAAAAGCCTAATTTGAGGACACACCAGTAAAAAGCAGCGACACCTAGATTTGGGATACCTGGCAAGTGGGAGAAAAGCCTAAACTGAGGACACAACAGCAAAAACAGCAGCACCCAGATTTGTTAGTTATGTTTTTAACTGACCTATATTCGTTTTTTTCTGCGTTATTAAAATAAAAAAATAATGTTGTATGACTTAAATGAAATTTCTCAAAATGATATGCCATACATTTTTTACCGTGGAATGATGAAAAGCTGAGCTGGTTCTGACAAAAATGTATCCGCTGATGTTAAGCCAGACCTGCCTACATTTGAATATAGGCCTAACACCACTCCCAGTTATTAAACATTCTGCCATTGTAATATCTCAGGGTAAAAAAGGGAGGGTATAATAGCATGCACACAAACTCATGCCAACATTTTTAACAATGTAGAAAAAAATGTACATTCTTTTACTGATAATAACCACTTCTAAGAAATTTCATCTGGTCAAATCTAAATATATTAGTGTATATATGTATATATATATATATATATATATATATATATATATATATATATATATATATTTCTGAGGCTTGTGGAATCTGCTTAGATCACATGCTGTGCATAGGCCGACATCTAGTGGAAGCTGCGGAGTATTACAGTTTGTTTTTCGAAACTCGAAAATGGGCGTCGACACAGGCGTGCCAGTAATACTATCCCTAGTGTGACGTCCACTGTACCCAAGATCCCTCACGCGTCTGGGATCCTCAGATTGTTTTTTTCCGCCATACTGGTCGGAAGCATCTTGCGGAGTCCCCTGGCCTTAGCCATACTTTTGCTATTATTGCAATTTAAAATTATTTATTGACATCCTTCCCCACCCCAACGTCGACCATCGACACTCGACGACGGCTGGAGAAGACATCGACCGTCGGCTGCTGCACGACGGATCTGGGCCTCGGAAGGCCGCTGGCCTCGGCCCGGGCCTAGTAGGCCGCTGGCCTCGGCCCTGCAAGTAGGGAGAGTGGGGGGTGGTACATACTCTTCACTCTTAGTATATAGGTACACCTTATATATTTCCTACACTTACCAGCCCGCTGCCTCAAGGTGCGTATGGAGGGTACCCCTTTCCAATTCTGTCCCAAGTGCAACCGCAAATACATTTGGGTCGACAGGCACGCCACGTGCAATCTCTGCTTGCCGAGGGACCCCCCCGAAGCGAACTGCAGAGCGTGTAGTAGGTTTAAACCTAAAACACTTAAGGACCGTTCGACAAAGCGTTGGGCCCACCACGCCAGGCAGGCAGCCATGGCAGCGGAGGGCGCCTTCAGCGATGGCAGCGACGCCGTACTTTCGGACGGCGAGGGCATTATGGCGTCGAAAGACTGCCGAGCGCAGGTCCCCGACCTCGGAAGGTTGTCCGGCAGGGCGGCTATGGGGAAGACCCCCGGCGACGCAAGCGCTACACCTACACACACTAAGCACACTAAGTCCAACCGAACCTTGACGACGTCGACTTCTCGGAAAGAGGCACGGATAGAACGGTCCGACTCGGTGTCCTCTGGGCGCTCTCGATCGAGATCGCCTCATGACGCAAGGCAATCATCCACTCTTGCCAAGAGTGCCTCGCTCCCTAGATTAACGGAAGTTCGATCGTCGGAAGACGAAGACGACTTCCACCCCCAGGCCGCGCTCCAAGAGACCGAGAGCGCAGTTAACACCAGCGAGGCCCCACGCTCGAAACAAGATACCTCTCCCGACCCTCGGCGCCAGGCGTCGAAAGTCTCTGGGGCCTCCAAGGGGCAGGGAAAACATTTTTCCACGCACGGGGAGGGAGGGAAACAGCGGAAAACTCAGCCTTCCACTCCTGTAAGACCATCCTTCCACCCCAAGCAGACAGATAAACATAAATCTACTGGGACATCAACATCCAGCAAGGGTACCCTTGATAAGTCCTCTAAGTTGCCTACTAAAGTCATACCCTGTTCCAAAGAATGGTCCAGTGAGGACATAGACAGGGTCATGTCAAGGATGTCTTCCTTAGCGGATTTTTATGACAAAAACCCAGAACATTTCCTTTCGTATGACCCTCAAGGGGCCACACCCTCAGGCTCCTCTGATCCTATCCCCCTAAGTAAAAAGGCCCGGGTCGAAAGACCTGACCCCTTCGAGGTGCAGCCTTACTCTACTCCATACTCTACTCCACACCCCAGATACCAAGGACAACCTTTCCCTGAAGGGGACCAGGAGTTTTCAATTATGGAGGAACGAACCGGGTCTGAATACTATGCGGAGGATGAGGACCTGGAGGAGGTAGAAGATGAGCAGGAAATTTACAGAGTAGATTCCCCGGTAGAGAGCGAAGCCCCAGTTACCGACTCGCCAGTTGATAACCAACCCCTCCTTAATGAAGTTCTTGCTCGCGCAGCAGAACATTTTCACATCGACACCCACGGTGTACAGGAGGAAAGGGACTTCGCAGAAGAGTTGGTGGGAGAGAGGAGGCCGGTCGCTCAGACCATCCCTATCCTTAAATCCATCCAACGTAGAATAGATCCATCCCTGGTGAATCCTAACCTCACCAGAGCCGTCAACCCCAGAGTCGAAAAACTTTTTCGGGCAGCCCAGTCTGACCCTCTTTATATAAGAGGTCATCTTAAACCAGACTCCCTAGTGGTTACCAACACTCGGAAGAGGGCTGGGACACCCTTATCGTCGTCAGAAGCTCCTCCCGACAAGGAGAGCAAAAGACTGTACGGGTTTGGCAGGAAGGTAGCCTCAACGTCCGCCTACCAAGCAAGGATTGCAAACTCCACCACCCTGTTGGCAAGTTACAACTGCCATCAATGGGAAGCGGTCGCAGCGCTCATAGCCTCTGCTCCTGAACGGTTAAAGGGCCAGTTGGCTCGGATCTCGGCAGAAGGGAGAGCCGTGTCTGGTTGCATATTAAAATCAACTTTCGACGCTGCAGACAACGCAGGAAGATTGATAGCAGAAGGAACTGTTATCAAGAGACATGCGTGGTTACGGCAGTCAGGGTTCAAAACAGAAACACAGGCTTCATTAATAGACAAGCCGGTGGAACCAGATCTATTGTTTGGGAAAGCGGTCGAAGACGCACTTAAGAATGCCAAGGACGAGTAGGAGACTCTCAAATCCCTTGGCCAGCTTACCAACAAACCCCCGAACCAGAGGGGGAACAGTAATTTTCGTCGCCCACGCGGCCAAAATTCACAAAGAGGCAACTATGCCCAAGGACAGGGTACACAATGGAACAACAACCAGCAGTCTACCCAAAGTTACAGCAAGGGTAACAAGAGAGGTCGTGGAAGAGGCAGAGGCAGCCCCAACAAGGGAGGTGGCACGCCTCCGCCAAAGCAGTGACGCTCAGTTCAGGGTCCCTTCTCACGCAACCCCAGTAGGGGGACGCATTTCCAACTTCACCCAGGCTTGGGAAGGGATCACCTCAGACAGATGGGTGCTGTCAACAGTGTCCACAGGATATTGTATAGAATTACTGCAGCGTCCCCGGAACCACCCTCCACGACAAAGAATACACTCCTTAGAACATCAGAAGATCCTTCTCGAGGAGATCGCCATTCTGCTAGAAAAGGACGCGATAGAACTCGTCCCAGGACACCAGGTAAACAAGGGTATCTATTCAACTTACTTCCTTGTGCCAAAGAAAGATTTGACAATGCGCCCAGTATTGGACCTACGGCCTGCCAACAAGTATGTCAAGCCCCAAAAATTCCGTATGACCACGCTACAAGAGGTAATCCCCCTCCTAAAAAGAGGGGACTACATGGCAACCTTGGATATGAAAGATGCTTATTTTCATATTTCCATGCTCCCGGCGCACAAAAAATACTTGCGCTTCAAAGTGGACAGTCGCCACTACCAATTCAAGGTACTGCCCTTCGGGATAGCTTCAGCACCAAGGGTATTCACCAAGGTACTGGCGGTGGCAGCTGCACACCTACGCAGGGAGGCAATCCCAGTGTACCCTTATCTGGACGACTGGCTCATAACGGGGGAAACCCCAAGAATTTGCATGTCAAACATTCAGAGGACTATCGACCTCCTCCACGAGTTAGGCTTCTCTATCAACGAGAAGAAGTCAAGTCTGGTGCCAAGCACCTCAAAACAGTTCCTAGGAGCAATCCTAGATACTCAAAAAGGGTTGACCTTCCCCTCGGAAGAGAGAATTCGGAATATACTACTGCAAATTCCACATTATCAGTCAGGTCAACAAATAACGGTACGCAAAGCAATGCGGTTACTGGGCATGATGGCGTCATGCATTTACCTGGTCCCCCACGCGTGTCTGCGCATGCGTCCCATGCAGGAATGGTTGGCGAAACAGTGGTCTCAGGCAAGTGGTCAGTGGGATGATCTAGTGGTCGTTTCGCCAACACTCGTACAGAGCTTACACTGGTGGACAAAAGAGAATCGCGCAAGGGGAAAACCCTTTTACGATCCCGAAGTACAAGCAGTGGTAACTACAGATGCTTGCCTGACTGGGTGGGGAGCTCACCATCTCCACCACACAGCTCAGGGTCTCTGGTCTCACTCAGTAGCCAAGAACCACATCAACCTGCTAGAGCTTCTGGCAGTATTCCGAGCGCTTCGGGCGTTCGAGCCCCATCTACTAGACTTGTCGGTGCAGATCCGGACGGACAGCACGACAGCCATGTTCTATCTGAACAAACAAGGAGGGACTCGTTCGCCAAATCTGTCCAAGCTTGCCCAGAAAATCTGGATATGGGCACTCAGATGGAACATCTTCCTATCAGCACAACATGTTCCAGGGGAGCTCAATTCCCTAGCGGATGCCCTAAGCAGAGACTCCCTTCCAGAAGAACACGAATGGGTCCTTCACAGAGAGATCGTAGAAGATCTCTTCTCTCAGTGGGGTTTCCCCACTATAGACCTATTCGCCACAAGCGAAAACAAACAATGCCCAGGATTTGCATCCAGGTTCCCCCAGCCAGACTCCCAAGGGAACGCCCTGTGGATGAACTGGTCAGGGATGTTTGCGTACGCTTTTCCACCAACTCCTCTCATCAGAAAGGTGGTGTACAAGATGAACAAGGAATCGATGACGCTCATCCTAGTTGCTCCCATGTGGGCGAGACAACCATGGTTTCCACACCTACGCAGGATGGCGCTGTGCGAGCCCATCAAACTCCCAGCCTGGTACAACCTACTGTCCCAGCAACAAGGTCTAACAGTGCACCAGGAACCCAACTCAATGAACCTGGCAGCATGGCTCCTGAGGTCATAGAGTTTGGGCATCTCAATTTACCACAGAGGTGTATGGACATCCTAAAAGAATCCAGGAAACCAAACACAAGGCACTGTTACTTTGACAAGTGGAAGAGATTCGTTATTTGGTGCCAAAATAAACAAATCAACCCAGTTGATTGCACTCCTTCCAACGTGGTAACATACATGCTCCACCTGCTGGACGCAGGGTTGGTTTTTAACTCTCTGAAAGTACACCTGGCAGCCCTCTCGGCTTACACCACATCCCATAACAAAGTATCGTGGTGGAAAGTACCAGTAGTTAAAGCCTTCATGGAAGGAGTAAAGAGACTTCACCCTCCTATTTCGAACCCACCGCCAGGATGGGACCTCAATGTGGTGCTAGCTAAGCTCATGGGCCCCCCTTTCGAACCCATGCATAAAAGTAGTCTCAAACACCTGACTTATAAAACGGCCTTCTTAGTAGCCATTACCTCCATAAGAAGGGTCAGTGAAATTCAGGCTCTGTCAGTGCAGGATCCTTTCTTTATTATCCACAAAGACAAACTGGTTTTACGCACACACCCTAGGTTCTCACCTAAATTCATATCTAAATTCCATGTAAACCAGTCCATCGAGCTTCCGGCTTTCTTCCAGAACCCGCAAAGCTCGGCTGAGGTGAAACTACACACCCTTGATGTGCGTAGGGCGGTCCTCTACTATGTAAATAAGACCAGACCGCTAAGAAAAACAGATCAACTGTTTGTCTCCGTAGCTACAGGCAGAGAGGGGGATTGCGTCTCTAAAGGCGCGATCTCGAAGTGGATTATCAACTGTATACAGCTGTGTTACTCTCTTTCTGGAAAAACTCTGCCTTTTACGCCAAGGGCCCATTCTACTAGAGGCATTGGTGCCACTCTGGCTTTCATTGCAAATGTTCCCCTCGACACCATTTGCAAAGCAGCTACTTGGAGCTCTATTCACACTTTTACTCAGCATTACTGCATTGACACTCATTCCAAGACAGATACACAAGTGGGACAAGCGGTTCTAAGACACCTGTTTGCTCATGACCCTTCTCACATCCCACCTCCTTCTTCGGGTACTGCTCGCTAATCTATGCACAGCATGTGATCTAAGCAGATTCCACAAGCCTCAGAAGGGATACATTACTCACCGTAATCGTATTTCTGATGCTTGTATCTGCTTAGATTCACATGCGACCCACCCTTCCTCCCCTCCGAGAGAAGGCGCATGATTGCTTGTAGTCTTACCTTTCTGTCTATCTGCTTGGATTATCTGTACTCACGCTACTCCTCATGCTTCCTCATGTCAGAAAAAATACAATCTGAGGATCCCAGACGCGTGAGGGATCTTGGGTACAGTGGACGTCACACTAGGGATAGTATTACTGGCACGCCTGTGTCGACGCCCATTTTCGAGTTTCGAAAAACAAACTGTAATACTCCGCAGCTTCCACTAGATGTCGGCCTATGCACAGCATGTGAATCTAAGCAGATACAAGCATCAGAAATACGATTACGGTGAGTAATGTATCCCATATATATAAAATCTTCCTCTATTAGATGGAAAAACAGGGTTTATGTAGTTCACATTAGATGTAGCAAAAACAAAAGAGGTGATGGCTAGAAGGTTTAGAATGAATCTTAACCTCTGGCATTGCTCTGAGCAACACTCCAGACCATCGTTCTTCACCTGCCAATCCATTACAGAAGGGGAAAGACCATATGCAAATAAGGCTTGGTCCCACCCCAAAAGGGGCAGTCCAGCCCGAACTGCCAGGTCACATCCCTTCTGCACGAGACCACAAGCATCCTCAGACATGTTTCAGCTTTAGATGTGCCACAGAAGGATAAGCTGATTTGTCAAGGACCACACACTTTAGTTAAAAGATGAATCTAGGATTTGAGTCTAGTCCACCACTTACGGACTTGACCTCATATTATACTTGCGAGATAGGAACATTCCTCTCACTGATCCGACAACACTGCGCATTGCAAAGGTTAGATTTCCAGTAGGAGTTCCAAGCTTTATAGCTTTATTCCCTGCGCCCCCACTGAGAAGGCTGTGCACAACAGAAATCTGTAGGTCTCTCTCTCTCTCCGGAGAAAGTCTAAAAAAAAGGAAGTATCTGGGCCAATCCTGGAGGTTAGGGAAGTCTGTATCGAGCTGTTCAGATTATATCAAGATGTGCATTAACCCACTTGTCTATCTTACCAGATCAGATCAATAGATGACACTGAGCATTTAATTTTAAAAAAAAGAAGACAATCTTAGGTTTTAAAAGCCGCTGTAAAATTATAGCGATCTAGCTGCACGTTTCACATAAATTACCTCAGCTGGCACGTTAACCCACCAAGCCAACATTCCAAAAGAAATTTGTAGCGAGAAAAGGTGAGAATGATTCTTCAACTATTTTATAAAGCCACCTCCAATAACAGAGTGGTCTGTTGACATTTTAAAGACTTTGCCAATATTGCCCAAGAAAATGTATTTTATAGGAGCAAGACAGTTTGAAAGCTGTAAAAGGTACATCTAGCATTAAGCTAACTATTCCCAAACCCTACCAACCTTTTAGAGGCACAGGCCAGTCATAAAATCCTGCCAGATAATATTTTCCACCAGATTTGTATTCATTTTGAGAGATGAGATAAGAGGCTGAGCAGGGTACACTGACTTGCGACTGACTCTGCCGGTTCCTCCAGGCCTATTACAGAAACTTGCCTGCTATTAAATCTCCCCATTTTATCTTTGTTGTTGTACTTGGTAAACATATCATACTGCAGTATTATAGACATCTTGCTCCCTGACACAGCAGTGAAGTTTAATATCTCAAAACGGAATGCATATCTACAAGAAGCATGCTTAAAGGTTGATGTGGGCCTGGAAGTCACGAATGGTGCAGCTCTCACTAAAAATTGGTTAGCTTGATAGGTCAACAGAGAAGAGACTACATTCCAAGAAACATTAAGCATTCAGAAGTGGTCCCATAAAATGTCTGACACCTCCCATCCAGCCCTGGCTGTTCCTTCAACAGTGGTTTGCATTCTGGGACTTGTAGTTCAGCTGTTCCCAAATCTGTGTACTGCAAATCGAACGCAGATTGACACTGGCTAAAAAGCAAACAGTGACCACTAGTCAGCTTCTTCTCAACGACTGCCTCCATATAATATATGGTGGCTGTGAAGCAGAGACGCATATTCCGTCGTACCATTAAGGTCAGTTATACGTAGTACATCCTGTTCTGATTGTATCTTTGCATTCTGGAATTCATAGTTTTTCTTCTCATTTATGATTGAAGAGCTGTAAGTGACAGAATGCAAAAAAGGAGGCATGCCCGGTGCTCAATTTGTCCATGACACTGCAACAAGAAGGTGTCTCAAGTCTGCTGTGAGTTGGTTGAAGGCTACTTGTTTCATTTTTGAAGACAAGTATCCAGCATATAGTTTTGTAACAGTGTAAATAAAAGGTGTGGTTTTTACATAAAGTATGTTTTTGCGCTTTCCAAAAAGCAGCCAGGCCTCTAAATATTTTATACATATACAATTGACCTATTTGTTCGCATATAGCTTGCGAGACCTGTTGTACGCACTTGCCATTGAAAGGCATTTGTGCCATAAAAATGAACAGCCCCAGCATTAGCACTTTGCATGCAGAGTTGGTACTTTGCATGTGAAAGGCTCACTGGAGGTGTTCTTGCCCCTAGGACCAATTTGCATGAATTGCTGCCTGCTGGCCAGCCCTTTTCTGACAAAAGAGCTGTAAACCACAGCTCCAAGGAACACTGTAGGAAGCCCATTCAGTGACTGACACACACCTTCAAATGCCACAGGCCGCTCATGCTGCACCTTCCCTGACTTCTGAGTCTTGAAACTCAAACTGCGTCTGTCCCAGGAGACACATACAATCCGGATGTACTGCATCTAAACTGGATAACCGAACAGACCTCAAATATGGTCAGTCCGGTCGACATCTGGGCCAGAAAAACATTCGGAAAAACACTCAGGTCACGATTCTCAACTGGTGTTAAGTAGTGAAAAGGTTGTTAAAAGCGTTAACAACCTTTTCGGTACTTAAGACCTATTCTGCAGGTGGCCCATTCTTCCGAAGTCCGTAGGAATGCGCCACTTTTGGAATACATGTGGCGGTTGATACGATGGGTTTGAAACCAACCTAGCAACCGCCTCATTCGTTACCTGCCTCTTTAGATGCGCCAAAGTGGCGCACATATACGGTACCATTTTGGTGCTGTTATTCCGGAAGAGTGCCACAAGAAGCCTTATTGCAGTGCAGGGTGTAGATGAAAACTTCCCTATGCACCAAAGTAAGCAGCTCCAACGTTGTATCTTGCAATGTTGAAGCTGCTTACTTTGGTGTATATGAAAATGTTCATACACACCCGTGTTCTCGGCAGAAGTTTTGTAAAATAACGAATATGTCATTATTTTACAGAAATGCTGCAGAGATTTCGGGATTGCGCCCGTTAAGCCAAGAACAGGCGCAATGCTGAAGGTGCACTGGCGTGCACTACGAGGACGGCCAGGCCCACTTGAGAGTACTGATGGAGCCTGGGCGTCCAGATTTGGCACAGTGAATCGTGCTCTTTAGCACTTTCACTGCACCAAGTCAAGAATCAGGGCCTCGGGTCCTTGAACTCCCTGTGGCCCAGACTGTGTAACTCTGAGTATTATATATCGGGGGGGAGGAGGGGCTGAGGGTTTGGGGCGCGGGGAGCCAGGAAAACATTCAGGACCCTGGAGCCTGCGAGCCCAGACAGTGTAACACAGATTTGTATTTCACGCATGGGTGCAACACCATCAGCTAATCGGGGTCCAGCCTCCCACCCCTGAAATTCTGGTCCCTTCCTATTAAGTCTGCTGACAGTCAGAGCAGTCATGAGCAGGGCGAAAAGGAGACAAGTCCGAATCTGCTTAATTACTTTGCTTTTCGTTCCCAGCTTTGATCCTCTGAGGCGTGAATTGTCTGCCAACAGGCACCACAATGGGGCATTTCCAACTGAAATACCCTCCCTTTCAACTCCAATTAACTAGCAGTTCTGTGTCTGCTTCCAAGATGAAGGGCCTGATTTACCAGAGCATACGCTTTGTAAATTGCGCCTGCTGTGTGTAAAACAGATAAACTCAATTTTAAAGATTAGTTTATACCCGTGATGTTCACTGGCTGGACATACAAAAAAGGGTTTGCTTTTATGTGGATATCAAATGTTCCTAACATCATGTATTACAGCTAGCTGGACGCTGATAACATACACCACGGGGCCTTTTTACCCATTATTTTTGAGTGGGGGGAGGGAGGGTGTGTTTATAATGACCAAGCATAAAATGCATGTGTAAAATGTATGCGTACGTTTTACACATGCTTTTTTCGCTACACCATATTTTCATTTATTTGTATGACAGAGAAGAGTCAGAACAAAATTGCCTTTTCCACAACATCCATCCCCTCCCGTCATACCAAGGCACGTGCCTTTATTCCAGCATGATATTTTCATGCTAGCACACATGCTTTGGATTCTTATGGAATCTGACCCTTTTTCACACCAGCTAAAAGCAGGCGGATTCCAAAGGAATCCATTGCAAAAACTGCCTGCCCTGTATGACTGGAAAGTTGCATTTCCTCAATTTCCACTACAAAGTGAACACACTAAGGCGTACAGGCGTTTATGCCTGCCTTTACACCTTTGCTTTACACTTCATAGTGCAAATGACTAAAATGGCATGCAAGGGACCTGTTTGCACATAAGGGAAAACGTGACAGGTCCCCTCCAAGCAATTTATATTTTTAAGTAAAAGGACCCCCTATAGTTTAAAGTGCTGAAAGCACACTGCTGATAATTCCGTTGGGAAAACGGGAATGGGGCACCATACAAGTAATTTTGCCCTGCCCAGGCAAAGTCTCTGATGGTATCCCCTCGCCTGCGATGTAACTCGTTAGTGCCAAGTGCCTCCCAAAGGTGCGGTTTCGTTGCGCCCCTGATATCACAAGCTAGATAAACATTCAGAGCTCTGCATTGCGCTGGCTCAGATTTTCTAACATCAAATCCTTTACCCTAGGCCAGGAGAACATTAAAACGTCCCTTCTTTTCTGCACCTCAAGCACAGCAACAGCGGTTGTCCCGGTGTGAACTCTTGAAGTGCCATTCACTTCCGTTTGCCTGACACAGAGATGCAGAACTCTGAACATGCCAAGGCCTCACTGTTGAGATGATTGTGGCACCCAGCCTCTCTCCTTACTCCACCTGCATCCATCTTGGCAGAACCAGCTCACAGCTACATCCCCCGGCCCTAGGGGGCCTCCTACAGAAGACTTCGATCCTCAGGGAACGTTTACTAAAGATGCTCTTGGCTGGCCCCGCCACTTCTCTGCCTTGCCGAGGGCGGGCCTGCGTGGGCTTCTTTCGCCCCCCTACCCGCTATTGATTCTTCACACACCAGGAGGATGACCGCACAGCTGGCCCAATCGCTTGTTTCTGGTGATTATTTTGCTCTCCTCAAAGGGGTCTGAAGAGGCTAAAAAGCAGCATGCAGAGCTTTTCAAGTCTATAAATAGGTCACCCAAATAAAACCAAATCCTGAGTTACAGCCTGCTGAAAGGCTGAGACTCTTTGGGCCTGATTCACAGAACGTTTTCCAATGGGATTGCGCCACTACAAAATGCTTCTGTGGATTGGGGCCTTTCTCTATTGTCTCTGTTATGAATTTTATGTGTCTGTATTTAAAGGTATTGTGGCCATCAACTTCCGGGGCTCCGGTGGTCCAGGGATGAATATCGGTTTCTAAACCATCAATCAGCCCCACACCTCTAGCGCACCAGAATGGATCCGAACAGATTGGAAGCACAAGCAAATTATCAACCTCCTTGTCCAATTGTGGTAATGTGGACAGAACGGCAGGCTTATCTCTGCAAGGTCATGGATCATTGGTTAGTTGCAACATAGCAAAAATACAAATATTACCCAATGATAAAAGGGACTGTCCAGTCAAGGTTGTATTCAAATATTTTCATTTTTCTTATCACAACAGACAGTTCTAGTACACTACAAAATACAGCCCACACTGTAAAAGAATTCAGAGGACACACACTTTCAAGAAGGAAAAGGGATGCACTGTGGATACTGACAGGAGGGTAGTTGGGAAAGTAATTAATCGCAATAGTTCAAGGATACTTGGTTTCAACACAAAGGGAGCAATGGGTCATAAATTGTCACTAGGGGCCTTCGCGGAATGACCAGGGGGACAGAACCACAATGTACCTTGTGTTTGTAGAAGTTCTTGGTGCTTGACAAAGTTCAAGACGGGAGACAGCTGCGTGTATCAGGCGGCATGCAGTTTGGTGAGCGAGACTGGATGGACGTCAGTAGGCTGCCCTAACCAGCGGCTCTGGTCACAAATCATTGTCTCAGTGCTGGCTGGCCGGTCTGAAGCAACGGTTGAAGCGACTTGGTTCTCATTAGTGACTGTAGTGTGACAATAGCCAGCGGTGTAGTCGGTTGCAGTTCAGGGGCTAGACTGGCTCGAAAATGTCCATTAAGGTAGACACTGGTTGATGCTTGTCGATGCATTCCTCCTAGCTTTTTCACTGGGCCTGTGTCATCCTTAAAAGGGGACGGGTCAAATCTGAGGAGAATGCTGCAGGCAACGGCCTTGTCCTTGGTTTGGTTCAGAGACACATCCCATTGCTTTAATAATATCCTCCACTGTAATCGCAGTGCTTAACACCTACTTTGCCTGCTCTCCAAGCTGGGTTAGGGAAGCTTCCTATACAAAACTACGCAAGTTGTTTAGTGGGCCCCTAGCCATTTCCGCATTCAAGTTCTCGTAGAATCCCTGGAATTCTGCCAGAATATCACTTAGGTCTGTCACCAGCACCCCATTTGAACAGCGCATAGCCGGTATGGCCATCTGACCTTTGGCATTACTCAGAATTCTCGCCAAATATCGGTCCGGCCTGCTTTCTTCCCCATGTCTGTAGGCTAATTGTGGCATGGCTGAGAATGGTACCTCCCTATCCGCTTCTGTATTGAATTCACTCAGAACCTCACGAACTTCAGCTAGGGATTCAGTGCCGCCCGGCTCACCTCTGCGACTTTTCAAATTCACGAGGGTGCATTCCAGCCCATCTAATCTATTTTGGATACTTTTCAACACTCCAAACTCGTTCAAAATACACTGTCCCCTCAGAGAGTTTCCGCGTACTGCACGGAACCCGCATTGAGCTATTTCATGCACTTCACTGCGATAAACCACATCCAGTGAGGCCTGACTAATGACACATAATGAACGTCCACACCAATGGGGAGTGATCTGACAATGTCCGTGGTAGCATTTTACAGGATACACTGCCCCCTATGAGCTCTGATCTGGCTAGGACATAGTCAATGCGTGAACTTGAGTCATGCACTGAGTAAAAGAAATTGCCCCTCTCACCCGGATGCAAAGCTCTCCACACATCAATCAGCCCCAAATCCGACATACCCCCTTGAATAGCCCTAGTGACCGGGGAGTCAGGCCGGGCCCCCACAGAAGATTTGTCCAGCCCTGCTTGCAATACCTCATTCAAATCCCCAGCCACAATTAAGTGTTTATGCAAATACTTAATGCATTTGATCCACAGGGTTGTGTAGAAACCAGAATCCCCTACATTAGGCACATAAACATTCAGTAGTGTAACCGGGCAGCCTGCAATTTCCCCATTGAAAATGACGTACCTCCCCTCTGGGTCCTATCTTGTTCAGAGAGCCTAAACCCCAAAGATTTGTGAGCAATTATGGACACTCCACGCGAATATGAAGAAAAAGGTGTGTGAAATCTATTATCCCCCCACGATTTCGCCAGTCCCACGTTCTGCCTGCCCAGCAGGGGAGTCTCCTGAAGAAACAATATTGTAGCCCCATGCTGCTCGCTATAAGCCACCACCTTGCGCATTTTGGCCCAATTATTAAGGCCCCTAACATTCCAGTTTCGGAGGGTACAGCTATCAAGGCCTGTACCTTGCCCATTATTCCTGCTGACTTCAATGCCTCCCACCGGGCCTGCCTCTCTAATACGCAACCCAGCTGTGCACACAACCATTGCAGCGCCAAATACATGAACCTTTTTTTTTCAAAAACCCCAACCAACCCACCCTTCTGCACCCCCCTCCCTCCCAACCCCAAACTGCCTTAAATGCAGGAAACGCCTCCCACCCCCACTGCCAACCCCCAACTGACAGTGACCCCTGCCCTCCTTTCCCCAACTTTATCAACAACCATTTTGAACTAGGGTGCCTACCTCGGGGCGTCGGACACAGCAGCCTCCTACAATCCACCCACATCAGCTCCCCTTTTCGGAGGGAAGCAGGCCCTTCACACAAGGATATGAAGCGATTGATCCTATTTGTTACATTATTGCATCACACCCCGCTGCAGGGCCAAACATTCCCAATGCACCCTCTGTTGCCAGAGAGCAGCCCATCCCTCACACGAAATATAAGTTCCCAGGAATTGGGCAACCACAGTCAAGCACCCAGGTCCCTCAATGTTTAGGCACGGACTCCACAAAGGCTGCCACCTCGGCTGGGTCTGTAAAAAATGATATCTTGTTATCGTGCACAACCCTCAACCTAGAGGCATACAACATTGCATACTGTATTTGTCTTTCCCTTAAGAGTTTCTTCACTGCCAAAAAGGACAAACATGCTCTTTGCACTGTCGGTGTAAAGTCCTTAAAAAAGGATACCCTTGCCCCGTCATACTGAACATCACCCAGTTCCCGTGCTCTTCTCAGGATGACGTCTCTGCCACGGTAGTTCAGAAGTTTGACAATGATCGGGCGAGGATTCTGCCCCGGCTTCGGGGTCTGTCCCGCGATTCTATGTGCCCTCTCCACTAGAAACTGGAATGATAATTCCGGGTCATGAAGCACCTCTTTAAAAAAGGTTTTCATAAACTGCTCCAAATTGCGAGACGTAAAGGACTCTGGGAAAACCCCCTGTAACTCAGACATTGTTACGTGTAGATCTGGCTTCCAAATCTTCATTATTGTCTCGGATTTCCTTGACCTCCTTCTGCAGATTCTGGATTGCAGCTGTGACCTCGCCACTCGTGTCTTCAAGTACTCCAACCATGTGTTCCGCCTCCCTGAGCGGCCACTTTCGTTTTCTGTTCTTTCCTGCATTCTGTCCATCTTATACTACATGCCGTCAAGTTTGGTGTTAACGGCAGCCAAGCCAGCCTTCATTTCGGCCAACACCAGACTCAATTTGGAGGGGCGCTTCGGTTCGGACTATTTCAGGCCTTTCTGCAGGCCAGAGTTTGTTTAGCCTGCATTCTGACTATCTTGTGCGAGGTCGACGTGCCTTTATGTAGCGCCAGACCTTCCTTCTGGGTAAACTGCAGGCATCCCTATTCTTGCCTCCCTTTGCCATTCAGCTGCGGCCGCCCACCACACCCTTCCGCTCCAGGAGCTCCTCAGGGTCTCGCCAAAGTCACTGCAGCCCCTGATTGTATTATTCCCTTCAGCAAACACACCACTCCCGGGACTTAACCTGTGCCTCCACGGCCAGTGCTACTGCACTAATTCCTGCTGAAATCTTCCCCACAGTAACACTCTAGGAGCCCCTCCTGGTCATGAGCTGCCCACCTCGCCTCTGGGATCCTCCAATTCTCTTAGTCCACTAGGGGGGGCTGCCCAGCCAAATATCTGTCGCTTCTCCAGTGGCGTGCCCATGTCCTCTTATTTCCCCCCTTGAAAGGGCAGTGTCATGGGACCACTTATCTGATGTGCGTCCATCTCCGTCTCAGGCCGCTCCACTCCGCACATCAGACCTGCTCTGGTCCAGCTCTGGTCCACAGCGTCTCCTACTCCAAGGAGCAGCAAAGAAACTCCTCCTTATAGGCTGCAACCACACGTCCCACCCCCAGGATTGCAGCGAGTCCCCCCAAACTCCGGAGTGCCCGGAGCCCAGCACAACAAAGTATCCATGCCTGGTCTGGTGTACAAGCGTGCACACCCAGACTGTGCCGCTCACCCTCCTTTGTTACGCCTGGCCCAACCTTGCAGGCTCTCCCACCTCCAGGAGCCGGCTCAGTCTCTCCATCTACTTCCCGGAGTACTCAGGCCTCCCCGCCCAGCCACTGGCTCCTCGCTCCCTTCTAGTGATCGGAGACGAGCTGCTTTCCACGTAGGAAGCCGGCCAGGTCCAGCTGCGGTCACGCCTTCCCCAATCCGCACCGTTTTGCCTCGCTGTTGGGGGAGATTGGGTCACCAGCCTTCCGTGGTGCTCCTCAGCGGGTTTCAGACTAATTAGCCCGATGTAGATCTGCACGGGCCTCCTCCTCCGCCGCTTTCATTGCAGAGCTCAACTGCCGGTGGCCATCTTGTTTACCGGCACTCGAGCGCCCCCTCCATTTGTTTTGTTTTATTACTGATTGCAAATCTCATGCAAGCATAAACCAGATGGTTTTGCTGGCAGAGCAGGAATAAGGAGGAGGACACTTATTTCGGCTTCTTTCCCCCACTCTGCCCGAACAAGTATCAAGACTGTTATAAGCCTTTTTTGCCTCGTTTTGACACTGATTTCAGCACACCTCAGCATTTAAATGTAGCCCCGGTGAGTAAATGAATGTTATTTTGTAAATAAATTACCTATGAGAAGGGGGATGACAGCAAATCATGCCTGGCTACTTTGGATGAAATCCAAAAGCATTTTGAGAACATAAGAATGACCACATATTTGTATTTTTGACAAATAGACCTGTGATCGTGATTTTGGCTAAAACTCTTCTGTAAAGGAATGCACACTGGGCTTAGTGCTCATTTCATTTATCACAACACTCACCCTAATAGTGAAATGTCTGCACACCATGAGACATATGTACTCATTTGGACAGCCTTTTGTTAGGGTGTTTGGATTGGGCTGTCCTGCTTGAACAGCGAATTCACAATTTGTAAATAGATTGTCCTAGCGATGGAGGACAGCGGGCTGGAAGATTTGTCAGGACCAAAAGTCATTTTGCATATGTTTTGATAGGTTCATAACAAACCTAACATCACTGGTGGTTGCGTCTGTGGCTGAGTCTTTTGTGTTGGCTGGCCCTGAAGCTTTGGGGCGAGGGCAGCCTCAACTCAGCATCATCTGAGTTTTCCCTCAACCTCTCCATTTTCGATCCTTTGGCAACCAGAAATCAACCAAACCTGCATTCATTTCACTCACGTTCTATTCCATTCCATTCAGCAGAGGATAGGAAACCACAACATTCAGAATAAGCCTGAACGAGATAGACAGTTGATGTCAAGAGCACTTGGAAATTCGCCAGGGACCTCCTTTCACACAACATGTTTGGGGTGCAGAAGGTGTAGAACCTGCCATGATCTTGTACCTCTGTACCCAACCTTTCTTTCTGTTGTGAGCACAGTGCTTAGATTTAGCGGGCAGCGCGACCTCACTGCGTTGCAAGAGTTCTTTAGTGGAGACAGCCCTTTGGCATGTAGTTGTGGCCCGTTCTAGGTTTCTCCTGCCTGAGGGCGGGAGACCAGCCCTATTATCGTGAAACGACAGTCTTGCCTCACTGCTGGCACGCAGAAGCTCCTCCCAAATTATGATGCAGGCTCTCTAGCTCTCTAGTGGTCTGTTTATTGCACTGTTGATGGGACGTGCAGGAGATAATATGCTAAAGTCACAGCCCTTGAGTTTCACAGGAGGTCCTCAATGTCTATGATGGTGGTACTTGGGTTCTAGCATGAGGATTTCTGGTTCACTGTTCTCAGTCACTTGCTCGGGTGCTGCATTGATTGTTTCTGTACTGGAGTCATCGCAGGGGACAGAGCCATAGGGGATCTTAAGCCCCTAGGACACCCTAGCCCAAGCAATAGGAACCACCAAAAACCTTCTGACAAAGCACGTACCACCGTCCAGGCACTCACAGGGATCAGTTGCATTGGTCCCTATTGCCCAAACGCACTCAATTTGCTCTCCCGCCCCACCCTCCCAATCAGCCCAGTCCACCCTGCGGTAGACCGAATGGGGATCAGCCTACTCAGGCCTATCTCCTCCCATCTGGCCTCCTCCTCTTGGCCCACTCTGCCTGCCACTCCATTCACCTCCTTCATCTCTATCCTTGACACACCTGGTCTACCATTGCCTGCCACTGCCCCGCTCTACTGCCCTGGGGCATTCGCATGCATCAATTCTGGTGGTGGAGATGTGCGGGTTCAAGTATGGGCGTGTGGCACCAGACCTTGTGGTGACTGTGTGTGTGTGTGGGTGGAAAGCCTTTGTGCTGCACTTGGTGTATTTGATGGTTGCCCACCTTTCTAACTTACTTCCACACTTCCTTCTCCCTCCCTACAGCAGTCCTGCCCCCTCCTGGACCACTACCCCTGCTCCCACTCCTGCTCTTGGTCAGTAGCCCTGCTTGCTCGCTGCTTTATGCCACCTTGATGAATGGCAGGTCGAATGGTTTGGAAGATGCAGTTTCTCACTGTGGTCATGCCCTGTGGTCTTTTGCTTTGGGCTGGATGGGTGATGGTTTTCTGTCTTCCACCATGTAGTTTGTGTTCTTTCTGCCTATGTCTCCTCCATCTTGACCTCTGCCAGGGATGTTGGCCAAGCTGTGGGGCCACTGCTATTTGTTCTGGATACCACGGATAACCACAGTTGTGGCCTATGTTCTGCTCCTTTCTTCTTCTCCCCTTATAGTCCTGGCATCTTCTGACCTCCTTCTCCCTGCTCTCTTTGTCCCCCATGGGAGGCCTTTTTCATCCAAGCTCACTATCTCTTGGCCACTTGATCCACAGTCCTCTCCCTATTTTGGCTGCCCTGCCTTCCTTCCCTTTTTCTGACTATCTTCCTCTGTTTTCTCTTCTCTCCTATGTCCCCCTTTCTTCCTGTTCATTAAATATATCTCCGGACTTTCCCTGCTACTTCTTCCTGAAACCATCTACTTCCAGGTTGCACCCGACTATTCGTCCTCTTTGCTCAGTGACATTTGCTCGGCCCCCTTCAAACACGTTTCCTCGGCACCACGGGGAGTTACAGGGCTACCTTAGGGGGGTGGGAGGGGTGCATCTAGGGTTAGTCGAGGGAATCCAGGGAGAGCCCTGCCTTAGGAGCACTTTTTGGAGACTACCAGGGCTGTACTCCGGCAAGCCCCAGACCACTTAAAGTCCTGGCAGTCCCCCTGCACAAGGGGAGGTCAGAGCGGGGGTCTAACGTAGTAGGAGCCAGGCCACGCGTCTAGTCCAACATGGAAGGTGCTGAGCGTGAGCCAGGTGCATGTCCTGCTGGAAATAGTAGGTCAAAAAGGTGAGCAGCCGCCCAGCGGCTCGGTGCCCATCGGGACTTGTGCCTGCTCAATGCAGTTGATTTAAAAAGCAGGAAAACCCTAGACAGAGTCGGGGCACGTATTGGCCCTTAAAAAGGAAATGCTCATTAAATGCTCACGAGCATGAGTCCCGACTTTTGATATTCGCTAGTACGTCTGAAAATATTTATTTTATTGTGTACTTACTAAATCTTTGACACTTGCACAGTAAAAATAGCACGATTCCCCCACAAACAGTTGTAAACACTTAAATTCGTAAATTAACGCATGCAATTCGTTTTAAGGTGTCGGAAGGAGCACGCAGCTACATTTTGTGATGCACAGGTGTTGCAGAAAGGGCTCTCCCAGAATTCTAACATATACATACATGCTGCACAGGCTGCCCGCCCGGCCATCTGAATATGTGTGTGCCAGCCCCACTGCAATGCACCCACTAGTTTAAGAGAGGTACACGTTCACACTTCAGCCGCGCAACAGTAATCCCCAGGTTGGCTGCAGAATTGTAAAGCAAGACCCGTTCGTGTTTCCCTAAAGAAGCATTAACGGCCGAGCTTAGCGAGGGAGGCCAAAACAGTGAGCGCAGGCTCGGGAGGCGAGAACATGTATACAATAATGCGTTCAAATCGTGCATGTTACAGTGCACTTTCTGTATAAAAAAAGATACGTGTGTGAAAAGCCACACATGTTGCAATCGGTTTTGTACGGCAACACAAGAAAATCCAGTAGATGCGAAGACACCAAAATTGCGCAGGGGCATTTCCCGGCATACTTCCGTGGTGAATTTGCCCACGATATATAAATTAATGGATTGATTGGGGCATTCGTAAGGCGCTCCATATGAACTGAACCGACTCTAGGCGCAGATGGCACACAGTGCAACACGTTTAAACAATCATAAGCTGATGCACAGACCAGTTCAAAAACAGATATCTAGCGATTCCTATAATTATTTAAACGAGTACGTTTTTACCACTTTGCGTAACTTCCAATTTCCTAATCGCCAATGGGAGATATATGCCAGCGCAACCATACATGCCCATGCTGGATGCACCAAATATGGCAGTATGCCCACGCAAGCACCTACTCCTGTTGGCTTTACCAGTGAAAAATACCTACCATGACTCTGTAAGACAACATGACCAGACTCACTTCCTCAATGTACCCCACTATGGCCAGGTTAACGCACATCATCATTTTAACCTTCAGTCCTATAAAAAAAAAAATGCTGTGACACAGTAAGAAAATATGCCACAATATAGGTCTGTATGGCTACACCAGAAGGCTCGCCGTCTTTACTTTATCATTCATGGCAGTAAAAAAAATGCGGTGGCGCCAATATGGCACAGGCCCACCCCCCAGTCATAAGCCTTCAGACGGTTCAATCTCCTTCCCATTCACACGTGCACCCATACAATCTATGCTCTCTCAACAGCTTAAGCACCGTAGACACTCATCCACACACACACCCAAATAACACATACTGGCCCCGATCCATGGAATATTTGCCCGCTTAAAAGTGACTTTGCACTGCCGACACAAACCCTGATTCATGGACCCATGCAAAGTCTATTTTGGCAGTGCAGAGTCAGCGCATAGTCATTTTTGCAGTACAAAATGACTTTGTCCAGATTTTGCACAGCAAGAATACACTTTGCACGGTTACATGAATCAGGGTTTGTGTAGGGAGTGCAAAGTCACTTTGAACCAGGCAAATATTCCATGAATCGGACCCACTGTATCTCATTTACAAACCCACCTACAGACACACACCCTGAAATGTCCGCATGCACATATACAGACATGCATGCTTTTTTCTTAGCAGCAGCCTCGGGCCGGCCTCTGGACACATCAGCATCATGCCACCTCCCGTGATGGAGGTCCAGCTCCCACACAGCACGATAACAGGAATCCTCTACTTGCGCGGTGTTGCCGGAGCACATTCATCGCAAGACCCCAGGCCCTCCAAATATGCCGCGAGGTGCAGGAGGGCCCTCTAAAACATTTGGCCCTGCAGCACCTCAGCTCAGCTAGCATCACCAAAGGGCCATGCAAGGCTGGTGAAGCACAATGCCAACAGCCTTGCAGGGCCCATGGAGCATGTGTTCTGGGGTTACTGTACTGTGAAAGGTAAACCACATTTTCCTGCACAGCCAATGCCAGCCCAGGAGTGCTCCCTCAGCTGCTCGCTGCAGCTGAGGGAGCACGTTTGTGTTTTCGCTGGGCTGAATTGGCTTCTGGATAATGGGTGAAGGGTTGGCACTGTGTCACCCATTATGGACATGCAAAGTATCTGTTCAGTGTGAGAAAGTCAGGGACTTAACCCTGTCAGGGGCGGGGGGTGAGGTGGAGATGGGACCCCTCTCAACCTGGGGCAGGAGGCCTACCAGGGTGTTTTCCAAAGCCAGACCTGCCCCAGAGACAGCGTCAGAGATTTGGGAGGGCGAAAGTCTCTGTCCTCTTCACATGAACTTGGTTTAAAAGTGCATAGTACCACTTGCAATCTCCCAATACTTTACATCTATCATGCTGGAGAGTGTACTCTCTCTTCTTTTTCAGGACTTTTCCATCCAGAAACCCTTGTGGTGAAGAGCAGTATAGGCAACCAAACGGCGAGAGGGGCGGTGGAGAGCAAACAGCGAGCGGAACGTTGCTCGCAGAGGAATGGTCATCAGAACATTTGGTGCAGACCAAACATGAGCTTTGAAATGTACTTTCCTCGTAGTGGGCCACCACCGTGAGACACCGGCAGACCTGCATTACCAGAAGTGGTGGGGCTTAAAGGGTACTTAATGCTTTTCATCCTCGGTAACCTTGAGCGGGGGTCAGGGGCAGAAAGGCCGTGGTGGGCACAGGGAACAAGCTGAACTTGAGGACCAATGGGAGGGTGAGGAACAGAATAAAAGGACAAGGAAGGGGAGCGTGGCTTGTAGTTTTGGTGAGGTCAAGGGAGGAGAAGATGTACCAAGAGACCCGGTAGGGGAAGGATGGTGCACCGAATCGCGAAGGAGAATTACAGAGAGTGTGTACGAGGTAAGGTATTGCAGCATGTATGGTGAGTGAAGAGGGTGACTGAAGTTAAATGGAAGAGTAGGGGAGCGTAATTGAGAGTGAGTGAGGAAGGTGAAAAGAAAAGTGAAAGGAGGATGACTGTGAGAGAAGGAGTGGTGGAGTGTAGTGGACTTTAATGGGAGGAGAATTTAGTGGAGGGACGTGGGAGAAGAGGGTTGTGGAGAGTCATCGGAGGAGAGTATAGTGGAGAGTTGTGGGAGGAGAGTGGCAAATAGTATGCTGGAGAGCAGTGAAAGTAGAGGGAAGTGATAGTAGCAGAGTGGAGAGTAGTGCAGAGTAGAGGGGAGGGAGAGCAGTAGAAAGCGGAATGGAGTGCATTAGAGGGAGGCAAGAGTAGCAGTAGCTGAAGAACATCAGAGGTACAATGAGAGGAAGAGAGAGAGGGAGAGAACGAGGAGAATGGGATGAAGAGAAGGAAGGAGGGTAGGAGGAAGAGACAGGAAGAAAAGAACATTAGGGTGAAGAGTACAAGAGCATGGGGGAAAAGACCAGGTGGCCTGGGTGTGTGAAAGGCACCACTCCCTGAGACCATTCTTCTTGTGGGATCCTAGGTTAGGATTCACATAGAAGACATCAGAGGGGGAAAGAGAGATACAGCGGTTGCGTTTAGGCCCTCACCACTAGGCAGCCAGATCTTAGACAGTAGGAGTTACCAATCTCTAGTGACCACCTTGGGTTTTAGGGAACTCTGAGGTAGGGCGGAAGGAGACCCAGGGAAGATGAGAGAGGGAGGAGCGGCTTTAGCAGAACTTTGGGCTGTGTTTGTGCTGGTAGAGAGACTCCCAGTACCCCCTTTGTTTTTCAGAACTTTATCATAGCTTATATTGGTAAAGAAGTAGGATATAGAAGGAAAAACACTTTGCAGCTTCCATAATACTATCTTTAAAGAGAAAGGTTTGCACAAGCACTAGAAGGAGCTATTATTCAAAATATAATCGATCAGATGTTATTGCCTTCATGGAATTATAATTTTTAATCCTGAGATTGATTTTAAGGTGTTTGCCTAGGCACGGATGCTGTTTCTCAACAAAAAAAACTACAAAACAGGATGGCCGCCACAGTCAAGAGAGAAGGGAACTACACATAGTCCATTCTTCCTTAGAACAGAGGCCATTGCTTTGGCGGGGAAGCACCAAAACACCAAGTGTTTCAGGCACAAGTGAAGGATGAGACAGATGCAGGTAAGTGGCTCAAGGGTTGGGATGGGGAGCAGAGTGGGTGGGGAGAGATGGAATTTGAGGGGTGGGGGAAGGGCCCACAGACTCACTTACCCGTTGCATTCAGCGGTCCCCGATTGTCTGGGAAGTCCATTGCCCCACACCCCCTCTCTGTGGTGCTAATTTATGTTATGTTGATTGATATCACTAAATTGTACATCTGCCATAGGCAGTGCGTTCATCAGTCCATTTAGCCGCTGGAAGGTGCTTCTGCAACCACAGACATGTTCACACTTTGTGGAACAGCTGTGAGTGATGGCAATAGGAGGCAGAAAAAGCTGCCTGCGCCGACATGGCACAGGCATGCTAGAAAATAGGTGGGGCCTGACACCTATTTTTCTTTTACAAATTAAGCAATGGTTAGTTGTATCCTTTATAGCAGTGAGGTGCCCTTAGGCCTGGCCCCTTTTAAGTTGCAATCACTACCCCCAGTGCCCTGTGTGGCAGCCTGCATGTAATTCTGACCTATGTCTATTTCAGTGCATGGCAGCCTGTGGCCTTTTTACTGAAAACAATGTGTTTCACTCGATTCCCTGGGAACGCCATGGGAAGGTCACTGTTGGGGCACGATAAGAACACAATGCATGATAAGCTTTCCACACATACCCTGCTGCCTGCCATCAATAATAGCAATTGGTAGTAATCAGCAGGGGGGGGACTGGAAACCAAAAGGGACCCTGGAAATCATGTTCATAGTAGCCCCAAATTACACATTCTGAGCATTTTTCTATGAGAGGCGAGGGTCAGACTCGGCCATAAAATTGTCTCGGGCACCAATGGAAAAAAAGGCCCACTGTTTCAAATGGCTATTCATTCCTTTTGTGACACTGTTTGAATAGTACTCAAGGGAGAGTTTTTTGATAAAATGTGAGGCAAATTGTGCATTTTAAAGAATATTTATTCAACAACACTGGACAAACTATTAGCCACATAGTGAAGTAACTCATCAAACTGGCCCACATTTGCCAATAAAGTGGTCCATTTTGACCCTAAAAAAGTGCCCACACCAGCATTTTGCGTTTTGATTCGGCCATGAGCCTATTGCCTTATCAGCCAGTACGAGCCTGTGAGAGGCCCAGGGTGCAGAGGTCCACTGGGAAATCTCCTGAGTTTCCTGTAGGCCAATCATACCCAGGTAATCAGTAGTAAACCCTCAGCGAGGGGCAGGGTATCCATTTACATTTTCTAGTACCATGTGCGTGAGGAATTCGACCATCCGCACGATGGGCGTGGACTCACCTGGGCTTTTTTGAAATTTGAAATGAAATGTAATGATTGTAGATCAACCTCTGGAAAATGTGCGGGGTTGTCCTATGCTTACCACACAACATAAGCATAGACCTGTGTACTCTGGGTGGACACAGCCCACAGGCGCAGTCCCCCGTTCAATTTAGTTGTGATCTGACTGGTGGAGTACACAATGCATCTCCAGAAAGGGGAGGACCAAACCTTCCCCCTGCCATGGCTCGCCTAATTAACTAACAAAGGCTCAATGGATCTGCATTGTCCTTTTGGTGAGCCCTGTAGCTTTTGGCAGCAAATCGCATACTAATTAGAGTAATTCAAACAGGCCCACATGGGGACTGGCTTCGGAGGCTAACAAAGGAGACAGAATACCCCAACACCCTTTCATATGCATTGTGTGAAAGTGATGCCAGCTCCCGCCCTCGGTTTTGGTTGACAGTGAAATGTCATGTCTGGGACTGTGTGGTTACAGTAGTCTTCCCCGCAGGGGGACCCAATTCAGAAAGTACGAGTATGTAGTTTGACAGAACCAGAAAGTCTGGTCTCCCTGCAGCTTCATGGGAGACCTGCCGCTTTTATCAGGAACCACAGAGAGTTCCATTAACCAGAGAGACCCTTCAATCCACAACAGACAGAAAGATGGATGGGGCTTAGCATTACATGTTTTCACCCCTTTCCCTTTTCTGTTGCAAAGCAGTCTGGTTATGACCTCACTCATACAGGAGATTGTTGGTGGGGACCCAGGATTGTTTCATTAAGGTAGGCATAGGAGTAGCAAGAAGAGCTTATTATTGGATCCTGGCTGAATGTATAGTCTGCCTTAAATTGTTCACAAGTGTAGGAAGGCCAGGACCTCCAAGAGGGAAGCAGGATATCTCCCCTAAACATCTCTCAGGGAACAGAGGGAGATACCGAATCCAAAGGATCCTTCAGCTGCTCCGGAACTGGTACTCAGCCAGCACACAGCATGCCGTGCTAGGCTCTGCAGCAAGCTTTCTAGGTGTGAAGTGCTAGAGAGTTTCTGAACCAAACCAAGCACAAGGCAGCTGCCTACAACACTCTGATCAGCTTTGGGACGTCCGCCTTAAAGGACGACACAAGCCCAGTGAAGAAGCTAGGAGGAGTGAATCAACAAGCATCTAACAACGTCTGCCTTAAAGGACATTTTCGAGCCAGTCGAGCCCCTCGCGCCACAACCGACTGCACAACTGACTGTTGTTATGCCACAATCGCTAAAGTCGTCCGAGACACCTTGACCAGAGTTTCAGAACCGCCGACAAGCACTGAGACAATGATTCCTGACTCTGAGCCGCCATGTAGTCCAGTCTGCAGCCATCCATCCAGCCTTGCTCGCCGAACTGGGAGCCGCTTGACACCCGCAGCTGTCTCCCAGCTTTCAGAAGCTGCAAAGTGCCCTGAAAATGACTCGACCCTGTTGAGCACCAAGAACTCCTACAGCACAAAGTACATTGTGGTTCTGTCCCCCTGGTCCTTCTCGAAGGCCCCCAGTGGCATTTTATGAGCCATTGGTCCCGTTGTGTTGAAACCAAGTATACTTGAACTATTGCAATTAATTACTATACCGACTGCCCTCCTGTCAGTATCCAGAGTGCATCCATTTTCCTTCTTTGAAACTGTCTGCCCTCTGCATTCCTTTACAGGGTGGGTTGAATTTTGCAGTGTGCTAGAACTGTCTGTTGTGATAATAATAAAGTAGATATGTTTGCAAAACCTTTACTAGACACTCCCTTTAATCTTTGGGTAATAATTGTTTTTCGCTGTGTTGCAAGTAACCAACAGTCCACGACTTTTTAAAGATAAACCTGCTGTTCCGTCCATGTTTCCAAAATTGGACAAGGAGGTTTATAATTTGCTTGTGTTTCTAATCTGTTTACATCCCTTCTGGTGTACTAGAGGTGTAGGGCTGTTTAATGGATTAGAAACCAATATTCATCCCTGGAACACTGGTGGCCCGGAAGTTGATTTGTGACACTCCCATCTCCTTTTTCCTAGCCTATCCCTCAGTCCTCCATTACCCCATTCCATCTCTCCTCTAGCCTTGCCTCTCCTCACTCACTCGCCCACTCTTTACTACTACAGTAGATTGTCTCTCATTTTATATTCCTCATCTGCCTCGCCGCCCCAGCTTTCCTCTTCTATCCTTTTGCTTTCCTGCCTTCCTCTCCCCTCCTTTCTGTTGCACCGTTCCCCACCTCCTCCACTGCCTTTGACCCTTCTTTCACCCATCTCCCCAGGGCTTTAAGTGGGGTAACACATTGAGTGGGGCCCTCATTTGGGGGTGTGTCTTGCATGATGGGTGTGGCCTGAAAAGTATGCAAACCATAGTATGGTACGCAAATAAATATATAAATGTACATAAGAATGTATATATTTGTATGCGCATCGTACTATGGTTTGAATACTTCGCAAGCCATCTTTTATAAATATAGACATATGTTACATATTTCAATGTTTATAAAAGCTGGCTTTCTGTTCGGTCTGTGGAGCTATTACAACTAAAATCGCAAATCTTGGAGCACACATTTGACTATCTAGTCAAGTGATCTATAGAGGGCGAAAACCCTTGTTTGTATACCATGGCTACGGCTATACATGTTACTATCAGATCCAGAAGGATATTCACTATTATATAGATGAGATTTACACCTGAATACACCTTTGTTGGACTCCAACTAGTGAATAATACACTGCGCTTCCCAAGCATAACAAGGTATCTGTCTACTACTCACAAGACACTTGCTACGCCGTGACTGCATATAAGTGGACCCGGTGGGGAATCTGCACCACAAAAGATAAAGAATGCATTTCTACTGACCGACGTTAAGAGGATTTGATCCATGAAAGATTATTAATTTAAGAAAATATTGGCTTTGCCGAGTTTTAGTACTCCCCTGAACAAATTCTAAAATGTACATCTACGTGTACGGAAGAATGAACCATCTTGGGCTGCACTAAGTGCACTTAGTAGCAGTTGTCTCAATTCGGAATGTTTGTATTTAAGAGCTACAGATTAGCTACTTTGGTGCCATGATGAATTGTTACGGTAGAGCATGACGTTTACAATCCAGTGCGCCCCGAAATATAATTTGACGAGTACTGGTTTGGCATTAGTTGTCCATCAGCCTTTAGGTTCTCTGGTACTAAATTTTAAGATTTAGTGAAATGCACTTTGTTATATTAAGTATGACGCACTTTAATCTTGCATATATCACTTTACCATATTATTGTTTTTATGTGATTTTTTTAATGGAACCATTCATAAAATGAATTACTGTATTCTTTTCAATTCAATGGATCTTGTCCCTTATTACTACTATTGAATAGTTAGCTAGGAATGTTATTAATTTTGCACCTAGTTAATTAGTTATAATAGGAGGATGTACCCACACAGTGCAGTAATGGCGGGATCTCTGTTGTAAATCATAACCTGTTCTTTCTTGGTATGATCCCTCGTTTGTTCACGACTCAACATCTTTCCTTAAGTTTTTGTTGAAAAGTACACAAACCAAAGTAAAGTATGCACATACATACATACATGTATACATTTATATATTTGTTTACGTGCTTTACTATGGTTTGTGTACTTCAAGATGGCTTGAAACGTGCACAAACCATAGTATGCTACACACAATATTGTGTGCGTACCTTACTATGGTTTGTGTACTTTTCAAGCCTTCTTTTTTAAACATAGAAATATGTAACATATTTCTATGTTTATGAAAGATGGCTTGAAAAGTACACAATTCAATCCATCTTTTATATAGCTTTGATGACGAACAGACACGGAGGTGTCTTTGTCTGCTGGCAACGCTTTATAAAAGATGGCTTTAATTGTGTACTTTTCCGGCCATCTTTTATAAACTAGAAATATGTCACGTAGACCCCAGGTTCGCCGAGGGTTAAAGAAGCCTTGGTGACCCGGGGAGAGGGGGGGGGAAACAAAAGGACAGTAACTTCTGCTGGTGATCCCTAGCGACGCTGTGGATGGCACTTCTGCCAGCTTGCCAGACTTAATGGCGGGTGCACTTCGCGGATGTGGCCGTGGCAGGATAATGTGTCCCGCCATGGTGTGGTGGGACCGGAGGGGCCTTGGCAGGGACCTGGCTCAGGCCCACTTTTTGGAGACTGCTGAGGCCAACCGGCTGGCCCCACCCCACTTAAAGCACTGCATTTCCCACTTCACACTGCACACTCTTCACTCCCTCCTCTACCTAGTTCTTACATTCACCTCCATGCTCTCCTCACACTCATCTCTCCCATCCTCTCACCCCCACTCCTATCCCTTTCCCTTTCGCCTAACTCTGCTGCCCCCACCCCTCTGTTTTCCGGTATTCTCACTCATTTCGACCAGGAAAAATTGATTTTCTCATGCAAAGAATCATGCTCCGTTCATGATCTGATCCCAGCCAATATGCTAAAAACAAGGCGGCTCCCTGTGTTCTTCACAATCTTTCATACGTTTTAAACTCCTGTTTTTGTCAAGGTTCTTTTCCCAAAGTTCTGGGACCTAAACCCAGTCTCAAGAAACCGGCCCTGGACCCAATTACTCCAATTTCTTCCCTATCTTCCAACTTCCCTTCACGGGAATCATTGAGAGAATGTATGTCATCTGAAATGGAATGGTTCGTAAAAGAAAATGGACTCTTTAGTCAGGAGCATGCTTGCTTCCATCCCGGCATGGCAACAGCAGAGACCCTCCTAGTTAATGTTCTTGACAACCTGTGCGACGTTGGCGATACTGGAGAGGCTGCAGTCTCAGACCTGTCTGGAGCCTTCGACTCGGTCGGCCATTTGAAACTGCTGGTTCACTTGGCCAATCAAGATTTTCGGGACACCATATTACATTGTATATTCTCATATCACCAAAGTGCTGTGCATATTTGCATACAATTATCACCCAACCGAAGTTGGCACTCATGTATGGACCTTGGAAGGATGGAAGGCTGGGTTGGTCTTGCTGAGATTCGAACCAGCGACCTCCAGATTGCAAACCGAGCGCAGCGCTCACTGCTCAACCCACTGAGCTATTTCACTGTGATCTTCTCCGTTTTTGTAAGAAACTGAAAAAAAATGAATTATCCAATGGACTCCTTCTATTCAGGCTAATCCATTGTATCCGTTTTGATCGCAGAGCGCCAGGAGGCTGAGAGTTGTACGTTAGTGCGCTGCACATCTGTAAATAAATATGTTTAGAAAAATAGAAATGTCGCCAGAAACTAGCCATCCGCTTCTACCCTCTCCCTCCCTTCCTTTCCCCCTTTATTCCACCCTTTACCTCCATCTAGAGACCTGCCCCTCATCTCCTCCTCCTCTCCCTTCCCTCGCTCCCTTCTAATGCTGTCACACTCCTTTCCTATCCTTCTCCTACCCTCTGCCTCCCTTCTCGGCCCCCTGTCTCTCACTTCTCTCTTTCTTCTCCCTTTTCACGTTTGCTCCGCCACCTGCCCTCTCCCCTTATTTCCATCTCCCCTATACTTATCTTTTCCCGTTCCCCTCCTCTGCTCCTAACATCTCTGTTTCTCTCTCTGTGGCTTTCTGCCTCAACCCTGGTCTCACCGCCCTTCTCTCGTCTCTCTCATTGCATTTTATCATCCATTCTCTCTTACTTCGTCTGCCCCCTTTGCTCCTCCTTTCTGTCCTCTCGCATCCTTTCCCTTCCCTTCCTTCTTCCCTACTCCCTCCTGATCTTTGCTCCCCCTCTCACAGCCTTTCCATATCCCACTCCTCCCTCCACCCCCCTCCTCTCTCTCTCCCTCTCCCACCCACGCTCCCCTCTCCTCTCCCAGCCCAATACTGTTGGGGAACTGATGGGCACTCCTCCTATCCCCTGTGGACTGTGGGATTGGCCAGGACTCTTCTATTCCATCCTTCCTTTCATGTATTCCATGTCCCCCTGCTAGCGTTCTCCGGTGTTGTACATTTTCCCTCTTTGGCATCACTGCTTTCTTGATTTGACTCCCTAATGTGGACCAAACAAACTCTTAAAGCCTTGGGCCATCATTTTGAGGTCAGGCGGAAGTGTGCATATTGGTATGGTACGCTGCATCCTGCCATTAGCTTCAGGAATGGCTTCTGGGCCTGCTAGTGAGTATTTGGGAGAATGCAAACAAAAGTAAAAGGCCAGAAGGCACTGGAGCCTCCATGTTGTAATGGCCGGTGTACGAATGAATATTGTCTAGATCCCTCCTACCTGAGAGGTTGACATTGGCAGGTGCACTTTTCACAGGAGTATGAAGGGAGGATAAGGGGAGCTATGAGAGAGCATGTTAGAGATGGGGGCCAGAGGAGTAAGGAACCTTGCATGCCAGTCGGACCCAGATCAGGACAGAGCCACACCAGGGGAGACTGCGCAAGCCGAGCGCCTGAATTCAGGATAGAGACGCAAACTAACCAACCCCACTAACAATTTCCCTTTCTGCATACACCTCTCAAACTCCAAACCAAACACAACCAAAATCTACAGCACAACAAACCGCACAAACTTCACTACATTTCAACAACAAAACAAAAACACACATAGGGCCTGATCACGACTTTGGCGGTAACGCCGACGGTATTACCGCCAGCGGTATTAGCCCTACCGCCGAACTCCCCGGCGCTAATTGCGGCGGATCACGAGTTCAGCGGTAATGTAATTCCCCATTCCCCATTGAGCCCATTTGGGAATGCCCGTTCCCCATTGGGTTCAATGGGGAAAATTTGCGCTCTTACCGCCGGCGGATTTCCTGCCGGCGGTAATAGCACAAATTTTCAGCGGATTTCCCCAAAGCCAAGAGCTGGGGTGAAATCCGCCAAAGTCCTGATTTGGCAAACCCTTAAATCCGGCGGTAATAGCGCGACTGCCGGATTTAAGGGTTACCGCCAAAGTCGTGATGAGGCCCATAGTCTTGCACAACATTACACGACGACTACCGGCCGCAAACACCCCAGGCCCAGCCAACGGACCCACCGGGCTGAGGCCGCCAACAGCACATCACTGCTCTCTTGCACTTTTCCTGCTTCCTCCCACTAACTCAACCTCCCCTCCTCTTTCAGAGCCGCCAGAGCGCCAGGGGACCACTCCGGTGGTGATAGTGCGCGGTACAAATGTCCTTTAACATTAACATTAACATAGAGTAACACGCTCCACCCATTGGTAGAAGTGTACCAAAAAAAATAGTGGAACTGTAGCCCCAGCGCGGGGCAGAGTAGGCAGGAATGGAGCTACATGCAACACGTTTTCGCTGGTTGCAACCATGCTGGCTGACAGCCAATCCAGTTGAAACAGATTTCAGTTTAGCTGTAACTGCTATTGGGTGGTAAAGTAGAGAAGTGTGATTTAACTTCACAAAGAACAGTTCCAGAATGGTGACAATGGTTACAAAAATTAGTGGCACGCCGCTCCGGACCGTTCCCACTCACTTCGACCACTGACTCAAACATATCTTAAACTCAGCACCTGGGTTCTCCTTCATCCTGTCATAAGGGAGACTGTCACCCCGGCACTGTAAGGGCTCCCCAACAGCCACTCTCCTTTAAGGTCCGGTTCCTGTTACTGCAAATCTGGAGCACTCTATCCCCAGAATGAAGAGCCCTTTCTATCACCCCGTCCGTCAGGTAACCTCTTTAAACCTGTCTCTATCCCCCTACAAAAATAAGTATGCATAACCATCCACCATGCCCCTGCTAATGCCTTTCCCATCACCTCCCCAGCCACCATGTTCCCACATGCACACCCCTCTCTCCAATCCCTTCACGTCACTGGTCTCTTCCCTCACAGACCTCTCGGCTATTCGCACGTATTATGGTATTTATAACGTGCCTATACACAAGTGTTTCAAGTGTATTGCTAAAAACTGCCCGACTAACACTGGAAGTTGACTCTTTCTCCAGTGTTCAGTTCCTACGGCTACCCCTCTGATAACACACAATACCTAAGGATCTCTGAATCCACTTTTCCTCTGCTCTGGGATAACTCTAGTCTCGTCAGGATGCTTCCCAGACATTCATTATGTTAACCTGCCTCTAATGCCGGTTAAGCTCTACGCCTAATGATGTATGCTTCAATCTCCAGCTTATATATGAGGCTACGATGCGTGCTATTCCTCCAGATGAGATAAATGCATTCTGATGACAGCCTAACTTTGCATACAAACACAAAGGCTTGAATATCTAATGAGACGCTCTCAGTATTCCTACTGTCACAGCGCCCAGTAGCGTCAACACAAGACAAACGCTGACTGATAATGGTTGAACAAAGATTTAAGCATACAGATTTGGGTCAAACTAAAAAAATATGCAAGACAAAACTTCAACAGGATGGGTTTTCCCTGGGTTTATGTTTTGCTTCTTAAACTTGTAAATCCTAATCAAGTCCCCCCACCCCCTATGGATGCTAAAATCACAGTCACTCTGAGTCTCATTATAAGTTTGGAGGTATCTTGGCGGTAAATCTGCTGAGATGCCACCGAACTATATACCACCACTTGGTCCAATGGTATTACCCCTGGATTACAAGTGGCGGTGCAGGCGGTGTAATTCCGCATTTATTTTGAGTCCATAGCACTCAGTGGGGAATATTGGCACAGTTACTGTGGCAGTAATTCCGCCGAAATTTGCCCGAAAGTCACCAGATTTACTTCCCGCTTATAGTGAACCCTCCAACCTTCCGCCCAAATCACATTTGGGCGGTGCAGTAATGCAGCGCTAGATGGTAATACCACTGCATTTTAGCCACACCGCCCAACTTGTAATCAGGCCAAAGTCCTGGGGATTTGAGTTTCCTTGCACTTCTTTCTTGTATCTTAGATCGTTTGCTTCTCCTCCTGGGTGTCGGGTAGATCCGTGTGCCTGAGTATTTCATCAGTTAGGCCCACAGAAGGTTGTCAGGTGGGGCCTTGTAACCCGAGAGCCTCTCAGGCTGTGCTTACCTAGTGGCTCAGCATCTTCATTCCATCCGTGTTTCAGGGTCCAGACCTTATTCTCCAAGGCCCCATCCCTACTCTGATCTTCAATTTGCAGTAATGGTCTCATGCCTAGGGGAACTTCTGTGCCTCCTTTCCTTTTCTCTCCGTTCCACTCTTTTTCTCCTCCTGCATCTTCCTGGGGAGTGTTGCTATTGCTCCTGCATTCACCACTTGCACACTCTACATTATTAGGCATAAGGTGTGGCTCCTCCTGGGCTTTCTCTCTCCTTCACTCCTCTGGAATCCTCCCTCCTTCTCAACTCTCAGATATCCATCCAAGCTACTTATGTTTCCTGCTCTCCTCACTGATGCTAATTCTCTCTGCGCTCTATGCCTGAGTATCTTTGTGAACTACCTCCTGGTGTTCCCCCCTCGTCTCCCTGATGTACTCTCTTCCTCTTGGGTATCCGGGTTAATCCCCCTTCCTGGTGCATCCTTCCCACCTCATCTTCATGTCTCTTTCTAATCCCCCCCTATTTCTCCTCCTATTTCCCCTGATGCTTTTTCTCTGCGCTCTATTCCCGATTATCTTTTTGTGAACTACCTCCTGGGGTTTCCCCCTCTCCTCCCTGGTGTACTCTCTTCCTCTTGGGTATCCGGGTTAATCCCCTCTTCCTGGTGCATCTGTCCCACCTCATCTTCATGTCTGTTTCTAATCCCCCCCCCCCCTATTTCTCCTCCTATTTCCCCTGATGCTATTTCTCCGTGCTCTATTCCCTAGTATTTGTGTCAACTACCACCAGGTGTTTCCCCCTCCTCCCTGGTGTACTCTCTTTCCTCCTCTTGGGTATCCGAGTTACACCCCCTTCCTGGTGCATCCCTTCCACCTCATCTTTATTTCTCTTTCTAATCTCCCCCTATTTCTCCTCCTCTTTCCCCTGATGCTATGTTGCTGCTTCTGTTGCCCTTTCTGTCCTCTTGTTTCTTCCATATGCCTATCAAAAGATAAGAATGTACCACTGTCCGTGGAGGCTGGGCCTGCCGTTTTTAGGTAGGCATCACCCACTGAACCCTCTCAAAAATGCCCAACAGCAGCGCCACTCAGCTTCACGAGGGATCAGACACTGCTGACTGATATGGCAAACCAGGCACAAAGCCACAACCGTGCCTGCCACCCATTACTATGCTACTCTAATGTGAATTCTGCTCTATCAAGCCACGCAGTGGTTACCGTCAGGGGTGTTGCTAGGTCTGGAAAAGACCCGGGGCTAAGCTGATGTCAGAACTGTTGGGGCTGGGGCTACAACCAAAAGATCAGGGGCTATAGCCCCCGTAGCCCCCCCTAGCAACGCCCCTGGTTACCGTGCATACAATGCTATGTGTTATGCAGTGCCACGTTCAGTTCTTTAGAATCCCCTAGCGGCCATGCACAGCCACACAGCCCGTGCCGTGTATCAACAAGGCCATGACTGTGGCAGATAATCACATTACACACAGCATGTCATATAACACATGTGCCAAGGTCCTGCTGAGAGAAGTGACGTGTCCTTGTATCAGTGAGAGATTTAAGACAAAGTGCCTCGGTGGTAAAAATGGCACAAAGAGATTGAAGTTTGCCAGTGCGGCGGTGTGGGTCGTGGTGGGTGGAGTGATTCATTGGGACAGCCGTCTTTTGGACTTATGGAATACATATTCTAATTGTTTCGTTTTTTAGTTTCTCTGTATTACTGTTGGAATTGAGGATCTGCTGAATTTATCCTTTGCCTAGAACTAGGGTGACCAGCAGGGACGTCATTTCACCAAAATGCCAGGGGTAGCAGAAGTGACACCACATGACCCTTGACCTCTGATAACATCATCTGCCCCCACCCTGGAGTGACATCACAGCAACCCTCCAGACCAACGTTCTTTGCCTGCCAAGCCATTACAGAAGGGGATCTGACCTAGCAATGTGGGCTGAGACGGGTATGTCCAGGTGTAGGTCCTGAGTCTGCCGGGCCTGGAGACCCAAGCTACTCCTCATTGATGACGCCCAACAAGGCTGAAACATGTCTGGGGATGCATGTGGTCTCGTGCAGAAGGGATGTGACCTAGCAGTTCAGGCTGGACTGCTCCTATTGGGGTAGGACCAAGCCTGATTTGAATATGGTTTTCCCCCTTCTGTAATGGCTTGGCAGGCTGCAAAACGATGTTCTGGAGGGCTGCCCAGAGCTGTGCCTGTGGTTATGATTAATTCAAAACCTTCCAGCCATCACCTTTTTGTTTTGCTAAAGTCACACAGAGTGGGACGGGTATGCCCAGGTGTAGGTCCTGAGTCTGCCGGGCCTAGAGACCCAAGCTACTCCTCACTGATGAAGCCCAACAAGGCCGAAACATGTCTGGGGATGCATGTGGTCTCGTGCAGAAGGATATGACCTAGCAGTTCGGGCTGGACTGCCCCTTTTGTGCTGGGTGTGCATTTGTGGTTAGGTGAACAGCCTCGTTTTCAAGGCTTTGCAGAAGGCAGTATGAGAGGGTTCCTTCCTATGCACGGGTGGCTTAACCATGGTGGTGTAGAGTTGGTTGGCGTAGTGTGCTCTAGTGGGCCTGGAGGAGCCTGATCTCACTAGTTTCTCTGATAGATATGATGGGGCTATGTGAGTAAGGCACTTATGAGTGATGGCAAGTGTCTTGAAGAGGACGCGTTCTTTGACCGGGAGCCAGTATGCAGAGCGTCTAGCCGCTGAGATGTGTTCCCACTTAGGTATGTCGAGGGCCGCGCGAAGAGCGTTATTTTGAATTATTTGAAGTCTGTTGATGTTTTTTGCTGAGGTGCCCGCTAAGAGGATGTTGCAGTAGTCTAGCTTTGACCCTATGGTGGCTCTGGCAATGGAGAGACAGTTCTAAGTAGATAGGAAGGGTTTGACTGCATTGATCAGCTTAGTGGAGTATGCAGCTGAAGAGGCGATCGCATTTACTTGGTGTGACATGGGTCATTACCACAGTGGTGGCAATGACCCAAGTGAGACTACCGCCTGCGGTAAAACCACATGTCTCCAGGGCAGGTCTCCAAAAAGGGGAATAACTTTGAGTTTATAACAACTCTAAATACATCAGAGAATTACTGTTACTGCATACGGTAACAGTAATTCAGTTTGGTGGTATTATAACAGGTACTACTGCCAACCATGGAAAAAGGCCATCTGCTTAATAAAGTTGATTTCAACACAAATTCGCAAAATATGATACATCTTTGTATATAAACATGGTTGGCATAGCAAATATGATTCGTTTTCAAATGGGGAAAGAGCACAACAGAGATGAGATCATCCAGCAAAATATGTCGATTTAAAATGCACCCATATTTTTCTCGATAGGAAAATGCCTCATGCAAGAAGACAACAATCTGTTATATCTCAAAATCAGTGTACACCGTTGATTCACCGTTGCAAAGTAACAGGAAGAACTCATTTGAAACCTGGTTGAAGGTACAGCGTGCCTTACAGATTCTGCCAGTGTACGAAGGCTAGGATTTCCAGCGAGGGAAGCAAGACCCTTCCTCCAAACTTCGTCCAGAGAACAGAGGGAGATACTGAATCCAGAGGACCATCCAGCAACCCCAGAACTGGTACCTAGCGAGCACACAGAGTACCCTGTTAGGCTCTGCAAGCAAGCATCCTAGGTGGGAAGTGCCAGAGAGTCTCTGAACCAAACCCAGTACAAGGCCAGTGCCTACAACACCCTCCTATGAGGAGTGCATCGACAAGATTCAACCAGCATCCGCCTTAAAGGACATTTTCAAGCCAGTCGAGCCCCTCATGCTGCAACTGACTGCACGACTGACTGTTGTCACGCCGCAGATGCTAATGTCATCTGAGACACCTCGAATAGTGCTTCAAACCCACCAACCAGCACTGAGACAACGATTCCTGACCTCGAGCCACCATATATGTCAGCCTGCAGCTGTCCGTCCAGACTCACTCACAGAACTGCCTGCTACCTGATATTCTCAGCTTTCTCCCTTCTTGCACTCTGTCGCAGGAGCTGCAAAGCATCCTGAAACCGACTTGACCCTGTCGAGCACCAAGAACGTCTGCAAGCACAAGGTACATTGTGGTTCTGTCCCCTTGGTCCTTCTCGGAAGGCCCCTAGTGACATTTTCAGACCTATTGCTCCATTTGTGTTGAATCAAGTATCCTTAAACTATTGCGATTAATTACTTTACCAACTGTCAGTGTCCAGAGTGCATCCCTTTTCCTTTTTGAAACTGTCTGTCCTCTGTATTTCTTTACAGCGTGGGTCGTATTTTGTAGTGTGCTAGAACTGTCTGTTTAATAATAATAAAGTAGATATGTGTATACAACCTTGACTGGACAGTCCCTTTCATCATTGGGTAATAATTGTATTTTTGCTGTGTTGCAACTAACCAACAATCTACGACCTTGCAGAGATAACCATGCCATTCTGTCCATGTTACAAAATTTGGACAAGGAGGTTTATAATTTGCTTCTGTTTCCACTATGATCAGATCCCTGCGGGTGTAATCATTATTCATCCCTGGATCACTGGTGCCTCAGATGTTGATTCATCACATTGTGGCAAGTGGTCAGATCTAGTTGGAGCCTTGCACACAGCTTTGTCACTCAACAATAAAAGTACTGTTGCAGGCAACGTTTAGACACTGCTAGGTATTTGTAATAGTCATGGATCTTGACATGGAGACTGAAAGGCAGTAAACCAAGGATGTCCTGCGCATCCTATGTCAAGAGAGGGGACATCCCCACAGAACTAAGGTTAATAAACCTGAGATGCTGACCAGCCTCCAGGCTTGGGTATAAGCGAGGGCAGTTGGGAAGAAGACCCATGTGGACGGGCTAGGCCCTATGTACCCGAGAGGAAGTGGAAGATGACAAGGAAGACAGCATGAGCAGTGTTTCTTGCCAACCATCCCACCGGGGGGCAAGTGTGGTTTCTCAACACTCCAGAGTGTCCGTGAGGTCAGGTGCTAGTGCAGCATCCCACAGGTCCCAGGCCTCAGCACAGTCTCTAAGTGGCCTAGTAAATTTTATGGCTGTTAATGAGGTAGCTACTAGAAAGCTCCTGCTGGAGGAGAGGAGACTGGCACTAGAGGAACAGAAACAGCGGGACATGGTCATTATAGAGCGGCACAGGGCCTCCATACAGCTGTGTAAACTGGTGATTGAAGAGAAGAAGGAGGCCAACAGCAGAGGCGTAGCCAGGATGGTCTAACAAGTGGGGTCTGAAGCTAATATAGTTGGGCCCACTGCAGTGTCATTAGCAACTCTAAATGCTCACACACCGCTGGTGAGTGGGCATTTACAGATTTTGGGTGGGCCTTGCCGGCTCTGGCCCTACCCTGTCTACGACTCTGGCCAACAGATCCACCTCTAGTGACAGCAGTAGTAGTGGCTCAAACCAGGGTGCCTGGGATAAGCCCCGGCAGCACATCCCCAAACACTTAGTGCAGGCTTTCAAAGTGCGGAAGGATATTTTTGACTGGTTTGAAGTGCTCGAGGTGGCTTTCCAGCTACACGAGGTGGATGAGGTACTGTGGGGTGCAGCCCTGATGAGTCGCTTACTCACACCAGGGACTGAGTCAATTCTTCAGTTAACTCCTGATGAAAGGATCTTTTAAGAACGCATGAAGATGGCCCTCCTAAGGTTCTGTAAAACCCCAGAACAGTATCTCAAGAGCTTCAGAGAGCTCGGAAAGAAAAGTGGGCATAAATTTGAAGCGTTCAAACACTTGTTTAGTGAGTTCTCGAGTCCAGAAAAAGGCTCAGCTGAGCACACCCAAACAGAAAGAAAAATCTTCAGACAAAAAAGTTAACAATGATGGGAAGGATAAAGGTCCAACCCAATCCTCTTCGAAGTCAGGTCCCCAAATGAATGAAGGCAAATCCCAAAACTTTAATTCAGCTGTAGACACTGAGAAGAAGAGCGCAGTCACCCCTAAAACTGTGACACCTGCGTTCTCACCACCGAAAAGTTGTCTTGTGTGTAAGAAGATGGGCCATAGGAAAGGGGATCCTGCTTGGAAGGGCTTACCCAAGTAAGCCATAGTGAATGTTGGACTCATGGAAGAGGCTATCAATAGTGTGGGCCTACTAGAGGAGGACTTTCCACAAGTCCAAGGAGTGGCCGAATGTGGATTGGTTACACTTGAGTGGGAACGGTACAGGGTTTCCAGAAGAGATCCCAGTTCCCAATAATACTCAACTCTATTTAGAACATGTGTATATCAATGGACAAAAGACCCCTGAGGTCTGAGCCATCACGGCTAGCATCACTGCTGTCACCCGGCAGTGGGTACAGCCAGGTCAATATATTGATGGGCCTGATTGTAGCATCAGTGGGTTTGACAGAAAGAGTAAGTCCCCCTTGCCAATAGTAGATTTCAGCTGGTGAGGTGAAAAGACCCAGCACCATGTAGCGGTTAAAGACTCGATCCCTGTCCCATGTCTGTTGGGTAATGATCTTCCTGATCCCGAGATAGTTGCAGCGGCTACCCGATCGAGGGCCAAAGAGATTGCCAGATTGAACATTCCCAGAGCCTTAGAGGCTGGAGTACTTCCGGAGGGCTTATTGGAAGGACCGGCATGGCCGGTAGCCTCTAGTCCACTTTCACAGACTGCAAGTCGCCTACTCCTGCGGGAGAGGGGCCAGTAGCCACCGTGGATGCTACTTTGTTAGCAGAGGACTCAATGACTTCAGAGTTGCCTGGCGCAGCACTAGAGCATGAGGTGGAGGACCAGTGGGTGCATATTTGAAGGGCCTGCACAAGCTGGATGAGTTTGCAGCAGCTGGGGGCACAGATCAGACTGACTTCTTCACAGCCCAGAAACAGTGTCCCACTCTGGCAGGTCTGCGAAAGCAGGCGGAGGCTAAGGGCGAGGTCCCTAGACTGTTCAACGTGAACTGGGAGGATGGACTCCTGTACAGTGAGCCAAAAGACTCTGAGGGCAAGGGCACCCGATGGTTGGTGATTACCCAGTGCCACAGAAAGTTCCTTTTGGATTTGGCTCACCAAATTCCTTTAGCAGGTCACTTGGGAATGACTAAGACATCGGTTGTCTGTGCACTTTTACTGCCCGCAACTCGTCATAAAGGTTAAAGAAGTTGTCCGGTCCTGCCCGACTTGTCAAGCATTCTGGGAAGCCGGGGGGTGCCACAGAGGCCCCCGAATTCCACTTCCTGTTGTTGGGCAGACTTTTGTGAGAATAGGCATGGTAAATTGTGGGTCCATTGGATCCACAAGCCAGCTCATGGAACAGATACAACTTTGTGGTGGTAGACCATGCCACTAGCTACCCTGAGGCTGTCTCTCTGATCAGCATCAAAGCCCCTGTGGTTGCGAAGGGTTTGATTGGGATATTCTCCCATGGTTGATTCCCCATTCAAGTAATTTCTGACAGGGAATCAAACTTCATATCAGCGTATATGGAGGCTCGGTGGGAAGAGTGTGCAGTCACCTGCCGGTTCTATACATCCTTCCATCCACATACAAATGGGCTTGTTGAGCGGTTCAACAAGACCCTGAAAGGCATGATAGGTGTCTTGGAAGAGCACCTGAGGAGAAAATGGGATATTCTCCTGCCATGCCTTCTGTTCGCCTACAGGGAGGTGTCACAGAACTGAGTATGGTTTAGCCCCTTTGAGCTTTTGTTTGGACACCCCGTACAAGGTCCCCTCAGTCTGGTGAAAGAGGAATAGCAGAGCAACCCCTCACCCGCTAAACTAGATGTGGTGGACTATGTACTTGGCCTTCAGTCTAGAATGGCAAAGTACATGGAACAGTCAATGAGAAACCTAAACGCCAGTTAGGGGCTGATAAAGCAATGACACGACCAGGCCAGAATGACGTTCTTTAGGTTCACTCATTGGATGTCACACAGTGCCCATGGTCTGATCACTTTTTTCGGCAGTCTCGGGAGGGGGTGTGTCTATTACCATCTACTCCTGTACAGAAAAAGAATGCACAAAAAAAGGTTGTGAGTAAAAATGTAAAAAACATTTGTAATAATGAATTAGAATACAAAAAAGGTAGCAGGCGCCCCTCTCTCGAAAGAACAAGGCATGATAACCTGTTCAGTGGTTATTAACCACATTGAGAGTTCGCAGCCATTGCTTTTTGCTCACTGTACCTTTACAGATGGGAAATATCCATTTGCATATCAGTCTTTGTCCCGCCCACAAGGGCAGTCCAGCACCGAAATGCTATGGCAATTCCTCTCTGAACAAGAGTACCATCAGCAACCCCATACACGATTGAATTAGAATGCTGCTTAAAGATGCTTAAGGCGGGGGCGTGGCCAAGCACGGCACAGAATGGCAGGCTGAATCGGAGCTCCCGCTCCGTTACTTCGATTTAATATATTGAGGGACAAAAAAACATTACAATTACCTTCCTTTTGGACTCATTTGGCCTTCCAGTGCTCTAGTGAGTAGGACAGCGATTTACCTGCGCCATTTGTCTTCTCTCACCAGGGATACGAAGAGGCCCTGGAGCAGCGGTATCTAGCTGAAGCTGACACCGCATTTCCTGTCAGCGCTGTTGGGTCACGCTAGTGACGTACACTACATGTTCCTTCTCTGGAAACTGAATCCTTCACAACACCGGCAGTAACATTATACACATCCCTTTTTCATTGGTTTTCCTCATTTAAAGTAATTTCAACCTTCTAATAAGGCTGATCTCTGCTAACTTTAAACAGACTTAGCCGTAGCCTTATACTCGGCTTTAAACCCCAGGAAGCAGCCTATGAGTTAACGTCTCTGCCTGTGACATTAATAACACTGAATATAATATTCCTCAGAACTGCTTAGTGGAATATTATAATTTATACAACTTTGACCTCTGGTCCTCATGGGAGAAGCAGCTTGTTCAGCTTTTAGGAAGGCATAATCTTACTTTGTGCCTATCAGCATCATTGGAGTTTTCCTGCAAGCGACTTTAAGTTAATGGTGCGCTCTTATAAATGCCTCTGCTTTTATAAATGTATATGGTGAATTCTACAGGGACTTTATATGTAAGTCACAGCAGATGTTGAATTTATTTTGATACTCTGATACAATATTGCACCGGCTGGCAGTCCTAACCCTCCTTTCATTATGTCATCTCAAAAAAAAACAAAAACAAAAGGCTCCACTCACAAGAATGTAGCAATAGCCACATTAAAAAGGCCTAGAATGGACTACCCCCTCCTACTCAAACAACATTGGAAACATACTGATGGAAATTAGGGTTCTCAAACCCTTTATGCAAACTACTAATGCCAAATTTCAACAAATTGACGAAGGATGGGGTGTAAGAAGTAGGAAAAAAGGATTAGTCTGGTTTAAGACATTGCCACTAAAGTTGCTCATATGGAAAAGTCCATCCTTACCCTACAGAAACCAAATTAAGATTTAGAAAAGAGGGATTGCAGAAACAATCTTCATGTGTTTTGCTTTCCCGAAGGAGTGGAAGGGGATGATGTCGCCCTCTTTCTCAAGAAACTCCTCCCTGGCATTCTAAATCTGCAGCCATCTATTATTCTTAACATTCAAAGAGCACATCGTATTGGACCTAGAAGGGCAGAGACATACAAGAATAATGCGACAAGAACAATAATTTTCCTGCTTCTGGAATACACCCAACTTCAACTAATTCTACAGAAAGCCAAAGGAATGGCACATCTTATCTAGAATGGGCACAGGATCTTTATTTCACAGGATGTATCCAAAACCACTGCACAGCGGAGAAGAGACTTACTCTCATAGTGTTCTGCACTCAAGCAACTAAATGCGAGATCCACCCATGCACTTAGAAGGTCACTATTAACGGCAAGACTTCTTCCTTTGAGGACCCAGTGGATCTAAAGAACTATATCACACTCCAAAAGATGGAAGTGATCGACACAGGTTCTACTAGTCACACATGATATACCTCCTTCCCTTACTGGTTATGACTTATAACTCAACTCAAGAGGAAGCTTCATCGTAATAAACATCCCTCTGGAACTGTCAATTTAAGTGTTTTTCTGAGCGGTTTGTTTCTCTGGTTCTTCTCTGCCATTTCACCCCATATGGGATGTGTCTTCACCCCCTTATGGCACTTGACATTGAAACTCTGATTTCTGAGCTTTTTTATTTTTTCTCAACTTCATTACTTCACTACGGATGGGTGGGAAAGTTTGAACCACCACCAAGTAATGTAGTCTGGTTCTTTAACACTCTAATGTCAGATGCTGCGATGTTTGCATTTTCTTTTTTCCTTTTCATTTTCTTTTTTTATATCTATTTTTAACTTTTTGCGAGAATTTTGGTAACTTTTCTCCTTTTCTGGTATATGCTAACTTTTGGATAAGTGAAATGTATTTAAAATGTAGACAGATCTTAAGTGCTTATTCTGTGTTACTATCACTATCATTTTTCTGTTTTAGAATATGGCTTTAAAGGTTATTACCTGGAATGTTAAAGGTCTTAATAATCCTTTTAAGAGACAGAAAGTCCTAGCTCACATTAATAGATTTAAGCCGACTGTGGCTTGTTTTCAGGAAACCCACATATCTTTCCAAGAATCTATGAAATTGAAAATATTTTGGGTGAGAGAGGTATTTGCGAGCCAAGCTACTGGGAAACATAACGGAGTAAAAACGCTACTAAATATCAAGTCCTACACAAGGACACAGACTCTAAGGTTAGGTGGGTTTTGGCCAAGCTATCAATAGACTCTCAAATTGTCTCAATCCTTATTATCTATGGGCCCATGAACCCCAATCCCAAGTTCTGGATAGAGTTGAAACAAATGATTCTGCAATCAGATCTTCCCAATTTGGTAATATGTGGAAATTTCAAAAATGTTATTGATCCTTTCTTAGACAGAAGGTCCCCCTATCAATTCAAACATAATAAATCACATACTGAATGTGTTAAATGTCTCACGGAATTGGAGCGGTTGACTCATCAAGGCTTTCACACCCTAAAGATCTAGACTTCACCTTCCACTCCTCCCCACATAACTCACTATCGCGTATAGATTACATATGTGTCACCAAATTCCTGGTAGGTGCAATAATTGACTCCACTATTGAATGTTCACTAACATCAGACCATGCTCCTGTAATCACCAGCATAGATTTGGGGTGTGTTAAAAAGGGTATAAATAGATCGAGATTTAATAGCTCACTCCTTCAGGATACCAACTTTCTAAAATCTTTTCTTGATGTTCATCACTTTTTCTTCCACATTAATAAATATGAGGACACCTCTCTGGTTAATAATTGAGATGCAAATAAAGCAGCCTTGCGGGGACACATTACCTCATTTGTAGCCAAATGGAAGAAAGAAGTAAAGAAAGATTTTAATGCTGTATATGATGAATTAAGGGCTCTAGAGAAAACATACAATAGTAGAGCAAATGACAATTTACTTAAACAAATCCTTACCCTTAGTCAACAAATCATTCACGGAACAAGCCTGCAGTGTAGTATTGAAATTCAAATAAAAAATGTATCAATCATCCAATAAGGCTGGTAAAGCTTTAGCCTCATATCTTAAAACCAGAAAAGAAAGATCTAAAATTACTGTGGTCAAAAATGATTCAAAAATGATTCTGGTGAATTAGTATCTTCTGATGCTGAGATCCTGGAGGTTTTTACTAAATATTATGAAAATCTGTATTCTTCAGACCACACTCATTCTAGTCTTAACTTCAATTAGTTTTCCGCTCTCCTGAAAGGTAATCACCCTACCAACATGGACCTAAGTAATTTAGATGGTCCTATTCATATAAATGAAATCACTAAGGCCATAAATGATCATAAGAAAGGCAAAGCTCCCAGACCTGATGGATTCTCCATGGATTATTTTGCACACTTTTCGTCTACTCTCTCTTCTAAGCTTGAATTGCTCTACAATTTTTTTCTCAAGAATTGATAAATTACTGGGCTCCTTTACAGAATCCCTTTTAATACTCTTTCCCAAAATGAATAAGGATAGCGAACTACCTAAAAACTACAGGCCAATTTCGTTAATTCTTTCTGACTGTAAGATTTTTGCTAAGATCTAATAGAATCAAACCCTTCATGTATAAATTAATGAACTCCGATCAGGTGGGATTTGTGAAAGGGCGAAATATATCAGCGAACTCTAGACATTTTCTGAACATCATGCACTGTATCAATAAGAAAAACAACCCAAACAAACCGTATATGGTAAACACATTGGATGCAGAGAAATCCTTTGACCGTGTTGAACGGGACATTTTGTTCCAGGTTTCAAATGGCATGGACTTGGAGATGGCTATATTAAACTAGTTAAAAGTTTGTATTCAGATCCAAAAACATAAATCTTTATCAACAATCAATTTTCTCCCAGGTTCTCCCTTCATAGAGGTACTAGCACCTCAAACCACTATTGGAATTGATGCAAACCAATATAGATATAATAGGTATTACGTGTGGGGGATATGAGTTTAAACTTGCTGCCTATGTAGATGACATATTAATTTTCATCGATAATCTGAGCATAACACTTCCACATTTACTAGACACAATTGATCCATTCTCCCATTTCTCGGGGTATAAGTTGAACAGGTGTCAATCAGAAATGCTTCCTCTTAATGTCTATTGTGTTAAAGAAGATTTCACCCACTTTAGTTTTAGCTGGACCCTTATCTCTATTAAATATCTGGATATCTCTATTGCCTCATTTCTCCCTCAAATAATCAAGATCAACTTACAAAACCTACAATCAAACTTAAATGATTCTGTTGCTACATGGTCCCCTTTGTACTTGTCATGGTGGGGAAGATTGGAGGCCATTAAAATGATGTCCACACCTGTGAATTTATACTACCTACAAATGCTTCACATTCCTTTACCTTCTTCTTTTTTTAGATCTATTGACAACATTCTTATCCAATTGTTATGGGGTTCCAAGAACAAGAAAAGGATAGCTTCTAGCAAACTCAAAAATCCTTATCGCAGTGTCAGGGTTAACTTTCCGAATGTAAAACTTTATTATAGAGCCTTCAATCTTAAACAAGACAAATATTGTTTCTCCTCTAAGAAGTTACACACCTGCCTACCTAGCTGATTGTTGAAAGGTCTCTTGTCTCACCATTTGATATTAAAGATCTAATTTATCTTTTTAATGGTCCTCAGGTAGGCTTCTCTACTACAATCTTTCTTACCGATTCCTATTTGAAGGATTACCTATTTCATCAAATCAGTAAACCCAGTGAAGCCCTCTCTCCTTTTATATGGTGAAATAAATATATAACTATAAATAACAGACCCGTTTTTCACACAATTTGGATCAATTAATGGATCAGAAAATTAGGGGCAGTGATATCCTTTGAGTAGAAGAATTAGAACTAAACTTTCGCTACCCACTTTCCCCCACAGCCAATATCTTAATCTAATTAATGCATATTTAGATGCTAGCAGCCGAGCTGATTCTCAATTATCAGCTGTAAACCCTAGTGGACTCCACATTATAACATCTTTTGACACTAGCAAAGACTCTACCTTCTATAAAGCTATTATGTTAGAAAGAGTCTTCAATAATCTGTGGCCATCTGAATTGCAATGGGAAGGAGACTGTGGGACATCCTTTGGGAGTGGCATGTGGTCAATGATATGGTCCAAAATAAAGGTATATCTTTTTTTTTTTTTGTTTTTTTTTTATTGGTTTGTTACAAACCTTTAAAAAATAAGAAAAGAAATACATAGGAGAAGACTAGAAAAAACCACCAAACTAGAGCACCCACAAAAGGACAGAATCAGTCAGTGAGTCCCTCATGCGACATAGATTTGTTGGGACAATGTTTTGGGTTGATTTTACATTCGTCAAAACTTCAAAGCTAGGTGTTTACAGGAAAGGGACAGTTCTTTGACTGATGCTGATTAAACATCCGCCTCTGATTACTTCGATGATTGTATTTCCAAATTAGGTTCTGCCTTTAGTAGCTTCTCCATCATTAGTTCTAAGAAGAAGGTTAGTTCAATTGTTAGGCTGTGATCTGAATCTTGAGAGAGTCGTGTCCACCATTCTTCAGCGGACAATGAAGGCTTTGCCATTATAAACCTCCCAAAATGCTTTGTGCGTTCCTGTGTCAGGTGACTGCATTCCAGCGTCAGATGTTTCAACGTTTCAGTATCTTTCCCACAGAGTCGGCACGTTGTGGAGGTTTGATCCATGCCGTTCCGTATGTTTAGATTTTCTTTGGTTGGAAATTGGTTGAGACGATATTTCATGAACAGTGCTCTACGTTTTTTGTCTGGAAATTTGTGTAAGTATGGCTGGGTTATGTTCAATTTTCTGTCTCCGTTTGGCATCAGCTTCATTATTCTGTGTTTTTTGCACGTATAACCCGTGTCAATCCAGTCTTGGATCCACAACAAGGATTTGACCTTGTTCAGATTTTCTTGCAGTAGATTTTTGTCTGCTCCTATGTCGCTGAGGATTTTTTCACAACGTTGGAGCCACATTGAGAGCACAGAATTATCATGCTCTATAACTGAAGTTTTTAGGATGTTATATTGGATGATCGGCTTTTCAGCAGATACTTTGCGGAATTCATTTAGGGTGTTCCACGTTATCCTTCCATTAATAGATGGGAGGCTCAGCTCATATCTTATACAGGCGGTTGGTACGCCAGGGGGCAGACACAAGACTTTCGACCAAAATGAGTGTTCCAAAGAGGCCCATAACTCTGCTGGGCAGCCAAAGGCACATTCAGCTCCATGGATCAAGGCCGGTATGACTTTTGCCTTATAGAATGTTAAAACAGGTGTTAATGAGTGTTTCCCGAATTTTGCGTTTACAATGCAAGCCTGCGCTGTCAGTTGTTTACATTTTGACTTGACTTTTCCTACCCATGGGGCATCGTTTATACTTGAGCTGAGCAACATACCCAAGTACAGTGATTGTTTTTTTAGCTCAATTTTGCCATCATCCAGTTTCCACGTGAACTTTTTTTTCCCAATAGGATCTTTATTCTTTTGCAGATCTTGCAGGATTAAAATTTCTGATTTTTGTGTGTTCACATTTAGGCCGTTTTGCTGGATATATTGGGCTAAAATCCCAAGTTTTCGTTGCAGACCTATTGGCGTCAAGTCCAAGAGTACAAGGTCATCCGCGTACAAAAGCCAATGAAGGTCTTTTCCATTAACTTTTGGAGGAAAAGTGTTTGCACCTTTGTATGCATCGCCCAAGTCTGAGATAAACAGATTGAAGATGACAGAAGCCAGAGGGCACCCTTGTTTTACTCCCCGATATGTTTTTATTGGAGCCGATAGGGTGCCACTTTTGTCTAACTTTATTTTTATATATCCGTGTTGGTATGTAATGCTTTTATTGCTGAGAGTAGGCTAATTGGACATTGCCAATCAAACATTTTTTTCCAAAGTAACTCTCTGTCTATGCTGTCAAAGGCTTGCGATAAGTCCACAAATGCCAAATAGATTTTTTTGTTTCTTTGTATTGCATCCATCTTAAGTAGGTTTAGCAAAAAAAGGTTTAGGCCACAGCCTACACCTTTGACAAAACCCGCTTGACGGATGTCCAGATGACTTGACTCTTGGATCCACTCTTGGAGTCGTTTCTGTATTTGAGTCGCAAATATTTTTCCCACAACGTCCAGCAAGGCAATGGGTCTGTAGTTTTTAGGTTCAGCTCTATTGCCTTTTTTAAAGATTGGAATGACAATTGCGGTTTTCCAACTGGTTGGGACTTTTGCTTCATTAGCAATTGTGGCAAACAGTTTTGATAAGAAGTTTGCCCACTCTTCAGGGTTTTGTTTGAGAATAAAGTTCGTCAGGCCATCTGGTCCCGGTGCCCTGGAGTTGGAGCATCTTTGGATACTCTGTAGGATGTCCTCTTTATCGAAGTACAAGTCCCATTTTGAGAGCTCAGGGAGTATCGGGTCGATGGTGGTACTTTTTTTCTCGTATACCAAGTTATAGTAGTTGATCCAATCTTTTTCATTCACCACATTTGATTGAATTGCGTCTTGCGTGCAGTTAAGGTTGTTTATTAGTTTCCAAAACTCTGAGGAATTTTTGTTGTTAAGGCTTGCAAGCATTGTTTCGCTGTCGTTTTGGTACATGACTGCTTTATACGAGATTTGCCAGTTTTTGTATTTCTGTTTGCTGATTTTAACTGCCTTCTTTCGTTGTTCAACATTCAGGTTTCTATGTTGCCTCAATTCCTTTCGCAGTTGTTGTTTTCTTTCCCGAACTTGTTTATCAAAACGATGTATTGGTAGGATGGAGGGTTTTCTCAGCCCCAAGTCTACCGTCATAAATTGTTGTAGAAGGCAACTATATTCAGCTCTCGATTCTGTTGCACTCAGTACATACTTGTCATAGGATTTTGTTAATATCTTGACTTCTTGAGGTTTTATTCTCAGCCGAGATCTGTTAGGTTCGACAGAGATCTGACTGTGCCATTGTTGGGGCTTCTTAATGTTTAACATTTTAATTGTCAATTCTAGTTGGCTGTGGTCACTGTTTGAGTTTGCTGTGATGTTGAGAGCAATGACGCATTGTTGCAGATTATCAGATATGAAAAAATAATCTATGGTGGAGGACTGCTTCAGAAATCTCCAAGTTTTTTTTGGCGGAATATCCCCCGTGATGTTCCCATTTAAGATAGTGACATTTCTTTCCTCTAGATCGTCACACCATTTTTTTGCCAGCTTTTGTAGCAAGGTTTTAGGCCCAGGCGTCTTTGCCTCATTCACGCAGTCCAGATTAAGATCACCACAACAGATAATGTTTGGATTATGGTGAGCACT